>NC_061135.1:2417500-3617500 GCF_905220365.1 Vanessa cardui
TGGATCTTTGTGTGTGTATAATGTATACAGAATTATTTTTTATGTGTGTGTGGGATGGCGAAATGGAAACTTTCAGGTATAGGAAGAAGACAAAGGGAAATGTACTCCAAGGACACGAGAATTATTTGAATATTTTAATGTTTAAATAATTTAAGTTATATTATTAATTTAAAGACTTAAATATTTTTTGACGACTTCTATGGTCGAGTGGTGTGTACAACGGTTTTCATGGGTACGCCACTTTGAGGTCCCGGATTCGATACCCGGCCGAGTCGATGTATGAGGTTTATTAGTTTTCTATGTCATCTTGGGTCTAGGTGTTTGTTATACGTTCGTTACTTCTGATTTTTCACAACATAAGTGCTGTGATGTTGTTTAATATTTATTATTATTATAACGACAATATTTAAAACGAAAAACAAACATTTTTCTCAAACACGTTGATTTTATTCATTATGTATGTGTTATGCTTATGTATAGGTATATATCATTTTGAAGTTTCATTAAAATCCATTCAATAGTTTTGCGTGAAGAGTTACAGCATAAGTAAGTTATCCTTACATTGCCAATGTTTCACCAAACTTGAGAGCTAAGATGTTTTGTTGCTTGTCCCTGTAATTGCACTGGCTTACTCACCCTTTGAACCAGAATACAACAATATTGTTGTTTAGCGATAACATGCCTGATGGGTGAACCATACCTACCCAGAAATTATTAAAGATTTTTTAATATATTTATAGACATAGACATAGCCTGTAAATATTGAAGCCAGTCCTTTGTATACAGTAAGTTAATAAACTATACTTTCATTGTACTTTTGTGGTAATTTGTGAGCCAATAATAATCTCAGCTCCTATTCTGGTGGCTTAATAGATTGTCCAAACTCTGCTAAACAGTTGATATGATAGTTGTGTTATAGTTTTGTTTAGAAAAGTTGTTCGAAAGTAAGCACTCTGCTGAACAGAGTTAGTCGTGACAGCTTTACACAGTATAACTGGTTTTAACTGGATTGAAACAAAATGTTTGTTTGAACATATTTATGTCAACTATCGATCTATAACTATCAATAATTAATTTATTTATCTTTTGAGGCAAAACATTAATAAGCCTATTACAAAATATTAAATACGCGCGGAATATTTTGGTCCTTATGAATGCATTGCTGATAAGTATGCTAGACACAATAATTATTTGAAGTACTTTATATTATCACAGAAAAAATGAATTAAAGAAAATACTTAAGTAAAAATTTTGCAATGTTTTTAAACATATATTTTTAATGACTGATTAAGATACAACGCACAACTTAAAACGGTAGGTCCAACAGAATAAAATTGCCATGAGTATTCTTTACTCACCATGAGTACAGTTAGAGAGGAATATTTGAAAGATGGATGAAAATTTGTATCGAGGTTCATAATTATTGCTTTTCATCACTTTAACTGATGAATAAAAAAAGTGACGAACATCCTTTACTGATAAACCGTCACTTTCTTTCGAAGTACTTTCTCATTGGGGTCCACAACAACAACAACAGCCTATAAATTACTCACTGCTGGGCTAAGGCCTCCTCTCTCTCACTTTGAGAAGAAGATTTGGAACATATTCCACCACGCTGTTCCAATGTAGGTTGGTGGAATGCACATGTGGCAGAATTTATATGGTATTAACACACGCAGAGTTTACCGCCGAGCACGAGATGAGTTATAACACAAATTAAGCACATGTATCAGTAGTGCTTTTCTGTTATTGAACTCGCAGTCATTGGTTAAGATGCACGCATTCTAACCACTGGGCCATCTCGACTCTATTATAACATTAAAAACCGAAATACACAGCGTATGTGTGACTAAGCCTTCTTGGAACGGTGATCTGGTAAGTTTCACAGGAAGCCGTTGGATGCGTACAGTGCAAGACCAGCCATAGTGAAAATCCCTGTATGGTCCACTCAGTTGAAATCTTCAGCTTGACATTATAACAATGATATTTAAACAATAAAACTAATGAGTTCATTAAAATAACACGTGAATAAACTCTATGTAAAATAATTTGTGTTTAACATAGGTGTTTAAATAGGGATAATCTAAATTTCTATTTGATATTGTTTTAAGTAAATCCCGTTCAAAGTTAAAAATCAAATATTTTATAACTAAATTATAATTTTCAGAGTTATTTGATCAAACACACAAATTAGAATTATATAATTTGCTTATTTCTACGCCCCGTAATCCGTTAAAGCGGTGCGCTGTTACTCAGGATGCCCAACAAAAGTTGATCTATAAAATGCCATGTTTGGTCATAAACGACAACGGCTTCTGTCAATCTACTTATGTTACCAAAAATATAATTTTTTGTAGTAAATTCATGTTATGTTTGATCGAATAAGGTTTTAGTTTATGTGTTATTATGATACGGTGAGAAGAAATTAATTTTATAACTTTTTCACTACTATTTTAATATTATTTACTTTTAATATTCTAAATTGTGGTCGTTTTATACTGAAATAAATAGGAAGACGTTTATTGTAAATCTTTATTAATTATATCGATATTTATTTAAGTATAGCCGAGCGTTTTTTTTGTTTACATATTGCCTTGGATCCATGGTAAAAACGCTGTTACGCGGGTGTAGACAGATGGGAAACCTGCCTGGCAGCCATCACCCACTCCAAAAGATACTATCCCCACCTAAAACGAATATACAATAAATACAGAGAGTTCAAAAACATTATTTACGCTCGAAAACGGGGAGGCTCAAATTATCACTCTTTTGTAATTATCTTGGGCTGAAATGCTTTAGCAAATTATGTGAATTTTTAATTAAAAGTCACTGGGGCAAGTTGTAAAATATGTTTATGACATTTTTGAAGTGAAATATTTCAGAACGAGAAATTTCTGACGCAAAAAGATGTAAAGGTGCTGAGGGATGATGTTGATTGTTGATTAGTTGGTTGGAAGACCTTACCAAAGTCCGTTGATTTTTCCATATTACTGTCAGCGGTCCTCCTGAATCTCCATCACATGTTCCAATACCTCGAACTCCTTTGGTACACATTTGGCTGCCGTGAATTGGTATGTCAAAACTTCTCTGACAAACGGCATTGGTAAGAATTTCCAAGTCTACATGATGAAGATTCGTGCTGGCTGGGAAGTTGTTCTGGGCTAGAAAAGTATGATATTTTAAATGCAGATAAAAAATAAAAGACTAAAATTTCATAAAAATACGTTGAAAAAAAAGCTATTCCAGTAATGCTCTGTTCGAATACCTTTATTAATTACATTATGTAGATGGTAAAAATGCGTGGAATATTTTAATTAAAATTTAAAACATGTAAATTTAAATGTTTTATTTGTTAAAACTTTTGATATTTTAGATGGTTTTGGCAGTAGATTCAACATTCGAAATCATATTTTCCAAGTGGTTTTAATTAGATGTCAGTAAATATCATTATACTGGTTGCAAGTTGGTATAAAAATATGCAAACTTAATTTAGAAAATGATCTTTACCATCTCTTGTTTTTCCATAACCACTGGCGGTCGCGGTAAGTCCAGAGAAGTCCTGTCGTACATCACTGATTGCTGGTAAGGCAATCGCTTGAATATTGCCTGAAAATAATGAATTGATTACCGTTCAATGATTTAAAATTAATGTTTTCAGTTCCCCATTATTTACGAGAATGGTTTCGTGTCTATGTTTGGCCGTTTTTTCGTCAATTAAATTAACAGCAAATTTAGCATGTGATGAGTAGAATACAGCCACAGCAGAATATTGGCTTGATAATTAACATAATATTATGATAGCCCTTAACTAATGCTATCAGATGCATAGTACCATAATTAATATAATTTGCTGTTAATTACTAATAGAAGATTATATTTTCAATAATCTACATAAATCTACATGGTATAACTTGCTTTGCCATGACTACGAATGAGTGAGATTAAAATTATGTTTGTTTTGTAAAAAAATATGTATTATTATAAATGGTCCATTTAGGACCAACCAAAGGTCCTAAACCTCAGTGATAGCTAACGCTCATTAAAATTAATATTATAGAAAAGTTGACCACTATTTTTTATTTGGTGACAAATTGTGGCCAAAGTTGTTTTTTTTTTTATATTATAAAAGTTTTTTTTCACTATGATTGTAATACTTACTATTAAATTCAATACTGGATATTTTCGCAATCGCGATATCATGGCTCAAATCGTTTATATTCCAATTCGGATGGGTAACAATATCCTTGGTTACTATCCTGGTTCCCCCAGAGAAGAGTAGAAGAGAACCCAGAACGATGGTGAACTGTGAAGCCTGGCTCTCGCCATCCCACCAGCAATGTGCAGCGGTGAGGACTCTGGTATTGGATATCAGAGCACCTCCACAGACGGATGTCTTTTTAGTTGTCAACGTCACGACTATACCTGCCTGTTTCCAAAAATATGTTTATGAATTTAATCATTATTGATAAATATCTCAATTACAACAACATAACAACATCAGCCTGTAAATTCCCACTGCTGGGCTAAAGGCCTCCTCTCCTTTTGAGGAGAAGGTTTGGAACATATTCCACCACGCTGTTCCAATGCGGGTTGGTGGAATACACATGTGGCAGAATTTCTAAGAAATTTGTCACATGCAGGTTTCCTCACGATCTTTTTCTTCACCGCTGAGCACGAGATGAATTATAAAGACTAATTATGCACATGAATCAGTGGTGCTTGCCTGAGTTTGAACCCGCAATCATCGGTTAAGATGCACGCGTTCTAACCACTGGGCCATCTCGATTGTTGATTTGTCATCACGAAATCCCAAATACAATTCTATAGTGGTAGTGCCACTGTATACCTTCGGGTAACAGACGAATGGGCAGGCACGTCCGGGGAAGTACCACTCTCTCACTTAAAATCGGCGTAAAGTGGTAACTATGGTAACTATGTTTTGTCCGGTAAGTGAGAGTTCCGGAGGCCCGATCCTCCTCCCCCCCAAAACTTGATGGTTGTGCAAAACATGGTTGAATTACCCCAGGACGGTACAACAATATATAACATAAAAAAGATACTAAAAAACCTCCTTTGAAAAGCAAAATAATTTTAATATCTGTAGACTTTGATGTTTTACTTACACCGAAATATATAATACGATGAAAATAATGAATTTATATGAATTGAGCATCGAAGTAAATCGATCGTAGCAGTGACCAATTTACCAGCTGGCTGATTTTGTTTGAGCCTAAGGCTGCGGTTTTTCCTCCTTTCCTTTCAATTTACATTCGAAATTTAAAAAATGTTGTTTTTTGTTTTCGCAATTTCGATGTAATTGCTGAATTAAAAAAAAATAACTATGCTCACAGGCTCCAAATATAAGGTCGGGAATAATCACACAGCGTATACTGATAGAGGGTAATTATAACATAGGTGATTAATATGGAGGTTGAACGTTTGCTAGAACTAAATTAATGATAATACAAATACACGTGTATACGTAACGCAGTACTATTACAAATTACCTCTTCCATTAAGCCATCAGTGACATTCCGCTGAACACAGATGTCAATAAATTTAATTATGCTAAATTAATTAAGATTTGATGGCAGCTATTTGGTCCGGTTTGAATGAAGAAATAAAAAATAAATAGCGGATGTATTACTGTTTTTAATGGACTACGAACAAAAAAGATTTTCAATTTGTTTGTATTGATTTATTTTTGTTGGCTCAGAACTTTTTAATTTTTGAATTAAAATGTTTTTATTTGCAAGAAAAAAAATTCCGTATGGTTGGTTAAAAGTAGGAGAGAAAACATTGTTAATATCTTTAGAAATGGCAAAGGGAATTGAAGTTAATGAAAATGACCAAATCAAATCAGTCTGATCGTATCAAAATCAGTTGACTTACATTGTAAGTGCGTTTTCTTCCCAGCTTTGTATTCTCGTTAGCAGTGATCTTTGAAATCATTAATTGACTATATTAATGTAATGCATTTCCTTGAAATACGATATAATTACGATTATTGTAACATTTCCTTGTAGAATTGCTGTGTTTCACGTGACACTAGGTACGCCATTTTCTAATATCGATAAAGACACATATTTTTGCAAATTACCACGTTAGATAGACGGACTTTGTTTTATAATATGTAATGATTTGGGTAATATATTGATCTAAACAAGCGTTGCTTTGTTTGTTTTTGCTTGTTCTTACTTTTTTATTATAAGACAGATAAGCACGATACCTTTGTTTAAATCAATTAATAATTTTATGACGGTAAGTTTTTTTATGTTACGCATAACTAATTTACGGTAACCATTACAAATTAACGTACATCTTTAGAGATGACCAAGGCAACTGAAATTGTTAATGAAAACAACGTTATTTCCAACAAATTATTGTAATAACGTCGATATTTGTAAAGGATGTTTTTAAACATTTTGAAAGTATTTTTTTATTATGAATAATAATTTATGAGTCCCTTTTACATATTAAAGCTTCTTTATCAAAAATATTTGATTCGACAATCATCAAAATAAATTGCCTTAAAATATTGTCTGAGCATTCGAAGATTATACTTTTTATTTTAATTTTTTTTATATTGGACGATTTTCTATAACATCTGGCTTGTAGTAACACATTAGTTTGATACGTGTATTTTATGAATTTGATAAATATAATGATCAATGTCACATATTAATGTGACATTGATCATTATATTTCATTCGGACATTTCACACTCGTCTTCTGTAGTGAGTTTCTTGTTACTGAATACCTATTCCTACACCTGTGTGATACGAGTTAACTTGTTAAATTGACAGACTTACTGAAATCCTTTTTGATATTTGTATCTTATAATTATTATAGTTTATGTCGTATGTCATGACATGGGCAAAAGTTTACTACCAAGACAAAACGCACAATTTTAATATTTTTAATTATTACTAGTAGAACGCCCGGGTTTCGCTTGGATCGTTATTAATGAAAAAAAGGGTAAAGGTAAAAATGGGATAATGTAGCATTCTCCTAGTAAAAAAAAATTACTTACGGAGATTACTTCCTATATACAAATGATCTAATTCAATATCTTTATTATATTAGTATAGATTGTTTTTCAAACCTGATAGGGGAACGCAGTGATAGTAGCCGCCGGACCACCCCCTACGATTCTGCTAACCCCCTCCATAGCCATAATCTTATGAGCCGCCGGTATCCCGATAGCTTTGTGGTAGCCATCCCGTACATTTTCCGTTCTCACAAAATAATTAAAAGAACACAAAAATAAGAAAATTAAAAGCATGTTTACACTGTTTATTGTTTTAATGACATTTATAATTGTGACGATATCGAGTGAAATATCTTATAATACTGAGTTATCAGTTTACTGATTGTAACTGAAGGTAATCAAATGCATATGATCTTTTAGGTAGCTCGCAGACGAGACGAGTATTTTTGCTATACGTTGTTAATAAAATAATATATGAAAATTTAAAAGAAATCAAAAAGAATCACGAGACTTAAATATAAATTTTGGCATGTTAATACTATGTCAGTTATACGAACACGTGTTCTGCAGCGAACAATTTTATTGGTTCACGAACTTTTGAATTGGTGATATAATTTAAAGTGTTTGTTCGAATGATGTAGTGAACAATCAATTTTAATCTAAGTAAGTATAATTAATTATGAAACACGATATGCAATCAAGCTATAATTTTGCGTACGAAAATAATTTTTGAAGTGATAATTTCTTATGGGAGGCTAAGCCGCTTTGTTACGTAACGCGTTACGGCGCCAGTTACGATCCAATTTTAATTATTTAACAGTGGTGGTACATTCATGTATATGCAGTCCATTTTTAAGATTTGACCTTGTGCTTTGTTAATTGACTGTAAGCACAAACTTTTGAACTTAAAATATACACTATTTCTCATCTCTTCATCATCAAGTGATAACTGTAGCCCTTATGAGATTCCGATGGAGTGCCGTAACTATTAGTCTGGTGCCGTTGCATATGGAGTCTATTCTAGTCTATTAACATTATTAGCACGACACTCTTCTAACTTAAAAATGAAGGATCTCAAGACTAACCTTTCTTTTACTTATTTCTAACCAACAACAACGACATCAACGGCCTGTAAATTTCTCACTGCTGAGCTAAGGCCTCCTCACCTTTTGAGGAGAAGTTTTGGAACATATTCGACCAATCGCTGTTCCAATCCGGCCTGGGTTTGAACCTGCAATCATTGGTTAAGATGCACGTGTTCTTACCACAGGGCCATCTCGGCTCTTATAAATTCTAACCAGTTTCCCAAAAATATAGCTTCATGTTTCTAACTTCAAAGATGGCGGACTTTCAGATTAACCTATATAAGAAACCCTTATTTCACCCCTCAGGGTTAAAATATCCAGTAAATTAAAATACGTATCTACTAATTTTTAGTTCATGTCTCTAATTTAAAAAAAATGACGGACTACTATACAGACTTTCAACCCTTTTTCACCCCTTTAGGGAAAGAATATCCAAAAACGCTGAAATAAGTATTGTTTTATTTTAATCAGTATTCCAAAAATAAAATTTTATGTTTTTTAACTTTAAAAATGACGGTCTTCCATACAATGGTTTAACTCCTATTTCACTCCCTTAGAGAAAGAAGTTCCAAAATTCCTTTCTTAGTGGGTGTCTACTCAATAAATTAATCCTACTTACCAAACTTGTTATTTTATATAATCTACATTCTATTACTGAATATTAATATTCTCCAGAGATAAAAGTTACTAAACACTAACAATAAAACAATTTTTTTGAAAACGCTTCGTTTGTAAACGGCCTTAACGGTGATTTGTTTTCTAATAAAGTGAATATCTGATATGAAATCAAAATAATCAACTTAATAACAATTGGGTTTTAACACAGGAAGAACATCAAAGTGTTTTGGTATAGGTAGTAAATAAAAATGTAATCCCTGTGTAAATAATTGATTAAATTTTATCAAACAAATATAAGGTGATACAATCAAAGGAAAATCAGTAATAAAACTTAATTTATAATTCATAATTAGCTTGAATCAGCATGACCAGCGTGGCCAACCTTCGCAATGGGGCGGCCTTACTCTGCAGAACGTTTACATGTCGTTATTTTTTTATACACTCGTACTTTAGTCTAATTGTATTTTAATGTCTGGACCACGTAACCACCACCAAGTGATCCAAGGACCACCAGGCAAGTGATCCGATAAGATCAGCTGACATAAACTGCGGGTCAAAAGTAAAAGACCTACAAAGATGGGCAATGTAATGTTTTGCATCAAAATATATATTTTAGGCTATCTATGCTGAGTGGTACATATACAAAATAATAAACATAATACTTTATTAATATAACGTTATAATATAACAACGAAAGATATTATATTAAGAGCAGGATGCAAGCCCTCTTTTCTATCTAAATAGCTGCTATTGTGGTCAAAATCCGCATTTTTTTGCCAAAGAAAATGTATTAAATAAAGTGACGGTACCTTATCTCGGTACGAGCCGGATGGTATGAACGGGCTTTTGCCGGTCGTCGGCCGTTAAGCAGTTGGGTGTGAATGGGCTTTCGGCTCGATATTAATATTTCGTTCTATATCAGATGTTAACTAACAATGTTCTATAACAATGTTTTGTTGTTGAAAATACTTTTTTGTTTAAGCACATGTTTTGGTGAACGCGAGTTAAATTTTAATTCATTCAAATAATAATTGCAGTGGCTTTTGTCTGTGTCTTTTTTATGGTATAGTTTGGCGGACGAGCATATGGGCGGGCTACCTTATGACAAGTGGTCACCATCACCCATAGAAATATTAACTATTCTTTACATCGTCAATGTGCCACCAACCTTGGGAACTAAGATGTTAGGTCCCTTATGCCTGTAGTTATACTGGCTCACTCACCCTTCAAACCGAAACACAACAATACTGAGTGCTGTTATTTGGCGGAAGAATAACTGATGAGTGGGTGGGGTGGTACCTACCCTGACGGACCAGCACAAAGCCCTACTACCAAATCTTATTTATAGTGGCCGGATGACTGAAGTTATAAATTTAATATCAATGATTTAAATATTCAATGAGATTTGCAAATACGTCTGCATTATCACGCACTACGAACCGTCCATTTTCATTTAAATAATTATATCTACTTTAATTCTGTCTCTAAACTTATGATAACAATTTGACAACAATCAGAAGTACATACTTCTATCAATTACTTTAATGACAGAGTAGCTTTGACCTTGAATCAAAGTGATTTTAAGAGTTTTCATAAAAATGTCCTTTTTCTCACCATTAGAATCGACAAAAGATGTTACTGTAATAACCCCAAAACATCACATACAATATTTAAGACTTTCAAAAACTTAATATAACCTCATTTTTTGCCAAATCTATGCGTGCTAGCTCGCGATGTCACCGTCTAACTGTGACTTCGATCCCGTAGAAATTTAGCACTCTTTCTTTAGCCGCACCCCTCTACCAGCTCACCTGTTCCCGTTTTATTATAATCTTCGGATGCCTTCAAACGAGGCGTGAAGAGCGATCTTGCGGGTCGACATGGCGGAGGTGACTAGTGCAGCTCATCCTTACTGACTGTACTGGTCGTCTTCGTGTTTTGACTCCACTTCCGCTTACCATCAGGTGGAGTGGAGTTATATGCCTACCCGGAAAGTATAAATAAAGGAACTAGAGTGAAATTAATTACATTATTTATTACGTATATATATATTTAAATAATTTAATTGTAGCCGTGCGTGCTTGGCAGTTTAATTCGGAATGTGTTTAAATAATTATCACAACAAAAAATAATATTTCATATTTTTTATTACTTATTTAATGATGCTGTTTATTGAATACACAGTAAACATTAGAAAGTCCGTTTCAATGAGGTGTTGGACGTCATCCCTCCTGGTTTATTCCCAATAAATTATTCGAAAGAATTTAAATTTGTATCATATTCTACAAACTCGAACAAACCTTCATAAATCTTCTTTTGATTTAAGAAATTTAATTAAACTTTTGCAAGCATTTAAATGGAACGAAATTAAAACTAAACTAATTAAACAATGTTGTTCAAGGAAGAAATAAAAAAAAAACGATAGATAATCCAATAAATTAATAAGTAAGGTCTGAGACCAACTTCACCGATGCCAGACCACGTTCAAGTTGCGTCCTCTTTCCTTTTACCCGCATTTCTCTAGAACTACGATCTCGGAGTCCTTTTATAGGAATTTTTAATTGCAAAAAGTTCGAATACGTAGAAGCAATTATCCTCCGCGGTCTGATTAATTTGTCGTTTTAAATGCGCTTATCAGAATGGAAAACTTCCTATCAGATAAATGTACGACTATTAATTTGGAATTAAGAGCACAGGATTACGAGGTCTTTTAAAATAACTTTGGATATTTGTAATAGTTCTTAACTTTTGAAAAAAGGAATGTCTAGAGCAGGGACGTGGATGCATATAGAGGAAGGGGACGACCGAAGAAACGATGGGTGGATTGTGTGAAAGATGATATGGCTGGAAAGAGTCAGAGAAGAATGGAAGAAGAACACATGCTGCGCCGACCCCAAATAAAATTGGGATAAGGGCAGGAGGACCATATTAACTTTTGAAATGATCAGTTAATTTTTCAAAGATTATGATCTCAATTTGAGTATATAATCTATTGAGTGCATGTTACGGAAAACTTTGTAAGAAAACATGGGCGTCGTGATGTGATCGTGATTATGATCTTTTTCTCGGGAGAAGAGAGGCCTGAGTATCTCATGCTTAGAAAACATAGGAGTGAAACAAACACAAGAAGAATTTATTAGCTCGAATTGGGATGAGACAGGAAACATAGATTCTGTAGACTTGCCATAAGAACATCTAGGTAATATAAATAAAATACCTTTACTTTAAATTCTTCATATAAACATTCAAGAATTCATTAATATGTTAAATTAAAATGTTTTTAAAGCTACGGACCTGAAATATCAAATTAACATTTGTTCTTGTTATCATAACAATATATGAGATATGTATACATATACATAAGAAAGTGAACAGTGGTGTTAAAGAGGCATGACGTCATAGAGAGCTTCATACCGTTCACCGTATAAGAGCTGGTTATACACGGCGACATGTTCACATCAATCAAGAAAATCATTTTACAAATATCGATTTATAAAGAAAAGATTGCGATTAATCGAGCACATGATTATTTTTTTTAAGTCAATTAAAAAAAAGACTGAATGACGCTATCTCACTCTTTTCTATAATAAGTCACTTTTTATTTCACTCGTGATAAAATTGCTGCAGTTTATTAACTATAGTCAAACTCTACGGTTTTAACACGATTGTGAAGATCGTTTTTTGAGGTTACATTCGAGTTTGTTCCTTCATAATAGCATTAGCATAAAAATCTATGTAAAGGCTGTCGCTGGTTTTATTGTTAACGTCTCAAGGACGAATTACATCAAATAATTGAGATTCCACGGGGTCTTGTAGAGCTTCCAGCCGTATCACGCTATAACGGAGCAACTTTGTATGAGTGATGGGAGATACTACTATAATATCGATAAATTATAAATATTTCTTAAGTCGTTAATATTTAATAAATAGTTCCATCCAAACATAGACGTACAAGTGAACTTAACACAACTATTATTCTGATAATCCAGATACTGACAACCATCAGCTATGTTAGATTCATTTTTTATCTACCAGCTGTTGTTTATCCTGATAATTAGACTTCTAATCTTTATTATTATAAATGTGTTTGTTGTCTATCGCTTTTTCACGACCAAACCAATGAAGAGAATTTCATGAAATTTGGTATGAAGCAAGCGTTAAGTCCAAGGAAGGACATGGGCTACTTTTATTAATACATGACAACCAACCGAAAATGCAAGCAATGCCGCGGGCGACCACTAGTGATTTATTATATGTAACAATTATTTCTTCAAAATTATATACAAAATTAATGCATGTTTTAGTTTGAACTAATTTTGTCATTTTAATTCGCAAAATTATTTTGTCGAATATCGATAACCCTAAATTGTCGACATCACTATTTTAAAGGTGAAGAGGTGCAAGATGCGAAAATATTTCGAGGTTTCTGAGTAAACAACTTCGTTTTGAAACTCGTCGACTGAAACTTATAAGATAAAATGATATTTAAAATATCTATATTAAGTTTGTTTTTCAATAATGATAATTGTTTTACTATGTATTTCAAGTCATGAGTAACATTATGTTCGATATTTAAATGACTTCTATAGAAGTAATTAAATGATGTATAATTATTTATTTGTAAAGTGGTATTATACTCGTTAGATACTTGATGAGTGGCGTTATACTCGATATTAGAACGAGTTCAATGAAATGAATTAAGTGATCTATAATTATGTATTATAAAGTAATTGTAATATAATTGATAACACCAGGTGATTCACCACTATTTATAGCTATCAGCTACCGCTACCGAAATTTTCTACAAATTACTTACTCTGTTATAAGAATTTCTTATGATTTTTAATATTAATAAGAGTTTGTTTGACCATTGATATTTTATATTGGTATTTTAGCAAGGATGTAGCTAGGTGAGGAGGCCTTAACCCCCTCTTTAACTAATATACCAAATTACTAAATTTAAAATTATAGATACCAAATAGTGCGCAGGGTCGTGTTTTTCTAGCTATAGAAGCTTTAGGTTTAGTTTTGAGGGCCCCCTGAACTCCGGGGCCCTGGTGCAATGCACCACCTAGCTCTACGATAGCTACGATAATTTTAGGTATTCGTCCATCAATGAGATAAATATTACATTGAATATTTATGCCAATATGTTTATATCATTATATGCATATACATATATAATAGAGCTTGCAGCCGAACGAAGGAACGTATAACGAACTAACTTTGTATGTCAAAAATCATATCAAAATATTTTATTCGTTTAACAACTATATTAAGTGAAGCTACCACCGGTTCAGAGTAGATTCTGCCGAGAGGAACCGGCAGGAAACTCAGTATACACTGCACTGATACTACTATAATATTGATAAATTATAAACATTTCTTGAGTCGTTACTATTCATCAAATAGTTGGTATTGCTTTTTCCGATCGCTTGTACAATGTTTAATATCTTAACATAATAAATAAATATGAGACAACATCACATACATTACTCTGATCCCAATGTAAGTAGCTGAAGGACTCGTGTTATGGAAATCAGAAGTAAAGACGGTACCACAAACACCCAGACCCAAGACAACATAGAAAACTAATGGTAATTTACATCGACTCGGCCGGGAATCGAACTTGAAAACCGGTGTACACAACACTCGACCATGGAGGTCGTCATGCCTATGTAATTGTTGTGTATACCCCTATAGACTTGGATTACATGAAAATGTGCGAAGTCTGGAGCAATCAACCTCTTATCGATATTCTGGTTATTTATTTATTAATTGGAATTGTATTCAAGGTAAACGTGTCGAAATTACGATGAAGTTAATTGAAGATTTCGCGAATCTTCGTTGTTCGTTAGTTCTAAGGGTCTGCTAGTTCTCGTCAAACAAACGCCTCTAAGGCATTTTATTTCGTCAAACCAATCATTAGAAAAGGTATTTTATAAAGGGTCTTTTGACGGCCTATGAAGTTATTTTAATAGTGCCTTTGAAGTATTGTGCTTTGTTATTGGGTATAAAACACAAATTAAGAATTTAAATTGTTCTTTGAATTTAATTTCGACGACCTCCGTGGTCGAGTGGTGTGTACACCGGTTTTCAAGGGTACGCCACTCCGAGGTCCCGGGTTCGATTCCCAGCCGAGTCGATATAGATTATTATTAGTTTTCTATGTTGTCTTGGGTCTGGGTATTTGTGGTACCTTCGTTACTTCTGATTTTCCATAACACCAGTTCCTTAGCTACTTACATTGGGATCAGAGTAATGTATGTGATGTTGTCTCATATATATTTATTTATTTAATTTAATTAATTTATTTAGTCAATGTAGTCATTAGTTATTAGCTCAAACTCGATTTCCCTGTTTACCCTGAGGGGATACGCACTAGCAATGATTGCGGGGGTGAAATTACCTCAGAGCACAACACAGGATTCGTTATATCAACGCAGTTTCTCCGTTCCATGTTGGAGACGACCAAAGGAGCTCTTGTACATTTTTGAATATTATATTTATATATTGTTCCGTAAACGACAGGCGTAAGCTCTTCAGTTCTTAGTTCCCTAGTTCGTGACGTATTAGCAACGTAAGGAACGGTTAGTACTTCTCGCACTACACATGCCTATGCATTCATATTATATATAGACCTGCCAACAAAATAAATAACATAAAGTAATTCTAACTATATGATTCCAAATAGAAAGAAGTCAATTTATTGAAAGATCAATTGTGTTCCGGTTTGAAGGGAAAGTGAGCCAGTGTAACTACAGGCACAAGGGACATAACATCTTAGTTCCCAAGGTTGGTGGCACATTGACGATGTAAGGAATAGTTAATATTTCTTACAGCGTCATTGTCTATGGGTGATGGTGACCACTTACCCAGGTGGCCCATATGCTCGTCCGCCAACCTATAACATAAAAAAAGAAAAAAAATTATTACATCGGTATATGTACCGCGTATAGTAGTTAGTATTTCATTCAGTCAAAAACGTTATTTTAATATTACAAACAGACACTCCAATTTTATTATATACTAGCTGACCCGGCAAACTTCGTACTGCCATAATCGAAATGCATAAATTGGTCCAAATGTGATGTGAATAGAAACCATTGCACGCAGCGAAACTGGTGGTATGAACTGTACCAATAAACAACTAATACTTACATTAAAAACGACACTGTCAATATTTTTTTCTATATTTTCAATGACACAGGAATCATGAGGTTGCGTGATAAATTGCCATGTTGCTATGATTAAGTCCTTACAACATAAAATTTGCAAAACCATTACGTATAAGCTGGCTATACCATAAGTTTTAATTTGAAACTCATTTACAATACCAATCAATATCATTTCACTGAATACAACACAGATAAAATATAGGTGGTCAAGTTTTATAATGGTATATATAGTCATAGGGGGTGACCGAGCGCAGTGGGTAAGCGAGCGCACTGCCTGTATCTCCGGAATAAGGTGAGGGAGGCAAGGGGTTTGTTTCGACCAATCAATGGGACCTAAATGGTAAATCAGGTGCGACATGCCTGCGCGCCGCACTATGAGTTGTTTGTTAGTATTTTCGTTGATTTACTTTAAAATTTTTAGTGTTTCGGAAAACACTGATACGTCTCAAACTATTCTGTAATTACGATAACTTATTCTTTCGTTTATCAAATATACATTCTTCGGTCTCCACTCTAGAACTCGTTCTCCCCAACGGTTATCGGTTCTACGACAAATATGGCCAGCTCACTGCCACTTCAACTTATTCATCCGGTGGGTTATGTCGATGACTTTGATTTTTTGACGGATCACCTCATTTCTTATGCGATCCCTCAGCATCGCCGCCGAGCATAAGCCTTTCCATAGCAAGCTGAACGACTTTAAGCTAGTGGACCAGCCTTGTCGTGAGTGTCCACGTTTCGACTCGTATGTCACGTAGGACGCACTGATTGAAGACTTTCGTCTTAAGACACTGTGGGATCGACAATGTAAAGATTCTACGTAACTCCCCAAACACTGCCCAACCCAACTGAATTCTTCTATTCACCTCGTCCTCAAGGTTGTTTCCAACTAATCGCAAAGTCTGCCCGAGGTAGACATACATATCTTTGAACAACTTCGAGGACGGTTCATTGAACATGATCTTGGTTTTATCCAAGTTTATCCGTAGGCCGAAACGCATAGAAGAATCAGCTAGCTCGTTCAGCATTTGTTGTAGGTCCTGCAGCGTTTCTGCCTCGATGACGATGTCGTCTGCGAATCTCAAGTGAGAGATGTATTCGCTATTGATGTTGATATCACGTCCTTTCCAGTTCAACGTCTTGAACATATGCTCCATTGCATTAGTGAACAATTTGGGGGAAATAACGTCCCCTTGTCTCACTCCTCGATGCAATGGTATGGGATTTGTTTCCTGATTCTGTACTCGAACGGACATGGTGGCAGCTTCGTAGAGACATCTCATCACTTGGATGTGTCACTAATCAACTTGGCAACGTTGCAGGAACTCCAGAACAGCCCAGATTTTAATCGAGTCAAAAACCTACTCGTAGACCATGAATGCATGACACGGGGGCCGATTATACTCATGGAACTTCTGTATAATCTACCATACTATATGGATGTGGTCTAAGGTGCCGTATCCGGTCCGAAACCCGGCCTGTTCCGGGGGTTGGAATTCGTCGAATCTTCGGGCAAGACGGTTCGTGATCACTCTTATAAACAGCTTATAGACGTGGCTCAGTAGGGATATGGGACAATAGTTCTTCAGCAGGGTTTTGTTCATGTATAGTGGATAAAATATTTTTTTGGATATTCTGTTTAATTTCAGTTTTCTCTGTTAAAAGTTGATTAGTTATAGATTGCGCTTTTAACCTATTGCGTTTACTTACCCCCCATACTTGTCTGCACACTTACCCACAATGTGGGTCAACTGTCCGCATTCCGACTTATTATCAAAATGTTAATTTTTTTGTTACGGGATATTTTTTAGAACGGGATGTTTTATGTTTGTATGAAAAAGAATACTTATTCGGGTTTAAATTGAATAACCGAATAAGTATTCTTTTCGAAACTATTTTATTGCTCAAATTTTGCTTTAGTTCTGTGCATTGAGACTGAAGACTCTACTTACGAAATACTTACGAAATACTCTATATTGCTCAAAAATAGTCACATCACAACAATTAGATACTTACAAAACAAATTTTGTCTAAAATACTGGCTATTTAAAAGTTTTCAATTTGATATTGACATACACACACACACACACACAGTAACAATACACTCTGTTAATCAATTTAAAGCTGACTGATAAACTATATTTTTTGTTTTGTGGTGCATAAATAAACAAAAATGAAGGTTTTCCGGCTCACGAACACGCGACGTATCCATGTCCATGCGCGAAACAGGGAAACTCCTATGTTGGCGTTCATAAATGTAATATGTGACAAAACTTAAGATTTATCAAACAATCTATGTACTTAAAATTGATCTGTAGACAGTAAACAACTGAAATAGTTAAAATTAAGGTTATTTTTGTACCTCCTAAACATGTACTTATGAAGATATAACTATTCTTTCAATTTGATTTCTGCATAACGGGGACAACATCAAATGTTTGACAAAGTAGGGATAACCCATGTTACAAAAGCATGATTATGGCGTTGATAATGACATCAATACCGAACATTGATACTTGATGTATATGAAGCTCTAAACATCGATGTAAATCGATAACATCGGTGTTTTTTTGCAACTGGAAGAAATTATTAAAATGGAGAAATAGATGTAAGGAACTCATATGTAGCTCACCACATAGACCATGTATCATATTTTTAACGACAACGTGAAATAACTCTGGATCAAGAGTTTCATCGGGAATTTCAGCTGATATAACGTTATCGATTTGATCCGGAATAATTTTATGTACCAGCCAAATTAATACATGTGCATGCGGCAGTCCCCTTTTTTGCCATTCAATGGAGTAAATATGGCAACGCACCTCTCCAAATATACATTATTTTTATAAGTGCTTTCAATTTTTGCCGAAAAACACGTGCTGTAATGTCGTGACGGTCAGTTGTCGACTGTTCTTCAAATAAATTGTTTTTAATATCATCCCACTGCGGATTACATGTAAATTTAATGAATAGATCCGATCAACCATTTTTCGTACATAAGAAGTTACGTCTTGTGCATATTCGCTCATATGCCGTGGGCAACCAATAAACGAAGATGGCAATATAGTCAATCGCCCGATGTCATTTGCATTAGCATAATTTGCTATTGCATCTTGCAATTGAATATATTCTTCGGATCTTAATTTTGCTTGGTTGAAACGAAAAAAATTAAAACGTTCAGTTTCTATTGTAGCATACGTATCAACGATGTACTGATGATATAGTTTACCACATCTCGAGATATAATTTTGTGCTAGTGGACGAACCATCAATCGATATGAATAAAAATTCATGGCAGTAACTTTATTCTGTATATTTAGACATGAAAATAAATGCAAACACTGTACTTTTAAATAATAAATTGAAATAAAACGTATTACCTATTGAAACTGGTGGATGAGTATACTCATTTTTTTATTAATACTTACTTTTAATGTAACAGCACAATTCCTCGTCTGAAAAATCTTCATTAACAAAATGACCCGCCATTTATTGAATTCATTTGTTACAAAAAATGTGATAAATGAAGAACCACTCGACCGATTTTGAGCAAACTTCACATAAACCATCTACTAAATAGTCCAAACAATCTCTGAAAATTTAGTTTGGATATTTGAGCCCGTTCTTGAGTTATAAAGTGACATCGAAAAATGCCTTATTTTTGATAGATTAGAAAAATAAACTTAACGATGTTTTAAATAATGCAAAATCAATTTTAAAACATCAATGTTTTATTATCTAACATCGATAATCATAGAAAATCAATGGTAATTCTCTAATAAATCTATTTCTAAGGAAAATCAAAGATTTTTTTTTATTATATTCCTAGCATTTTTATCATACTTTCTCACCTTCTAAACCTTCCCTGGACTTCCACCAATAATTCAAGACCAAAATTAGCCAAATCGGTCCAGCCGTTCTGGAGTTTTAGCGAGACTAACGAACTGCAACTTATTTTTATATATATAGATATAGATTCCAGTAGAGTTCACTCAACAATCGCTATATTTCGATTCATCAAACACATACATAGGTATACAAAACAAAGGCTCGAGTTACGAAGCTGTTTTTAATATTTTTTTATTGGATCCAATAATTATGGACCAATCTTGTGTCTATAAAATCTGTAATTAAACCTTTAGGTGTGTAATTATGCAAGTTTTTCCTCGAACTCCAATTTCAACAAAAGGTTTTACACATTGGAGACAACTTGAGCGTTGTTAAAATTTTACGATGCGGTTTTTATCGAGAGGATTTTACGCAAAAATTTGGTGTACATTTTTCGTTAATTATAATAAACGTAATACGTATTAAAAAGATTAAGATTTTTTCAAATAAATTTCTACTTTTTAAACGATACGAATAATTTAGATATACACATTTTGAAGGTTTACAAATTTTCAGTTCAAGAAAGCTACTTACTTAACTTTACTTGGTGTTAGGGCTTTGTGCAAGCCCGTCTGGGTAGGTACCACCCACTCATCAGTTATTCTACCGCCAAATAAAAGTACTCAGTAGTGTTGTGTTCCGGTCTGAAGGGTGAGTGAGCCAGTGTAACTACAGGCACAAGGGACATAACATCTTACTTCCCAAGGTTGGTGGCATATTAACGATGTAAGGAATAGTTAATATTTTTTACAGCGTCATTGTGGATGGGCGATGGTGACCACTTACCATCAGGTAGCCCATATGCTCGTCCACCAACCGATATCATAAAAAAATTCTTTAAGATCCACAATCCAAGTGTTGCATGCACTATTCTATCTAGAGTTAAAAATAATTCAACGCTAAATACATTTTATAGAGATTATTTAAACTTTAATATGGAAAAGTTTGCATTAAAAAAGAACCTACATTTTAAAGGGTCTAGGAACAGTTAGTTATGAACTCAAACGAAATCCCAAAACAGTTTAATCAAGCGCCCAGAATGGGAGATGTAAATGAGTGGTCATAACTCGCTTTGAGCTCAGACGAGAGCTCGAAAAGAGCCGTTGAAAAACGACAGTGCTCTCAGAATACGGACATAATAATAATGGAAGTGACTATTAATTTAATACCTATAATTTTTTGAAGACCTTGGTCGAGTAGTGAAAGGTGAGTTTGATATTGTTACTACAGGTACAAGACATAAAATCTTAATTCCCAAGGATGGTGGTGCATTAGCATTTGACAATCTTCGTGGTCCGGGTTCGACCGGCTGAATCGATGTAGAAAAGTTCATTAGTTTTCTATGTTGTCTTAGGTCTGGGTGTTTGTGGTAGCGTCTTTTCTTCTGATTTTCCATAACACAAGTGCTTTAGTTTACATTTGGATCAAAGTAATGTATATGATGTTGTTCAATATTTCTTTATTATTTATTTAATTATTAATTTAAAGCAACTGTTTAATTTCGATTGACATTTAGATTTTTGGCAATTGTGTTCTTTTAACAAAACAAACATTATGAAATAGCTTGTAGGTAATAAAATGGCGGCCAATAAGGAGTGGTTTATTACCTCAATACAGATAATATAATTCAATATATTCGATAAGTAGTCTGCAGAGGTTCTGAATGGGTATTAACGTATTCAAAAGCGGTAGATAAATGCGTAGTCTTATATTTATAGTTAAGAAAAAATGGAAAAGGCCTTTGCACCCCCTTACTATCACAAACCATCATAAATTTGGGGTTAAGTTTCTATGGACACCACTTACATATAAAATTGCGTTTTCTGAGGAACGCAAACTGAAATGTATCATTTCAATGGACTCGTAAATAGATGCTTTATTTTTTTAAACATTTTATTTAACAATAATCTAAATGGTCACTATTAACAAAGTGTTAATTTATTACGTCGAAATAAAGCCACATCCAGTTTATCTATATCAGTGTTAGTTTTTCAATAAGGCCACATCATGAGCTCTTTCATAAAATAAAACAAACTTCATATAAACCTTTCATTCTAAGTTGGAAATAATTAAAATAAAAAAAATATTATATTTAGAAAAAATATATATTGAAAATAATAACGCCTTGTATTTCTTACACTAGTGACAGGGCTGGTTCGTTTTTTGCCCAGAGGATCGGAATTGCAATTCAGCGGGGAAATACTGTCAGCTTCTCGCCACTATTGCCTGTGCAATAGTGACCGTACTGTTACGGTCACAGTAACTATTTTTAATTAACTTGGTGTTAACAATTTTTATGTTAATAAATGTTTGATACTAATCAAAACTAATCGATGATAACCACTGGTTCTCGCCTTTTTCTTGTCCGAAACTCACGTTTTACGAGTTGGTCGTCACTTTTTAGGTTTAAAAAATAGCCTTCGTCCAAGCTTGGGGTACAAGCTTAATTTATACATTTCCATTTATATTATTAGTATATATATATATATTGATTAGTGGAATAGCTATATTTGATATTAAAGAATATTTTTCATAAACATTTTACTGAGAATGTTTAGTATTAAATCTAAAAATATATCGAAAAGCCCGTACCGATTGATGTTACCTATCAATGAATACGGGACATCAATTGACTACCAATTTTAAGTGCATTCTCGAGTGTCATATAATTAAAGAATTTGATAATTTAATTAGATGACAGTGTAGATTCAATGTCCTATAACATAATTGGGTTTTTGTTTGATTTGATAAGATAATCATCGAAATAAATATGGAATAACCCTTCTCTTTACGAATAAAATATTAAGAAATTCTTTTTCTATGCCTAATTACATCTTAATCAGGAATGATCGAATCGGAAAAACTGGTGGGGGCGTTGCAATATATTTAAAAAGTCACATCCCTTACAAACTTATCTGTCAATCAACTTCCCAGTATAACGCATCATCTGAATATTTATTCATCGAGATAGATGTAGGCACCAAGATAGCCCTTGGAGTGTCTATTGTCCCCCCAATATCAATTATTTTTCTTCTCTCGAGTCCCTCTTCGAGAATCTGATGCCTAAGTACACTAATCTTGTTGTAATGGGAGATATCAACACCTGTCTGATCAAGAATAATTATCGGTCGTCTAAGCTCAGATTTTTACTAGACTCCTTTAACCTCCAGGTTTTACCGCTCGCTGCAACACACTACCCAATCGATGGTCCCGACAGTCTCTTAGACTTAATTATAACGTCTAAAGATGACTTGGTCTCTAAATTTGGTCAGTTTTCAGCGCCGGAATTCTCTCACCACGATCTAATATTCGCCTCCTTTAAATTCAGATCACCTAAGCCCAAACCCAAGATGCTGCTGCTGCGAAGCTACCGTTACCTAGATCTCGATAGGTTATTGGAAGATGCTACTCTTATTCCTTGGACGCAGATAGAGGTGTTGTCGTCAATTGACGAGAAGTTGCATTTTCTGTGCTCTAAATTAATTGAATTATTCGACCGAGACTCGCCTCTACGTCTTGTTAAAATAAAAAATTTTTCAAACCTTTGGTTTAATGACGATTTAAGAAAAGCGAGAGTCAAGAGGGATAAAGCCTTCCGTAAGTATAAGAGGGACCGTTCTGCTCTCAACTGGTCAGCTTATAAAGCTGCAAGGAATCGCTGCAATCAGTTGTGTAGGAAGCTCAAACGCCGATATATCTTTGACAAAATACGTGAATCTTCTCCCGAGGAAGCTTTAAAATTTTTAAATACCCTCGGTATTGGCAAGTCTCAAACTTTGTCTGATCAATCTCAATTGGATTTAAACAATCTCAATCTTCACTTCTCTTCACCTCCAGTCCTCGACTTGCAAACTAAACTTTCAACGCTTTCTGAAATACATGGCTTGCCTAGAATCACTTCCCCACCTTTCAGCTTTTCTCCTATTACGGAGAATGATGTTAAGAAAACCATTCTTTCGATCAAATCTAAGGCGGTTGGTTGCGATGGAGTAAGTCGAATTATGATTACCCTTATCCTCAATTTTCTAATTCCCTCCATAACTCACATCGTAAACTTCTCCTTTTCCACGAGTACATTTCCTGAGATGTGGCGCAAGGCTTTTGTTCTCCCACTCCCTAAAATATCAAATCCTTCGCTACCTTCTCACTTTCGTCCTATAACAATCCTCCCCTTTTTATCCAAAATCCTGGAGTCCATTGCACATCAACAAATCTCTTGCTACCTTCATAAATGCGACTTATTCAATCCACTCCAATCGGGCTTTCGTCCAGGTCACAGCACAACAACAGCATTGTTAAAGGTCACGGAGGATATTCGTACCGCCATGGAAAACCAGCAACTCACAGTGCTCGTGCTAATTGACTTTAGCAATGCTTTCAATGCAGTAGACCATGACCTCCTTCTTGCATTTCTTTCCCATGCTAACTTGTCAGAATCTACTGTTGAATGGTTTTCTTCTTATCTTCGAGGGCGCCGGCAATCCACACGCATTTGTCAGCTACAATCTGATTGGTGCGAAGTGAGTGCCGGCGTTCCTCAAGGCGGCATATTATCTCCTCTGTTATTTTCTGTTTTTATAAACGCCATCACTAAATTTTTAACTTCGCACTACCATCTGTATGCTGATGACTTGCAGCTCTACGAACACTCTGCTGTCAATGATCTTGCCGCGGCTACTAACTCCATAAATGACAATCTCCACCGCATTTCTCTTTGGTCCGCTAAATATGGTATCACTGTCAATCCATCCAAGTGTCAAGCCATCATTATAGGCAGCAGGAGACAGCTAGCTAAGCTAGATGTTCTGACTCTGCCCAGCCTAAAATATAATAATATACCGTTAGAGTTCAGTAGTAGTGTTAAAGACCTCGGCATTATCATTGACAGTAAACTCACTTGGGGGGAACATATTAAAGAAGTTTCTCGTAGGTTCTACGCCACTATGCATTCCATGATGCGTTTAAAAAATTTTTTGCCCATGGAAACTAAAATCCAGCTCGTTACTACCCTCTTGGTTCCAATTCTTGATTACGGTGACTCCTGCTATCTCGATCTGTCGGAAGAACACCTGCATAAACTTAATCGTCTCCTTAACACTGGCATTCGCTTCATCTTTAGCTTACGTAAATTCGACCACGTTTCTCGTTTTAGGAAACAGTTACACTGGCTTCCTATACGGGAACGTAGATATACTCGGCTTCTATGTCTTCTCTACTCTATTCTTACCGACCCTAATGCTCCCACTTACCTATCCTCTAAATTTTCTCTTCTTTCCTCTACTCATAATAAGCCTTTACGATCCTCTCAATTCCTTACCCTTTTCATACCTTCCCATAAATCTGGCTTTGTTTCCAACTCTTTCTCTCTAGTTGCAGCCCGGCTTTGGAACACTTTGCCTGATTCTATTCGTAGAGCTCCATCGCGCGATTCCTTCAAGCGCCAAGTAAAAGAATTTTATCTGTCGTCTATCAACACTGTGTGATGTCTTTTCATCAATACCATTCTCATAATTGGATTCATATATGAATATATATATATATATATATATATATATATATATATATATATATATATATATATATATATATATATATATATATATTTATGTATATATTTTAAATATTTATGTATATTATGTATATGTATATTTATGTATTTTATATTGTGTATAACATCGATTTAATTAATTTATTGTATTATTATTATATATATGTATAGGGGTCTATAGCTATGTATATATTTTAAATTTTTCTTTAACTTCTGTGCACACCCTACTGACTTCTCTCCTGCATTCTCCTATTCTGGGTTGGCTGGCAGAAAATGCTGTAATAGCGTTAAGTCCGCCCTTTGTACATCTTTGATCTGTGCAATAAAGAATAATAAAAAAAAAAAAAAAAAAAAAAACTAAAGCTGACAGTTTATTTTCTACTCAGCTATTGTCAATCAAAATAACATTTAGAACTGGTGCTAGCTTCAAATTTATCAAGTTGTAGTGCCGATCCAAAATTTCTAGTTCTAAAACTAATTTACAATTGTTCCAAGTTGTATATTCAGATTTTCACAGATATTACTTGGTGGTAGGGCTTTGGACAAGCCCGTCTGGATAGGTACCATCCACTCATCAATCATTCACCGCCAACAGTACTCAGTATTATTGTGTTCCGGTTTGAAGGGTGAGTGAGCCAGTGAACTACAGGCACAAGGGGCATAACATCTTAGTTCCCAAGGTTGGTGGCACATTGATAATGCTGAATAGTTAATATTTCTTACAGCGTCATTGTCTATGGGTGATGGCGACCACTTTCCATCCGGTGGCCCATATGCTCGTCCGCCAACCTATACCAAACAAGACAGAAGACATCCAAAATAATAGGAATTGTATTATTGTACTACTGATAGGCAAAAATTATGATGTCGGTGTTCTAACGCTTTGTGATAATCTTTTGTTTGATATAAAAGTGGACTCATATGATAAATATCATTGTAAAGATAACACAGTACCACGAATTTTGATCTGCATGTTGACTAAGCAACGTAAATAGTGATGAATTAATGTATTAAATTAAATGGCAAAATATGATTAATTATTGTGGTGTCAGTAACAAAAAAAAAATAAATAAAGATATTTACTGACGCACTCTGTATCATCACAATCTAGTTTCAAAATTTAAAATGGTACAAATTATGGTATTTATATTCAATAAAAATTTGAGTTTTCTCATGATTTTCACATGTGTTACTCGTCTTCATTGGATGCTGGATTACTTAGTCGGATCAACAGAAACTAGGGAATATATCGTAGGTATATTTGTTAATTACTTTATATTCATTAGTACCAGAAATCCCCACTTCGTCCAGATTATAAAAAAATTTTAATACCTAGTCGAAGTGCCACCAAATGTTCCTTATCTAATTAGAAGACCATCAACCACGACCACCAAAAAAATAATTCACTTAGAAGAAATCCATTTGAATTCAGTTATATATTTACTGAACGTAATAAATCCCAATTCGTGAAACATGGGTTTTAACTATAATCTTTGTTTCAACTGAGACATTAGTGGTTAGATAGGAATATATACAAGACGAATACGTTCAGACCACACTCAGGGTATTAGTAAAGCGGAAGAGACAGCTGATGAAATATGTGGTATCAAGTGTACTTCGAAATAATCTGTAACTATGTACTATCTAGTTCCGAGAGTTAGTAAAGACGAAAATTATATTTGGAACAAATTGTTCGTAGAATTTAAATTGACGAAAATTGGATTCCATTTTCATACGTTTTTGTAAGTCATCTTACAATGGTAATTCATTTGGCTTAGAATATAGTACTATTTAAATTTTTCTATTTAAATTCGATATCCAGACCGGCAATTGGCCGATTGATAAATGTCACCAACGACAATGGCATTACAACACAAATTACCCATCAAAAATGTGTTGCCAACTTTTGGAACCAAGATAACATGTCCAATGTCCAAGGCTCTGTTGTAACGTTATTGTGTTCTGGCAAAAAGAATAATGATTGCAAGTCTATAACGTGTATGTCTTAGTGGTTGGCCAATTGTGCCAAAAGTTATTTTATACTATTTGTGCTGCGCACGCTTCTGGGACGTATTTGGACATTGCAGAGTGACTTTATATAATATTCTGAAATAAAAGTATCTTAAGTTAATCTTTATTACGTCAGCTATCTGGCAGTGAATGATAGGGCAATTTCTTTTTATGAAATTTTTGTATTTGAATATGGAATGTAATGAAATATTTATCCTTCTCATTTTCAAAATTGACGAATTTCTATACAAACTAAGGCGATTAATTTTGGTAAATACTTACTTAATGCTCACCATAGTTCTGTAAGTAATTAAGGTCTAAAATTTCAACCCTTTAGATTCATCACTTTAGGTTTTGCAAGTCAATCATTTTAAAATTTAGTTCGGTGGGTTTTATTTAAAGATTTTAGGAATTTATTGTTGGAAAAGAGAAACTGATAAGTTTTTAAGCCTGACTCCACTGGTAACATTAAATTTATTATTTATCTTGTATTTTTTGACGACGATGATTTATTGACGACCTCCATGGTCGAGTGGTGTGTACACCGGTTTTCATGGGTACGCCACCCTGAGGTCCCGGGTTCGAGTCCTGGCCGAGTCGATGTAGATTACCATTATTTTTCTATGTTGTCTTGGGTCTGGGTGTTTGTGGTACCGTCGTTACTTCTGATTTCCATAACACAAGTGCTTCAGCTACTTACGTTGGGATCAGAGTAATGTATGTGATGTTGTCTCATATTTATATTCATATTTATTATATTTATTTATATTTATATATATTTTTCAAGTCTCTGTAAGATAGTGCTTAGATATTTTATGATTTTGGAAGAGTATTTGCTTTCTGGCTTCAAAATAAATTTAAATAAAGGAAAATACTGTTTCTGTACTTCTTAAATTTATTATATCTAAAATTCAAATGAGGATGTTAATTCAAATCGACGGCAATCCGAAAGAACTGCTCATTCGCAGTCATGTAACATAACGACACTTCCGATACGACTTTTCCACTAGTTTTAAATGTATTTGACAGAACCAAGTGACTGGATCTTGCTTCCGGCGCAGACAGTCGACGGTCTTGTAACAGCTATGTTTGATATTATGAAGGCCACAAAACTGGCGGGTTGTCAGCATTTTAAATATTTCTCACTACACTTGTTGTCGCCTGTGGCTTTGCTCGCATTTTAGGGCGTTGGTTATTATGTGTCAGAAAAAAAAATGGCATCCATTCCATCCTTGTCATTAAAAGTTAATGAGGTGAGAAGATAATTTGTCGCAGATATATATACACTTGTAGTCGCCTGTGGATTCGCTCGCATTTCAGGGTGTTGGTTGTCATGTGTCAGGCACAAAAGTGCCCTATGTCCTTTCTTGGAGTTTAAATTTGCTTTATAAATACATTATGCGTCAATATTACCCTTTACATCATGTAATTGAATATTAAGATAATATAGATTTAAAATACAGTCTAATAACAAAAAAACTATGAACGTTGTATATAAATACATTCAAAATCAAAATAAACTTTATTCAAGTGGGCTTTTATAAGCACTTTTGAATGGTCATTTTAAAATTAAGTGAAGCTACCACCGGTTCGGAAAGTAGATACTGCCGAGAAGAACCGGCAAGAAACTCAGTAGTTACTCTTTTTCAACAATTAAAAATACAATCATATTAGTTAAATATATATGTATGTAATGTATCCTGCCTGGAAGTCAACAGGTATTAATTCCAAGCTTTTTTATCATCTACAAAATCTTGTATCGAATAATATACCTTTTTTACCAATGAATTTTTATAAACGATTTGATTCTATTATACATTTAATATCAGCATTGCACCCGTGTGGAACCGAGCAGGTTTATATGAAACCAATTATAACATATTAAAGTAAATATATATTGGAGCATTTATTTCGTGGCCACATGCAATTCTTTACCGAACGCCCTGAATGGCAACGAACGTAGTAATAGCCTGAGATACGATCTTTAACATGGCTATTTATATTTCACACAAAACATACTTGCACTCGTATAGAGTGTCGAATGGACTCACAAGTATAGACTAGTACACTCTAGTTCATTAATGTCGATGTCTAGACCAATTTTTATCTGATATCGAATGCTGGAACTTTGTTGTCGTGCTGAAATTTTAAAGTAGTCAACAATGAAGTAGACTTGTTATGTGGAACCGATATTATGTTATGGACGTAGTTTATGAAATTAGAAAAGCAACTTTATTATATCAACACACTCACATAATGTTGTATATGTGTGTGTGTTGCTGTTATACACATGCTTGCATAGATTACATTTTTTTTAAGTAATGTAACAGCCTAAAAATTTCCCACTGATGGGTTAAGGCCTCCTCTTCCAACGAGAGGGTTTGGAACATATTCCACCACGCTGTTCCAATGCGGGTTGGTAGAATGCACATGTGGCAGAATTTCCATGAAATTAGACAAATGCAGGTTTCCTCACGAAGTTTTTCTTCACCGCCGCATTCACTTCACTGTTTATGAATTATAAACACTAATATAGTGATGCTTACCTGGGTTTGAACCCGCAATCATCGGTTAAGATGCACGCGTTCTAACCACTGGGCCATCTCAGCTCTTTTGTAACATCTGTTCATAATATTCATAGTGGCGTAGGTGTGCGGCAATATGCATCATCAGTATCGCACAAATACGGAATATCACTTTAAAATAATTAGTAAAAAAATTCAATATTCAATATACAATCAATATAAAACTTCTAAAGCAATTTTACTTGACTTCTATCCAACAAATACACAACGAATTTATTTTTTCTTTGAGCGATTTTCCGCAACTTTCGTAAATCAATGAGATCGGAACCCATATAACGGGTTGAGGCCGACTTAGTCGAGTTTGCGTAAACAGAAAATTCTCCGCAACCAGGATAAATGTGAAGTCATTAATCTCTGGACTTATCCAGACTGTAAGAGCATCTTCATACTAAATTTAATACGCAACGGAAACGCATATTGTTGAATCATAGTGGTTCATTGTTATTTTCATTGTTCATTGATATTGTAATACGCAGTGGATTCCAAGCCCTGGGCTTAAAGCCCTGCCTGTACCAACAATATTATGTTATATATGTTAAGAAAATATTAAAACAAGAATACTGTAACAATTTATTTACTTTCCCTTCCTCAAAACTTAAGACAAGAAATAGACGCACCAATACAAATGTATTATTTATTTCTTTTACTTTATATACAATGTGCCTAAATTTATGAATCGGTAATGTAATCTTATATGCCATTTGGTCTTATAGATTTCATTACTTTGAAAATATGACTTGCATTTTATTAATATTATCATATGAAGAGATATTTATTAACGACGTCATTTTGATTAAAACTATTACTATTCTAGTAACATATTTTTTCACATCTTTTGTATTGTTGCAAAGTAATTACGTAATTAATTGAGGCTTTATTTTAATTTAATTATTTAAGTCGAATTTATTAACTGTTACTAATATTATATATATTTAAAAGGGTAGTCATATATTTTTGAATTATTAAAGTAATATTTTGTCTGATAGGCCTTTGCATTATGTAAATTTAGCTTTGAAATTATGATCCTACTTTAAATTCAAATTGAAATAGCGGAACGTTGAAAGTTGCAGTTTTTCAATTTACTCGTAAATTGGGCTAGTGTGAAGCAGCTCTAACAGTAGTGATGGGTGATAGACGACCGCGCTTAAATCGTATTCGTTCTGATGTTTTCTATTAAATTGCGTTATTTTGATTTAATCCTATTTTATGTAGATATTTAAATTTTGTCCGTATTTATTACTGAATAAACGACTGCCATAGTTATGTTTTCATTAGTCACGCGTAATTGTGAACTATTAATATTAATAGTTATTAAATTATTTTATGAAAGCAACAGTAAAATAAATTAATAATGTTTGGGAATAAGTAAATTAAAAAAAAATCGCCGTCTGAGTCAAAATCCTAACGAAAAAAAAAGTTGTAGTAAAATTATATAAAACATTAGGTAAAGGCAAAGACATAACAAAAAATATTTTTATTTATTAGATATAATTATAATATATCAACGGCTGAATGGTTGAAATCACTGCCTGTTGTCAAATTTAAAAAAGGAATTGACAAAATACATTACAATACATACACAATATAATAAGCTGTTTGACTGGTTTTTAAAATCCATTTTATATTATTTAGTAGAGGATAAGGAACCCAGTAAATGTTGATTTTTTTATTTCTAGTACATATTTGCCGAAATATATCATATTAAAAATTCCATATTTAAATAACGCGCGAAAACGCTACTTGGACAATATGGAGCTGCAATGGTGTCGGTGACGTCACTTTGCTGTATTTTAATCCGTGGTACATATAGTAGAAAAGCAAGGTTTATAAGTAAGTGGCTTCATCATAAGCCCGGCCAATCAGGAGCGTTTTGTGTCACGTGACAAACGTTTAAAAAAATGCATTTTTATTTATTGATTTTTGAATAAATTAAGTATCATTTTAAAGTTTCGTTAGTAAATAACCATTTTTAAACTCATAATATACACTGATTACAATAATTCACAATTTATTTTTTGCATTGTCAAAGAGCCTATTATTTGCTGTAGATAATCAATTGATTTAAACAGCGATTATCTTACGCTTTGATCGGAAATGTTTTTTCAAAAATCGAACCGGTAGCTTCAACGATTAGATAAGTGTAAGTAGTATTGTTTACATTACTTACATGTCTAAAAAGAGTGACGCACTAAGATAACGAGACAGCTAAATTATTTTGGCACGCTTGCACTCGCCAAACCACTTTATAGTACGTCACAACTTAGATGTAGCATCAGCAAAATTCGTAAAGCCGATCACATCTGAATTGAGTACGCTATCTCAAATTATCAATATTTTCTTATATGAATATGATCTTTACATATACGTAATAAATTGCAATATCATATGACCTAATATATTCATCAATTTGACACGTTACTGACGCGATTAATCTATTGCGACGAGTAGCGTCGAATGGTGCGATAGGGAGCTATTGGTTTTATAAATCGACAGCAATCGGTTTTATTGCATTTGACGATGCTACATCTAAGTTATGTCGTACTATACTAGTGTGCGTGTACTGACACAACTTTTCGACACGTTCGACGGTTGTTTTTAATCAGTACAATAAAATCACTGTTTATGTATATTTACATCATCGTTATGCTATATTTTATTTATTCAGCAAAACCATTTTATTATTCTGCAAAAACATGTTTATCTATATTTACATCATGATGATGTTATATATTTTTTTTAGTGTTCCAAATTCAAATTGTTTATATGTGCCTACTATGTGCAGACGTGATATATGCCAGGATTTTAGTGATTTAAATTAATAAATAAAGAGGCGACTGAAAAAAATACGAAATTTATGCAGACAAAACTTATAACAGAAGAAAAAGCGCACTTAGAAAACAATTTTAGCGTAATATGCTATGACATAACTAGGCTATTAATGTGGCTTTGCAACGAAAATAATCGTTCATTATGTGCAGCGAAAAAAACCGTTTGCAGCAAAACGTGTGGTCGGATAACTGGCTGTAATAAATTACAAAAAAGTTTTGAATTTGGAGAATTTTAACGGACGAATTCAAGTTTTCCAAATTTGAATTTTAATATTCATCTTCTCATGACACAATATATGTGAAAAATTAATGCTTTGTGGAGAACATCAGGAGTTCAATTTGCCAGTTAGCCTACCTATTTCACAGAAAAAAACCTAAAAATGTAATTGTAGAACTTGGTGTTTTATAAACAACTTGATATTTTATAGCGAATGGTCAGACGCGAACTTCAAAATGAAATTTCATCCAATGTCTTTCAAGTTAGGTTTTGTTTTTGAAAGTAGTTCGTTACGAATTCATGAGCAACGGCGGTTCCAATCAAAAATAATTTCGTGAATATCAAACAAACTGAGACATCAAATTTTGTATTTCTGATGTATATTTTTTTTCCTTTCAGTCTATTACTGGGGCGATATGATTTTTTATTTTATTTTTCAAACAATATTTAGAAAGAAAAGAGGTTATATATATATATTATATAAGTTTTTGAATGTATCCATTGTATAGTGCACAATGACATATTAATTAAGCGTACTCCTCCCTTAAAGGCTGGCAACGCACCTGCAAAACCCCTGGTGTTGCAGATGTCCATGGGCGGTGGTAGTCACTCTCCATCAGGTGAGCCGTTGCTCGTTTGCCACCTATAACATAAAACAAAAAATATTTATACGAATATCAAAGGATACATACAGACATACATACAAATAATCAAAGGACCAAGTATGGTTATTGTTTTCTTAACACTTCGTCAAATTTAATTAGTTTATTTTTTGTCATGTAGATTCACTATTTAATCCTTTGAATTTGCCAATTTAATAATTATCAACTTGGCAATCAAATTGGTCGTCCAAAATCCAAGACAACCGTCAGTACTGTCATTTTATTAGATTAGATTAGATGAATCATGATATTTTTCTTTATCTATTCAACGATGACTTCGAATAACGGTTTGCCTAGACCACTTAAAAAAATCAAAGGAATGCCGTCACAGGTTGGAAGGCTAGCACAGCGAACTGTAATTTAAAATATAATAATTTTTATCTAATTCATAATATGGACCTTATACCGTGAGTTAAAAGGTTGAAATTACATCGATATTGTGTCTTTGTTTATTATCTACTGAAGGTCGAAGGTGTAACTTCTTCCGCGGACCTGACATGTCAACTGTCAAAAGAAACAATGAGAGTATCTTATATTCATAAACAGCAACGTTCATTTGTTTCAATCGCGTCATATTTGAATTATACCTTAGAGTTCGCCATATTGGTTGACATTTGATACGTTGCCCTTTTTGGAATCGTAGAAGTTGTATAGCTTTATAACATTCTTCAACATATACATATATATTATAAGATTAAAATATAAATAGACTTTCCTTTTAAAATTGTTATAAACAAAATCTTCAAAATTGATAATATATAAAATATTGGACTGTCCCAAGATCTATTTTATTAGAACAAATTAAAAAAATAAAGTTTTATGTATGTGTAATAAGACCTCATCCTTATCAGAAATGAACTAGCGATCACGTCTCTGAGCATCCCGTAAAAGATTAGTTATTAGTTCAAGATTAATTCATGATTTTAATCATATTATTTGATTAATGTACTACTGTTTCTATGTTGAATAGAAAGATGTTTTTTAAATTTAGAATTATCGGGTCCTAAAAAATCATAACTTGTTTAATCTGTTTGTGACCTATATGTAGTACATATGTAATTTACATATAAAGTAATACTTCTAAAGATTGATTGCACTGGAAATTCGAGGAATAACATAAATAGTAGTCTCATCTTTGGCTCCAGATTGGTTGCCAATGTTTGAACCAAGCCTTAAGTTAGTTCAGCAGCTTAGTGCGATTGACTAAATATCTAAAAGTACAGATAACAAAACTATTACGTTCTTTCAAATTAAGAAAAGCAAAACATAAACTGCAACCAAATGCGAATGAAATACTTTAAGACATTTTTACACTTACAACAAATTATGTAAGATATTAACTAGTAAATGTTCTAAAACCAAGTGCGAGTAAATTAAGGGCAGACGTTCGGATATTTATTCTCACGCTACGGGTTGGCTGGTATCCACGTCTCGGAATCTTTTCTGATGTGACACGTGCAGGTCTCCTTCAGATATTTTTACTCGCCACTGAACAAGGTATGAATATAAAACAGTATTACTAGTACATAAAATCACTGTCGGTCTCTCTGAACGCTATTTGAAGATCAGATAACCTAACCGCTGGACTATTATCAACGCTGACAAAAATGGCGCGCTATTTTTAAATAACAATAATTGAAACAAACATTTCGTAACAAATAACATGACAACACTGAATAGACGAAATTCGGTACAAATCAAACTTGGTCTATGTTAGTTACTAAATACTTTATTCTAATAAATTTTAAAATCACCTTAAGGTTGAAATAGTACGATATTCGCTTTAAAATAATTTCTACACCGGTGTTGTCATGAATTCAGTTAGTAATGTAATATTATCCAAGATCGAATCCATTTCGAAAGCCAGATCCGACACCAACATTTGGGTATTTTTTCCCTACTAAGCCATAAATTAGACGATCGTCTGGCTCTTAGACTATAGTTTATAGTGCTGATATTCATCTTATAAAAATTACAAATATATTTTATTCAAGTAGGATCTGACAAGCCCTTTTAAATTGACATTTTAATGACGTTGATTTTACTATACGTTACCACTTAGAATATTGATTCTAGGGAGAAGAACCGGCAGGAACTCAGAACTTACGATTTTTCAATCAAAAACAATGTGCATGTATTAGTCATGAACAATATTTATGACCTTGAACGAATAATGTCAAGCTTGACATTATTCGTTCAATGTCTTAAATATTGTTCATTTAAAAATTGTCTTCTACATTTAAAAATCCATTACCTATAATTTTTTTTATTTGGCCATATACAAATATAGAATATTCTGTGGAATTTGAATATAGAATCCAATACTCTGCCCCAGGAATCATATACCAATTTCAAGTCAAAATCTGAGTGTAATACGTAATCCATTGAAACAGTTCACACACTACATGAAGATACTTATTTCACCGCAGTTATAGTCGATTGCTAAGAAAATGTTAGAGGGAAGATAATCTAATTTTGAGGTGAACGCCTTTTAGTTGTATCAACAAGATTATTTTCTCAATGTCACGCTGGATGAAGACGACGCGAATGAGATTAATGGGTGTGGTTGAGATGACGACGTCAATTAAATCTTCTATACTATATAAAGACATGGAGACCCTTTTTTCTAAATCTTAGCTGAACAAACTACTCAACCAATGTACGTTAAACTATACTAGCGACCCGCTCCGATTTCGCACGTTTTAAATGCTGATACTAAATACTGCAGAATGTCTTACAATGTTCACAGTTTTTCAATTATTCTCTAATATATTGTGCATGTATTATACATATATACCTTCCTCTTGAATCAATCTATCTATTAAAAAATTGTTTCAAAATCCGTTGTGTAATTTTTAAGCGACTTTGTTTTATATTATGTAACGACACATTCCGTTACAAAGAAGGTTTTAATATATGATAATAAAAAAAAGTGCATTATATATATACTTATAATTAACTACATACTTACACGATAACACTCAAATGTAAAAGATCAAAGATGAGACGATTCAGACATTAGTCAACGACACGTTTTTAGTGTAAACGGTCACGAATACTGTAAGTTTTCCGAGAGACATTTTATTAAACTTCTTAACATTCGAATAGTAAAGTTATAAACCCGACTTCTTACTACGTGTCAGATTAAAAACATCAAAGAACGGGGTTCCTTAAAAAAGTCGCCGAACAAAAGTAAAAAGTTGAAGATGATAGAAGTTGGAAGCACTTCGCTTTTATAAAAGAGACAGATTTTTTAAAATAGTTCGTAAGAAAATACGGTTGTTTATTTCGGATTTTTCATCAGTCTGTTTGAAGAATGTTGAATATTAAAAAGATAAAAAGCTCATAGCCTTACTTAGAAAAGTGATTTAACGGGTGTTTAGCTAGACAGTTTGAATCCTTCGTTGGTCTACTCTCACATCCAACAGACCCACAGACATTCGGGACTTAAAGGGTCCACCTATCCTGAGGCCGTAATCATGCACATTTTATTGAAGTGCTTTGCGCAGGCTCGTCTGTCCAAGAGCATTTATTCTTCCGCCAAACAGTATACTTACTATTATTGTGTTTCAGTTTGAAGGGTGAGTGAGCCAATGAATCTACGCACAGTGGAATCTAAGCGGCGCGTTGGTAAAATAATAAATTATTAAAATTCCATAAAAAAAGTAAAAGTAAAGTAACAACCTGCAAATTTCCCACTGCTGAGATAAGCCCTCCTCTTTCATTTAGGAAAGGGTTTGGAACATATTCCACCACACTGTTCCAATGCGGTTTGGTGGAATGTACATGTCGCAGAATTTTGATGAAATTAGACACATGCAGGTTTCCTCACGATGTTTTCCTTCACCGCCGAGCACGAGATGAATTATAAACACAAATTAAGGACATATATATAGTGGTACTTGCCTGGGTTTGAGCTCTCAATCATCGATTAATATGCACACGTTCTAACCACTGGGCTCTAATCGCAGCTCTCGAGATAAAATATCATATGCCACCAATAACGTGGCGTGTCCGTCTATCGATGCCATAAAAAAAGAAAAAGTAGCATACACTTTGACGGTAACAGTACATTTTTAGGTATAGATTTTATCATTAAAAATTAAGCCAATTTACACACGTTATGTATACATCTATAATACAGTTACATCTACATAATCTTGAATTATAGTTATGTATTTAGGTTATAAATCGCACACGCATGAAATGGAGGCAACCTGCATGTGATTACAATGAAATTCTGACACATGTGTTACCCCTAACCGCATTGGACAAACTTCTCCTCCAACACAGAAGGCGCTGTTAGGCTGTGGCACATGTATATGCAGACTTGTTCTTTACTTTGCAAATATTCAATTACAACTAGAATGGTGTTTAGTTTGAATATTTTTTTATTTATATTTTTATTAGACAACATCACATACATTACTATGCTCTCAATGTAAGTAGCTAAAGCACTTGTGTTATGGTAAAACAGCAGTAACGACGGTACCACAAACAGCCAGACCCAAGACAATATAGCAAAATAATTAATTTTCTACATCGACTCGGCCGCCAATGGAACCTGGGACCTCGGATCACGGAGGTCATCTAATTATGATTCACATATTTTGTACTGCATTACAGATATTCTGTATTAGACCAATCAGTGAGTAAGTGTTAGTTACATTGAAAAAAAAATGAAAAAAGAAGTGAACAAAATAAGCCAAGTATTCACGGTACCACAAACACCTACACCCAAGACAACATAGCAAAATAATGAATTTTCTACATCGACTCGGCCGCGAATCGAACCTGGGACCTCGGAGTGATCACGGAGGTCGTCTAATTATGACCCAAGTATTCAATAATGTTTTCATTTAACACTTGTATAATATTATAAACAGTTACACTTCGTACCGTAAAATAGGCCGTATAAATTAAGCAAGGCCTCTGATGATTTAAGGCTGTTTAAAGTCGTTTCGTTAATGATGTTAAGTTTCGCTACTGAATTATGTTTGTTCAGGCGCCCGATGTAATGGATGTTATGATTTCATATTTCAAATTTAATAACCCTTCTATTTTTATTCGAATATTATGTTATATTAACCGAGAGCCAAGATGGCCCAGTGGTGAGAACGCGTGCATCTTAACCGAAGATTGCAGGTTCAAACCAAGCACCACTGAATATTCATGTGCTTAATTTGTTTATAATTCTCTCTCTCTTATTATTTGTCTAAATTCTCGGCGGTGAAGGAAAACATCGTGAAGAAACTTGCATGTGTCTAATTTCATAGAAATTCTGCCACATGTTGTAATGTTAAATTTTGAAGGGGGGCCAATTGGAATATATAATTGACTAAAAATAAATTTAAATTTTAAAAATATTAATTTTCTTCGAGGTAAACTAAAAATGCGGTAGAGCTGGACAAGGTTTTTAAATTAAACAAATCCTCGACAGAAAGTGCTCCGGAAGTCAGTTAAATAACCCTTCAACATTACAAGTAGATTTACAGAAAAGGCAAATCTATGATATAAATTAATTTATTCAACAAAAATGTCAAAATAATTTTAACAATTAAAAGGTCTTCCAGTAACAAAATCGGGCGCCTGGATGTTTACATCCATTTAAATTTACACTAAACTTAATTAAATATTTACTTATTGTAAATGTTTCAAAGTTAGCAAGAAATGTTTTAAAGTTAGACTAAATTATGTAATTAAAGTTACAAACAAGTCAAAAATGAAGTTTAAATAACGTTACAATAATGTATAAATATCTTTAAAAAAAAAGTGTTTGAATGCCAAATTTTCATAAAGTTATAAAAATGTATACTAAATCCCACGAAGTTCCAAAGTTGCGGTAAAAATAAATATGTAAAAACTACATACCGAAATCCAGAAGTTAAATAAATGTTATAAAGTTTTCACTTCCTTTACGGTTTCTAAAATTTTATCTTCAAAATATCCAAAGAAATTAAGTTCAAACGTTCTTCGAAAAGCGTTGACAATAATCCACTCGAAGATACAGCCAAAGAAGATAATTCAAGGAATAATCCACGAAAACACAGTTGTAGAAAATAACTGTAGAAAATAATGGTAGAAAAATACCAATTGAAAATAAACTGTTGAAAATAACCATTGAAAATAATTGTTGAAAATAACTGCAAAAGAGAAACAATTCTAATTAGAACCTAATACGAATTTCGAAAATCTAAAGTATCACTTTAATAATTCAACCAACTTACCCGGTCAATCCCGGTTATTTTCCAAAAATAACAAAATGCATCATGGGAAATATTCTAAAGATTCCCTGTAAAGAACCACAATCGTTGTTACGAAACCGAACAATTGAAATAAATTCAAATTTCGAAGAAAGTTTTTCGACTTACCACGAGGCGACAAATATCCAAATTTATTTTTGTAATCCGACATCGATTTACTTCCAATCGTTTAAATTAAGACATTTCGTGCCTTAAAACTTCAATTTTCAACAATATTCAATAGTTTAAACCAAATAAAAGTTACAAAAACTTTGAAAATAATTTAGTGTCACATTTCGACTTAAAAGGCGGAAGGAAAGTGAGGTCTTAGACAAATGTCAAAGATCATCTCAAAGATAATATAAAGATAATAAATCACAATTAGGTCAGGAACGCATAATGCATAAAAAGTGCATTTTTATTTTAAATGTCAAATTTAGCGGTATTTTTAAATTACGCATAAACATAGCCTTAGAAATGATTGTCAAAGTCAAATGACAGATGACATCTCATAACCTATGTTAGAAATTTAATTATTTTTGACGAAATTATTTAAAAATGGATGAAACATGTAACGTGCGCCACAATTACGTTACATTACCCCCCAACCAAAAAATAAAAGAGGAGCTCAACCTGAGAGACTCTTTTATTCGACTCTACAAAAGAGGTAGAGACCGACTCTATCAATCAAAATATTAGTGACATAACAAATAGTAACTCTTCAAAAGTTAGTAAAATATGGAAAACAACAATCCAAACTGTAACAAAAGTTATTTCTAAACAATTCTAAACAAAAGAAATTGTTAAACACTACCCTAGAGATGAGAACTCTAATATAGTCTCACTCGAAAGCAAAAAGTATTCTAACTTAACTCTATTCAGAAAATGTGATAAGTATAAGTAATTATCAAACAACTTAACCTTGGAGATGAGGACTCAATATAGCCTCACTCGAAAGCAATGAGCTGTCTAATAAAACTTGTTTCATTTAGAGTAGGAAATTATAAAGTATTACCTTACTCGAAAGATGGAAAATTTATATTCTTCTTAATAAAATGTTGGGTCTACGGAATATACACTAATTGGCATACCAAGAACACCAACCTCAAAATGGTTTCAAATAAAACAAAAGATATGACTAACGTGGCCGACGCAACTCAATACGACTTTCCGAACACGAAAGCATACAAAAAATAGTTCTAACTGTGACCGACTCTACACCATCAGCTTTTCGAACACAGTTAAACAAAACTTCCAAAAAATAGGTGTCTGTGACCGGCTCAACGCCACCAGTTTCCCGAGCACAGAACAAAGTTACCAAAAAATATGTCTGTGACCGGCTCAACTCCACCAGCTTCCCGAGCACAGAACAAAACAACAAACAATTGTTCCAAAAAAAATGTTATTGGAAAATTCACAAAATCGGAATATCCAAAACAAAATCAAGCTGGACTAAAGTCATAGGCAATAATCCAATATGAAGGATTATTTCTATAAAACTTCAACCAAAAATAACTTATTACTAAAATATGTAATAAGGTTCTACACAACTAGCAAAAATGTTATGTACAAAACACAAACAAAATGTTATATACAAAAATATTGCAAAAACAATATTCTAAAAATATTACAAAAAATGTATAAGATCTTATGAGTCAAAAGAAATATTTGGAAATATTTAAATGAGAATCTAAAATGTCCTAAGTATACTTTAGTAAAATACATTTGTAGAAAGGATATTCAAATAGGAATCCTATCACTCAATCTACTCACAAGTTCAGGGCTAACTCTGTCATACTTCTCGCTCATTCTTCTCTAACAATGCCCTTTTTATTCCAAATCCAAATATAAATCTACAAATTATTTTAGAATTAATCCAAAACTATATTTTAATAATATCTTTAATATGATAACGACCAACAGTACCTTTCTCTACATCTTTTAATATATAAACATTATTAGAAATTTTCTCTATTATTTGAGATTTTATAAACTTAGGAGCAAGTTTAGCCGAAAAATATTGAGAGGCATTAGACAAGATGAAATTTCTTCTCCAAACTATATCACCTGACTCATAGGAAATGACTTTCCTTCCTTTATTATAATATAAAGCGTTCTTTTTATAAGCTTTAAATAAAGATTTGGTTACTAAATCAAAAATTGAACTTAAGGAATCTAAACTTTGTGCATAAGTTTGACGATTACCAAATTCGAGTTCATTCAAATTTGTAAATGAATTACTGAAACGATGTAATGAAGCATCAATTATAACTTCACGACCAAACATAAGAAAATTGGGAGTAAATTCAGTAGCTAAATTAATACTGCTATTCAAGGCTAATTGAACATGACATAAAAATTTCGACCAAGTTCTATGATCATCATGAACAAAACATGCTATGCAAGTTTCTAATGTTTTATGATAACGTTCAACTGGATTATTTTGAGGTGTATATAAAGTGTTATAAAATATTTTATTAATATTAAAGCTTTTCAAAAATTGTACAAAATTTTTAGAAGTAAATTGAGTACCATTATCACAAATTATGATTTTTGGACAACCAAATTTAAGAAAAATATCCCTTTCTAAAAATCTACATATGGATTTTGTGGTAGCATTACTTAATGAATTTAACCAACAATACTTTGAAAATACATCTAATACTGTGCAAATATATCTGTGTCCAGAATATGATTTTATGCTTAGTTAAATATGTTAAACCTAAACCTTTCTTTTATCTTCAAAAGTTCTATAATATTATTTAATTGTTCTTTTTCAGAAGAAGAAAGTTGAATTACAGAAGTTACAGAATTTACAATTATTGAATTCTTATTTTTTATTTTATATTCAAAAGTTATGTTTTTAAATAATCCATGAGCTAAATTAAATGCGAGCCAAAAATCGAATCCTAGAATAATTTCTGGATTTAGTGAGGGAACTACCATGAATTCTACAATGCGAGTTACATTGTCACAAGTAATTGGAATATCTATAGTACCTAAAACGTCTTGTGAACTACCATCAGCCGTACAAGCTTTATAACTACTAGTCTTAAGTTTGAATCCTAAATTGAGAAATTGTAAGTGACTATTACAACCTAGTACGCTTTTATTAGCACCACTATCCAATAAACCTGTAAATGATTTACCACAAACTTGAAATTTTAAAAATGGACGTGTGTCGCTATTTTTTGTAAACAAAATGGGAGCAAATTTATTCATTGAGAAAAATAGTTTTAAATAATTACACCAATTAGAAAAGTCTTCACGAATTTCAGAAGCATTCGGTTTAGAAATTTTAGTATTTGTCAGATCAACTGATTCTTTATTAAGGACCTGTGTCTGACAAAACCTTACTCGTTTTTTGGAAGAGTACAATTATTGCAAAATTTAGTGATAACATTTAATTTACCACATTTAAAACATAAAGTGCCTGGAATCTTTTTACACTTTTTATAAGTATGTCCAATTTCTTTACATTTTAAACAAGTTAATGTTTGAACTGAATTAATATGCTTAGTCTTGAAATCTGAGTTATTATAACTATGTTTATTATTTAATATTCGAAATTCATCAATCTGTTTTGAAAGTTTTACTAAATCATCAATAGAATTTATTGAACGACCTACCAAATGAATAGAGTAGCTAGGCAACATGTTATGTTTCAATATTTCTAATAAAGTATGTTCAGATAAGGGATAAGTTAGTCTATTTGACATATCTAAAATTTCAATAATAAAATCTGATAAAGTTTCATTTTGTTTCTGTTTTCTAATTCTTAAATTATATTCAAGTTGATAATCAAAATCTAGTTTGTCAAAACGCTTTAATAATTCTATTTTGAGATGTTTCCAAGAATTAAGTGAACTACGTATAGATCTAAACCACTTGAGAGCAATGTCAGTAACTACTTCAGTAAAGCATGGCAATATTTGGTCATCACTAATATCTCGACTCACACAGTATTCTTCAAATATTAACAAAAATTCACGTATGCACGTTTTACCATTAAATTTATATTTAAACTTAGACAAATCTACTCGTTTATAGTATTGAGGTTGTTTATTATTCATAGATAAAGTGTTACTAAAAAATTGTGGCATGTCTGCCGACCAGTCTACTAAATCATTAGAAGCAGAAGGCTTCGCCTGAGAAATATTCGTCTCTAACATCTGAGAATGTTCAACATTAATAATATTAGGTGTTAAATTTTTGTCACCACTATCATCAATAGATGGTTTAAGAGTTAATTCATCTTTGTCAGTCATGGTTATGTCCTAGAATATAATCGATAATGGAACGAAAAGCTTTACTTCAAAACATAAAAAAGTTATAAACTTGGCATTCAAATTACATAAATACTTAACATTAGTATTTAGTACAAAATGATTCTAACAAAAATTATACATATGAAAATACATAGTACTTATTCAATACTAGACAAGAGCAGTAATTGTAATTCAGGTCCCTGGCTGAGGGCGCCAATTGTAATGTTAAATTTTGAAGGGGGGCCAATTGGAATATATAATTGACTAAAAATAAATTTAAATTTTAAAAATATTAATTTTCTTCGAGGTAAACTAAAAATGCGGTAGAGCTGGACAAGGTTTTTAAATTAAACAAATCCTCGACAGAAAGTGCTCCGGAAGTCAGTTAAATAACCCTTCAACATTACAAGTAGATTTACAGAAAAGGCAAATCTATGATATAAATTAATTTATTCAACAAAAATGTCAAAATAATTTTAACAATTAAAAGGTCTTCCAGTAACAAAATCGGGCGCCTGGATGTTTACATCCATTTAAATTTACACTAAACTTAATTAAATATTTACTTATTGTAAATGTTTCAAAGTTAGCAAGAAATGTTTTAAAGTTAGACTAAATTATGTAATTAAAGTTACAAACAAGTCAAAAATGAAGTTTAAATAACGTTACAATAATGTATAAATATCTTTAAAAAAAAAGTGTTTGAATGCCAAATTTTCATAAAGTTATAAAAATGTATACTAAATCCCACGAAGTTCCAAAGTTGCGGTAAAAATAAATATGTAAAAACTACATACCGAAATCCAGAAGTTAAATAAATGTTATAAAGTTTTCACTTCCTTTACGGTTTCTAAAATTTTATCTTCAAAATATCCAAAGAAATTAAGTTCAAACGTTCTTCGAAAAGCGTTGACAATAATCCACTCGAAGATACAGCCAAAGAAGATAATTCAAGGAATAATCCACGAAAACACAGTTGTAGAAAATAACTGTAGAAAATAATGGTAGAAAAATACCAATTGAAAATAAACTGTTGAAAATAACCATTGAAAATAATTGTTGAAAATAACTGCAAAAGAGAAACAATTCTAATTAGAACCTAATACGAATTTCGAAAATCTAAAGTATCACTTTAATAATTCAACCAACTTACCCGGTCAATCCCGGTTATTTTCCAAAAATAACAAAATGCATCATGGGAAATATTCTAAAGATTCCCTGTAAAGAACCACAATCGTTGTTACGAAACCGAACAATTGAAATAAATTCAAATTTCGAAGAAAGTTTTTCGACTTACCACGAGGCGACAAATATCCAAATTTATTTTTGTAATCCGACATCGATTTACTTCCAATCGTTTAAATTAAGACATTTCGTGCCTTAAAACTTCAATTTTCAACAATATTCAATAGTTTAAACCAAATAAAAGTTACAAAAACTTTGAAAATAATTTAGTGTCACATTTCGACTTAAAAGGCGGAAGGAAAGTGAGGTCTTAGACAAATGTCAAAGATCATCTCAAAGATAATATAAAGATAATAAATCACAATTAGGTCAGGAACGCATAATGCATAAAAAGTGCATTTTTATTTTAAATGTCAAATTTAGCGGTATTTTTAAATTACGCATAAACATAGCCTTAGAAATGATTGTCAAAGTCAAATGACAGATGACATCTCATAACCTATGTTAGAAATTTAATTATTTTTGACGAAATTATTTAAAAATGGATGAAACATGTAACGTGCGCCACAATTACGTTACAATGTGCACATGTGTACACCAACCTGCGTTGTAACAGCGTGCTGTTCCAATCCTTCTTCCTTCAAGGATTATTGATTAGCCCAGCAGTGAAAAAATTACAGGCTGTTGTTGTTGTTGATATGTTATGAGATTAATTACAATTTCAAATGAAATTATTGAAAAGACTTCGATACTTTTCCGAGATTAATAATAAAATGTTTGCCTAAAATTGACATTAACTAAAAACTGAGCTGTGTAATTTTCGGAAAGGACATTTTTTAGTTTTGTTTTATCTTAACATATATGTATTATATTTTACTTTAGTGTTTCTTCATATTGGTTGTTAGAAGTTGGTTGTATGAGCTGCTTTCAAGTTTTTATTTCCAGGCTACATCACAATCAAAGTTTTTGGAGATTAATTTGGATTCGTTACTATTTCAGCTACAGCATACGACTAAGGAAAAGTAAGCCTCTAAATACAGGTATATATAGAATACAGGTATGGTACATTATCAACGCATTGACAATGTAACGAATATCATATTCTACTTTCAATCCCAATGTATATGTTGGTGAGGACCACGTGACATCAGATGGCTCATTTGAGTTTATGCTTTTCAAATAAAATTAATCATAATATACATTTAAAGTATTCCCCTTTTGTTAAATATTTTAATTAAACGTAAAGGTAAAGTGATTATAAATGTAATACTGATATCCATTTATACAGCATTCAATACATAGTGCCTTCAAATCTCAAATCTATATTTGAAACAAATACGACGAGGAACTAATATAACTTGACCGGAGATGTAACTTTGTCAAAATGCAGACTAAATCAAACTCATACGAAGATAACATAACGCCAAGAATATTTTGGAATCGATTTTAATATTTTTTACATTTAAAATAAGGTTTATAATAGAATTTGTGGAGTGGTTAGCAACGCCAATTTTTTTTAAGATGAGAGAAGATTTTTGACGTGCAGTTGACATTTACGTGACGTTGTCATCTTTGTTTTTTTTTGTTTTGAATATTATTGTCATGTAAAATTATCATCCCACCAAAAACATTAAATGTAAAAAAATGCCAAGTCTCTCGATGCAGTCTTTCCATCGTAAAAAGTTTGGAGATCTCATTGAAGCCAAGTCCTATTCAAATTATTTTGTTAAATTAAATCAACATTTAGTAATTGTATCAATAGTTTTCTTTATATTATAATTATAGTGACTTGGCAATGAGCACAAATTAAAACCTGCTTGCTGCCTGGAATTTTGTGCAAATGAATATAGCCCAGACGGGCTTGCACAAAGCCCTACCACCAAGTATATTTAATTCAGATAAATGTGGTCCATTTCCTAATGATTTAGTTAAGAGTGTGAGTGGTTTATTCTAAGAATTAATATGTTATTTGTAGCTTTCAACCTAAATAAATTTGAGACACTTTCCATTCCAGCTGACACAAATATTGTGACTACAGTGTGTTACAAAGTACTCTCGGTGGTCCTATGTAAACTGAAACTAAGACACTCCTCAAGACATCATACCATTAGTTTGAGTATATGCCTGAAAAAACATGGGTACGTTCGTCGAGAGTTACTAAATATTTAGACGTGAATGCCTAGAGAAATTTACACACCTTATGTTATTTACATACCTTAAATGAACTTTCGGGCTTCAAGCGTAAAAGTTACTAATAAATATCAATAGATGGCGCTCATTAATTTTGCGATATTTCTAAATCACGTGTGCTAGATTTTTTTTATTAGCATATATTCGTATGTTATTATATTTACCCGCCCGGTGTAGTGACACTGTAGAGGCCATTCTGGCTAACAGCTACTGTCTATTCGAAAAAAAAAACATATTAATTATAGATAACTATACTGTAATGGTAACATAATTTGCAGCGATTAATGCTCGTCTCACTGAGGCCTCAGAATTCAAGCAAAGACTTTTTTGACTGTATCTTACTCAAAACCACAATCGTTTGTTGCTCAAGGTCACGGGCTGAAAATAGTCTTAATTCAAGAAAAAATAAGATTATTGAAGATTTTTTATATCATTCATCATTTGGACTTTGAGTAACAAGGATACAAAACAATCAATAAATCTTAACAACGCCAAAGTTGTTATTTATTTAAAGATTTTTGGTCTAAAGAGTTTTTAAAAAATAATTCAATTTAAAGAAAAGAATTGTTTTAAGATCTTAATTTAATTTGATAATACAAAGAAGCAATTAAAAAGAGAAAACGAAAAGAATAATTACTTTAGCGAAACAAAACAAAACGAAAGAAAACTATTTTTCTGATTCACTAGGAAAGTATATACATTCTTCAATATAATTTGGCAAGTCATTTTATAGCCTTACTTGTTCGAATCGTAAAGTTTCCTCCCATAGTTTATTCATGACTAGAGAGTTCAATGCTATATATTATTTATTCCAAATTAACCTCTCGTATAAATAATTGGATTGTGTGTGTTTTTTTTATTTTTATACGAATATATAAACTAACTATATTTATATATCGATATAAACGTAAGACTAAAATCGGAGCCGGAAGGGCCCATTTCTGACCCAAAGCGTACAACAAATTTATCATATAAAAACAGATACATCTTTACAGATTCTTTATCGATAGACATTCGTAATATTTTCCATTAAAAAAACAGTTGAAAGTTAGTCATTTCAATTATAAAATCAGAAGGAATCGGTAAGAATTTGTTTTTATAGCAATTTTATTTTCTTAATATTTTTATTGTAATATGGAATTAGTATATTATTTTATCATCTTACGATTAATATTGAATGATGCTATGTTCCACCAACCCGCATTGGAACAGCGTGGTGGAATATGTTCCAAACCTTCTCCTCAAAGGGAGAGGCCTTTAGCCCAGCAGTGAGAATTTACAGGCTATTGTTGTTGTTTGTTATTAATTGTTTTGATGTGAATTATAGTTAAATAAAATTGCATGGCTGTGTTACGAGGAAGGAGAGAAGGAGGTGGTTTTCCAAACACTCCAGTTACCATTTCTTCAAGATGAAAATCTTAAAGAAATGTTGAGCTGAGGTATAAGAAATAAGAATTCGGAGATATAGGCAAAAATAATTCATATTCCGGACGAGATATCGCATTTCGTAACACAGCAATGGCATATAGTGCCTACATCAAGCAGATGCTACACCTCCTTCGCGCCTCCGGTTTCTTAAAAACTCTTCGGGTCAAATCGACTAGACCAAATATAGCAAGAATTGACAGATTCGATTTTCTGACAATTTTGTAAAATCTAATGTATGAATCCGAGCTTTCAAAAACATCAAAAGATCACAATCAACAGCAAAATGAGCACGCATTCACGTTACGCGAGTCAAAAAGAAACATCAAACGGAATGAAATATGAATAATGGTAGAACAGATTCGTGACATTTGACGTATTTCATTAAGCGTTTTGACATATGACAAGTGCTTTTGTATGTTGCATCCTTGTTTAACCCAAGCAAAATATGTTCTTATCCTGCTCTTACAAAACAATTACAATCTATTATTTTCTCGAAAACAATGCAGCTTAGTAATGCGAATAATATTATTGTAATTACAGACCAAACACCTCCCAAATATAATAGTTTATTTTCACAAAATCGTGCTGCCGAATTCTACGCCTTACCCACCCCAAGTACTTCCCAGCTTCAGCAATTGATTCAAGTGTACTTTACGTTGTGTACATTGCATATTGTATATAATTAGAAAGCGAAGACATTTGCTTGAAATTGTTGATGTACGAAATCTTATACATCAACGCGTTTGAAAACAGCAAAAGTTCTTCTAAGTGTTTCACTTAAAAAGCCGCAAATATAGTAATGGGCAATGTGTAATTCTTTTTTAATATCAATTCATTAATACAGACACACTTCACAAGTTAGTTAGTATATATTTTATATTACTTACTAACTTACCAATAAGTGTATGTTATATGTATTGCATTACCAATTAAATATTTAAAATAGTTGGCCCATATTATTAGTATTAGAAAATAAAATAATCGATATGTAATAATCGACAAAATTTTTACAAATCTTATTGGTAAATGTATTTTCGATTTCATTCCAATAACAATAAATAATATTCATATTTCTTTTAAATCAAAATTGTATTTTGAGAAGTTTGAAATTCTCTATCTGCCCTGAATTTAAAGTGACTGCAACTTTGATTTGTGTGATGTGCTTAACTTAAAGTTATGTTTAGCTTGTCTGGTCAAATATATTTATTACTATTTCGGTTGTCAGAATCTGCGTTACAATTCGGCGAAGAACTGACAATATAGCATTAAATTCAACAAACGGGTTAGGTAACCCCTAAATCAGTACCATGTCACTAAACGTGACGTATATTTTAATAAACACATGGATAGTGGAAATTCCTCTTTAATACGAAATCAAAGAAATTTACAGTAAAAATAAGTGTAATCTGTTCTTGTTACATTTATCTATATAATATATATATTATATTATAGATTTGAAAGTAACTCTGTCTCTCTGTCTGACTGTCGCTCTCTCATAGGCAAACAACTGACACGAATTCATTGAAATTTGGTATGAAGGAAACTTTAACTCCATGAAAGGACATAGGCTACTTTTTTGCCTAATACGTAACAACAAACATCCTGCAAAGCGAGCGAAGCCGCGGGCGACTAGTTATTAATAAATAAAAGAAAAAAAGATATAAATAGATCAAGAAAAGCAAAATGTTGATAAAACATCACGATCGTGTTAATATAACGATTTTGTATTGTCAGTGATGAATATTACGTGGCGTACATCGTTCTAAATATTTGGCGAAATTGATTGAAATTCCTGGATGGTGTGTCTACCGAAAATGCATACTTTGGTATTATTAGGGCACATATTTTGTAAGGTATTTGGTATTTTGTAGTGTCTGTTTCACATAACTTTTCATTATTATTAATTAATTGGCATACTTTTTATAAAATGATATCAGAACACAAAAGGCTATTTTCATAAATACCTAAATTTTTGATACTACGATTGTGATCTGGAAATCAAAACAAGGCGTCTTAAATAAACTCAATTAAAAGTCACGGCAAGACAACATGAATGAAGATTATTTATTAAAAAAAAAAAAAAAATAATAATCCAGGACACTTAAAATAGGTATATGGAGCAATAAGCTATTGCCCGCGGCTTTGCCCTCTTGGAAGTTGAATAAATTTATTAACTAATATATTATGTGAGTTTAAAACCTCTTTTTATCACAATGGTGTTTACGATAAAATGATCCTGCTCACCAAAATTCATGGCCCTAACTAATATTATTTCATATATATAGCTGGATAACTTTTGTCAAAAGATGATTTAAGACCCAACGTATCATTGATCATGGCATCCGCCGTATTACTGCGGCCAGACACAATATTGTCTAGTCCCCTAACGCATATATATTAAGAAGTACATTATTTGATGTTGTTGCCTGGCGAACATCAGGTATATTTTCTTCCATTTATAACAATATAATAATCAGAAAATCTATATTCAGGACTAACACAAATAAGAACGCGTGCATCTTAACCGATGAATGCGGGTTCAAACCCAGGCAAGTAGCACTGAATTTTCATGTGCTCAATTTTGTGTTTAAAATTTATGAAGGAAATCATTGTGAGGATACCTACATATGTCAATTTCAACGAAATTCTGCCACACGTGTATCCATCAACCGGCATTGATGCATTTTGATAGATTATGCAGAAGCATTACGGTCAGAAAACCGTCTCCTTAAAGGGAGAGGAGGCTTTAGCCCAGCAGCGGTAGATTTACAGGCTGTTAATGAAAATAAATTATGAAGATAAATAAAGTATTTTAAGTAGATAATAATTTAATAATATAACATTCAACTCTAAAGCCAGATGACCTCATTGACGAGATAATACTAGTTTACAGCTGTAGTTGGCACATGTATCGAAGATTATATACACGCCAAATGTTGAAGCCCTTTATTGGCCCGGTATGGAAAGCATTAGTTACTTAGGTTTCCATTTACAAGTTGTATTACCTAATTCTTGTAAAGAATATTGTCATTTTGATATGTAGAATTATTATCAAAGCACAGCATAAAAGGCTTCAAATTTGGTAGTGAACTGTTTCGTAATATGCAATTCTTACTAAAAAGGATTTTGTGAGGTAGTACTTAATACATAACATGTTAAAGGGAACCGTTAAAGGCAAAATGTAATAATGTTTAATACGATAGAAAATATTAAGAACAAAGATGATATATGAGACTCGTGAGATGCAATAATAATGAGTACTGAAATGAAATATTCAATACCGAATTATTAAAATTAGTAATGAAGTTAATTATACAATTGAATAATGTACTGTCTGATTAACTAGGGAGATTGGTCACCTCTACGAGATTTATATTGACAAGTTAATTTAAATATAAGTTAATTTTCTCCGGCATTACAAGGTCATATTATAATTTTTTATCTTAAATTTTTTTTATGCTATAGTTTGGCAGACGAGCATATGGGCCACCTGATGGTAAGTGGTCACCATTACCCATACATTGAAGCTGTAAGAAATATTAACTATTCCTTAAATCGTCAATGCGCCACCAACCTTGGGAACTAAGATATTATGTCCCTTGTGCCTGTATTTACACTGGCTCACTCACCCTTCAAACCGGAACACAACAATACTGAGTACTGTTATTTGGCGGTAGAATAACTGATGAGTGGGTGGTACCTACCCAGACGGGCTTGCACAAAGCCCGACCAGGTAAATTCAATTTTATTTATATTAATTAAAAGTTTTATTCGTTAGTTGCTTATATAACACATGATTTTATGGAAGAATGGTTTCCTCCGATACGACTATGTATTATGCTTAATAGAGAGACCCAACCCTAAATCTGCTACGTATACTGTGGTAAAGAATTAAACGTTTTTTATCGGAAATCCATAATATTGATCCTATCCCTATACGCATTCTGGTCGTGACGAATTTTCCGTTTCATCAGATTAAGATGATGAAGAACTAGAGAATATCTAGCTAACAATTCCTTTGAATTTGACCACCAATGACATCTTAATTAAGATATTCAGGCAGACTCTTGCTAAAATTCGAAATATGTAACATTATTTAAGGTAAAATACAACAATATATGAAATAAAAGCTTTGATAAAGGATGAAATAAAAGCTGTGTAATAAAGGAATACATTAGTAAATAACCAATCGTCCAAGCCAAAAGGTCCAAGCACATTTGTCAATATGATTTATATTTCGTTCTAAAACTGTTAAATCATTCATAAAATTGGAACAAAATAAAAAATAAACGCGATCGGAATTCACAAACAACACAGGAACTCAGCTATTAATCATGTTACAGTTCTGCATTATTTACAAAGTTGTAAAAACAAAAGTCACATTTAATAAATGTAATATATTATAAAGTAATTTTGATAACCACTTCTAACTGACAATTGTTAGAAAATGCTCTAAATGTGATATGTTTCTTTGTTCTTTTTCATAGTTCGTTCGATATAAAGAAATTGATATTTCAAAATACCATTTACTTCACAAAAATCTGAAATGAATTATACATTCATATAATTACTTTACAAATGAAGTCTGCAATTAAATATACCTTCTAAAGTATATCCACTTTATTTTAATTGTTCTTTTATAAAAATTAATCAAAATAGAAACTACATATATTGAATATTACGGAAATTGTATATTTAATTTTTTTTCGTCGTAAGGCTTTGTGCAAGCTCCCGTCTGTGTAAGTAAGTAGTCTATGAGCAACTTACCGTTTTAAAAATACTTTAAATTGTTTTTTAATTTTCCTTATTACCTTATTTATGTATTATTATATTATATATTAAGTATTTTTGTTTCATTTTCTTTCTCGAATGTTTAAAATATTTAAACGAATATTTGAATAGAATTTCAGAAAATACTTATCAATAATGTGATAAAAATAATAAAAGATTCCATAACTGTAAATTTCATTCATTTTTTTCGATGAAAAACATTCGGGGTCGTATTTAATTCTGATTTTTATTAGACTTTTGGAACTCCAACGGCAAATATTCCTGCGGATTTCATTCTGTTAAACTCATCAAATATAATATTAATGAACAAAACCTCCTATATTTCCAACGAATCGCTTGTCCCAATATTTGTTTTGAATTTAATTTGGAAGATATTTTGACAATTCGTAATGTAAATTTTCATAACTGAATAATTTTAATAACGGATGTCATTTTTATTCGCACGATATTAATCGTTAAGGAATCAAATAATTCAGACTTTTTTCAATCTCATCCTTACAATGTTTCGCATTTACTCGTATTATTTATTTTTTTTACTCATATATTTTAAATTTAAAATACAAAATATTAAAAATATAAAATACAGAGGCCAACCAGTGGCGGGAACCAGTGCAGCTTTAATTTTACGTGCTTGTTTTTTGTGCAGCAAAATAGGTTTAAAGCTAGTATTAAAATAAACAACTGCGTGTGCCTCTTACGATATATTTGAAGTCTTAATACAAAGAACAATTTTCTGTAACAAAGGTAAATAGAACACTTGACTTTAATCGTACCGTCGTCCGAATTTTGGCATCGTGGTGCATAAAGTTTTTGGAAATGTTCCAATTTAACTAAAGTAACTTTTCAGCAGATACAAATTTCACGTAGTTTCGCCCACTCCTGGAGCCGGCGTGAGAGATGAATGTCAGTTCCATTGATTTAGCGCGACCGACCAGCCAACAATTTTTAAATAAATACACGGATATAGGTTAATAGTGACAGTTCCACTTGGCCCAATAACATTCAGCCTAGTTACACACTCAATAATTAGGACCTAAATTCTTAATTCAATTTAACAACATATGCTCCGTAGAATTTTACTAAATTTTCAAACAATAAAATGATGAACTTTTTTGTTTTACAAGAAATGAGAAACTATGTTCAAATCTTTTTTTTTTTTTTAAATGTTGTTAGAAGCTGTCTATAGACGTAACGTGATGCTTAAATATATCTTGCCAAAACTCTTAATTCAAAATCTTCTGAAAGAAAAATTACCCTTTTATTTATATTCCTGTTGAATTACCCATAGAAAATGAAATCAGCTACAGCAAAAGTATCGTCCATTGAACTTTCAACTTCACAGTTTAACATGCTCTGGTCACAGCAATTTCATATGCAGCCCATGAAGCTGCTCACGTACCCAAGTGTTATAAATAAAATTGATCTTCCCCAATTAATAGATCAAAAAGCTAGAGCTAACCCATCTCAAAGACTGAACTTAGCCATAGTTCAGAATTCAAAGAGGTAATAGCGTCAGTCTTGGTACAATACTGAATGCAGGCCGCTACTCACCGGTCAAGGTATAAGTCATTGTGATAGGCCTATATTCAGCAGTGGATGTCTTACGGCTGATATGATGATGATGATGATGATGATGATAGTACAATACCATAGGAAAATCTTTTGCGCGGCAGACAGGCAAATGTCAGTGGTAGTGTAGGACTTCCTCAGGCACGGTGGAGTGACACAAGCTGGATGCGAGTAGCCGGAGAAAGACCACAGTTGCGTAAAGTTAGAGAGGCCTATATCCAGCAGTGGATAAAAAAGGGGTGATGTTGTGATAATGTGAAGTCACAACCCATAGAGTCACGCTGTAAGTAATAACTATTACTTTACACTCACTGCAACACCTACTTACAAAACTATGATGCTATATGTCTTGTGACTGCAGTTACTCCGGACCCTTCAAACCGGATTACAACAATTCTGTCTTGCTTTATGGCTAATAAGCATATTTGTATTTTTATTCAACCTTTTCTATTATTTTTCTTGCATAAGAAAACTCAATGGACGTTTATTTATTTTAAACATCTTTGTGAAATAGAAGATACAAAAGAAGTAATAAATTAATTGTACTTGTTTTGAACTCTTGGAGTAAAGTTATACGAACGGTTGAAATACTACAAGAAATACACAAGTTAGTTTCTAATTTTGAAGTCGTAATTTTTAAAGTTCAAATTGTTTTACTTACTTTTTGATATAATTGTAGAAATTAAATTAAACATATAAAACCTTTTTTTAGATTACACAAATTTACATTGTACAAAACAAAGTCGCTTACTTCTGTCTGTCTATATTTATGTTTAGATCTATAAAATCTTTTTTTTTTTTAATAAATACATTGATTCGAGATGAAGGTTTTTGTGTATAACAATATTCAAAAAAACTGATAATTTTTAAAGTTTCTAATGTCATGTCGTCACATCCTCTCAGGTTTCTACTCAATAAACCAATCCTGCTCACCAATTTCATGCCCTAACTTTAATAGCTTACGCTGAGCGATGATAAATCGATTGACTATTTATATAATATATGAGACAAAAAAAGCCCGCTGAGTTTCTTTCGCCGATTCTTCTCAGGTCAGGGTATTTTCTTTTCAGAACCGGTGGTAGTGTTTCAATTGACCATCAATAAGTAAGTGTAATGCTTCTATATTGAATAAAGCTTTTTGAGTTTGATTTTGACTAACTAGTCAGGATATGTTATTATATATATATATATAAATGTATGTATATTAAAAGAATATTCAGTACAGTTCAATTAAGCACTGTGCGAATAAATTACATTTCCCGCCAAACCGAGGTTTACTTGTGACAGACGAAATCCCACATCTTATTTTCATTTTGCCTTCACCATTTTAATTAAATCAGTACAGAGAAGTCCAGCTGCGGACTATTTCGACAAGATTGTTGAGACAATTTTAGCCTTGTTTATTAAGCTCACTATGTCTAAATGAAGTCTTATTAAATGCTAATTAAATATTAGGATGTGTCACAATGATGTTCTAGTAAACAGATATGTCATTAACGCGCAAAAAGTGAAGACTAGAAAACGTCTTAATTGGGACGTTTGCCTTTAGTCGTTATCATCATAATTATGCCAATAATACGTTATAATAAGTCATAATTATGTAGTAATACGTTTTGCATAATTAAAACATCTAGTTATCCCTTTTACTTATTGTTTTTATCAAGCTATCCTTTTTACTTGTAACGAAATGTAAAACAAACGGTCCCCGGCGCGGCACACTTTTTCTGTTGTGTAGTATGGGTATAACATATCTGTTTATTAGAATATAATTGATGTGTTATGATTTTTTTAAATATATTTATATAATTTTAATTAAAACAATAATATTTAGTACGGCTTTGATTTTTAAATAGATTTTTATTTGAAATTACATTTATTAGTATAATTATTGATTCGGTTATCGACACCTCATTGTGGGATTCCCGTCACTTCCTCTCGTGGCGTGGTGCGGCGACTGGTACTGCCTGGCACGAGAAAAACAAGAGGCGGTGGATTTTGAACGGGCAGGGCAAAAGAAAGCTACATTCGGCGGTAAAGGATATAATTATATACAATATGCGGATAAATAATATATGTATCGATTGGTAAATTAATATAGTAATATACATTAATGTTGTGTTAGTAGTTCTAGTTCTATATATGAAGTGTTACTTCTGTTTGATTCTGTTTGTTTGTAAGATCTGAGACTGTGGTAGAAAATGATATGGCGCTTTCTTAACCTTTCCCGCTATTGATGATAATCAATATATTTACTCAGTATTTATTTATTACTAGTAGTCGCCCTTGGCTTCGCTCGTTTTAGGGCTTTGGTTGTCATGTATCAGGCAAAACATTAGCCTATGTCTATTAGCCTATAGCCTTTCTTGTAGTTCAAGTTTGCTTCAAATTCGATTCAGCGGTTTGGTAGTGAAAGAGCGACAGATAAACAGACAGAAAGTATTACTTTCACATTTATAATATTAATGTAGGTTAATGTTATGAATATAATTAATTTAAATAAGTAACAATTTTGCAAAATGTGAACCGATGATTGCAGGTTAAAACCCAGGCCAGCACCACTATATATATGTGCTTAATTTGTGTTTATCAACCGACTTCCAAAAGGAGGAGGTTATCAATTCGTCTGTATTTTTTTTTTTTTTTTTTTTTTTTTTTTTTTTTTTTTTTATGTTTGTTACCTCATAACTTTTCACTGGGTGGACCGATTTTGATAATTTTTTTTTGTTTGAAAGGTAGTGCTTCCCGTGGGGTCCCATTTTTTTTAAATTTTTTTCCGATGATGGTATCCATGTGAAAACGACATAAGTCTTAAATTTGCATTACGTATATGCGCGACAAATAGGTGAATAACTGAAAATCACGTTAACAAATTTTGATAATTCTTTTTTTATTATAAAATATATACTTCAAGGGTAATTTGGTGAAAGTTTGGTAAGGTTCTGAGCACAGGATCCATGACAAAGTAACGGAACGGAAGGGAACGGAACAATTCTGAGGAGCACGTTAGCGATACTCGGTCGAATCTTTTATTTATAGGTTATTTGGATATTTGAGTCACCTTCCGTAATGTGGTTATGTTTATGTAATTATCATAGTCGAATATTATAATCAACTAGCTACCCACCCCGGCTTCGCACGGGTGCAATACTGATACTAAATATACTACAGAATTTGTTTATATACGACATCACATCGCAAACTTCTAAAATTATCAGTGTTTCTTTACTATATTGTTCATGTATTATATACACAAACCTTCCCCTTGAATCACACTATCTTTTAAAATAAACCGCATCAAAATCCGTTACGTAGATTTAAAGATATAGGGACAGAGAAAGCGACTTTGTTTTATACTATGTAGTGATGGAACTCCTATACGGCTCGCAGTTAGGGTGCGATATGGGGCAGAATTTCTTACTATCTTTAATCAAATTTTGTGTATGTGATGTGATGTCATATGATGTACGGAATATAGTTGGTCTTTTTCAAAGATTTTTTGCTGAGTTCGATTACAGCTCTTTCGAGGGATCCTTGTAGCTTACGCCGCGTGACGTATTAAATCCGCATTTTCGAAAGTCTATTTTTGCTTTATTCGCAATTTTCCTTTAAAAGTTGTCTTCGAAGTAGTTTCTGACTCATATAAACGGAACGCTTAATCTATCCATATTAAAAAAAATTAGTTAGTCAACATCAGCTTCACTTAAAATCAAAAAATAAATAAAATTTTAACAAAAAGAAAAACCGACTTCAAACAAAACACTATTTTAAAACAAATGAATATGCACGAAAAAGTAAGAAAAATAATTGCGTATTCAACATATTTTTTAGAGTCTTCCTAAGCTAAATGAAATGAAAAATATTAGACTACTTAAAAGTCGATTAACGATTATATCATGTAGTTATAATTATTGTTATATTTGGAGTCGGTGTCAGCCAAAAAAAACCCTACAGTATATCTATCAAAAAACATTACGAGAATACTTTAACAAATATGTTTTTTACAAATTACCTTTTACACAATAATATACTGGATCAATCAAGGGGCTCGTATCGCTTCTTTCTTTTGATTGTTGGGGCAAGGGCACCGTGGCTGACACCGGCTCCAAATATACCAATAACTATAACTACATGATATAATCGTTAATCGACTTTTAAGTAGTCTAATATTTTTCATTTCATTTAGCTTAGGAAGACTCTAAAAAATATGTTGAATACGCAATTATTTTTCTTACTTTTTCGTGCATATTCATTTGTTTTAAAATAGTGTTTTGTTTGAAGTCGGTTTTTCTTTTTGTTAAAATTTTATTTATAATTTATCTCGTGCTCGGTGAAGGAAAACATCGTGAGGAAACCTGCATGTGTCTAATTTAATCGAAATTCTGCCACATGTGCATTCCACCAACCCGCATTGGAACAGCGTGGTGGAATATTTTCCAAACCCTCTCCTTAATGGAAGAGGAGGCCTTATCACAGCAGTGGGAAATGTACAGGCTGTTACTTTACTTTACTTTTATTGACAAATTAAATGTGTCACCTAAGGAGAAAATTCCGTTCTTAATTTTGTGTTAATAGGTTTAAGTGGCTTTCAGCGACTGTCGTTAGCTGCTAGCTGTTCGTATTCGTAGCTTTCTCGAACTACGTGGTCTACTTATCAGTCTGCTTACTTCCGTACCGACGTAGAGGTAATAAGTAAGTATTAAATGGTCACTTTTAAGGACTATCATTTAAAATGATGAGACCTTTTCTCTCATCTCCAGGAAATAGAAAGTAAATAGGTTGTTTAGGTAAGGTTAACGTGTAGCAGAATTTAATTCAGCACATGCATGTTTCCTCATGAAGATTTTTATTTATCGCTGAGCCCGAAGTAAATTAGTAATAAAAATTAAACAGACGAAATTTGGTGGTGGTTACTTGGCTATCTCAAGTCTTTTACAAATTTCTTAACATACAAAAGACCTTAAGACGTACGTTTATAATTGGTGTCAATAAGGCTTATGACTGAAACTCATCTATTGGTTAGATTATCGATGTACAGTTACACATTATAATGGAAAAAAGACAAACTTTGGATGCGACCAGACATTAGATTATTATGAAAGGAAAAATGTAGAAATTTACTTGGTGGTAGGGCTTTGTGCCAGCCCGTCTGGGTAGGTACCACCCACTCATCAGTTATTCTACCGCCAAATAACAGTACTCAGTATTGTTGTGTTCCGGTTTGAAGGGTGAATGAGCTAGTGTAACTACAGGCACAAGGGACATAACATCTTAGTTCCCAAGGTTGGTGGCACATTGACGATATTAGGAATAGTTAATATTTTTTACAGCGTCATTCATTGTCTAAGGGCGATGGTGATGGTTATCTATCGAACTATATTATTACTAAAAAATGTAGCTCGGAAAAACTGCGTGGAGTTGTATTCAATTGTCACTAAAAAACTGCCTGAGCAGCCATTTGATCCAAACATTTCAGATTCCGTATCTAAACCGCGAATAAATTCATACGAACTGTACTAATACCCGAATCTCCGCTCTTGTATCGTCCGCAAATCGAAAGCTGTCAAACTATCAACAAACCGGTTTCGTTTGTAATCGAGTGCGAATTACATCGAATCGAATCGATACAGCTCGCTATTTGTATTCGATGTTGATTGTTTGTTCGATTATACAAATGGACGTCGAAACGGCTGAATCGTTTCAAAACGTAATTGTATGTGTTGACTAAATTAACAGCGTTTATTGTGAGCTTCATAACAATAACGTTCCACTTACATTCTAATTGGTGATTATAGGATTCGTTTCAGCAGATTAATGCGTTCAAGATAATTTCCTTTTCATATTGTGACATTATAATTCATAATTATTTAATATGTACCAAGCAAGAGAACCGCAAATTATTCGAATATGAATTGTTTTTAATGCTACATTGGTATTAAATAAAATGTGTGTGTTTATCATCTTAATTTTATTACAAGCAATACGATAATAAACGCATTTGCACTAGATTTATTTATTTTTGGTAGTTTGTATGCAAAGGATGAAATGCTTTCACTGATATGATGCCTCTATGTTTTTACATACACACTGACTTACCCTAACTCAATCTCTTGTATAATTGTTCTTTTGTTTTTGAATGGCGTTTTGTTAGAACTTCATTTATCAACGGGCAAAGAAACAGACAGAACAGTTCAGTACTTTTTCTAAATTTAGTCAACTGATTTGTTTCGTTTAGCAGCTATTGAGAAGCTATAGCGGGATCAATTAAAAATAAATTGGAAATGAGATATCATTAGGGTCCCGTACCTCAAAAGAAAAATTAATTTTTATAAGATCATTTCGTTGCTGGCCTGTCCTTTTGGCTACAATCCTTTTTGTATATCTGTCAAGATTCTTTTGGTCAGGAACAACTAAATTGACGTTAGTCTTAAATACTGAGGACAGCGAAACATGTAACTGTGACAATATTAAACCTCTAACTTCTATATAATCAAAAGGTATGGCCATTGATGTCATACATTCGAAAAGGGTATCGAAACGTTTATATTATTTCCCGTTGCTCAAGAATCCTGAAATTTGGTAAGGAGCAATGTGTTGGAGCACAAGAAAAGTAAAAATAACCCGAAATTCTATATTTGTTGTTACATCAGTGTTTGTTTATCTATCTAGAGGTACGGAATTCTCAGAACGCAAGTCCAAATCGCAATTGCCGGCCTACAAAAACTTATTATGGTTGAATTTTGTTCAATGGACAAACGTAAATATATATTATATGACAGATATGCCGTACTGACTGACTTTGGTCATGACGGTAAATTTCATGAGGCAACGACGCAGTTTAGATAATTATAATACACTACTGTTCACAGGTAGGTACATATGCAATCTCTATTGCCTTGCTATTGTAGGATGATAAGACTAACACGACCGGAAAGAGCTCATGCTCATGCAGGATTAAGTGAGAGTGTACATACTTCATATTTCTAGATTCCGGATTTTTACTTAGAATTTTTCGACAGGACACTCTAATAACCATTTATATATCTATCAGGTTTGCATCCGGAATCTGTTGCCTTATATCTAACCACGAATCCATTGAAGCAGTCAATTTATTTATATACCAATTGCCTCAACTAGTGACAGGAAGGCTGGTTCGTTTTTTGCCCAGAGGATCCGAATTGCGATTCAACGGGGAAATGCTGCTAACATACTTGCCACCATTGCACGCGGTCAAGATTTATACAGTAACTAGTTTTAGCTCATATTTGTATATATCTAAGGTAAATAAATGGTAACTTTTGTTTCGCATGCTAGCAATTGACAAACTATAGTGTCACCATTAAAAGAAAATATCTGTGTTTTGGTCTGTCATTAATAATTATTAAAATTATAAATGTGAAAGTAACTCTGTCTATCTGTCGCTCGTTTACGACCAAACCGCTAAATCGAATTTCATTAAATATGCTATGAAGCAAACATGAACTCTGAAAGAACATAGGCTATTTTTTTTGCCTAACACATGACAACCCTTAAAGGCAAGCGAAGCTGCGGGCGATTTCTAGTGATTATACTAGTGATTATTATATTCGGTTCACACCAACACTATACATATATGTACATACCGTGTTTGAATTAACCTCATAGCATTGTCATTTCATTAGGTACGAATAAATTAAACAGCTTTGATCAAACGAGAACAAAGTCTATTTATAGTTAGCGAATGCAAATTTTGTATACCATTTGTGAAGTATTTTCGATAAGTTTTTGAATAATAACACTCTGTTTAAATTCAACTATGGTAAAACACATTTTGTTGTTAGAACAAAGTTTTTAGTTTGTTGAGTGTATATTTGTATTTCCAAAAAGCTATTATTTAGAGAGATGATGTATTGTTGTTCTAAAATGTTTACATTTTAAAAGGTTGAAACGCGTGAAAAACTTTATAAAACGTATTTATATCAGAAACGTAACTGTCTGAAATCAAATACAAAAAAAGAACAAGTATAATATATTTGTGTCTTTAACATTCGAATCATTTATTATGTTTATTTTTAATAATTTGTTCTTAATAGTTCAACTCAAACGGTTGTTGAGATTTTACGCCCTGGACCAGCCAGTAGGAAACTTGTTTAGAGATTTTGGTGGTTTGACGAAATAATCTCAGTAGCTCCCTGGAGTCAACGGTGGAATTTGGAACTCTTTCCAGTCAAGTAAATTAGAAAGTTAAGGAATAGAATGGGTAAAAGCGTTTGTGGACAAATTTTGTATTAAAACAAGTTAATTAAATATATTATATATTTATATTTATGTGATTAACGAGCAGGAGGCCGCCTTCTGGAAAGTGACTACCACCGCCCATTTTTTTTTCGCTAGAAAAACTCTTAATGCGCTTCCTCCACGTGATGAAAAGTCGCGAGTGCGAGTGCCGAGTGTGCCCAGGCCCAGTGGTTTTTTAGTGGGTAAACCCGGTGGTTTACCAGCAAAAAACCAGCGGTACCCTCTCCGTCTTTCGGCGGTCGCCACGGGATCTACCTTGACGCCCTGACGGTCGGCTCGCCTATGCGGGCCTCCAACCCCTAGGGGGGATTCCCGGGGTGACTATCACCGCCCAAGGACCACCATCTGCAACATACAAACACAATATATATATTTTTAGTATCAAAACTTTATTTACAAACCGGCATTCAATTTTCAGCGCTCAACAAAAAAAAAAAAAAAACAAATAAAATGTCTGTTTAAAAAAAAATAAGAAAAGAATTTGACATATTTCAAATACGATTAAAGGATATTAAAATTAAGTAAAAGGGAAGTCATCGTCAAGGACACAATATACTCGTATCACAGAATACTCTATTCCAGCGCTTCCTTGCAAAAGGTAAAACTCTATAAAACGCTTTAGAGGCTACTTCGCATTTTGAACAAAGAATTTTATTGCCTCGACTGAATACTTTGTACTGCAATATAAACGCTGCAGCGCTTTAGGTTATTCCTCTAGGCTTAGTCTATTTAGATAAATAAATATTATTGCTTTTTTTAAGCGAAACTACTGCTTTTTAACACACTAACGTTTAAATTATTATTATTAACTTAAGCTGCTTTTGTTTCATATTTTAAAAAATTTAATTCAGTTCTGAAATGCAAACTTCTACATATTTAAGTAACTAATAAGTATTAAAGAAGTAATTAAATCGTTACATTAAAAGTATTTATTATTTTACTGTAATTAAATACAAAACATTTTTGTACCTATTTGATTAAAATTTTGTGTAACTCTGGTAATCTGACAAAAAAAGGAAAAATAATCATAAAACTCAACAAGCTGCATCTTAAGCTGCATCTGCATAGAATCTTCGAATGTTTTGTATATTTATCTTTTTATAAATCCTAAAACGGCTTGTCAGGTGATAAAATATTATGCAATTAATACTAAATCGTATTTAAGTTAATGTTACCTCAAAATAATTCTTATAAAGGAAATAATTTGAGCTTCAGCAAATAAGTGTATCATTGTCGTTATTTTGATATGCTATGAATAAAGCGCTTTCTGATCAACTTTTGACGGATAATAGAAAACTATACCACCATTGTAAAGTTTCCGACGGCAATCTTTACGCCAATTATCGCTCATTGTCGCCGGAAATGTTACAAAGGCCTTTGTTCACAAAATAATGGGCAATTTAGATACTTATTTGACACGTTGGAGGTTAGCTGGGCCGACAGATAGGCTTACTATTTTGTTATAGACACGAAGAGATAATGAATACTAAATTTTTAACTAACATAGTGTCTCAATTCTACAAACAATTCGTCAGAATCGCTATCGAATCGATACTTAAATCCTTAACTTTTACTAGTAGTCGCCTGCAGCTTGGCTCGCGTTTTAGGATGTTGGTTGTCATGTTATGCAATGAAATCCTATGTCTTTTCTCGGAATTCAAGTTGGCGTCATAGCAAATTTCATTAAATTCGATTCAGCAGTTTGGTCGTAAAAGTGCGATAGACAGACAGACAGAGTAACTTTATCATTTATAATATTAATATAGATTATCCTTACTTAAAGACCGGCAACGCACCTGCAAACCCCCGGTAATGCAGATGTCCATGGGCGATGGTCATCACTTTTCATCAGGTGCATTTTTGCCACTTATAATAATATAAAATAAAAAAAAATTAAAATAAGAAACGTATTTGAGCGATGTGGTCAAAGTCAAAGATGTATCGTGACCGATAAATAAGCAAAATTGATCCTTAGTTACGACTAAGCTAAGGTTCATTTTTGTAACAGTAGAAATTAGCTTGGAATACAATCGAGAATGTCCTTGCTATTATTAGTTAGTAGAATATCCCCCTCATGACCGACACGGGAACCGTTCGATTTTCAAAAAATATGTCCACATGTATATCGAAACGATTTTGTCGGACGAAAAACGTTGATCCAATGGTAGCTAAATGGGTGATCGACTGTGATGGAAATGAATATTGGCATTTTCACTCCTCAGTGCCTCGGACAATATGTAAGGCTGTTGACCTAGTTTGCTCTTATACAGAGGTTTTCGAAAACGTATATTGTTTTCATTCGATATCGTTCCAAATTATGTGACTGGAGGTGAGATGGTATAATTAAAACGACATTTGGAATAAAAGTGGGACTACCTACATATTATAAACAATCCAAATGTTCGTATCTTATGTCGTATTACTTTTTTTGTCTCATTTGTTGACGTAACCTTTAGAGTAGTGGTGCAAAAAGCTTCATTATAAATAAAAAAAATTAACAAAAAGAAATACCGACTACAAACAAAACACTATTTTAAAACAAATAAATATGCATTAAAAAGTAATAAAAATAATTTCGTATTCAACATATTTTTTAGAGTCCTCCTAAGTAAAATGAAATGAAAAATATTAGACTACTTGAAAGTCGATTAACGATTATATAACGTAATTATTGTTATTGTTATATTTTGAGCCGGTGTAATCTCTCTTTATTGCCTCAACTGGTCACAGGAGGGCTGGTTAGTTTTTTGCCCAGATAATGGAATTGCGATTCCACGTGGAAATGCTGCTAGCATTCTTGCTACCATTCCACGCGGTCAAGATCTATACAGTAACTATTATGAATTCATATTTGTATATATGTAATGACTTAATGTCAATAATTCTTATGTAACTAAATAAGTTTATATTCCTTCGTTAACAAGTAATATGCATAGGTTTTATCTTATGGTACACCTATATACATATATAATAAGTTGTATATAAACGTATACTATACAATAGGGACATACTCGTATAAAAGTAAGAATTTTACCAATTAAGTCCCCGATGTTGCAGATATCCATCGATGGAGTTAGTCATTTTCCATCAGGTGAGCCTGTACTAAAATGTTACTATAAAGTTCATCAGAACGAAAATTGTTATGTCTTGTTCTTACGCTACCATGCTGCTATAGTAGAGATAGACAAGTATGTGGCAGGTTTTTGCAAAAAAAGTCACTAATAAAACATACTTGGTGTAGCGTATTTAGGTTCTATGCGTGTATTGAAACGTCAATTATTTATCCATGGCATGATTTTGACGTATGACGTACTTCCCTTCTCATGTGGACCGCGGTAACGTTTGCAAACGCCGCGCTTCGAAATATATTAGTATCATTTTCCTTCTCCTATAACATCACCCATCCCCTGGCGTGTTCTTCGAGTGTGTGAAAACCAATTGAGCGCTTCCAAAAAGAAGAAAGTGTCTTCAAAACCAAGATCCCAGAATTTGAGGTACCAACTCCCCTTCTTAATCAACTAAAATATACAGTCCACTTATCTCTCGCGTGTACTTGGTTTTAATAGCTTTATCATTATGAGATTAAGTGGCATCATCCTAGTCATTATACTATCAATAGTTTAAAGCAAAAACATCATAAAAATCCACATTATATATACAAACTATAAACAAATTAAAACATTATGCATATTGTTTTAAATACAAAGGGTAAGGGTACCTAGTCACAAAGTCACTAGTAAGGGTAAGTAGTTGTGTCAGACGTTCCATATAAAATAAATATAATATAATCAATTCTAAGTACCGTTGAGTATTTAATATCAAAGTAAGTTCATGCTCCATAAGTTAACAAGTACGCTGGTTTATGTAGAGCTAGTTATTAATATTCTAGTTGACAATGGTAATAAAAGTACGTATTGCTGGAAAAACTTCATAGCAATATATCGTCGTAATAAAATGTGGTTTATTGTTGGCGCTAAACGTCTAGAATATCCATAAATTGTTGGCCAGTCGTCATGGGGTTTCAAGTTGTGCAAATTTGATAAGATAGCCTGTTTTCGTGGCTCTTGCTATGAGAATAAAATGTCTATGAAACAAATGGTTTGTACCTTTTTTGTGTTGCTTTTATCTGGTACATAAAAATGTAAAGTATTACCGGTAATGCTTTATTGTAAGTAGTTGATTTGAATAAGTAATACCATATTTGTTTTTATTTGTCAGTTGATAGTACATTCTATAAGTCGGCGTGAAACCACGAATTTAAGAAAAACACGTCTCCAGAAATGATTATTTTAATAATTTAAAACCTGTTTGATTGTTAAATTAGTGTTTGTAAACAGGTGTTACGTTGAGTGAATAAGTCTACCCACCTATTTTTGTTATAAAAGACCAAGCGCCCGCCGGTATCGAAAGGCTTGGTCGAGCCATCGGAGCGATCGGACCACTTCATATTGGAATAAACCAGAGAAGATTATTTACTGAGTTTAATTTCATACCTCTGAGGATGGTTAAAGATCGAAACCCCGACACTCGTGACGTCAGCAAGGCTGACGTTATGTTTTTTAAAAACGCGCTCGGACATGCTTCTGCGTTATATATTATAGGAATCAGATATATTCGTACATTTTATTGCAAGTTAATCAAACTATACTTTATTAAAGTTGGCCGTTACAAGCACATAGATTCATATTTTTCACTTACCGCTATTTATACCTATACATGATTAGATGTTTCAAATTGCACAACGAATTTTAAAGCTTTTGTTTTATAATACACGTACAATATAGTAGAGAAACACTGATAAGGTGAGTAGTAGGATGAGGTTTTTGAAGTGATGTCGTAATTAAATATTTTTTTGCCCTTACATTGTTATACTTTTAGTATTAGCATTGCATCCGTGCAAAGTCGGGGCAAGTCGATAGTACATTACATACTTTAATAGTCAACTAAAGTAGGTCATGTTTCTATAAAAGCCTAGATATCGTATACTTTGGACAGCATTACGTAACACACCAAAGGGGTTCCAATATACAATATACTCAATAAATTCTCACATACACAAGACTGGCTTCGGCTAAACCTAGCTTAGTTCGGTAATCGCGCTTGCTGTAATAGTGGCTTAGGGTTGAACCACACTGGGCGTTTGATCCTAAATAGGATTACAACAGATTAAACATAAATCAAATATAAATGCATTTAATCGTTGCAGGTCAAACACGAGCGTTTCGTGATCATTTGAATAGATTTATCGTATTTTCATTGTTGTCAAAATATCATTTGCCGAAACTAATGTTTTCACGTACTGTCAATAAACAGTGATGCATTGCATTTGTTTTCATAAAATAAACTGGATCTAAATGTTTTAAATGAATTTACAATTTTTAATAAAAAATGTGAACAATTTTGTTTTCTCTGTTTTCAATTATCGAGGAATGCTCGATAAGGTGTTTTGATGTATAAAATAAAACCAGTTGCAATAGTAGATGACAAGAATATAATAATAAAAGAGTATAAAGATATATTCTTTAAATAAAATGAAATTTGGGATACATAGTCGGAAGTACAACTTATATTATGTACTGAATAACAGACACAATGAAATCAATAAACAAAGCTTGTTGATAAATAAATTACAATAATTGAAATAATTATTAAAAAAACACTTGTGCATATAATAACAAAACAAGTTTAAATGGTCTTATATAAAACTGTTTATAATAGAATATTTAACTTTGTCACAAAAATATTTTATAACATATGACTACGTAAAAAATATTGTAAACACAGTTATTAGGGACAGGCTTAGTTTGACAAAACGTGCTAAAATTCTTAATATAATGTTAAAAAGTTTAAAACGTTTAAATAATTTGAAAATGGAACGTTTTTTTTCACTCCGTATAAATTAATTGAAAGCTATCATTAATTTGTTTGATTTCTTTAATACAAAATAAATAATACCTTTTAATTCTGATAATGAAACGTAGTTTACTTTAAAGTCTATAAAAATAGAGACATTACCTCTTTTAGGGTTCAACGAAGTATTTAAGGCTCTAATTTGATTGAAGCAATTTGGTTCTATGTCGATCCATTCATTACCAATGTGCTGGAAACTTGGATTAATTATTGCGGACCTTGATGTGAGTCCACGTTGATTCAATCAAAATTCTCTATACCTTGCATTTTACTTGTTAAAAATTAATGGAATATGCTCTATGTCTGTTAAACATTATGAACTTTAGGAGTCATTAACTATAATATAAATTCATGGATGGCTGATTTTTTGGAGAAGTTAGAAAAACGAATAGTTCCTGGAAAGTGAAATTGTATATGCCTGTCAATTTGTATGAAGCGTTGTTGTTTGGCAAACAAATAACCGGTGTTTGGTTATTTCGAACCAGTTCGAACCGGTTCAAACTGGACTTATTTTCGAATCCAGACGACTAGAACTATGAAAATACGAGAAGAATGTCATATAATTGCAACGATTCCCTTCTGACTACTTCATGAAAAACTAGATAAAAGTTTAAACTAGATATAACAAAATGCTGTGTTATTGAAGTTTTGTAAGCGTTTATCGGGGATCGCTATGAAGGTTTTTATTGAGCATAAAAGGGGAGAAGAAAGAATATACATTATCATAGTTTGCAGTTGTTATTAACGATGACCTCCGTGGTCGAGTGGTGTGTACACCGGTTTTCATGGGTACGCCACTCCGAGGTCCCGGGTTCGATTCGCAAGCAGATGTAGAAAATTCATTAGTTTTCTACGTTGTCTTGGGTATAAGTGTTCGTGGTACCGTCGTTACTTCTGATTTTCCATAACACAAGTGCTATAGTTAATTACATTGGGATTAGAGTAATGTATGTGATGTTGTCTCAAATTTATAGAAAAAAGAAACGCTTAATTAACAGATGATTTGCTCAAAGCAACAATGATTGTTTATTATTAATGTCTACTCAATCACATTGCTAGAAGATAAAATAGTTTTTGAAGTTTTGTTTTTGGAGACGAAAAAAATAATTCTTTTTTTAAAATTAGTTTGACATATTGTTTTTTTTTTTAATTTTTAAAAGCTGCATGTGTGTGTGTAGCTGAAGTCAAGTCTCAATTTACCGGTGCAAGAGACTGTTCGCCGAGATTAGACTCGTGACGATTTGGAAGCCTTTGCAGTACAGCCTCGGGCGGAGAGTGACCGATATTGTATGCATCGAGTTCTGGGGCATTCGGAAATAGGCTCTATAAAATACTGTTTGTAATCAATCTGATACTTTATAAAATATCTATAGAGTTTGTAACATGTCTTATGTATTATTTAAAGTTATTGTTTGCAATATTATAAGAGTTATACTATATTATTGCACTTATGTAACAAATACTCAATGAGCTGAGATTACCCAGTGGTTAGAGCGCGTGCATTTTAACCGATGATTGCGGGTTCAAGTCCAGGAAAGCAGCACTATATGTGCTTAATTTGTATTTATAATTGATCTAGTGCTCGGTGGTGAAAGAAAACATCGTGAGGAAACCTGCATGTGTCTAATTTAATCGAAATTCTGCCATATGTGCATTTCACCAACCCGCATTGGAAAAGCGTGGTGGAATATGTTCCAAACCCACTCCTTAATGGAATAGGAGGCCTCAGCAGTTTATCTCAGCAGTGGGAAATGTACAGGCTGTTACTTTACTTTACTGTTTTAAATATTAAATAGTTTATGCATTGCCTAGTGATATTACATTTTTAAAACAAGTGATAGCTTAAAAGAAGGGGTAAATGAGAAATTGCTAAAATTCTATAACTTAAAATTCATTTTATAATAATTCTTTGCCCAATGTTTTCTTTTATAATCTTTTTATTCTATCTATTATAATCTAAACTAACTGTCGTAGCGGCTTGGCTTGCTTTAGCTTGTGTCACATCAAATTTCATTAAATTCGATTCAGTGGTATGGCTTACAGAGCTATATATAGAAAGACTTACTTTCGAATTTATAATATTAGCCTAAATATAAAGTGACGTCATTTGTTCGATTTTTTCGTCACAAACACACCTTAATGCGTTGAAGTATAAAATATTATCATTTCCTTTAATGAAAGCCAAGCTCAAAAAAATATTTATGAATTTTCACCTGATTCTATTGTATTTGTAATTCATTCAAACTTACATGTGTTGAATGAAAACCATATTGATGAGGCCTTAAATTTTCGCCTCCAAGAGTAAATTTCAAACATCATCATCATCATCATTTTAGCCGAAGGACGACCACTGCTGGACATGGGCCTCCCCCAAAGATCGCCACAACTCCCGGTCTTGTGCAGCCCGCAACCAACGGCTTCCCGCGACCTTCACCAGGTCATCGGACCATCTTGTGGGGGCCTACCCACGCTGCTTCTTCCGGTCCGTGGACGCCACTTGATAAATCCTAATAATGGAACTTTTACAGGCTGTTAATTTTTACTTAATTCGTGAATCAATAAATTTCATCAACTATCAAAATTCATACATGAAACCAAAAAGGCCTACAAAGTCGAAAAAAATTGGATCTTTTAAAACATTCTGTAGTCACACAGTGTTCTCATAAAACATTTTCTTTCGGAATAAAATTTTGGTAGTGCTATTCAATTTATTCATAAATTATTTATATAAAAACCTTTGAGTTGTAACTGTATCTCTCGATGATCGTCTTAGTCGTCACGAGCGATGCTGAAATAAACTCCTGTATTATTAATGTTGGTGACGTTTGCACCTGATTGTGGAGCTTTGATGTTTTTTGTATCATAAAAATTTCGGATTTAATGAAAAAGAGGTTATTTATATTCCTTTGGATCTCACATTGGAGGTGATTCTATACGTTCTGTATAATTTAATTTAAATGTTTATAAGAAAAAAAAAACGTTATTGAAAAAGAGTTACTATGAAATAGGTTTCTGCCTAGAAGTCAAATAAAATTGATATTTTTTATATATATATTTTTTATTAGTTTGAGTTTATGATATACTAATGATTTTTTTTTGTATGACTATCAATGGCTTATTTCTGATACCAACATAAATGTTCTAATGTTGTAGCCCATATAATTTATTCTCATTAAAGTTGACTTCATATGTGACTAACAATATATAATATATCTCAAATGTATTTTAATTAATCTGGGATTTTAACGTCATCTAATTGACGTTTTGATTGATGAAAATACAATTATTTGGCAGCGCCGAGATCATCCAATGGCGAGGCATAGATTCTTGCGACGATTCTGATAATACAAGTAAGAAACTTCCAAATATAATAAATTTAATATATTTATTCAAGTGATCCTTTCAATAAAGTAGTTAATCAAACAATGAATCATCAATATTTTAACGCTACTGCTGTTTCAGAAAGCTTCCAGCAAAATGGAACTCACATCGCTTTTTTAAAACAACTAGCGAATCGCCCCAGCTTCGCATGCAATGCCGATACTAACATACATCAAAATGTATTTGTATTCAACGATCACAAGTTTTTAGTCATCAGGCAAAATTTTTTTTTTGTTTTTTATTCTTTAATAAAAAATTAAATTAAATATTTCAGAAACCCCCGCCACAAAAAACATAAGCTACCTTTAAAAAGTAAAAAATAATAAAAGAAAATTAATTCTAAAGTACCTATATGCATAAGTATGTATTAATATTAACAAAAAAAACTTCGCGTTGGGGGACCGCACCTAATTAATTAGTGTCACATGCTTACCTATCTCATCTTTTATATAACACTTAATATTATTTTGTACAATAACGCTCGGTCCCCCAACGCGAATTTTTTTTTTTAATATTAATACATACTTATGCATATAGGTACTTTAGGATTAATTTTCTTTTATTATTTTTTACTTTTTAAAGGTAGCTTATGTTTTTTGTGGCGGGGGTTTCTGAAATTTTTAATTTAATTTTTTATTTTATACTTTTTAAAGGTAAGCATCCCTATAATATCTCTGGTTAAGTTGTAAATACGTTGGTTCTTGTTGATTTAAATTTGCAGACATTCGGTTTTTCTTCCCCACTTTAACCCCCCATAACTTTTAAACGGCTAAACCGATTTTCATCAAACATGTCTAAGAACACTCGCCCGTAAAACACCTATAATACAAAAAAACTAAATTGAAATCGGTTCATTCGTTCGGGAGCTATGATGCTACAGACAGACAGACACACAGACAGACATACAGACAGACAGACACGTCAAACTTATAACACCCCTCTTATGCTTATAGTTTCGCTATAAGTCTAAATGGATGGATATGGATATGGATATCAAATGATATCAATATATCCATAAAGCGCCATTTTGTAGAGGCAGCCATTTTGGATTTTAAATTTTTCATACCTAATAGTATTTCACTAGTCAAGCCTTTTCATTTGATACCCATATTGATCAAGTTGTAATAAAAAAATGTAAAGCACCATTTTGTAGAAGCAGCCATCTTGTATTTTAAATTTGTCATATCTAATAGTATTCCACTAGTCAAGCCCTTTCATTTGATACCCATATTGATGGAGTTTAAAAAAAATATCTAATCTGTCATTTTGTGGCGGCGGCCATCTTGGAACAATTTTCATCAAACTTACGTAAAAACACTCTCGACATTTTCTACTGTCAAAGAAAAAAAACTAAATCAAAATCGGTCCATCCGTTTGGCGGCTAGAGTGGTACAGACAGACACACACACACACACACAGACACGTCAAACTTATAACACCCCGTCGTTTTTGCGTCGGGGGTTAAAAACATATTAAAGAGGTTTTCAGTATAATTTTTGCGCTTTAATGCATTTATCTGGTATTTTCTTAATATATGCAAGACCATAGTATGAATATATTGTAAACCCATTATTTTAAAAATCACGTAAGAGGTCAGCACGAAATAGTTTTTTATATACAAAGGACGCGAATTTTACAAAAACATAAAAATGCTAAGCAAATACACGATGCTTGTGATAACGGTCATTATGTATACGAAAATTAATAAAGGTTCCGTATAAATGTTTTTCTTTGAAATTCTACCTCACCGGTTTTCATGTTGATTTGTAAAGTTAGAGAATCTGAGACAATAAAATGTATTAAGTTTTTAACTGAATCGGTTTTCAAGTTCTGTTTTTGTTGTGATTATCATCGTATTAAACTCTTTTTAATGTCAATACCATATAAAATATTTTATTATTACAAGTACAAACACAATTTAGACTTATTTTTATTGTTTTTATAAAGTTGGTAGGCCGGTTACACCTGTGCATAGAAATTGGCGCCGCAAAGTTTTTAACCATTCCTTACATCTCCAATGAGCTAACAACTTTGAGGACTAAGTTGTTAGGTTCTTTATACCTGTAATTATTTACTTATCTAAATGTCAAACTTTTACCTTCAACACTTCAACGTTTTTTAACAATAATACCAAATATCGCTTGGCAGTAGAATATTTGATGACTTGTTGCTACCTTCCCAGATTGGCTTACAGAAAATCCTACAACAGAGTAAAGAAAAATTTGCCTAATGCGGCTATAGAAGTTTACACACAAAAAATTTATGACATCTGCGGTAGGTTATATTATTCTCCGTGCATTTTTTCCTCCTGTCTGATAGCAAGAGATATACTCGTTGGTATATCATATACCGTCTTCTCTTTATCCTATCCCCTAGATCCTTATCAAATTATAAATCTCGAGGTCATTAATCTCGGCTGGTTAACGCAAGGGTAATATTTTCAAACATTCATTCAGAGTAATGAAATGTGAATTGATCTAAGGGAACAAATGTGCAGTAAAAATATTTTTATGCGTCATAAAAACGTTTTAAAGAAGGATAACATTGCACTTTTATGTTAGCTACATTTAATACTCTATTTTTTTAGTATTTTAACGGTTTTTTAAATTGCCTTTGTTAATTAAGAATACTGGCTGTCATAAAAAACAATCGGTCTAGATGCTCTGAGACAAATCACTGGAAACTTTTTGTCTTAATATAAGCCTGTCTAGTGGCACTATCCACTTATTATTTTTTGACCGGCAAGCCACCAATCAGAAATAAATAGTATTGTTGTGTTGGTAGGAAGAGTGTCTTAGCCAGTACACATGCACAAGGGTAATTACATTTGGGTTCACAAAGTTGGTGGCGTTTTGATAATTATATAAGAGAAAGTTAATATTACTTACGTTACCAACACTGTACTTGGTGGTAGGGCTTTGTGCGAGTCCGCCTGGGTAGGTACAACCCACTCGTCAGATATTCTACTGCTAAACAACAGTACGCAGTATTGTTGTGTTCCGGTTTGAAGGATGAGGGAGCCAGTGTAACTACAGGCACAAGGGACATAATATCTTAGTTTCCAAGGTTAGTGGCGCATTGACGACTTAAGACATATTTAATATTTCTCACAACGTCATTGACTAAGGGTACTGGTGACCACTTACCATCAGGTAGCCCATATGCTGGACCGCCAACATATACCATAAAAAAACATAAGCTGTGGGACCACGTAAGTGATTATAGTAATATAAGGTCCATGTGCTATCAAAAAAGAAAAGTATAAAAAGCATACATAATTTATTATATCATTTCAATTTTCAAGTAACGACTAAAATAATTATACCTACGCAATTTGATAATGCAATGGGTATTGATGTAAAAAAAAAAAACATTTCCTTACTCTCAAATATAAAAAGAATACGCGTAATATATATAGGTATTCCTATTTCATTATTTGGTGACGTGACTAATATTTATTTTTGGAAAGTATTGAAATTCTCTTTGCGTGTTATAAAGACTATTGAGTCTCAATTTAGTAAGCCTAATTGTAGTATGATGCGAGTGCATGAAACCTACATGATGAGGTTAAACTGCTCGCTCGAGCTCGCTCAAATGCTATTTAACAATCAGATACTCAAAAGATACAAATTTATTCCTAATATTATTTTCCAAATTTAAATTGTGATTGTTTAAATGTGTAAGATATAATGTTGTGGTGAATAGACAGAAATTACACATAATAATAAAGTTGGCTTTGCAAGCGTTTTAGAGGTTTGGTAATAGTAGAGTAGTAATAGAAAAAAAACAGTAGTCGCTCTTTCCTTGAAATTAAAATTTCCTTCATACCAAATTTCATGGAATTCAGTGGTTTGGTAGTGAAAAAGCGACATTATTATAATATTAGTATAGATTGCGTTGAAGTGTGCGGACATTTTTTATTTCACATGAATCGATTTTACGGCTATCAAATTCAATTAAAATGGACACACAGACACATCGATATTGTGTACAAACGCACACTAACATGTGATCTGATAACATCGCTCTTTCATTGTCGACAAAAAGGTTAAAAATGAGACGAAATTTGAAACTATAAAGTTCCCACAGCTACAACAAATGTTTACAACAGATGTTTCTTTTAAATTTATCCCTTCCATACAATTGACTTGCGATAGCTAACAACCGTTACGCGACTGTTCCGGGAAGTATATTACTCCCAATACAAGAGAATTGTTAGAAGTTAGTGCTGGTAAATATATTACCCACCAATAACTTGTGTTAGAAGTTGTTTGAAAGTTACAAATGTCGCTAAACGGAATTTCAGCAAATTGTCTCTTTTAAAGTGTTTTTTTTTTAACTTTATATTTTACAAATGTTTACTTAAGGTTTATCAAGTTCGTGTAATGATTATATTTGTAAGAAGTGTTGGGAAGTGAATAATTTGAGTTTTAGGATCCTGAAAACTATTAAGTAATATCTCGGCAGATGTAATATTAGCTAGATAGTTACTGTACTTACAAGCGGCAAAGCAAAATTACTTTTCAACAGCTTCAAAGCAGTATATAAAATTATTATTTTAATAGGTGCAATTCTATGACTCTAAAGGCATACTTGATTAAATTACATTTGAACTTTTGTAAATTCGTAGTAAATATTGTCGGATATATTATATAAAAAAATATTATAGAAAAAATTATAGATAAAAACTAGCATTTGATCGGAAACCGTATTCCGATCATAAATATGAAATCAAAAATTAATAGCTTTGGCTTCATAGAGATATTCATTTCCGATTAATATTTTATATCTAAAATTATGAGTTGCGTGAAAAAGCAAATAAAATGCAATTTAATATACTAGGTAATTAATACAAATTCATATGCAATAAACACCTCTGGGCTAAAAGGCCTAAAGCCTACAATTGGATACACGTAGCAGGTGTCTTAACACTCGTAGACATATTTCATTCGATGACAAACAAGATAATTTATAAGCATTCCAGTGGTGCTCACCGGCTTAGAATCAGTAGCGTAGCAAGGCCTTGGCGTAGTAGCGTTGGCGTAGCATACGACATACTGCGGTGCGGTGTTCCATAGAAACATAATAACATAATATAATAACACAATAACAAAATAATTTTAGTAATGTAGATTCATACACGTTCTTGGTGGTAGGGCTTTGTGCAAGCTCGCCTAGGTAGGTACCACCCACTCATGAGATATTCTACCGCTAAACAACAGTACGCAGTATTATTGTGTTCCGGTTTGAAGGATGAGTGAGCCAGTGTAACTACATTCACAAGAGACATAGCATCTTAGTTCCCAAGGATGGTGGCGCATTGACGAAGTAAGGAATAGTTAATATTTCTTACGGCGTCATTGTCTATAGGTGATGGTGACCACTTACCATCAGGTGGCCCACATGCTCGTCCGCCAATCTATTCCATAAAAATAAAATAAAAATATGCATGTTCTTGCGACTTGAAATATACATAATCTTATTTAGATTTTCGTTTATTTTCATAAATGGAATTATTATTGAATCGTCATTTTATAATATCTTAATAATTTTAGACTCATAAAATCAGTCAATATTACATTAATATTAAACGCATGAACTTAATAGTCTTTCACAGAATAACGCGTGATTATTTATGGCGTGTCTTTTAGTATTCATGAGATTTTTTGTCCAAATAAGGACGTTTTTCATTCTTATTCATATAACGAGTTATGAATACGATTAGGAGCGTCTGTGTTTGTCATTCCGGACGCCGGACGCCGGACCATCAGATAATATAAGAGATAGGACTACTTACGCTGATATTTATAATAGTTTTCGAAATTATTTTGAAGTACGATGCGTGTTTCCAATATTATAGATGATATTACAGACGTTACGTACTCTCAATGTGATAGCAGAAAGAGTGGATTTGTTTTGTTACAGTCTGAGTGAACTTACAATAATTGCTGCTTGGAATATATCATATACAATTTAATATTATATTATAAAATGGATAGATAGACAGATATTTTTAATTCGTTTTTTTTTTAACGGCTGTAATATCGAATTGGGACACAATCCTGTAATGATATTTATACAGTGTGGCATAATAAATAAATAAATAAATATTTTCTTATATTGTTATCGTTGTCGATATGGGCACGTGTTAAATTGAGTAAAGTAATAGAAAAAGCTATTGTGGCTCTTTATAAAAGTATTGTATGGTGTGTTAAGTGGGAGTCGTTTTAAGATTTTACTTAATACTATTTATTAGTGCAAGTCCTCCACGTGGTCTTTTTACTACAGTTAAAAAATACAGTGTGTACTAATAGTAACAGACTGTACATTTCCAGATGCTAGGCTAAGGCCTCCTCCATATCCCACCAGGCTGCTGTAATGTGAGTGGGTGGATTCACATGTGATAGAATGTCATTGAAATTAGACACGTGCAGGTATCCTCTGTAATTATAAACACTTATAAAGTACATGGGAATTCAGTGGTTTTTGCCTGAGTTTGAACTCACAATCAACGCTTACATATAACGTACGCGCTCTAACCACTGGGCCATCTCTTCTTTTACAATCTGCAAATGTCTTTCTTATTATCAATAGTGTGTTCTTTAGAAAATGTTATCAAACCCCCAACATAGTGAACTCATCATGATCTATTTGTCCATATTTATATCAGTTACAATCAATAAAAAAACGCATGATATTCATCTGTATTACAATGTATTCATTACAGTTAATAAAGGAAGTTCAAATTATGTCATCCTATTGATTCTATGTAATTTGCTGACCATTATTGACAGCATATTTACTCGAAATAAACCGATGAATTGGTTTAATCCGCATATCCAATTAAACAGAATGTACAGTTATTTACACTACTGTGCTGTACACATAAATGTCAGACTATCCAAAGCTTTTTATTACGTTTTTTACTTTTGTATAATATAACTATTTGATACAATATTCCGATGAGTTAGCACTAGCTCAAACCCCAGTTTTAATCGTGCTCATTTTATAATTTTTACGTATAAAACAAAAATATAATTTCGCCCATTTAACCCAGTCTTAAACTAACTCTATCTTAAGTTTACATCTTAATAGGTTCAGGAGTTTTAGCGTGGGGTAACAGATATTATTTTCGAATTTATAGCAAAAAAGTATACCCTACAGTATATTGTGTCTGACCAAGCTAGCTCACGTTATATTTTGTATTTTGTGCGAACAATTGAATTTTTAAACATACAAAGAGCCAAAACGTTAGAGCCATTTCCAAAACACACAAAATAAATTTGAACAGAAATATAATACGTACAACAATTAGAAATAAATAAATATATGTATTTATGGATTATGTGGCTTTGTACATACAATCCGCAATTTTTATCTAAAAAATAAAAAATAAAACGCGAGCTAAGCTTGGTTAGTACACTGTAGGCTATACTTTATTGCGTCATCGCTTAATACAATTACTACCATAATAAAAGGTGTCAATATTGCATGTCAACGTAACTTAGTTACGAATATTTCAGTTATAATTTTACCCACGGGCTCGAAGTTAGTACTGTGGATTATTTCTACAGGTGTAGCATATGATAAGCTACGTCGTTTATTGTAAGTGCTACGATAAAATCTATCGTAGCGCTTCGTAGTCAGCGGCGCGTTGGCTAAGGAATGGTTGATATTTCTTACGACACCAATCTCTGTAGATGATCATGATGGTGAACATGGGAGATGTATAGTCATCGGTAAATTTAAATAAGACAATAAATTTAAAAATGAATATTCATGAAAATCTAAAATATTGATTGTTGCGCTGATATTATATTGAATACTTAAGAGTTTTGGTTAATATTTAATATGTAATATTCACATAAATAAATATTTTTTAATTAGTCATTTTAGAATATAATAAATGTAAAGCACAGATTGTTTTAACTACTTTACATTTATAAGCCGATGTATTCCTTCACCGTCGTATGAAATTAATTATGAATATAAATTAAGCTCACGAAAACCTAGTCGTGCTTGGCTGGGTTTTTAGCATAGACATATTTTAGAAACTGATCTGTTTTGACTCATATTTAGTGTCTGCGTAAAACGTACTGGATTTTTTTTTTTATAATAATTTAAACATCCACATCCATCCACATTTACCTGTGCCCTTTTTTACATTATACATTACATTAGTAGAACATTAGTAGATCTTCCCTGGACTTTAGAACACTCTGATTTCTATATATTTTTGTTAACTTTTATACATACATACAAATATAGTAAGTGTGAAGACAACTAGGGAAAGTAAGTGTTTTTATATAAACATATATTTGGTCTCACATTTAGTTTCACACAAATTAGTTAGCTGCAATTTATTATGAACGCCACTTTGCCATAGAAACTGTATAATAAATCAAAAAGCTCTCTCTATACACCATGCATTAGGAATATTCCTCAAATCATCCTAAAGCAGATAGTTTTTTCCTTACCATTAAGGCTTCCGTTCGGTCCATTAAAGCTGGATAATTCACGGCAGCCATTACGTTCCGCCATGTTGTCTTGCCCACGTGGTTTTTTGGCTCCCGTGCCAAAACGTAAAATGTGTAACACTGACTTGACTGTTTTCAGTGTGGTTTATTTCCCTCGTATTAAAATACAGATATATAATATGAATTATACTGCTATATGTTAATTAAAGTTTTGTCAACGAAGTGAAATAAATGTTCTTTTTGGATTTATATAATTTTGTTATTGTTATAAACTATTTACTAATATTTAAAAACAATTTTTGTTTAATACTCATTCTGTAATACTTACAAACCGTTTTCAACAAACACATTCCTGGAACTCTCCTTTGGATTCCTGTTTATATATTATACATAGTTTATCAGTCTGTCTGTCTACATAACAGACTACTAAAACGAACTAGATGCAAGCTTGAACTCTAAGCTAAGACATAGGCTTTTTATGCTATAAACCAACGTATCTGATGCACCTTAAAACTTAACTACACAAAAAGTTGGTTAAACTTACTATTATAGTATTCTCTAGTCAGCTCAGAAAATATGATATGAAAGGTAGCTGTGTAAAACGGAAGTGAAATTTTGTTATAATATTATAAAATAAATACTAGAAACACACATAGCTAAACAACATATTACAATACTACATTACCAAAATTATATTTAATGTAAAGCGTACACAGATAATTAAAAGAAAAAATAATAATAATTGTAATACATAAAGTTTATAACCATATAAGGCATTATTCAAATAAAGCAAACATCAGTGTTACTACACTAAGTGTAGGAAATTCTATCTATATATTCGAGAAATAAGCAATACAATCGACTAGTTGTACCTCATCTATTTGGGAAATACGAGTAACGAGCATTTAAGGTAATATTAATAAAATGGAAATACTGTTAGTTAGTTGGCTTATGAAACTCCAGCTCCCAATTCATTTGATTGTCATCAGATATTCTACCGCCAACAGGTATAAGTAACAGCATATACATTTTCCACTGCTGAGATAAGGCCTCCTCTTCCATTAAGAAGAGGGTTTGGAACATATTCCACCACGCTGTTCCAATGCGGGTTGGTGGAATGCACATGTGGCAGAATTTCAATGAAATTAGACACATGTAGGTTTCCTCACGATGTTTTCCTTCACCGCCGAGCACAGGATGAATTATAAACACAAATTAAACACACACATACATATATATATGTATATATAGTGGTGCTTGCCTGGGTTTGAACCCGCAATCATCGATTAAGATGTACGCTCTCAATAAGTATATTTTAGAAGTAATCCTCGCTCCGATTTGAAGTATGAGTGAGCCAGTTTAGCATCATAATTATAAGAATGGTTCATTAGCTACATAGCGCTAATATCTATAGAGGAAAAAAGGAAAAAACATTGAAATAATAATATAAATGGTAATTACCAAACGGTATTTATAATTTCATTTTTATCATTTTCAAGTGAATGGGCTTTCAAAGGGTTGGGATAACCAGCACATTAGGGTTGATCTTGAATAATTCAATAGATAACCCTTATATACTCTCAGACAGAGCTGATAATAGTTACTTCCGAATAGTTTCCAAGAGATTACAAGGTTTTATAGCATTGTTGAATTTTATTTCCATAATTTTTATTCTACTGTATTAAATTATCAACAATGATTATTTAAGGATTATATATATGCACTTTTTTAATTTCGAGGTTACATTCATTGATACAATTATTATAATATCAACGACCTTATAATTGTTTCATTAACTTAATCAGGAAGGCTCGCCTGTACTCCTTTCCAGCTGCATTAGTGTGAGTGACAATATACCTTAGTGTGCGTGAGATGACAAATCTTATAATAAAGACTGCAAAAAGTTATAATTTAGATTGTTGTTAATACATGCCTGTAATGTAACTTAGTGTGAAGCAAATTTATCCATTAATGTTTATAGCGCAGCAAATCTTCATTTGTAACCTTTTTTATGGTATAGGTTGGCTGACGAGCATATAAGCCACCTGATGGTAAGTGGGCACCATCATCCATAGACAATGAAGCTGTAAGAAATATTACTATTCCTTAAATCGTCAATGTGCCACCAACCTTGGGAACTAAGATGCTATGACCCTTGTGCTTGTAGTAACACTCACTCACCCTTCAAACCCGAACACAACGATACTGAGTACTGTTATTTGGCGGTAGAATAACTGATGAGTGGGTGGTACCTACCCAGACGGGTTTGCACACCAAGTAAATCACCACCTGAATTATTTTCAATCATTAAGCATTTAAAGTACCCAAACTAGGGGTACTTTAAGAGACAGTTTCGTGAGATGTATTGCTTCGAATAGTCGCAATTTATTTACTTATAGTCGAGAATGGTGTAATATTTTTCTTCCCAGTAAGTGCAGCAAATTGCATTTTACAGTCTTGGTTTTATAAGAGACAAAAGAAAGCAAGTCGTTTGTTCTTAATCAATCACAGCTGAGTTCACATCTTGGGAGAGCAAATAATCATTCAAGTTCGAATTTAAAGCTTTCTACGAACCGCATAAGGATTTAAAGTATTTCTGAACGATATATTCTTACAGTACTATTTTATATAAAAAAGTATATTATACAATACATAATACTGCAAAACGTTAAATTACCAAAATTAAAATAAAAATTTATCAAGTAGGCCTTAACAAGCACTTTTGAATCGTCATTTAAAAATTAAGTGAAGCTACCACCGGTTCGGAAAGTAGATTCTACCGAGAAGAACCGACAAGAAAGTCAATAGTTACTCTTTTTCATCATTAAAAAATACAAAGTCAAGTCAGATTAGTTAAATACAATTATATATGTATGTAATGTGTCCTACCTGGAAGTCAATAGGTATAAATTCCACGCCGTTTTATCATCTACAAAATCTTGTATCGAATAATATGCCTTTTTTACCAATGTATTTTTTATTAACGATTTGAATTTACGAAACGGCAAAGTTAAAAATGTCTGCCTGCTGCTATTATCGCTTCAAATTTATATATATTTACAGATTAACTTAAAATATTACGTTAATATAAAAACTCTTTGTATACAACACAACTGTGTTCAATTCTTATAGTTTAAGAAATGATAGACTTTCACACAAACTTTCGAGCCTGATTTATCCCTTTAGCGGTAGAATTACCATAATTCCATCCTAAGTGAGTGTCTACTCAATAAACCAATCCTACTCACCTTTCGTGGCTCTAATTTAAAAAGGTTTCGCTCGGCGATAATGAGTCAGTCAGTCACGACATGTTATTTTATACACATTATGTATAAAACAGTAATCACAGTTTTAGAAGATTTATTCGCTACATAAATTCGCGCTAGTGTCATAAAAAGTAGAGCAGTGATCATAAATGTCAACCAATACGGCAAACTGTATAAAATAGTCTTGCCTAGACTATTCTCTGCGGTTTAAATTACCATAGATAAGATTCCGAAATAAAACAAAGAAAAAGATAAATACACACGTATAAAAGACACAGTCTGTAAATGCTCCATTTTTGTCAAATGCCTCTTTTCATTTTAGGGTGAAAGATATTAGAGGTAATTCGACCACGCAGCTCCAATGCGTGTTGATATAGATATGTTATACAGGCTGTTATTATTTCATCACTAAACACAAAGTCATTTAGAGGTACTCGTTTGGGTTTAAGCTATCGTTTCTGAAATATATGTACATACATACATAGCTATACAGATACATTAACAGTCTATAAATTTCCCACAGCTGGGCTAAGGCCTCCTCTTCCTTTGAGGAGAAGGTATGGAGCGTATTATATTACGCTGCTCCACAGTAAGTTGGTGGATGAATATATAATATGTAGCAGAATTTCGTAGAAATTAGTCATATGCAGCTTTCCTCACCGCCGGCACGAGTTGAATTATAAATATAAATATAGCCTTTTAAAATTCAGGGGTGCCTGCCTTGGTTTGAATCCGCATTCATCGGTTAAAATGCACGCGTTTCAAACACTTTTCAACCACAAAACACAAAAACAAAATACACGATGAACATTGTACAAAAACTTCATAATAGCCGGTTACATCGCACACTACGTAAATTGTTAGGCGAAGTCAAGAGTGAAATGTTTAAATATGACGTTAAATTCAGCGCAAGGGGATTCGCTGCGCTTCTGGGGAATGATTTGTGGCTAAAAAACTTTAACCGCGGTCGAAAGAATGGCTGATATAAATTCAGCCTGCATTGGACAGTAAATTTATAAGCGCTTGTTACATTTTTGAGATGCGGTTTGATTCTCAACATTTTAATGATATAAAATAAATTGTGTTATAAGTTTTTTTTGTTAATGGAGCTCAGTAACGATATGAATGTGAATATAATGACAATTCTTCATATAAAAGTCTGGTATATTGGTTGACAGTAACTGAAGTTGAATCTTGGCTGGTTGAATCCTCTTAGGTAATAAATGTATTGTTGTTAGTATTGAGAAAAATAGTTGCCTTATTATATTGGAGGGTCCGGTGGTTAGAACGCGTGTATCTTAATCGGTGATTGCAGGCAACCCAGGCACTACTAAGTACTGTTGTGTTTAATTTGTATTTATGATTCATTTATTGCTCGGCGGTGAAGGAGAACATCGTGAGGATAATATGCAGGTTGCATATTGTGTCTAATTTCATCGAAGTTCTGCCACATGTTGTGTACCAAGCTGAATTGGACAGCGTTGTGGAATATGTTCCAAATCTCCTCCTCAAAAAGATAGGAGGCCTTCGTCCAGCAGTGGGAAATTCACAATTAATTGGTATTTTTTTTTTTACAACAACAACACATGAAAAGTTACAAAAATTAATGTCAGTCAATATTCCACTGCTGGGCTAAGGCCTCTTTTCCTTCTTAAAGAACACTTACTTGAACAAATGTACCAACGTTAAGTAGTTTACATCGCGAGCTAAAATAATAATATACATATTTTTAAGTGCGATTGTAGTACTGTATAAAAAACTAATATATAGGCTTCTTGCCTGTCTCGATATTTCCTTGGTTGATTTATTAATTCACCACTATAGAACAACCAAACAAATGCTCAATGACCAAAAAAAAATTAATAATTTCAAGATATCCACTGGTAGATAGATATATCATAATTCTACTTAGCAATAAAGATGAAAATGCTTTAATAACAATACTAATTTTTACAGTGACAAACGTCGTTAAAGTATATTCTGCTAGAAAACTCTGTATTTGGGTTAATCTTGAGATTTATTTCCATAAAGTCTCGGGAGTCTCATTCTCTGTCAGTTTCACCTAACAGGTTAATTCAAATTTCTTTAGTGCATTCATAGCTTTATTAAAGTCATCGACTTGGTGCTCAAGTAAGAAAGATTAATTTATCTTAGCACTATGTATATTTATGACTAGCTGTAGCCGTAACCTTGTACGGATTTGAATGAAACAAAAAAAAATATTATCGTAGACTAAGTTACTCCTTATTATGTCAATTGTCTGCAAGTGAAAGTTCCGTCAATCGTTCCTGCCGCTCCAGAGATTAGCCGGAAATAACAGACCGGTAAAAAATGTTATTTTGGTATTTATATCCGATACATACATATGCATTGAGTAAAAAAGGACTATTTTAATATTACAAACAGACACTCAAATTTTATCATATGTATATTTACATATACCAATTGACTACATATTTTTTGCCCAGAGGATCGTAATCGCGATTCAACGGGGAAATGCTGCTAGCATTCTTGCCACAGTTCCACGCGGTCAAGATTTATATAGTTTACTAAATTTAACTAGTTTTGGTTTCATATTTGTATATTTTTAAGCATTTAATGTTATTAATTCTTATGTTAATAAAGTATGATTGACTATACTTATTTATGACTGTTGGTAAGTTCTGATACACGCGCGTTTGCTTACCTTGAGGATACTCAGAATGTAATGCGCCTACAAACGCCTGAAGCACATTCCACGCCTTGTTTAATTATAGTACATTAATATAATCTGTTCAACTCAATATTAATGTTATATTTTGCGCTGTACATATAATGGGCAACATTAAGTATTTATAATAAATCTAGTCAAATTTTAAATTAAATTTAAAATATTACTAAGCTCCACAATATAAGATAGCGAGTAATTCGTATAAAAATGTCTGTATAAAAATAATTTAACTAGTTTTTAGTATGAAATTTTATAATCTATAAGTAAAAATAACAATTTCATCTCATTTTGAAGTTATGCCATAATCTACAAACCCAGAGATTATACACAAACGTCAAACAAGCTTTCCGTTACATTTTTTTAAATATGTAACATATATACCAACATAATCTTGAAACCCTAGCTGTCCGGTTGCATGCAGTACCGAGAACGTTAAACGCGTACACTCATATATAAGGCACTAGAAAATATAATCAATTTACCATTTAACAAATTTAAAAACTTTATTAAGGCTAGATTAATTAATAAATTTTATTACTCATAAAATTAATACTTTTAATTAAAAAAAAGTGGTTAGAACGCGTGCAACTTATCGGATGATTGCGGGTTCAAACCCAGGCAAGCACCGCTGTTTCATGTGCTTAATTTGTCTTTATAATTCATCTCGTGCTCAGCGGTGAAGGAAAACATCGCGAGGAAACCTGCATAGAAATTCTGCCACATGCGTATTCCACCAACCCGCATTGGAACAGCGTGGTGGAATCTGTTCCAAATCTTCTCCTCAAAGGGAGAGGAGGCCTTTAGCCCAGCAGTGGGAATTTACAGGTTGTTGTTGTAGTTGTTGTTGTTATGTATTTTATTTAAATTTATTATTATGAAATCAAGTCGTGGAAGAGTAATTTGAAAGTACTAAATTGGCTTACGCTATCTTAATAATAATAAAATATTTTATTCTGTAAGAGATTTTAATCCCATGACAGCGTGATAGCGCTTTACAGCTTTAGTTCAATTTATTAATAATATTTTGAAAACTTTTAAAGTATTTTTTTTTACAATGTATTTCACGGAGTATAAAGTTTTCTGAGAAAGGGTTTGAATATTCCATTGCTATATAAGGGACGGACCTTCTGAATTATTCAATAGATAAGCAAATATGAAGTCAATATTACAGGCATCGATAAATTTGCCATTGTACTTTCGAGCTCTCAGGGCAGATTTTTTTACGAAATAGGATGGTATGGCATCCATCATAATTTACCCGGCTTATGTTACCTTTTGTTATTCAAGTGGATCTATGACAGTTTGAGCTTTTCCGCAATGAAATATTAATTATTATGATCATTGTATGATGTCTAATTAGAGGGAATATTTTCCATATGATTACCAATTATGGAAGCATTTTTTAAATTAGATTTTTAATTATTAAATTTTATTACATATATAAACTTTTTATGTCTATGTTTCGATATTAAGAGTGAACGAACCTTTTTTAATAAAGTTGATGCACAAGGAGTAATCAGGAAATGTCTACTGAATTAAATATTGCTATATCGTGAATGTGCAGCATGTACTTGTTTTAGTCTTTTACGAAAAATCAAAAACAATTCTTTAAAAAAACAAAAGAAGCATTCTTTTTTTCGATGTTCTTTTTTTAATTATGTCCACACACGTAATTCGATTCTGTTGTATATTTTTTTTTTACGACAGCAAATAGTATAGCATTATACATCCTAAAAATTTTCCGACACCTTAGAAAACTATATACGTGTTACCGAAGAATTAACTGCGCCCGAAAGCAGTCATTAATAATCATAGATGTTGCAAGATAATAACCAATACGGAACAATGGAAGAGAAATTGATATATTGCTTGTGTCTGTAATTACAGTACACGGGTTTATTCACCTTTGATACTAAATAGCGTAGAGGACAATAGTTCTAAGTGAGATATACACAGAGGGACTTGCACGGATCCTTTGTTACTTATAATTGGCAAGAGTGGACAATTATTTTCTGCACTTTAATGGGATTTATAAATTTATGGAAACTGATGATTCAAATGGATCAGCTGAATGTGGTCATCGAACTATAGATATTGGCGATGTGTTATATTTTGACCGATTCTTAAATAATATCGGGAATCGATATGATATGTTAATTTTGCTTGACCCTCTTACTTAAATTTGAAACCGAAGAACAATAATTGGTGACGCTATCAGGGGAATGAGTGGGTTTGCACAAGCCCTACCATATATTATAATATCCCTTTAGTTATGCCAACAAAATTAGCTCGTATACGTAAAGGTTAAAGAACGTATAATACTTATAATCCTCTACAAAATACATGATCTACTTAACGTTTCCATTCTGCTTTGCTAAGTGTTCAGTTAATAGTGTCACAGTAATTGAATTAATTAATTAAAGAGCAGAGGTTGATCAGTGGATGGCTAGGGTCTTAAGATTAATTATAATTGAAGATTGCATATTCAATCCTGGGCATACATCAATGAGTTTTATTTATTTTAGAGATTTTTTTTACAAATACCTAACGTATTTTGGCACCAAAGAGCAAATACTGATAACTTCCGAACTTCAGACTGCTTCTGAAATTTTTGTCAACCTTATCGTCTACCTTATCGATTGGCCTTGGCTCCTGATTCCTGAAGTTTCATAAACCTACCATCACAATATTTACATACGGCCAGGCAAATTTAGAACACACACACAATAAAATAGTTTTATCTCATAGAAAAATGTACCCTGTGGTAATTAATTTAGAGTGTAAATCAAATAAAAACACAGCGTACAATCATAATGACGTTAAAAGCCAGTCCAGGTCCTGTAGTGCTGTTCAGAGGTTTGATTTATGGTACTGTAAAAAGTTAGCAGTACTTAAATAATAGCTGGCTAGCTGGATGATAATTTTATGGACTCAGATTAGAACATTACTATTTTATAGCACGTTAACATTGTTATATTATTTTATTAAGTTAAAGTAAAGTAACAGCCTGTAAATTTCCCACTGTTGGGCCTCCTCTCCCAATAAGAAGAGGGTTTGGAACATACTCCAGATTATAAAGTTAATGTAGTTGATATTCTTTTTATTCTGAATTTTTGTAACTGTTTGCTGATGTTTACCAATTGTTTATGGTCTTTACAAGCGGATTTGATTAAAATTTTTTTGGACAAGTAAGAATGCTGTAAGAATTATTAACCGTATCTCATATCACTAATTCGCCACCGACTTTGGGAGATACGCTGCTATGTTCCCTGTGCCCTTACACGTAAATGTGTGTGTGTTTATATGTAAGTCTATGTGTATATGTGCTTGTTTGTGTGTGTGGGCGGTACTCTGACATGTTTGCCCAAAGTTCTTTCCTCAAATATGTTGATGAAAAAGATGTTGAACCTCATATATATATCTTATTGTCAGTCAAAGACGTTTCCTATATCCTTCCAATAAATAAAATCTAAAAAAATTACATAATATTCAGTGAGATTTTGACCTAGCGCTAGTAAAACTTATCAGCATAGTTTGTTGATAGGATGTTAAAAGTTGAAGTTACTTGTAAGTAAAAGTCTTTATTCTCTGGCGAATATCCAATGTTAGCACTTCTCACTTTGACCAGCAATTTTCAGTGTAAGATTTATCATGTCCGTTTCAAGCTCTCTACATATAATAAAATTGGAGTATCTGTGATATTAAAATAACAATTTTTTCTAAATGTATATGTATATATATGTCACCGTAAGATTACAAACATCGTTAAATTACAATCTATCTCGTGTGGTTGTAAAGTGTACACGCTTGCCAATTTTTGGTGCGCGTGTGATATCCGTATATGTTTCAATAAAATGGCGTATTGTTAAAATATTTATAGGTATATGTATAATATTGTTATTTTTTCATGTGCAATATCTTTGATGTCTTTGATTTCCAGATATCTGTGATATCTGTGTGAATTATTTCGTAAAAAGTAACTCCAATGTGTAATGCGAACACTAAAGGAGGCTTTGGAGATGGCCGTCAGCTTTTATGTAACAGATGGCAAACGAGAGGAGGTTCACCGGATGGAAAGAAACCTACCACCGTCCATGGACATCTTCAACACCAGGGGGCTAGCAGATGCATAGCCGGCCTTTGAGGAAGTAGTACGCTCTTTTCTTGAAGGTTCCCATGTCGTATCCGTTCGGAAAAACCGCCGGCGAAAGCTGGTTCGACAAAGTGGTTGTGAGAGGCAGAAAATGTCTTACAAATCGCAGAAATGTAGTGTACCGTGGTGAAATGTCAGAAGTTGCACATCATACTCGACAAATGTAGGGCTTCTTTATTTGTAAAGTCGCTATTGGTAAATGTTTTATCTTTGAAGAATAAGTCGTACTCATATAAAAATAATTCCTACTACTCGTACCGAATGGTGATGCGTCCATATAAACGCGGATGAGGGCGCCCTGTTCAATAAACTGCTATATTTGAATAAAGTTTTTACAAGGCAGATGTCATTCTTTATGTTCATCGTAAAAACCTCGCCGTCATTCCGCCGGAATGTATTTTAGGTCCATTTTATCTTCCTACTTCACCGAATTGAGATGTTTACGATAAAATTAAATTTCATATTGGATTTGACCGCCTTTAGTCATCCAAGTAAATTGTTATGACTTGCAATAACATGCAGTTTTTTTTTTATTACGACAATACTACAATTGTGTTGTCTGAAAAGCGTATTTTTGAAATTGATTTTGGCTGGTTCGTTTTTTGCACAGAGGATCGGAATTGCAATTCAACGGGGAAATGCTGCAAGCATTCTTGCCACCATTCCACGCGGTCAAAATTTATACAGTAACTAGTTTTAGTTCATATTTGTTATATTTAAGCATTTAATGTTATTGATTATTACTTTAATTAAGTTCTTTATTCTTTTATTGATTACATAACACACGATGTTATGGAGGAGTACGTATTATGTTCACAAGAGGGTCCTCATCTTAAATGCTTACTTTAGTTGGTGGTAGCTCGTCTGGGTAGGGCCCACTCAACAGATATTTTCCCACCAAACAGCAATACTCAGTATTGTCGTATTCCGGTTTGAAGGGCAGTGAGTCAGTATAACTACTGGCACGAGGATCATAACATCTTAGTTCCCAAGGTTGGTGGCGCATTGGCAATGTCAGGAATGCCCAATATTTCTTATAGCGCCATTGTCCGTGAGCGGTGGTGACCAATTAACATCAAGTGCTTTATGCTCGTCCACCTACATCATCATTACATAGTATAAATATCGCTTACCCTATATATGCTTACATCTTTCAAATTACAATGGATATTGATGCAGTTTTTTTCAATTGATAGAGTGATTCAAGAGGAAGGTTTTTGTGTATAATATGGACAATATACTAAAAAACACTGGTCATTTTAGAAGTTTCTTAAGTGACATCGTTTATAAACAAATTCTGTTATTTTTAGTATTGCACAAAGCCGGGGTCGATCGCTAGTATAACATAAAAGATAAAAAAATCATAGTGATATAGTCTTTGAACACCCTAAGGACGCTGAGCGACTGTCATTATTAACTCCTTTTAAAACATTTGATTAATTATATTGTGAATAGATTTCATTGTAACAGTTGTGTAATCTGCGACTTTCGGCCATCAATTATAAAAATATCAATCCCTGTTTTAAGCTTCATCAATCAATTCAAAAAACCATTTGTTTTAACGTTCGAAAATCGCCTGAAATAAACTACGTCGTGTTGCCCGCGTCGGGTGATTTTCAATTTCGTTCGTGTTTTAATAGCTTATATTTTTATGTTTTCGACTGTTTAATCTATATTTATATTATATGTGTGAAGTGACTCTGTCTGTCTATCTGTCTGTTGCTCTTTCACTACCAAAACCGTATCACATATTATTTGGTAGTTGACGGTAAACTATTAGTAAATCTAAATTTAACTCGTTCATGAATCATAATTTGTCAATCATTTATATTTCTTTATTATTATAAACATTATAAATGATAAAGTAATTCTATCTGTCTATCTATCTGTTGCTCTTACACGACCAAACCGCTGAACCGAATTCGATGATATTTGGTATAAGGCAAACTTGAACTCCAAAAAAGGACGTAGGCTAGTTTTTTGCCTAACACATGTTATCCAACATCCTAAAATACGAGCGAAGACCGACCACTAGTATTATATATTTATACTAGTGGTCACTCAGTGGTCTAAATTAAAATAAATAATTTAAATTCAAACTTTGAACGTTATTAAGGTCAAATATTATTAAGTTCACAGATTTCAGGGTTTGGCGTGAAAGGGTAACAGTCCAAGTTACTTTTGGATTTATAGTATTACGATGTTATAATATAAAAATTATATAATAAAACAAATTGAATTTTATTCAATTAGTCTAGTGAAATGAAGCAAAAAGCGAATCATGGTAAACCAGCTAATAATAACAATTAAATACAATGATGTTAACGAGGCTAATTATACGTTAGAAGTCAATTACGGAATAAATAACACAGTTTAGTAAAAGTTATAATGTAAATGAACAACCATTTTGTTTCCGCTAAGCACTATTAAAATGAATGAATTGCATGAGTTTTTCAGTTTCGTAATTCGTGTTATAATCACATCCATTCTTTGGTTGTATAAATTATTTCTATGGAATTACGACTGTGAATTTTAATGCTTTCTTTAATTTTTATATATTATTTTTCTTAATTAAATGCTGGAAACAGGTCAGTTAATGTAACTATAAAATCAAAATCAAAATCAAAATATACTTTATTAAAATGGGCTTTTACAAGCACTTTTGAATCATCATTTAACAATTAAGTGAAGCTACCACCGGTTCGGAAAGTAGATTATACCGAGAAGAACCAGCAAGAAACTCAGTAGTTACTCTTTTTCAACATTTAAAAAAAAATACAGTCATGATAGTTAATACAATTATTTAAATTAATTTATCCTGCCTGGAAGTCAACAGGTATTAATTCCACATGTAGGTTCATTCCACATTAGATTTATTTAATTTTTTTGTATGCACTTCAAAAATACCCACGTCCTGGCAGTACCAGCTTGAAACCAAATTCGAGTCATTAAAACAAGAGAACGTAATAAAAACTACACTGTCTCTTTCGTGTTATGCTCCGCTCCGATCTTCGCGTAGTTCTTCCTAGGTATTGTCATCTGCACAACTCGCTAGCACATAAGTCATCGAGAGGTCGTCCTTTTTACTAAGTTTATTCATAGAAAAATCTGTATTAAAATCTTTAATAACCATTGTATGTGCACAAGAAGCAAGGATAAGCTTATAACGCCGAGTTTCCGACTTCGCAAAGTCAATAAATCATTCTTGGGGGCAGATATCCGTTTCTATAGTCAAATTCCATAGACATTTTTAACTTTGACGTATTATAAATTTAAATCATTTGTAAAAAGTACATCGTTAAATAAGGTATATTTTTCAATAGATTATACAGACGATGAAATATAGATTAGAGCGTGGAATTAATATTTGTTGACTTCCAGGCAGGATATATTACACACATATATTTTTCATTTATTTTTAAATTTTGAAAAAGAGTAACTACTGACTTTCTTGTCGGTTTTTCCGGTAGAATCTACTTTCCGATACCGGTGGTAGCCTCACTTAATATAGTTGTTAAATGACGATTCAAATGTGCTTGTACAAGCCAATTTAAAAAAAGTATATTTTAATTATTTTTTTTACTGTCTTCTGGATCAATTGTGTAATTAAAATCTGTGTGACATACACACAGGTTTTAAATTGAATTGCAGTCCTACATTAATACAATAAATTTAAATATCATTATTAATTTTATCATCAATATTCACCTATTTTATTAATTGAGGAATGTATTTTAAATAGCTCTCATGAAAAATGTTGAAGGTATTCGATGTCTTCCTGACCAAAAACCATTCCACACCATCAGTAGTTTGAAATCAAGTCGCTGGCAATTAGTCGTATATCGTTGTGTTATAATATGTCTTCCATAACTAAATTGGACCACAGTGGCCATATTACAATAAAGACTATTCATATGTGCGCGATATACGATTTTATTCCACAAGTGTGTAAAGCACAACTGCACTTGATATCCATCCCTTTTTATTCACCCGACTAGAGGTTTGAAAAAACTCGAATTTGGTGCTGTTAATAGTAATAATAATAGTAACAGTCTGAAAATCTTCCACTGCTGAGCAGAGGCCTCATCCTTTGGGGAGAAGGTTAGGACCATATTCCACCACGCTGCTCCAATGCGATTTGGTGGATTCACATGTGGTAGAATTTTGTTGAAATTAGACACATCTAGGTTGCCGTAAGCTGTTGCCCTTTATCGCCGAGCTCGAGATGGTACTTGTCTGGGTTTGATCCCGCAATCATTGGTTAAGAAGCATGCGCTATAACCACTGGTCCATCTCGGCTTTTACTCTACCCTTATGTTTTGGTCCGGTTAGCGCTCTTATAATTTAGCCCAATGTCACACAAGACAGTCAAAATAAAAAAGACAAAAGTGTTTTATATAGGAGCTAGGCGGACTATGCTGGTCATGTCATCAATTCTAACACTATTGCCCGTTCCGCTGCAAAGTTACGTCACAGTATTTATACAGCGGTTTTATTTATATTGTACCAATTAACATCGGCAATGCTGATTGCAAATATTTATAATTCGGTTTAAATTTATATCATAAAGTGTCACGTATTTTTACTGCGATGTATGCGTTTCATTTATATTTATAAACTTTCAAAGTTTTATTTGACCTAAACTTACTTTTTTTTTAAATTATTTTGAGGTGAAAAGTATGATTTGGTGAAATAAGTGAATCAAAGGTTGATATACGCTTTGAAAATAACTGTTGCTTTTAATATCAGTTTTATTAAATGCTTTGTTTAGTAAAATCGTCTTCTGGTTTTAATGATATTTGACGTGTGACTAAGTGTGACTAAGGAGAGTCGAGATGGCCCAGTGGTTAGAACCCGCGTGCAACTTATCGGATGATTGCGGGTTCAAACCCAGGCAAGCACCGCTGTTTCATGTGCTTAATTTGTCTTTATAATTCATCTCGTGCTCAGCGGTGAAGGAAAACATCGTGAGGAAACCTGCATGTGACAAATTTCATGAAAATTTTGCCACATGTGTAAACCTTCTCCTCAAAGGGAGAGGAGGCCTTTAGCCCAGCAGTGGGAATTTACAGGCTGTTGTTGTTGTTTGTTATTGTGTAACTAAGTAATAATTCCTATATATTACGGAAAGACTTGTGATTTTACTTTTTTTTAAATAGAAACCATTATTATTTAAGTTAACATTTTACATTAAGTTTCAAAATAAAACAGGACTTGCGGCTACCACTCTGCCGTGATATCAACGAGCTAATATCACAAAAGCTACCTAATACAGTAATAGTAAAATCCGTGAACTGAACAATTACATTTTTGTGAAATTCAAACGCACGCCAAGTTGTGGGAAAAGATAATAAGTACTTAGTTTTTAGTATTTAGTTTTACTGGGTTACCTGTCGTTCACTGCCGGCACTACTACATATGTTCTAATGGCCAGTATAACTCACCGCTTAACTCTCCTTTTTTTCTACGTTGCGCTGGCTGCGGTTGGGCAGTAACAACATCTAGTCAACGGTAGCGAGCGACAACATTTTTGTTACATAGTATGAAATAAGAGATTATGTTTTCTATGTTGTCTTGTCTGTATGTTTGCGGTGCCGTCGTTACTTCTGATTTTCCATAATACAATTGCTTGAGCTACTTACATTGGGATCATAAAGTATGTGAATTTGTCCAATATTTGTTTATTTATTTTTTATAAAAAAAATTGTATTGTTGTCAATGATATTCTAATAAATAGATATGTTATATCCATACTAAACAACAGAAAAAAGTGTGCCGCGCCGGGGACCGTTTATTTTAGTTTATTTTTACATTTAGTTAAAAGTAAAAAGGATAGCTTGATAAAAACAATAAGTAAAAGGGATAACTAGATGTTTTAATTACGCAAAACGTATTACTGCGTAATTATGATGTATTATAACGTATCACTACGTAAAAGACTAAAGGCAAACGTCCCAATTAGGACGTTTTCTTGTCTTCACTTTATGCGCGTTAATAACATAAATCTGTTTACTAAAACATCATTGATTGCTGTTCTGATTAGTATGTAAGGCTTAGTGAGATTATTAAAATTTGACATCCCACCTACCGATGACACACGAAAAAAATATTGCTGAGTTTCTTTTCGTGTTTCTCACAGCTTAATCGACGTTACGAATCTTCGGCAAAATGTCAGAACACGATAGACTACTGATACGACAAGTCAAAATTTCTTTTAAGAGCCTACTCGAACGAATACTATGAAGAGTTCATTTAATGTAGGTCAGCGTTGTAGCTTTTATACTGAAAACGAAATTGTACCCAGGGATACGGTTTTATTGTTATAGCCTTCTATAATTGTGTATGGCTGAGTTTTAAGGTTCAACGGTCTGGCTAATGGACCTGAGAGAATATTTAGTATGCAGGGCAATTATTTATTTGATATTAAGGTTCAATATTATTGTTTCAACAACAACAACAACAGCCTGTAAATTCCCACTGCTGGGCTAAAGGCCTCCTCTCTCTTTGAGAAGGTTTGGAACATATTCCACCAAGCTGTTCCAATGTGGGTTTGTTTAATTCACATGTGGCAGAATTTCTATGAAATTTGTCACATGCAGGTTTCCTCACGATGTTTTCCTTCACCGCTGAGCACGAGATTAATTATAAAGACAAATTAAGCACATGCTTGCCTGGGTTTGAACCCGTAATCATCGGTTAAGATGCACGCGTTCTAGCCACTGGGCCATCTCGACTCAATGAATTTGAATATTATTGTTTATTTTTGATTAATAATGATATCAATAAAGAATATATAGTCTATCTATGTCTGCAACGTTGCTGTATGCATAGATTTTATCGTTGTGATTCTTTAAGGTTCCGTATTTTTAAATGAAAAAGGAAACCTATATAAGATCACTTCATTGTCCATCTGTTCGTCTATCTGCTGATCTGTCTGACTCTCTGACTGTCCAAGACTCTTTTTTTCAGAAACACGGAGGTTTAGAATTAAAAAATATATTTATTTATTTATTGTAAAAGTTGCACCATCGAATTATCACTAAACACTTAAAAATAATATTTAATATCGGTAACATTAAAGGTGATACATCTTTATAGGTGAAAACACCATTGACGTTCAAAAATAGACACCAAACTAACCTATATAAAATCAAATTTTTAACTAAATTGTATAACAATTTTATATCAAACAAATAAAACATATATTGATCAACTTATTTAATTCAATTATTGTCACTTCATCAACCGACTTCAAAAACGAGGAGGCCATCAATTCGTCTCTATTTTTTTTGACAACGGCTCCTAATATAACAATAACTATAACTACGTTATATAATCGTGAATCGACTAAAAAATTTGTTGAATATGCAATTATTTTCATTAGTTTTTAGTGCATATTCATTTGTTTAGTTTGAAGTCGGTTTTTATTTTTATTATTTTTTTTAAATAGTTTACACCCGCGACTACGTATTAGGAATCTTTTTCAAGAAACATTAATAACCCCCATACAATTACTAGGCTAGAATAGACTTCAATCTATACCTGTGCTAAAATTCACACAGATCTGTTAAGTCATTCTAGCGTGGCTGAGACAGAAACATCGATCCATACACCATTTCAAAAACATAAATGTAACTAGGAATAATATAAAATTAAAATAATAGTTACTAAACCCTATTACAATTAAAATAAAGATATATAAATATTTAGAGAAATTAATGATATGTCTCGTATATAAGGTACACAACACACACAGCACATAATTAAAAATTTATTTCAATGTAGTTATTTTATTCGTGAACACAGGGTCAAGTATATATGTATGTGTGCGTGGTTTATCAATGTGTGAGTATTTTAGTGGAAATGTACACTGAATGGATTTATTTCATAAAACGACCCTTCATAAGATGAAATTAAATCAATAAAACTGAATAATTATGAGAGATCGTTAACCCATAATAAAAAGCATTGACTCGAAGTGAATCGTAAAGAGTCCGAGTCTATTAAATTAATTTATTTCTATAGAACTCAACATAGACCCTCGCATAAGGTCCCGCCTAACAACTTAGAATTGGTTTAATTCTATACCCTTTAACTGTCCTCTCGGAATTGTAGATTAGCCCTGGTTAGTTAGGAAATTGAATGCTTAGTGGACAATTCCATCAACTACAGCGCCTGATGAATCGTTTGTTAGAGATTTCATAATAAAGACATTTGAAATACTTATTTATGTAAAACGTGGATGGTACACGTGATTTGAATAAAGAACACGATATCCACAGGTTTAAATCCTGGAGAGTCAGTTGTTTTATTATTTATTTGTATAAATAATTGAAGAAAAGTTCAGTGGAAAAGAAAAATACGGCAAAACCAAACATGTTTTGGATAAAATTCGAGCAAATGTAATCCATAATCGCAAAATTTGTAACATGGTGAGCTCCGGAAGGACCTCGAGCATAGTATGCTCGAAGTCCTTCTAGTAACGCCATGTTGTGGATGTGGTGGACCTGGTATCACACTCCTTAATGAGAAATTTTGAAGTTTTTCTAATCAAACAGCATTAGAGACAACAGATTTTTAAAGGACTTCTCAAAATACGCAATCCGCAAAGTTAGGAAGAGTTCCACAATATATGTTCTTATGAATAATTTCTTAGTTATCATATCATGATCCGCAATTATAAAACTAAGTCATTACACTGAGGAGAATGGCGACAAGATTTTCGTTTCGCTTGAATAAACCACTTCAACTTTTATGTCTAGAATTTTTTTTACCACTAGTTCGGAAAGAAAAACCCCAGCGCTAAGAAGGGCCAATGAATGAAACTTATTAGAAGTTCTCGGCGATATTATTTTGAATAAGGAAAACGGATTAAACTGGTCGAGGGCATTGAATTAAAACAAATATTGAAAATCATGGTAGGTAGGTTAGTATATACCATATAATATATTTGTGTGTTTAATGAAACGACGAAAAAAGAGGCGTCAACTTCATGTATAAAAAAATATATCAAATAAGTTAAGCCGTATACGAGATGATTAATATAATAGACATGCCCAGTAAACATGTGCGTTTAGAAGAGATAATAAATGTCGTCGATAAGGTTGTTACTGCCTGCTTTTGGGATGTCATACGTTGTATAGCAATTTCTGAGATTTCAATCATTTGTCACAGACAAACAATTGTCATATCAGACCGTCTGTTGATTAGATATCTTGATACGAACACAAATAGGAGTATCCCAATTTGTATCTTGTAAGCTATATGTTAAAGTTTATTCGTTTCGTTTATTTTATTTACAGGTATAATGAAATATTTTTATTTCTTTCGTTGATATGTGTCTAAATTTAGTTTTGTATATTCGTATCGTGTTCGATGACATAGTCTGTAGACTTTTTATGTATGATCCCAATTTTTTTTTTGAACATCACCTGAGTTTAAGTGGTCACCATCACCCATAGACAATGACGCTGTAAAAAATATTAACCATTCCTTACATCGTCAATGCACCACCAACCTTGGGAACTAAAATCTTATGTCCCTTGTACCTGTAGTTACACTGGCTCACTCACCCTTCAAACTGGAACACAACAATACTGAGTACTGTTATTTGGCGGTTGAATAACTGATGAGTGGGTGGTACCTACCCAGACGGGCTTGCACAAAGCCCTACCACCAAGTGTATTCTAAATCAATACAGGTGACAATATATGCATATACTGTGCTTAGACGAAAGATTGAATAATTTTTTTTTTTAAAAAACTGTCGATTCGAATTTCAATAAAATGACACATTTTATTTTACACCACAATAATAAAACAGATCTGCTCAATAAAACTAACAATTGTGCAGTTCTTCGGTAATGTTTGAAGACGTACGTGTCGATGCCTGTAAGGCTGTAATATTAAAACGAGACACGTTCGTGATGAGGACTTTGTTGTAGTTCATACAGTACTCTGAAAGTTTAAATAGATAGGAACAGTTCAAAAATCGAATCAACTTTAATTTGAAGAACAGTACAGATATTCTTCTAGCAAACACTCAAAATAAATGTCAAAAAGTGTTAATATGTATAGCATTCAAACGATTTGTGGCGTATAATCCATATTATAAGCATAGTTTTTTCCAAGAATTTAGATATTTAGTTTATTACTTATTGATTTTCGAAACATTGGTGGCATAGTCACAAATTATTGAGTAATAATTGGAAACTAATTCTTGTACTAAGTTTTACACCACCACAAACGAAAATAGGAAAAAAATTAGAGAATGAAAATTTTAAGTAACAAAGAAAATCTTTCTCACTCCTTCATTAACATATCTATAAAATAAAAACAAACGAACAAAAAAAATAACAACAAATTACTCCAAATTCAACATAGGCGAAAACTTACCTTTTTGTTTCTTAGGCTTAACTACAAAAGAAATCTTCAATGATATTATAAATGTGAAGGTAACTCTGTGTCTGTCTGTTGCTTGTTCACTACCAAACCGTGTGTTGAACAAATGAACCGAATTTGATGAAATTTGTTTTGACCGATTTTGATTAATTTTTTTTTGTTTGAAAGGTCCGGGGGTTCCCATTTTAATTTTATCCTTTTCCGATGATGGTATCCCTATGAGCAGTCAAATATTTTTCATTTCATTTTACTCAAGAGGACTCTAAAAAATATGTAGAATACGCAATTATTTTAATTACTTTATAGTGCATATGTATTTGTTTTGAAATAGTGTTTTTCGTATGAAGTCGGTTTTTCTTTTTGTTAAAATTTTTATTTGCCTGACACGTTACAACCAACCCCTAAAACGCAAGTGTAGCCGCGGGCAACAACTAGTATATAATATTTCTTTCGGTAGTATTGTCTATAGGTTAGTTCTGATCACTTAGGTAATCGAAACGATTGGTAAAACAATGCATAATAAATACCTGTTGTAAATTTACTAGTAATCATGTTGTAAGGTTTATGTTTTTATGAACAATATGTCATAAGGTTAGGTTTAGTTAATGCCTTGGAAGTATTCACTGGATGTCTACATTAGGTAAATTTGATTAATATAGGTTGTAGTTTATGCCAAAAATAGAAATAATTTAATTTGGTTTTGAGTAAATATTATTTCTACATACTTATTTAGGATATTAGTTGTAAAATTAGTGAACTGTATTGATGGTACGCTAGTCATCTGTTTTAAGCATCTGCGGTCGTTTCTGCAGACGATTTTCTGAGTGATGATCATGGATCATCAAAAGCAGGAAAGGTATCTACAAAGTTGACCAATGATTTGAAGGAGATAGTTCAAAGTGAGGAGGAGATCGTCTTAAGAGGATAGGTCTAAGTCCAGCAGTGTAGTGAATGGGAGTAATCGTTATGATACTTGTAGCGATATATTTATTTGTTTTATTCTTGTCTTGTAAACTAGAGCTATATATAAACAAATCAAATCAAAATAAACTTTATTCAAGTAGGCTTTCACAAGCACTTTTGAATCGTCATTTTATAATTAAGTGAAGCTACCAATGGTTTGCAAAGTAGATTCTACCGATGGAAGTCAACAGGTATTAACTCCACGCTTTTTTATCATCTATAAAATCTTGTATCGAATAATTAATTTCCATTTTTATACTGTTTGTATTTGTAATTGCTTTTTGTTATAATAAGAGAGCACTCTTTGGCTGTATTTCTTATCTTTGTGTTTTTTCCAATGTTTTTATTTTATTTTTATAATTTTTAGTATGTCTGTAAGTAAAACTTTACAGTTTAATTCGATCTCACCACCATCTGATCAAAGAAGATTTCAAACTTGACCACTCACAATGCAGTAAAAACCGTATCACATACTGTTTATCAGTTGACGGCAAACCATTATTAAATCTATATTTAATTCATCCATTAATCATAATTTGTCAATCATAATGTATATTTCAATACGTAATGGTCTAACGATTTGGCACTGTCAATTTTCATTTCGCTCATTTTGACGATATTTATTCTCTTTATTAATAATTTATTGGTTTATGGTTTAATATCAAATATTTAGAGAATGGACTTTGATATGCTTGATGAATTTAATCAATTTAGACGACGAAATTTTGCGTTCGAACGCAAACTGGTGTGCTGTCGCAAATCGGAATATTAAATATTTGACTTAAAATTATAGCATACTTTATTGCTCTTAAATTAAATGAACAGAATGATTTACTTCAGTAAAATATTTTTCATGGGATATTTATTAACAGACAAAATCATTTAACATTTTTATCTTAAACCAAGGCATGTAGAATCGAAAAACGAACGAAGCGTGAGTAGACTCCATGTGCAGGCATTCTACTAGGACAGACGATCTGCCGAGGGTCACTGGAAATACTGGATGCAAGTAACTTAAGGCTTTTGAGGAGATTTTTGGAGACTTTTGTCCAGCAGTGGACGTCTTCCGTCTAATGATGATGATAATAAATATTGGACAACGTCACGTACATTTCTGTGATCCCAATGTAAATAGCTAAAGCGCTTGTGTTATGGAGAACCGGAAGTAACGACGGTGCCACAAACACCCAGATCCAAGACAACATAGAAATATTCATGAAATATTTTCAACATCGACTCGGCTGGGAATCGAACCCAGGACCTTGGTGAGACGTACCCATGAGAACCGGTGTACACACTACTCGAATACGAAGGGATATAAACTATATTTATTCAGATGTAATAGCAGACAACACTAAAGTTACAAAAGGTAACTAGCCAAACTTTATTTCTAAATACATTTAGAAATAAGGTTTGGCTAGTTATTATCTGAATAAATATAGTTTATATTCCTATTTAGAAACAGTAAAAAAATCTGTAGCTATGGAAAGGAACACTTATTATATTATTCTTTTTTTAAATAATGTCTTTGAGCTCATACTTCAAGTATGAACCGGTTTTTATGGAGGGATAAATTAAGGCGATAATCAAGATAGAACACGTGGGCTTCAACGATTATCGAGTTCATCACGGAAAGAATCCCGGGGAAGTGTTTTAACTCTAGTTTATATTTTTTACGCTCGGTGGTGAAAGAAAAAATCGTGGCGATAAAATTTGTTATCAGTTTTTGCTATATGTATATCGACTATTAAAAAAAAGGATTTTTATGCTGCTTCATATAAACTAGAATGATACGAGATTTAAAAATAATTAATATACGCGATTCATCCGTTATAAATAGTTTTATTTAAATCATATAAACTAGCTAGTCGAAATGGCCCAGTGGTTAGAACGCGTGCATCTTAACCGATGATTGCGGGTTCAAACCCAGGCAAGCACCGCTGATTCCTGTGCTTAATTTGTCTTTAAAATTTATTTCGTGCTCAGCGGTGAAGGAAAACATCGTAAGGATGCCTGAAACCTGCATGTGACAAATTTCATAGAAATTCTGCCACATGTATATTCTACCAACCCGCATTGGAACAGCGTGGTGGAATTTGTTTCAAACCTTCTCCCCAAAAGTAGAGGAGGACTTTAGCCCAGCTGTGGGCATTTATAGGCTGTTGTTGTTGTATATAAACTATAGAAGTGTTTCGAGTTAGTATTAGTTTATGTTCATACAAGGTACATTAATATAATTGTATATATTTATTATATGTGCATTTTTTTATTGAAAAATAAGAGTAACTTTTGAGTCTCTGTTTACATGTTCTTGTAGAATCAATAATCGAAAGCGTTGGTAGCTTTGTATTAAAATTAACTCTTGAGAGCAAGAGCCTACTTGAATAAAGTAAATTAATTGATTTTGGATTTCGAAAAGCTATATATAATTTGAAACTTTAGTATAATGGAATTTTCCTCACATTTCTCAAGAATTTAATTCGTTAATAGAGTACTTCTTAACAAAATAGTTGAACCGAGATGGCCCAGTGGTTAGAACTCGTGCATCTTAACCGATGATTTCGGGTTCAAACCCAGGCAAGCACCAGTGTGTATATGTGCTTAATTTGTGTTTATAATTCATCTCGTGTTCAGCGGTGAAGGAAAACATCGTGAGGAAACCTGCATGTGTCTTATTTCATTGAAATTCTGACACATGTGCATTCCACCAACCCGCATTGGAACAGCGTGGTGTAATATGTTCCAAGCCCTCTCCTAAATGAGAGAGGAGGCCATTAGCCAAGCAGTGGGAAATTTACAGGCTGTTACTTTAACAAAATATGTTGCCATATCCATTATAATCAAACTGTCAAGTAAAAAACACAGTTCCACGTCAAGAACTGAAAATAATATTTGATAGGTGTCAAAATGATGGGCGAAGGGGAATAACAAGTTGAAACTGATATACTCGACATTTAATGACGTGGCCTTTATTAAGGAAAAGTTTATTAACGTAAACATGATTATAATGAGAATCTTAACAAAATATATGCCGAAAATACACGTAGTGATAATATCATGGTTTGGAAATTTTAATGGTGACGGTTTTTTAGCCCGTTTCGAAAAGTTTTGGTTAAAGCGGAGAAAGTGTGTGACTAAGCATTGGCCAAGTAAGGCCAATAAGATCTACTATACTATGATTATGGCTTTTGACAAGTGACGTTTCGCAAGTGTCAAGCACAGCTGTCATGCACAACAAGATGATTATCTCACGTGGCATTTTTTAATAAACTTAGAGTTTTTGGCATAAAAAGTCAAAAAAAGAATATGATAAAGTCGATTCGTTTGTGTTAATTATTTTGTACTGCGACACTTATATTCACTTAGATATATAGATAGTCTGCGCAAATAGAAACAATTTATTTCGCTGTGTTTGTCATTGGGCTAAAGTCAGGTACAGGTATATATTAGTTTGTGTAGCTTGTGGAACATTTTTGATAATTTTAAATGGCTAATTAACAAGGCTAACTATCCCGTCTAAAATGTATAGAAAACTTAAATATGTGAACGAGACAGATGTCTTTTTCATCAAGCCTTCTCTGTCTTTTGAGTCTTGGTAATAAATCAAGATTTTATTCAATGTTTAGGTTCTTTAGTTTTTGTTATACTTTATAAAGAAAATTCATTATGACTTTATTAATTCATTATTTGAAAAGTAGTCGTAATTAGTTATTTACGTTTTATTGATTCGTTCTTCAAGAACTTTCTTCTGACGTTCGACCACTAATTAGCGAATATGCGGGATCTAAGTTAAGAAAGCTAATTTGGTGCGAACGGCTGTCTTTGACAAAACTTAGTAAGGAGGATTATTATTTCTGATTCCCTCTAATATTTTCCTTTTCGCTACGTACGCTTACGTGCAGCTACGAGTTAATTTATTTTATTATGAATCACGCCATTGATTACCGTTGATTCATTAAATACAGCTAATGGCACTAGACCGCCAATTTGCCAATCAAATTATTGAATAATTCAGTCTGTGGGATACAGAAGAAAAAAAGACTGAATCGTCTTTAGTTAATACCGATTTCAAAAACATTTGTTATATTACATTTGTATTATAAGTTTCTGTTTTATATTTCATGTTTACATTTAAATTTAATATTTCAATTGGTTGTAAAAGATATCATTAAAAGTTGGATCTGTAGTTATAATGTTGCGAAATATTAACCAACCGCGACTTTGTAACGGCACACGATTAGCGATAAAAAAGTTACTGAATAACGTAATAGAAGCAATTATATTGAAAGAAAAGTATAAATGAGAAGACATTCCCATCCCCCGCATCCCAATGATTCCGACTGACGTATCATTCGAGTTTAAACGACTGCAGTTTCCAATACGGCTTGCTTTCGCTCTGATTATAAACAAATCCCAGGGGCAGTCATTAAGTGTTTGTGGTATTAATTTAGAAAACCCATGTTTCTCGCATGGTCAATTATATGTTGCCTGTTCCCGTGTTGGAAAACCATCTGCTCTGTTTGTTTACGCGCCAGGCAATCAAACAAAAAATATCGTGTACCATAAAGTACTACAATAAAAATGAAACTTGATTTAGAATAAGTAAAAATAAAATCAAATATAATAAGTAGGTATCATAATATAAGAAAAAAAGAAATAGAGTTATTAAAAGCAGGAGGTAATCCGGTACTCAAGGAACCCAAAAAGCTTTTTAATTCTGTCCCCTTCGAAGGGAGAACTCCGGAGGCGTGTGGTAGGAGTGTGGTCGTCCTGTTCTTCAAAAAGGGAGACAAAACCCTGTTGAAGAACTATCGTCCCATATCCCTACTGAGCCACGTCTATAAGCTGTTTTCAAGAGTGATCACGAACCGTCTTGCGTGAAGATCGACGAATTCCAACCCCCAGAACAGCCCGGGTTTCGGACCGGATACGCTACCATAGATCACATCCACACAGTGCGGCAGATATACAGAAGTTTCAAGAGTATAATCGGCCCCTGTGTCTTGCATTCGTGGCATCAACATCAATGGCGAATACATCTCTCATTTGCGATTCGCAGACGACATCATCATCGTGGCAGAAACGCTGCAGGACCAACAATAAATTCTGAACGAGCTGGCTGATTCTTCTATGCGTACCGGCCTACAGATGAACTTGGATAAAACCAAGGTCATGTCCAATGAACATGTTCTACCGGAACCGATTGCGATACACGCTACCGTCCTCGATCGTACGCGTCTCGGCAAACTTAGTGTAGGACGTCCTCGGGCACGGTGGAGTGACGACTTACGCAAGACGGCTGGCAAGAGCTGGATGCGAGTAGCGAGTAGAGTAGAAAGATCTCAGTGGCGTGCAATTGGAGAGGCCTATGTCCGGCAGTGGACGGAAATGGGCTGATGGATTGGATAATAAAAATCTGAAATTGTGATTTTCATTGTGATTTTTGGTGACTATCAAATTTGTGTGTTTTATAAATTTTTAATTTTTGACGTAATGTAATTTTTGACTTATTAACTTAAAAAAATAAAGAATCGACTGTTAGGCGATAGGAAGTTCGCCGGGTCAGCTAGTAAAATTAATAGTAATTTGATTTTAATCATAGCAATGCACAACCAACCCAGCGGGCTAAGATTTTATGTGTCTAACACAATGCAGTCATACTGGCTCACTTATGCTTCAAATTGTTTAGTGGTAGAATATCTGATGGTGATTGATGAACCACCGGTGATTTTTTTTCAAAACCTTGAAAACCAATATGACTAAACATGACAAAGTAATAACGAACAGATTTCAATTAAATTTCAATATACTTGGAATCATAAACAGAATGACAACAAAAACAATAAATAAATAATTTATTGACAAAGTGAGTGAAGATTGTAAAACAAAAATCGCACCAAGTTTTCCTGCCGATATAGCGAGTGGAACATTACGACTGAAGGTTAAGTCCTCAAATTGTGTTAAAGTCAAAGTGAAACATCAATAGGAAACTTTCACCTATCCGAGCCATTCTACCACAAATGTGTTCACCAACCATCAGTAAGCTTAGTGTAATTTCAGTAGTTCGGGATGGCCAAAATAATATTATAGTTTTACAATGATGCTCCAATCTCTCTAAATTTTGTTAGAATGCCACGCTATCGTCCAACCGTGTTCTAATGACAGCTCAATCATATTTAAAATAAGAAATAGTATTTCATTCCAGTATTAAATTTATGCCATATAAAATGATAATTATATACAATAAAGTAAATTCAATAGCCCCTGCTATATTCATAATATGCAATAATAATGTGATATAAATTATGATATTGAATCAAATGTCATAACACCGTATGGGATGTAAGGGGGCGCAAACTACACCTTAGTGCCACAAGCCAACCTCACCTGCCCGTGGTGCATCCTGCCGATCAGCAAACGAGGCTCTGGCAACCGACTGATGGCGGTATAACCATCAACATAATAGGCGTAGCTAAATACCACAGGCCGGTGACGGGCAGCAGCGTCACCGGTGCGAGAAGCTACGTCCTGCGATCGCCAACCCGCCTGCCCAGCGTGGCGATTATGGGCAATTCCTTCATGCAGCACACGCGCAAGCCACGGCCCCCAGTTCCCGGCAGTCACGCTATTCCTCGTCATGGTGGCGACGATGGTAACGGCGGGACGGGGGGTGCTAAGAATCACCGGGCTACGGGAGGCCACCACGTGCCGTGGCGTTGGGTTTCTGGTAAATAAGTCCCTAGCTGACAACGTTGTGGAAATCTCCAGTGTGTCGAACAGGGTACCTCATTATAAAGCTCATCGAGAGGTACAGCCTCAAGGTGGTGCAAGCGTACGCACCGACCTCGACACACTCGGACGATGAAGTGGAAGAATTATTCGATGACATATCGAGGGCCCTCCACTTCACCACGAAAACCCACTACAACGTTGTCATGGGGGACTTTAACGCTAAAGTACAGAATTGCAGCGAATCAGTAGTAGGACCCCATGGATTTGGAAGCAGGAATCATAGGGGGCAAATGCTTGTCAACTTTTTCGAACGACAACTTCCTCTTCTTAATGAACTCCTTCTTCAACAAGCAGCCGCAAAGGAAGTGGACGTGGCAAAGCCCCGACACTATGACAAAAAATGAGATCGACTTCATAATGACGGACAAGAGGCACATATTCAGAGACGTCTCAGTGATAAACAGGTTTAATACCGGTAGTGATCACCGACTTCTCCGAGGCTCTCTGAATATCAATTTTAAGGCCGAGCGCGTCCGTCTGATGAAGTCCACGCTCCGACCAAAGCTGCTCCAAACCATTGCGGGATCTGAAACATTCCAGTCAATCCTGGAAAACCGATTCGCTGCTGTGGAAACCACAACTAACGTAAACCAGAACCTCGAAAATGTAGTTCGAATTCTCAGGGGAGAAGGCACGAGATATTGTGGCATGCAGCGTAAGGGCAGGAAGTCCAACCTTTCGGAAGAGACTTTAGGGTTCATGAAGAAACGACGTGAAAACCCACCTGTCACTTCGTCAGAGAAACGGCAATTAAACCAAGAGATCAGCAGGCGCGTACGACACGACCTCCGGTGCTCCAATACTCTTGCAATTGCAAGAGCGATTGAGCAGAATCGGGGGTCTAAGGTGTTCGTACAATCTCTTGGAAGGAGCCACCTGGCGAAGTAGACCACAGCAAGGGGAGAAGTCGTTTCTTCCAAGCCGGCAGTACTTTCGGAAGTAGAGGACTTCTACTAATAACGTACGTACGTACTAATAACGTAATAGAAGCAATCATATTGAAAGAAAAGTATAAATGAGAAGACATTCCCATACCCCGCATCCCAATGATTCCGACTGACGTATCATTCGAGTTTAAACGACTGCAGTTTCCAATACGGCTAGCTTTCGCGCTGATTATAAACAAATCCCAGGGGCAGTCATTAAGTGTTTGTGGTATTAATTTAGAAAACCCATGTTTCTCGCATGGTCAATTATATGTTGCCTGTTCCCGTGTTGGAAAACCATCTGCTCTGTTTGTTTACGCGTCAGGCAATCAAACAAAAAATATCGTGTACCATAAAGTACTACAATAAAAATGAAACTTGATTTAGAATAAGTAAAAATAAAATCAAATATAATAAGTAGGTATCATAATATAAGAAAAAAAGAGATAGAGTTATTAAAAGCAGGAGGTAATCCGGTACTCAATGAACCCGAAAAGATTTTTAAGTCTGTCCCCTTCGAAAGGAGAACTCCGGAGGCGTGGAGTAGGAGTGTGGTCGTCCTGTTCTTCAAAAAGGGAGACAAAACCCTGCTGAAGAACTATCGTCCCATACCCCTACTGAGCCACGTCTATAAGCTGTTTTCAAGAGTGATCACGATCCGTCTTGCGCGAAGATTCAACGAATTCCAACCCTCGGAACAGGCCGGGTTTCGGACCGGATACGGCACCATAGACCACATCCACACAGTGCGGCAGATTATACAGAAGTCAAAAGAGTATAATCGGCCCCTGTGTCTCGCATTCGTGGACTATGAGAAGGCCTTTGACTCTGTTGCCAAGTTGATTGGCGATACATCCAAGTGATGAGATGTCTCTACGAAGCTGCCACCATGTCCGTCCGAGTACAGAATCAGCAAACAAATCCCATACCATTGCATCGAGGAGTGAGACAAGGGGACGTTATTTCCCCCAAATTTTTCACTAATGCAATGGAGGATATGTTCAAGACGCTGAACTGGAAAGGACGTGGCATTAACATCAATGGCGAATACATCTCTCACTTGAGATTCGCAGACGACATCGTCATCGTGGCAGAAACGCTGCAGGACCTACAACAAATTCTGAACGAGCTGGCTGATTCTTCTATGCGTATCGGTCTACGGATGAACTTGGGCAAAACCAAGGTCATGTTCAATGAACATGTTCTACCGGAACCGACTGCGATACACGGCACCGTCCTCGAAGTTGTTCAAAAATATGTCTACCTCGGGCAGACTTTGCGATTAGGTAGAAACAACCTTGAGGACAAGGTGAATAGAAGAATTCAGCTGGGTTGGGTAGCGTTTGGGAAGTTACGTCGGATCTTTACATCGTCAATCCCGCAGTGCCTTAAGACGAAAGTCTTTAACCAGTGCGTCCTACCCGTCATGACATACGGAGTCGAAACGTAGACACTCACGACAAGGCTAGTCCACCAGTTTAAAGTCGCTCAGCGTGCTATGGAAAGGGCTATGCTCGGCGTTACTCTGAGGGATCGCATCAGAAATGAGGTGATCCGTCAAAGAACCAAAGTCATCGATCGACATAGCCCACCGGATTAGTAAGCTGAAGTGGCAGTGGGCTGGTCATATTTGTCGTAGAACCGACAACCGTTGGGGAAAACGTGTTCTAGAGTGGAGACCGCGTCTCGGCAAACGTAATGTAGGACGTCCTCAGGCACGGTGGAGTGACGATATACGCAAGGCGGCAGGCAGGAGCTGGATGCGAGTAGCCGGAGAAAGACCACAGTGGCGTGCGCTTGGAGAGGCCTATATCCAGCAGTGGACAAAAACGGGCTGATGATGTGATGTATGTGAACACCGTATTGAAGGCTAAGGTTACTCTCGTTACTTTAGCTAACGTAAGTATATTGAAATAAGCAAATACTATATATCAAGGAGATAATAAGAGCGAAATTCTTTGCACCAGAAATGGAATTTTTGGGATTTGTAAAATGTACTCATAAAAATAACAAGATATTTATGTTCTCCTGTTCAATTTCGGTAATGGCTGTCAATCTCAAGGAAGACCAGCCAACTGTGTGTGCCACAAGTATGTACATATACAGGACACTATTATCTTATTCTCATTCGCCAATGGGGCGGTAAATCCAACTTCTACGCCTTTTGGAGGCATGATAATGTACTTCTAACATATTCTGACCCAAAATGGAAAAACCCATTAACTGTTTATTGGCCCGTGGCTTAATCCTAGGACATTGGATCCGACTTATAACTAGCCATTCAACGGGGCATTCAACGAAATAACACAAACAGAATAACAAGGAATTCATTTTCAGAATTAATATTTCGAAACACATGTAGGAAATTATGAAAACATCCGAGTGCGAAACTAACGAGTCAACAATGCAAAGCGTCAGTAACATGCGAAGATTAAAGCTTACAAATTAACTTACAACTTAAATAAAACTTCACGGATGTTTAACTTGTACATTTGAAATACTTGGAATTGTTCGCAACAGCGTGTGATTTTACGTCAAACGCATTCATTGTTCAAAAGTTATATTTTCACTAAGATTTAATTTAGCAACATCCACGGGCTCACATTTGCCTTTTTACTATTCTACGTATCTCATATCAAATACATTACAGCATTTTATTATAACTAAACATTGGCAAATTTTCGCCGAGTTCTTGGATTACGTTGCCCGCTCTGATATACGAGTATACATTTCTTTTTTTCATACTTTTTAACGTATACTCGTAATTATACCCTTTTGTATTTAGACCGAAATTTCGATTTTTGATAATTGCAGATGCAGTGTGATAAATAAGTAAGTTGATTCCATCCGAATGATTTTCAACATTAATTTGACATTATTTATATTAAGTAAGTAGCAGCCAGTACATTCCCACAGCTGGGCTAATGGCCTCCCCTCCCAATAAGGAGAGTGTTTGGAATTCCACCACGCTGTTCCAATGCGGGTTGGTGGAATTCACATATGGCAGAATTTCAATGAAATAAGACACATGCAGGTTTTCTCACGATGTTTTCCTTCACCGCCGTGCACGAGATGAATTATAAACACAAATTAAGCACATATATATATAGTGCTGCTTGCCTGGGTTTGAACCCAAAGTCATCGGTTAAGATACACGTGTTCTAACCATTGGGCCATCTCAGCTACGTATATGAAATATTGTTGTTATTGTTCAAATAACCTTTCAAAGTTATTTGAAGAATATTATTGGCCAATCACAATCCAGTGCCGAACATACTCCTATCTGAAAGTGTATCAAATTGTTTGTCAAACTTCCGCATCAAATGGTTTCACCTCCTTCTAAGGTTTATTGATTAGGGATAGTCCTATTTTTGTTAAGTATTTCATCTCAATTATTATCGTACAATCCACAATTGGAAAATTTGTGATTCAACGCGAGACCCAACTACAATTCTCACCAACATTCCACACTTATTATTACTGTTAAATTAGGAATTTTTATTTTACATTACACATCGTTACATAATATAAAACAAAGTCGATTACCACTGTCTGTCCCTGTGTATACTTAGATATTTAAAATTAAGCAACAGATTATGAAGCAGTTTTCTTAATAGATAGAGTGATTCGAGAGGTTCGATTACTTGGTGGTAGGGCTTTGTGCAAGCTCTTCTGGGTAGGTACCACCCACTCATCAGTTATTCTACCGCCAAATAACAGTACTCAGTATTGTTGTGTTCTGGTTTGAAGGGTGAGTGAGCCAATGTAACTACAGGCACAAGGGACATAACATCTTATTTCCCAAGGTTGGTAGCACATTGACGATGTAAGGAATATTTAATATTTCTTACAGCGTCATTGTGTATGGATGATGGTGACCACTTACCATCAGGTGGGCCATATGCTCGTCCGCCAACATATACCATTATAAAAAAAGGAACATTTTTGTGCATCATTCATTGACAATATAGTATAGCAACAAGAAAAAAAAATTTCGTGTATTTAGTATCAGCCGTGCGAAGCCGGGCGAGGTCGTACATACATTTATATCATAATAGTGTGCTCGTAAGTATATTAAAAATTTAAAATATTTTCAAAAGTCTTTGCATTGGATAAGTGTCCGCGAATAATTGTCACGTATGGCGTGCTATAGCCCAAATGTAAATTGGTGCTTGAATTTCCATTGCGACCAAAGCTGGACAAAGAGCGAATTTTTAAATTCATCAATTTTTTGCAATTTATCATTCTTTTGCTATCGCACCTGGATTTTACCATTTTCGGTTCGCACAGATTTTCCTACTTAACACTCTGGCCAATTTTAAAACGATAAGAACTTGACTCTGAAAGTTATTTATCATTTATTAAATTAAAGAATCTGTTATAAATGATTTCAAAATATAATTTTCATTTATATATGCGATAGCGGTCATGTATACAAGATTAATAAAGAGTCGAGATGGCCCAGTGGTTAGAACGCGTGCATCTTAACCGATGATTGCGGGTTCGAAACCATTTAAGCACCGCTGATTCATGTGCTTAATTTTTCTTTATAATTCATTTCGTGCTTAGCTGTGAAGGAAAACATCGTGACAAATTTCATAGAAATTCTGCCACGTGTGTATTCCACCAACCCGCATTGGAACAGAGTTGTGGAATATTTTCCAAACCTTCTCCTCAAAGGGAGAGGAGGCCTTTAGCCCAGCAGTGGGAATTTACAGGCTGTTGTTGTTATACAATATTATGGGGAGTAATAGTAATTTAAATTAAATGTAAATAGGTATGTTACTTAATGTTATGTGGTTACCACAATATAACAGTCAACATGAGCGCTGTTAGAAATATTAACCAGTAGCAAATTCTGCGGCTTTACTCGCGTGATATTTATAAAATATATATTTTCTTAACAAACAAAGGAATGCATACTCTTACTTTAGTAGCTCAAAAAGGACTTTATATGAATATTGCACATTCCTCAATTATAATATTAAAACATTGATGTAGTGTATTTTTAATTACTATAAATACCTTACGAAAAACAAAATCATAAAATAAAACAATAATTCCATTCTTTTTTGTCACACAAATTGATCCGACCGAACTCACTGTTTACTATGATATATCACATTATGTAACTGCTATTGGGAATATACCTTCCATTAACATAAATGACCCAGAACCGATACGGTCGCGATAACAGCCATTCGTGGCGTGTTATGTCCCTTTTGCTGTTATGAACGAGGCTTGATTGTTCCATGATATAAAATAATATAGTATTTTAACACGATAATTAATAATTTGAAATTATCAAGATTCAAAAATACCTATTAGAAGTGAAACCTCATATCGTTTAGTAATCCAAATATATATCTATCTATATATATATATATATATATATCATACCACCTATATATCTATCTATCTATCTATCTATAAATAAATAATTAATGAAGACGTACTAATTAGCTCAAAGAATCACAATTCAAATAATACTAATTTTATTTAAGTATTTGAAAAACCCAGAGGTTTAAACACGTACATAACTGATGATTGGGGTTCAAACTGGTAACCACGACTGAAATTTCGTGTGCTCAATTTTTGTTCCTACTTAATATCATGCTCAGCGGTGAAGGAAAACATTATGAGGAAACCTTCATGCGTCTAATTTCAACGAAATTGTGCCACATATGAATCCAATATGCGTTAGAGCAGAGTGGTGGAATCCGTGCCTGACATTACCCTCATAGGGAGAAGATACCCAGTAGTGGGAAATTTACAGGATGTACATGATGATGATAGTCAAACAGCTGAAAAGCCACCTTTAAACGAAAAGAACTGAGTCAAAATCGATTTATAAATTTAGTAGTTACAGTACCACAGATAAATAGGAAGATTGATACTGAGACAGTAATAATCTAATAATTGAATAATTAATTCAAAGGTGATAGCTAGCTATTAGCTATAGCTATTCTTGTTTCCATTCCAAATGGCCATGAGTTATCAATTATCACTTGTTACAAAAGGTCTTAGTACTTGTCAATTATACTGATGTAAATTATACTTTATTTAAAAGTCTGGCATATGACCTTTGTAAAGTTTTAGGGGTTTCTGAAATCATGTGATTTAAATAATGATATATTTGATTGTAAGTGGTATTTGGTCTTATAAAAGCCAGCTGTTCATTAGTAAGTGATGGATTGTGTCTTCTTGGAATCATGAAGATTTCCAAGACATTTTTGTATCTAACCTAAGCTTAATATGATAACTCCAATCTCTAAATGTACTGTACTTTTCATATGAAAATTTAGTGGTGTGTGTGTGGTATAATAAAATATAAAATCAACGAAATAAACTTCAATCTATAAACAAATTGCAATCGCTTGGAATCGAGGTAAGAGATCGCAATCTCGTTTTTCTTGGTAAAAAATGAACATCTTCCTGTCACGAGGAAAGGCAATAAGAGGGCAAGCACTTAGCAACGCCCGTATATAAATCGAAAAATTGAAAGGAATAGGTCACCGTGAGCCATACCAGGAGTAAGTCGACTTTAAACCGCAATTCCGATACTAGTATCGGGAAATTAACTAGCCCTGTCACCTTTGGAATTCAAAGAGAGATCGCCTTTCACAAAATTCAATGGATGTTTAAATCAAAGTATGTATTAATGAATAGCAAAATAAACTCTATTGGTTCAATAGAAGTGATTTACAAATAATTATGAAAGAACTTAAATTTGATAAATTTATGGAAGTATATTAATGTACTTTGGTTTCGTCAAAGTCTTAAAATATATTTATTTAAATGGGCATATATTTCAAAATAATCGTGTAATTCAGATACAAATATATGGCACTTATGAAAACCAAATTTTTGAAGTTTAATTACTTTGCTGCTAATAAATAATAGTTTGTATAGCTATTTTCGTTTTGAATGAGCACTTGTCAACACGTTTGTCTACACCGGTCAATGTTTTAGTCATAGTTTGGCAATTTTAGACGAAGAACAATCAAAACAAGGAGATAACCCTACATCAGATGCCAGTCCAGTTTACATATTATGATTTAAATGCTCAAATTAAAACAAAACGTTATGGAATTTTAATATTCGTATTGTTTCGGTTTAAAATTAGAATGGATAACAAAATATATTTTTAAATATGGAATAGCCCGTCAGTCTACGGTAAAATGTTGATCATTTTTCCTTTATTAACTTTTCCTTAAAAACACCTAACAAACTTGTCAGTTCTATGTAATCCGCTAACAAGCTGTCAGATGTGTAAGGCATTCGCGCCATTACCGGCTGTCAATGTTCTTCGGCAATTAGTTTCAGACGCTTCGTTTCGTGCGCGGCCATGAAAAAGCCATTCATAAATATTGTTCACATAAATGTTCAGTCATAAACAATCCGAAAGGAAAATCGAATGACATTTGATGGGCAATAAATTGGGTGATGATTTTTTTCTAAAGAGTTATTTATTTCGACGAAAATTCATAGTTCTTTGCGATCGCGTGCTATAAATCAAGTGAATCCACGAATGGAAACGCAGGTGTTGCCACAAAACTATTGAATGGCTTTTTGTTACAGTTTTGAGATCGCGGAAACTTTTAATATCGATTAGCTAAATTTATTTTTTTAATAGTAATATATTGAGATTTTAAAAATAACCATATTTCTTAATTTATAGTTATATATTTACATACTTTGTCCCAGTATGTATTTATTGACTTTTTGGACTTGATAGAACACAAGGTACAGTCGGGGTAAGAAAAGGTTCGTCACCTTAAGATCTATTTTCGTGTGCTCAGTATGAGCAATAATCTGCTTTACTAATCGAGAATGACATGTTGCGTCGCAATGATTTTATCTTTAGTTTTAAAAGGTACTAAGAGCTTAAGAGTTGATAAAGGAATTAATTTTAAAACTGACGATGGTTTTATTACTCTGACTGTACTTAACTAAAGTATGTTTTTATGTTATAACTTGTCGGACGAGCATATGGGCCACCTGATGGTAAGTGGTCACCATCACCCATAGACAATGACGCTGTAAGAAGTATTAACTATTCCTTATATCGTCAATGTGCCACCAACCTTGGGAACTAAGATGTTATGTCCCTTGTGCCTGTAGTTAAACGGACTCACTCATCCTTCAAACCGGAACACAACCATACTGAGTACTGTTATTTGGCGGTAAAAGTAAAGTAGTATCTTTTCTGTGAGATCGATGTGATGTGAATAATCTCTCTCCTGCTTAGTTAATGGTATGACCCCTTAAAGATTAAAAGAAATTTAAGCTGGCAACAATCTTTCGTCCCGTGAGATTTAGTTAGAAGACGCGCTTAAAACTGACAGTGACAAAATGGTTCCAACTTTCGTGATCTTGTGTCGCCAGCCACAAATCTAAAAAATATGCAACCTCATGATACAAATTTAAAGATTATTCTATGCACTGTAAAAAAAAAAAACTATATGTTTATTAACATAAGAATTAACAACATTAAATGCTTAAATATATATATACAAATATGAACTAAAACTAGTTACTGTATAAATCTTGACCGCGTGGAATGGTGGCAAGAATGCTAGCAGCATTTCCCCGTTGAATCGCAATTCCGATCCTCTGGGCAAAAAACGAACCAGCCCTCCTGTCACCAGTGGAGGCAATGAGGCGAGGTGTTATACTTTTGATGAAGCTTTTTGCACCACTACTCCAAGGGCCAAGCGTTTCGACAGCAAATGGAACAAAAAAGTAATTAGGTATAATACACGAATATTTAGTTATTTTTTTGCCTTTTTTCGCAGTGGCACCGGCTCTTAACATTGTTAAACTCTGTAAAAATGATAGGAGTACATGTTGTTTTTAAACATATAATATGTTTAACCCTGGTCCCTTTATCTGGATGTGATAAATGGAACATGACGTTAATCCATTTCTTTGTATCTCTGATCCACTTGACCCTTTTTATATGTTAAATGTAATATATATGTATAATACATACAATTATGTACAATGACTTGCACACTTTTTTTTTATAACATCCACGGTCTCGCGGTTGCCTGTACCTTTATACTACTCATATTTTTTATTTGATTGTGTCAATTTACATACATGATTGTTTCAAGATAAAGTAGATCTCAGTATATAGTAAAGTTATCAAACGAAATATAGGTACTTGCTATCTTAGTTAGACATAGAATAATATGTGTTAAAGACAGTTTCAGACCCTCTCCTACAGTTGTAATTAAAGAAAAACAGGGTTATATATTTTTAAATGTTAAAAAAGTGTAACTACTGAGTTTTGCCGGTTCTCCTCGGAAGAATCTACTTTCCGAACCGATGGTAGCTTCACTTAATTGTAAAATGACGATTCAAAAGTGCATGTAAGAGCCTACTTGAATAAAGTTTATTTTCAACCGACTTCCAAAAGGAGGAGGTTATCAATTCGTCTGTATTTTTTTTTTTTTTTTATGTTTGTTACCTCATAACTTTTCACTGGGTGGACCGATTTTGATAATTTCTTTTTTGTTTGAAAGGTAGTGCTTCCCGTGGGGTCCCGTTTTTTTTCCGATGATGGTATCCGTATGAAAACGACATAAGTCTTAAATTTGCATTATGTATATGCGCGACAAATAGGTGAATAACTGAAAATCACGTCAACCAATTTTGATAATTCTTTTTTTAGTATAAAATATATACTTCAAGGGTAATTTAGTGAAAGTTTGGTAAGGTTCTGAGCACAGGATCCATGACAAAGTAACGGAACGGAAGGGAACGGAACAATTCTGAGGAGCACGTTAGCGATACTCAGTCGAATCTTTTATTTATAGGTTATTTGGATATTTGAGTCACCTTCCGTAATGTGGTTATGTTTATGTAATTATCATAGTCGAATATTATAATCAACTAGCTACCCACCCCGGCTTCGCACGGGTGCAATACTGATACTAAATATACTACAGTCAGTGTCAGCCAATAAAACCCTACAGTATATCTATCAAAAAACAATACGAGAATACTTTAACAAATATGTTTTTTACAAATTACCTTTTACACAATAATATACTGGATCAATCAAGGGGCTCGTATCGCTTCTTTCTTTTGATTGTTGGGGCAAGGGCACCGTTGCTGACATCGGCTCCAAATATACCAATAACTATAACTACATGATATAATCGTTAATCGACTTTTAAGTAGTCTAATATTTTTCATTTCATTTAACTTAGGAAGACTCTAAAAAATATGTTGAATACGCAATTATTTTTATTACTTTTTCGTGTATATTCATTTGTTTTAAAATAGTGTTTTGTTTGAAGTCGGTTTTTCTTTTTGTTAAAATTTTTATGATTTGATTTGATTTGATTGGTAATTCGACGTACATCCGTTAAGAGGTGATAGGGGTGACTATAATTGTATGTTAGGAGGTTATAGGGGTAACTATATATGTATAATCCAAGTGAACCATTTTTGAGTTATCACGTTTTTTAGCTTTTTTCAAAATCGCTCAAAAATGCAACTTCAAAAATTTATTTAGAAAAAAATATCAAAAAAAATCTTTTTTATTTTTCTGATTTATAAAAACATCCAGTGCTTATTACACTGGATATTTTTCAATATTTAAACAATCATTATTAGATCAAATTTAAAAATGGGAGACGGAAAACGATATTATTTCAAAATATTTTTCTTTAAAAATAACCAAAAATATAAAAAAAAATTCAAAAATTGGTTCACTTTTGTATTATACATATGGGGATTAAAATTATTGCAATCATCTCCTAACGGATGTACTTCCGATTACCAATAACCCTGTATATGTGTATCAAAGAATTATCGTACGTATTAAACGTAATGAGGGTTATATCAATAATATGTTTTTACGAATAATGAAGATTTTATCGCAGTTTTAAGCGTAGTCTCTGTTTTCCTGGCCTCATCTATTATCCAAGTAAAGTGCACACGTCCAGCGCGTATCTCTCTCGTTATCAGATAGGTGCTCGTCTACTGAGGCGTTCATTTACCTCATTTAGCCTACTCTAGCACCTGGTTGGAGATTTCCTGCAGTTGCGAAATTGCGAGCATATAAACCTTATGAATTTTTAAGCATGAACTTTTATCGAATAGAATTATGATGTAACGTTGAAAGAAACTTCTAAATTAATTATATTAACTGATCATTAAAATCTCTGATGTAACAATTATTGCCACCATTACATAGTATAAAACAAAGTCGCTTACCGCTTTTTGATTTTATGTATGCTTCCTGTGTATATATAACATGGACAATATAGTAAATAAACATTAATAATTTTAGAAGTTTCTGGTATGACGTAATTCTGTAGTTATTTTAATATTATTGAACCCATGACTACCCGGGGCGGGTCGCTCATATTTAAAAAAAATTATTTGATAATCTTTTTTTTTTAAAACGAGCGGTTGGTAAATTTTGTAACAACAATAAGCTTGTAAGTAAATTTCCCACTGCTGGGCCTCCTCTCCCTTTGAGGAGAAGGTTTGGAACATATTCCACCAAGCCGTTCCTATAAGGGTTGATGGTATTCACATATGGCAGAATTTCTATGAAATTAGATACATGCTTCCCTTACGATGTTTTCCTTCACCGCCGAGCACGAAATTACTTATATACATAAATTAAGTACATGAATAATCAGTGGTACTTGCATCGTTTTAGATGCACGAGTTCTAACCACTGGGCCATCTCGGCTCTAAATTCTGTAAGATATATTAATTATTATTAATGTGGTAAATAATATCAAAGACTTATTTCAAAGAAAAAAAAATACTTCGTAATAAAAAAAGAGTATCACTATACGGAAAAGTAATTACGATATCGACTACACGGTTTGGGCTTTCAAAAATTATTCGGTACTTCATAGGTTATATAAAAAGTACCTTATTACAATGTATTAAGGCATAATGTCCACGTAAATAAATTCGCTTTAAGAAAGTAAAGTGACACGTACAAGACCTAAAAGAAATTCAATGGAACCATAATCATAGTACGTATTGACATTGACTTCGAAAAATCACGCGCTTTTCTCATACAATTTTTGTTTTGTGTACACGCTGCGAAGTTTATATGCTTTTTTTTTTAATTTCATCATATGTCCTGTAACAGAATGCCTTTAATAAATATAGAAACTTTTTAAGGTTTGTTAGAGATTTTGAGACGATTATGTGTGCACTTACGTTGGCACGTGACAATTGCACGTAATTTAAACGGTAATAATGAATGACGTATCAGTATTTAAATAATAATAATTATTATTATTAATGTAATTATATTATTTTACCACTTTGAAGACCTCCATGGTCGAGTGGTGTGTACACCTGTTTTTATGGGTACGGTATAGTATATGTAGACAGTAGATGTAGATTACTATTAGTTTTCTATGTTGTCTTGAGTCTAGGTGTTTGTGGTACCGTCTCACATCTGATTTTCCATAGCACAAATGCTTAAGCTTAAGTAGCTTAAGCATTGGAATCAAAGTAACGTATGTGATGTTGTCTCATATTTATTTATTATTTATTTATTAAAACTCCATATAAACATTCACAATTTAAATTTATAATCAAATAAGCGTTGCTTGTTTTTATTATGCGCGTATCATAAAAATCACTCATAATTTTTTCATAAGCGAATAAACAAGTACTACTTCGTATGGGTTCCTAATGAGGCCTCATTTCATGTAAACAGGTTACGGGTTATTTAATACTTGACAAAGATGTGGTACAATGTCAGCTAACATGTAAAAGTTTCCTTATGGTCTAGAACTGTTTAGCAGAAGATTTATTATAAACAATATAATTATATCACTTGAAAACTATATGCTTTTGTGACTTTAATGTGCCCTTGGTTAAAAATCTAAGTTATATTTTAATGATCATTTATAATTATTAACACCTGTAAAATTAATAAACTTATCTCATAAAAGGTCAAACGGTTTCAATTTTCCCAAAAAAAAAAACATTTAAGAAGTGTAAATATGAATTTTAACAAAGTCTCCTAAAGTTTTTAGTAATGTAAAACTAAAATAACAGCTCGAAATTGTCCCACTGCTGCACTAAGACTATCTATACTTTGGAGAAGAGGGTTCGTAGCTAATTACACCATACCGCTTCCATCCGGATTGGTAGATACACATGTTGGAGAATTTCATTAAAATAAGGCACGTGCAGATATCCTCACGTTTTTGTTTTTCACCACGAAACACCAAATGAAAATTCAGTAGTGCTAGTCCTGGTTTGAACCCGCAACCATCAATTAAGATGCATGTGCTCTAACGGCCACCTCGGTTTATCTAAAGTTGTAAGATGCAACAAAATAATAGGGAAAACTAAATTATATTAAAAGATACAATCTTAGAGAATCCTGGACAATAAGTACAGCATCACATAAAATAGTTGGAGAGCATTACACGGAATGTTTTATAGCAGCTGAACTTTATACAAACCGACTTATACATAAAATTATTGCAGCTTCCTCAAGACAATGCAATCCTATCCGAGTTCTCTTAAGAAATGTCCAAATGTCCCTTGTGGGGATTAAATTCGAGCTACACCGCTCTCGTCTCGGTCCCCTCGCTTGAAACAAAGATAAACGACGTAAAATTTTTACCAAAAAATAAATGTTAAAGCGTAAAGCGCTTTCATATTTCTGTTCAGACTAGATCCTAGACGTGCATTGCTTAAAAAATCTCTAAAACGAATGAATTGTTGAATGAAATGGATTTTTATTGTTTGATGTCTTATATCTACAATAACAAAATAAAATAAAATTTAAAATCAATGAAAATAGGACATTTTAATATAAATTACTAAATATTTTATTAACATGACAACTAAAACTAGTTATTGTACAAATCTTGACCGCATGGAATGCTAGCAAGAATGCTAGCAGCATTTCCCCCTTGAATAGCAATTCCGATCAGGCCAAAAACGAACCAGCCCTCCTGTCACCAGTGGAGGCAAAGAGGCGAGGTGTTATACTTTTGATGAAGTTTTATGTACCACTACTCCAATTCATTATTATAACTAAACGTTGTAAATAATTGTAACAATAAAGTAGTTCTTCTCAACTCAATGCTTAGAATGAAATGTCCTCTGAATTATGAATGTATCCTCAATGCTGATCAGATCAGATCAGGGAAAGATAGATATCAGAACTAGCATTGTAACGAAGGATAATTACATTTAAAATATGACCAATAAAAAAGAAAGTAAGTCAAGTCTAACTTGATATGAATTGCTGTTTTTAAAGAAATTCGTTGTAATAATGCGAATAATTATTATGAATAATTAAATACTAATATTTCTGACCTTGCAATGCAAGAGCTGTCTGAACCCTACGAGATAAATCAAAATCTTAAAATCTTTTAAGGTACAGTAAATGTTTATCTCTCAGGAATAAACCATAATAACCATTTATTAACCTTTGCTTTTTGATCAAAATTAATAGCTTATTTACGAAGTGATTTTGAGCATTACAACATTAATCCTTATTCAATTAACCCTAAATAAATTGTGCATTTAATATAGATTAATACGGATCTAAATACTGATAGATATAGCTGTGAACATTGCACAGGTACATACACGGTACATAGACCAAAATAACTTTTGTTACAATTTTTGTCAGTCTGTCTGTTTGTTCTGTTTAATCTGTAGAACGTCTGGCCCAATTTTGATGGGACTTTCACTGACAGATAGTTATTTTTTTTTATTACATGTTAAATGATGATGATACTGTTACCACCAATCCTGTGAACTATGTTATGTTGTTTTTGTAATTACAACTACCGCTTACCAGCGTTTCGAACTTTAACACAACAATGCATAAATGAACTAAAGCGAGGTATAAAAATATTAGCGGGTGCTACCTACAAGCTTGTTGTAAAAGACATCAAGTAAAATGGTGTTATTGAGTTGCATGGGCTTTATATTTTAATAACAATGTAACGTGAAAAAGTTAAGTGAAAGCGTGGACATGGTCTTGAGAACGGTTTCTCCGACAATAATACGATATATGATACTGAGAATTTATAAACCGAATGGCCAATAACTTTCCATTGGCTCAAGCCAGGATTTAAACGGAACCTTGGGCTTTTTAGCTAGCCACTAGATCACCAAGCCTATCCAATGCTATGCTGTTAGGATAAGAATTGCAATACATTTACAATATAATTACATTATTAAAAAAAAACATATTTAATATTGGACTAGTATTCCTGTATATTTTTCTCATTTAACTGATCATTTTTTTGGTTATTTTCTCAGTAGAATCCACCCTTTAAAAGCGTTGACTTCTTATTTTATTTACACAGCAAAACAATTAAAATCCGAATTAGGATAGAATCGAATCAACAAAGACGAAAGGACAAATTAATTAAAAAAAAAATGCCGTAGAGCCTTAGCGATATTTTCCTCCTGAATCGATATCGAAATAATCGAACATCACAACACCTTATAAAAGAGATCCGAAGGTCAAAAGAGCCGGCCTCTACCTCCATAAAACCCCCTACAGTTCGTGCCTATTATCTGCGAGGCCAATAGAATTTCTATACAGACAGGGTCGGTTCGAGTATGTGAACTATTTGGACGTCCCCTTAGCTTATAATATTTCCGATTTTTCTTTACGTGTGATCAAAATATTTTTTTGTATAGAGGAATATCGAATTACTATTTAATTTCGCAGCAAGTTGACTATGACATTTATATATGTAATACCTGTAATCTGTGCCACTTTATAAATAAAAAAATATTATTTCAAACATGATACCAACAGACTGTGGCCGCAAATTAATTAGTATAATTATTCCATAAGAAGAATGAAATGTCTTACTTATGTTTTAATATTTAAAACTACACGTACGTGCATAATCTCAAATACCATTGCACAGAAATCCAGAGGAGAGCATATGGACAGTCCACGGACTTTACGTTTCTCTGGAGGTACGGAAGTGTATCAACTGTCACCTTTCTAACTCCATCTTGAAACGGAACCCAGGACCTCTGGATGTGCTGAGTGATTTTTTTTCTTTTGCATAATTGATTGGAGAGGTTGCTGAGTCGTTGATATTAAGGACGATAGCCTGAAATAGGACCAATATTTTAAGCTCCAAGATGCCTTAATCTAGAATAAAGATATATTAATTAACACGCAAACATACAAACACAAATAATTAATAGCTGAATGTAATTTTACAATTGTGAAGTTATTTTTTTAATTACCATTGTTATTTTTATTATTCCAGTTATTAATCTTGTTCTCGTGAACAAGACATCCCGTATTTAATAACTGTTATAATTGTGAAGTTTATCTAAATGGCAATATCGTATACAGAAGAACTATTCTGTAAGAAGATATTCGTAAATCACCTCAAAACGCGAGCGTGAAATGTTAGATTGTTCAATAGTACAGTTTATAACGTATACATTTCAGGAGTGAAATATCAAGCGAATTCTCACCCAATCGATCTGCTGATCATTATTTACGATTAAATATGTCATCGAGAATACGTCACTTTTACAACAAAAGTGCTCTATAAAAAGGAACAATAACCGTAAAATAATGACGTAAACAATATTATGACGGCCAGAAAAAAAGGTATAGGTAATATATGAGTTATACTCCCAAACCCTTCGTTCTCTCAATGACATTGAATGTTTCGAGGTATATTGTACGGTATAATAGACCCAATCTGTTGTTGGTGTAAGCCGTGGGCGAGCGTGTGTCGAATATAAATAAGTTGGACGTGCCTCGGTCAAATCCTTAGTAACATCACAAACACGTCTTCGTTTTAAATTTCTACCCTCAACACTACCGTAAACAAACAAATGAAATGGAAAGGTTAAATCATATTAAGCCTAACTTTTATTCTTTATTCGTATATCATATTCAAAAATGTACCAGTAGTTAATTTTACGATGAATTTATTGTTAAGTGATTTTTTTTCAATATAATTTTATTTATTCATCGTAATTGAGTTAATTTTTTTATTAAATAAGTGTTTCCATATTACATGTTATCTATACAAAATTAAAAAAAATACATAATTTCTATTTTTTTTAATTCTTCTGATTTAAAAAAAATCAATAATACAATATGTATAATATATACTTCTCCTCCCTCCCGGACTCCCATGTGTAGTGGACGTGTTTTTAGTATATTTTGTGTAAAATTATAATACAAAAATGAATTAAATCAATAAAAGTAAATTCTGTGAAGTACCAGGAGAACAGCTGTCTATAGTAGCTGTCAGTGGTGATTTAAATACAGTTCTGCCTACTTGCAACTTACTGAGCCGCCATTGGCTACGTTGCCGCTTCTAATCACTCCGCCTTCTTTTGAGAAGCTCTGGTGCTGTGGGCGTTGCTGTGGGAGGAGCCTGCGTATACGCAATTTCTCAACTACCTGCGTACTGTTTTTCGTACTACCCCCATTTTGGTTTTTACTACGGTACGTTTCATTATTGTATGACAAAGAAATACATCAACAAACTATAACACACTATGTATAAAACTCCACCTAAATCGTCTGCAGCATATGACTCACCCTCACGATCTGAGTCAGATATTCGTAAGTTATGTCAGGAGGAGCGGATATCAGAGTTTTCTTCGGTGAATGTTACCCAACGAGCCAAACGTCGCCGCCCTTCAAATGAAGAACTAGCAGATGAAATGTCAATATTTAAACAAGAGATGAAAGACCTTGTAAATCAGCTCTTTGCGTCTCAAAATGAACGACTGGACAAATTAGAAAATCATATTTTAGAGATTAAAAACCAATACACTAAAATTGAGTCAACAAATTGTGAGATAGAAAAGGCGATGACAAATATGTCAGATCATTTAATTTCATTAGAGACAAAGATCACGTGTCTTGAACAAGAAAAGAGTTCTATGGCGATTCAGTTATCTACGCTTGAAGAAAAATTGGATTCATACGATCGTAATCTTATCAAAACTAGTGTTGAGATACGTAATGTTCCAAAAAAGGATCGGGAGACAAAGGATAATCTTTTTGCTATGGTGCAGCAGCTTTCAAAACAACTTAAGTTTGATCTACAAACAAACGACATCCGCGAGGTTTTAAGACAACCATCCAAAAAAGAAAACAAAACATCTAATATCACAATAGAATTTTCTAATACATTACTTAAATTCTCTTTCATAAAAGCTGCAAAAGAGTATAATAAACAAAATTCTAACAATAAATTAAATTCCACCCATTTAGGACTTATACAAAATACACCCATATACGTAGCTGAACTTCTAACCAACCAAGCAAAAAAATTATTCTATGTTACTCGTAATTTTTCGAAAATTAATAAATTTAACTACTGCTGGACGTCAAATGGACGTATTATGTTAAGAAAAAATAATGAGAGTCCTTACGTAATTATTAAAAATGAAGCTCAACTCCAACAACTTGTTATGTCGCCTCAAATATGACTATATGGTGACTATACACCTAATCTTGCATTTCTTAATGTTTTTATTGTAATTATTAAACTAAGTTTTACTTTTTTCAATCATTTAAAATTGTTACACTACACTATAACACTTACCTACCTAAAATACTATAACATAAATAACACATTTACACTGTCATGTATACATAACATTATAATTATTTATTACATATTTAATAAATTATATAAATTACCGTTACATTACGCTTTTTATAGGCATATACACAAGCTTAATTTTTCCTTTATAAATATTATATTCTATGACCTCTCATTAAAACCTGTCTGTTTGCTTTCATTCTACACATCTCCACTATTTCAATAAAAATGGCAAATAAAACTGATACAGTATCAGAATACGTTGATGAATTTTCTATATCCGATTTTAATGTTTGTTGCCCAGAGGAGACTCCTTGTTTTATACAGAGCCCTAATAAGTACGTCACAGTCTTAACGCAAAATATTAGATCGATAAATTGCAATTTTTTAAATTTTCTTGCCCTTTTAGACCGTATTCCTCTAGAAATTGACATTCTAATTTTAACTGAATGTTGGTTAACTTGCAATAATAATCAAATTCTACCTACGGTACAGAATTATACAGCATGTCAAACAAGTAAACACGTAAATCAAAGTGATGGAGTTGTTGTTTACGTAAAGTCTGATCTAATTTTCACATATGAAGAACCCGATTTTCAAAACTCTGCCTCAGGTTTAATCATCAAACTAAACCATGACACTGCTGTGCTTTGTATTTATCGATCTCCCTCTTCTAATAATATCGATACTTATATAGATTGTTTGAATAATATACTTTCTTCTCTTGTCTCATTTAAAACGGTTATTGTTACTGGTGACATTAATCTAGACATAAAACCTTCTTCAATGGGTATTTGCTCCCAGGAATATTTAAATTCACTTGCCCATCTTGGCTATTTACCAACTCATACCTATCCAACAAGAGGCTATAACTGTTTAGATCATGTCTTCTTACGCACTAAGTCTCCAGCTGTAACGCTGATATATGAAACAACCGTCACAGATCATTACTCCCTACTTATTGGCATCCAAAAGCAGCGGTCGCTGTATCCAGATGATAACTCTAATATTATTTCAAAAATTAACTACAGTTCCTTAGATGATACAATTATTAAAACAGACTTATCTTTTATATATTCAATATCAAATCCTGATGAGGCCACTGATAAACTGGTTAACGTCTTATATAAAGCTGTTATGGAAAATACCACATTTCGAAAAATTCCAAAGAGAAAGAGAGTTATTAAACCCTGGGTAACACAAGGGATACTACGGTGCTTGCGAAATAGAGATAAGATGCATAAGCAGACAAAACAGTTTCCAGAAAATGATATTCTCAAAACTACGTATAAGCGATATAGAAATTTTTGTTCTAAGATTTTAAGAAAAGCCAAAAAAGAATATGATATCCAACAAATAAATAAGGCAGGTAATAATACAAAACTATTATGGGACACTCTTAGAGATATATGTCATATACCTAAGTCAAAGCTGAATGGTACACAACTATTATCAGGCAATACTTCTATATTTGAAACATGCAATAATGCGAATAAATTCTTTGTTAATATTGGTTATGAACTTGCAAATAAAATAAAACAGACTTCTAAAACACCCTTCGTAACTTCTACCTCTATTAATAATGTTTCTTCCTTTGTTTTAGAAGAAACAGATTCCAACGAAATAGCTAATGTCATTTCAACTTTGAGGACAGATGCGGCTACTGGTTGGGATGGTATTTCGCCGGCAGTAATTAAAAGATACTCTCAAACACTGGCACCAATTTTATGCCATATATTCAATCAATGTTTCAACAAGGGTTTCTTTCCTACTTCTTTTAAAAAGGCAATTATACTTCCTATTTTCAAGAGTGGAGATGGAACATCCATTAATAACTATCGACCTATTGCTATACTCACGGCCTTGTCAAAAGTGATTGAACGATTGGTTTCTAATAGACTTGTCAGATTTATTGAGCGTTATGAAATACTATCATCACAACAATTTGGATTTAGAAAAAATAAAAGCACCTCAGACGCAGTACACGAAGTCACAAATTATATTGTTAAGCATATGAATAACGGAGACAAAGTGCTCACTGTGTTTCTGGACCTAGCGAAAGCGATTGACACCGTGCCAATTTCCACTCTTCTGATCAAACTTGAAAGAATTGGTGTCAGAGGTAATCAATTAAACTTTTTCCGCAACTACCTTACCGGACGATCCCAAATAACAAAAATTAATAATACTCTGAGTGATGAGCTTCAAATATCGTATGGAGTCCCACAGGGCAGTATATTGGGTCCAACGTTGTTTCTCATCTTTATAAATGATCTCTCTAATCTTAGAGTTCACAATGGTCAAGTGGTTTCTTTTGCAGATGATACTGCAATTACGTTCTTTGGGAAAACATGGTTGGACCTACAAAATGTAGCCCAATGTGGTTTGGATTCAGTCTTTGATTGGCTACAATCCCATTGCCTGACTCTAAACGTTTCCAAAACCAATTTTATCACTTATTCCATACGTCCCTCATCACAGCCGGTAGTCTCATTAGTTCTCAAGGCTCATTCGTGTGATAAAAAAATCGACTGTCAATGTTCTATCATATCTAAAGTTGATAAAGTTAAATACCTCGGAATAATTTTAGATAAACATCTTAATTTTAAAGACCACATACAGTTACTAATAACCAGGGTACGAAAACTAATCTTCATTTTTAAAACACTGCGAAATGTTGTTAACACCTTAGTGATACGCAAAGTCTATTATGCTCTTTGTCAAAGTATAATCTCATATTGTGTCTCATGTTGGGGTGGTATTGCAAAAACCTCATTAAAACCACTTGAGATTGCGCAACGAGCCGTCTTAAAAGTAGCAGCATTTCGACCAAAACTATATTCTACATCTCTATTATATAAAGATTGGAAAGTCCTAAGCGTAAGACAACTTTTTATTTTATCTGTTGTACTACTTCAACATAAAAGAACACCCTATGTTGAACAGGAAAACCGACGACTAAACAGAGTGTGTAAAATTATTACCCCTAAATTCTCATTTACAAAGCAATTCTTTTTTTATCTCGGCCCTTATCTTTACAACAAAGCAAATACAAAATTATCAATTTACAGTCTGTCCCTCTCTCAGTGTAAAAAAATATTAAATTCATTTCTACTTAACCTAACATACGAAGAAACAGAACAACTTCTTTCCTCAATAAAATAGTAAAAATTGTCTATATGTACCTATTATCAAAATGTATGAATATTCGTTTCTTTTATATATTCTTATATATTTACTTTTTGACACACACACACACACACACACACACACACACACACACACACATACACACACACCATCACTTATTAAACAACTTTTTTTTTTTTTTTTTTACAGTCCCTACTTATAGAACAGTACTAGTGGCTCAATATTGTATTACTAGCCAGGAGGAGAAGGCTGTTTCATCCTTAACACAGGTTATTTACATAATCTAGCTAGGATGAACAGTTTGATCCAAACATCTTACTGTATAAAGTAGCACTAAGCAATGTACCTTTACTGTAATGGATCATCGATATTGTGTCAACAATTTTTATTGAATAAACTATTATTATTATTATTATTATTTATTTTTTTAACTTTTTTCATGCTCTCGTTTTAACGAGGTTATATTCTCCGTTTTTGCGGGATTCTTTCCAAACAAAAACGGACTACCTAATCACTTGATAAAAATTTCCGCACAATCCTACATGTATTCAGAATGACTGCTTTCTGTAATAAAATAAAAGTGAGTTTGTGTATGCCAAGTGCTTGTAAGCTGGAAAACAGTGAGTGAGGAATGACTCCGGTTGATGAAATAATAATGGGTATAGTTTTTACGTTTTTTACTTTCCACTGAGATTTAATTTCGATGGACAAATCAGTATACTTGGCAATTTTTTTCGGTGAAAGTTGAGGCTATGTTATGAGTATTTGGTACAGCGATATCTATAAGGTAAACGGTCTCCTTTTTCTTATCATGTAACATAATGTCCGGTCTATTAAAATGTACAGTTTTATCAGTTATAACAGTCCTATCCCAATAAAGCTTAAATTCACGTGACTCGAGGATGATGTCTGGTTTGTATTTATAATAAGCAGTTTTGTCATTGACAAGTTTGTATTTGAATGCTAGGTATTGGTGAACAATTGCAGCTATTTGATCGTGTCTATGTTTATAGTCCGTCTGTGTTAATGTACTACATGCTCCTGTGATGTGCTGTATAGTTTCTGAGCTATTGTGGCAGTGTCGACAAAGGTCTGATTGTAGTGTGTGGTCTTTGATGATGTGTTTTCTATAGTTTCTGGTATGTATAATTTGATCCTGGATTGCCATCATGAAACCCTCTGTTTCAGGAAAAAGATCACCGCGTTTGAGCCACGTGTTAGACGCTATCTTGTCTACAATTGGGTTCATCAGATCGCGGCGGTGTCTTCCATGAAGTGATTTTTGTAGCCAGATATTAATTTTTTCTTGTGCGGAGAATACTGCTTCATTTTTCTGTTTTGTGTGGTCTTTTAGATTGAGAGGAGTCAGTTTTACGTCTGCATGAACTACAGCACAATGGAGTGGGATCTTAGTGGCTTGGTGATGAAAGAATGCTCGAATAGAGGTAACTTGTGAGTTGTGGAGATTTTTAATATCAATAAGGCCTCTACCACCTTCTTGTGTTGGTAGCGTTAGCCGTTCAATACAGGATCGTGGGTGGTGCTTTCTGTACTTTGTGAGTGTTGTGTTTATAAGACGTTGGAACTTAATAAGATTACTTTTAGACCAGTGTATTATGCCAAATGAATATGTTAATGTTGGAATGACGAAGGTATTTATTGCTTTTATTGTGTTTCGGGCGTTAAGATGTGTTTTAAGTATTTTATGCAATCGTGATTTAAATTGTTTTTCTAATATTTTCTTTATTTGTTTCTCATGGATTTGTTTAGTTTGATTAAAGCCTAAATATTTATAACCAGATACTTCATCTACGGGTTCTAGTATTTCACCTGTTTGAAGGCGGTACGAGTTTTGTTCTATTTTTCCTTTGTTAATTGATTGTATACTACATTTATCTATGCCAAATTCCATATGAATATCTGTTGAGAAGTTTTCTGTAAGATCGGCAAGATTGTTTATTTCACTTAAACTATTTCCATATAATTTGATGTCGTCCATGTAGAGGAGGTGTGAAAGAGTGCAAGCCTCACTATTGTATGTAAGTCTGTAGCCCATATTGGAATTGTTAAGAAGTATAGATAGTGGGTTTAAAGCTAAGCAAAACCAGAGGGGGCTCAACGCATCGCCCTGGAATATTCCACGCCGGATTTCTATTATTTCTGTTTCTAAACTATGGTTGCCATTAAACATTTTAAGAATGGTTCTCCAATGAAGCATTGTATTCTTTAGAAATTCTATAATATGCGGGTGAATTTTATAATGTTCAAGTATGTATGTGAGCCAGCTATGAGGTACAGAATCAAACGCTTTCTTATAGTCAATGTACATAGTGTATATATTTCTTTTTTTGGTGATTGCTTGCTTAGAAACAACTGCATCAATAGTCAGCTGTTCCTTGCAGCCTAAACTACCCTTTCTGCATCCTTTTTGCTGTTCCGCTAAGATATTTTGTGAAATCACATGACTATAAATTAATTGGCTAAGACAAGATGTAATGATCTTATATATGCTCTGGAGACAAGTTATGGGCCTATATTTAGCAGGATTTTTTAAATCAGTTCGGTCTTTGGATATCATATATGTTGACCCTAATGTGACGTAGTGAGGCATTATTTCGGGTTTTTTAATAAAGGCATTTATATGGCAAAGCAAAAACGGATGTAAATATGTAAATTTTTTGTACCAGTAGTTGTGTATTTTATCAGATCCAGTAGCTTTCCAATTATGTGTTTTGTTTATAACTTGTTTCAGAATATCAATATTAATTTCATCAAACTTCATTTCAGGTAAATCTACTAATAATTCCCTATCCCGTTTAATCCAATCGGTTTCATGGTGTGTTTTAGGATTAGACCATATGTTAGACCAAAATTGATGTAATTTTTTTTGCTTCTGGCATATCTGTTACAGTTACGACATTACTATCTTGTATATTACTGTTAAGGTTTCTATAAAATAATTTCTCATTGTTATTAAATAAGCCATTTTGTTGTTTTCTAAGAGTGGTTTCTTTATATCTACGTAAGCGATTGCAGAGAGCGGTTAGTTTTTGTTTCAGAGTATCGAGAAAGTGAGTTAGTTCTGTATTAGCATTTTCATGTCGTGAATGAATTTTGTAAGCTTCTTTAATTTTGTCTACTTCGAGTTTTATTTTCCTACTCGTATTACCGTTAATGTATTCTGTCAGTCTTCCAATTTTTATTCTAAGGGCCGCAACTTTATCCTCCAATCTTTTTTGCCATTTAGGAGTAGGCCTTGTCCTGTGTATAGGTTGGTGATCACTAATTTTACATCCATTACATATAGAAGCTGTAACGCCGCCACAATATATAGCATTTTGAATTTCACTAAAATCGGATTCTGGTGATATATGAGCAGGGAGAACGGATAGGTTTATATATTGTACTATACTAGCAAATTTTTTGGAGGTCTTTTGTTTAGGAATACTGGGTCTAGTAGTGGGATCTAAGTTTTTATATTTATTTAAAAGTAGCAAGAACGTATCTTTAATTTGATTTTGCATATCACTAGTTAGACTAGGTAAATGTTGTAAGTTGTTGCTATGTTCAGTATCTTGTACAGTGTTATGGCTAGCTACATGTAGTAGAGTGTTTTCAGATATAATCGGTAGACTTATAGGGTTAAGAGTAAGTAAATTGTTTGGAGTTGCTGCTGTTGCTATCTGGGTATTATCTAAAGCAAAATTCTGTAATTGTGATATTTGCACAGGTGTGTTACGTTCAGAAAGATTTGTGTTATTATTGATATGACTCGCTAATTCTATTGCAATTTCATCTTTTAATGCTTGGAGCCTATCGGTGTTTATAAGTTTATTATTTATAATTATTCTACGTTGGTCCGCTACGCGTTGTTCAGATACGTGAGAAAGGTTTGGGTATTCTAAAATAAAGCATTGATGTAATAGTCGTCTGTACGCGGTTTTATTTGTTTCAACTTTAGTAATTCTGTAATAGCTTCTCATAATAAACTCATTTAAATCGTTATCCCAGCGCATTCTTTGGCTACCGCTTACGTTATTTCTGATCGGGCCAGAATGCTTTTTTAAGTAGTCACCCGCCTCTTCACGTATGATTTGAATTTGTTCAGTAGTTAATAAGTTATTTCGTACTATAGCCCGTCGCTGGCCTCCTACATGTTGCCTGCTGGCCTGCATATCCGGGAATTTTTCAGTGAATCTAGAATGAAGTTCGGGAAGGTACGATCTTGTATTAGTTTCCATGGATGTTAGAATGAAATATGTGCGTAGGATAAAGATATTCATAGCTTCTGTCCATTTCCTACGTGCACGTTTGCTAGCTTTGGCGGGTGCAGACGTTTCGGCGCTTGCCTTCTGCACAACATCCGTAGCTAATAACGACGATATCGATTCAGTGGTATCGGAGTCCGAGAGACTAGCGTCGGTCGTCTGATAGTTAAGGATTCCCACCCGGAGATTCATCTTGCCCCTGGCGCCACGGGTTAACAGCCTACTATCATCGGCGTCCCCCATGGAGCTACCGGGAACTAGGGGCTTATTTAAAGGATTATTATTCATAGTTTTATTCTTTTGGACGAAGATAACTCATCATACTAGTCCAAATTTGATGAGTGCACAGTAGGCTTCCTAACTGAGCCCATGGACGCCGCCGTTGGTATACTTTATACTCTTCCGCCGCCGTCCTGTAACCGACATCCTGTGCTGATGCCAGTTGTACTATCCAAACCTTAAAAAGACGTTCACGCCTAAAAGCTTTAGATAGTTCCCCTGATGGATATACCGCCATCGATCGGTCGCCATTGCCTCGTTAGTTTATAGCAGGGTGCACCACGAGCAGGTGAGGTTGGCTTGGAGTCTATCCCCCCTAATTAGACTCCCTTACACCCCTTATTATTATTATTATTATACTTACATTGTATCGCAGTTAATTTACTATTATTGATATCTTAAAGATATATTTATTATTGTTATTGATCAATTTGCCACCAACCTTGGTAACTAAGACGTTATGTTCCTTGTACATGTTGTCGACTCACTGATGACCGTTTGGTGATATTTGTCTATCACCTACCGTGTAAATCAACAACGATTTCACAAGTGAAATAGGAACTAACTTCTGGACTATTCACAGTACTAATAGACTATAAGAAATATAATTCATGATTGGTAATAACCCATCCAACAACAACATTGGAAATCATGCAGTTAGCAAGATTCCACCAAAACGCGTTATTTAAAAACTGGCGTGACGAAGGACATCTTTTCTACACACATCTTTTCCAGAGTGTTTCGTTCTAAAATTCTATTCTGTTGTCATTTAAAGATTATATTTATAAACACATAGGTAGTTATGATAAACTTATAGATAAGATTTTTTTCTCTTGTTATTATAACAAGAGAAAAAACTCCACAAGGATAAAAAGTGTGGAATTTCGATTAGTTATTTTCCATTTGACATAATACTTCGTGGTAGGTTTTCATTGAATTTAAACATGATTCAATAGTTTTTTTTATGGAATAGATTGGCTGACGAGCGTATGGGCCACGTGATGGTAAGTGGTCACCATCACCTATGGGTGATGTGAATCATCATCATATTTCTTACAGCGTCATTGTCTATGGACAATGACGCTGTAAGAAATAGTAACTTTTCCTTACATGGGAACTAAGATGCTATGTCCCTTGTGCCTGTAGTTACACTGGCTCACTAACCCTTCAAACCGGAACACAACAATACTGCGTACTGTTGTTTAGCAGTAGAATATCTGACGAGTGGGTTTTACCTACCCAGGCGGACTCGCACAAAGCCCCACCACTAAGTAAGTGATAATATAAGCCTACTTAAATAAACAATATATGGTAAATTACAAGCAACAATATACAAGATGAACTCGATCAAACATAAGCATATTTAGATGGAATATCAAATTATCACCAACATACTCCATCACGGTATTTTGTGACCCAACTCTGTTGAATATAATAGACCCAATCTATCGCGGGCGTGAAATATTGTGAACACATTGTATTGAAATAATATTGTTTCGTCAAATCTGCTTTTGTAACACAGCTGTATGAGGAATACTGTCTTTAGTTAGAAAACAATATCAGATCGCGGAAGGGAATTCGTTGAAGCGAATTTTACTTGTTGGTAGTAACTGTTAAAACAACTTTTCATTTGATGATCGAGGTGAATACTTAGTTAAGTGTGACGCAAATAAACTGATGGATACAAATACATTTTTTAAAAAGAGTAAGTAATATACATAACGTACAGTTTAGTCTTACTAGATGAGCTCAGCTTTAACTTAATTCTTTATATATAATATTCATGATTTTTGTCATAAATAATTACACAATGAGGTGTATGCTGACTGCAAGCAAGCTATAAATATTTGGCAACGTTCGGTTATTCATAAACGACTTAAAAAAGAAAAAGGTTTCATTATTATAAATGTTTTTTCTTTTTTTTTATCCCAAGACCTTTAATCGCTTTGGAAAAACACACTTTTGTCTGCGAAAGTATACTCCCATTTTGTTCTCATTTAAATTCAATGAAAAAATAAATCCTAATTTCTTGTCGAAGATTTGAATGAACATTTTGCACCTAGTGAAATAGGTGCAATGATTCGTTTTTAAATTGTAACTAATAACTTAAACTGAAAATGAAATTAAATTTTACCAAACAGAAATTAGTGTCCTTCATGTCGTATCTTTACAATTTTTTGTTTCGTTTATTTTACATGAGAGGAGTGATACTTCTGTTTCTTAATAGATACATTTCATAACATCTTAATGTAATCCTAATTCCAAGGAACAAATTTGCAAGTAACATCTAGTGAAATATAAAATCGTTGTATCCCGTATTCCCTTACAAAACAAATTTACACAAAGTAAACAAATACATGAATGAAATGTCGTAAAACTTTTAGATCTTTTACCATTGAAACGAAATACAAGAAACGTATTGTGAGGGCGACCTCAGGGATTTGACCTTAACAAGTCAAAAGCCGATGTTACCTGTCTTTGACCCAATTGTATTTAATAAGATGGTCATCGAACTTTAGCTGAGGATAGTCGAAACTTTTGCGAAGCTAATAAAGAAATACGAATACAAAAGGGTAGAGAAAAATAGGGTTGTTGATATTTTTTATATTTTTCTTTTTACAACAGTGAGGCAGGAAATGAGCTGATGGTAAGAGAAATCAGATTGCGTTATGGAGTTATTAACAGTATTCTTAATTTAAAATTCTATTTTTGGGCCCGTATCTGTCGCATTGAAATGTGTGTGTAAGGTTCACTAAGATATATCAGCACTGTATGTGATTTGCTCTGTGTCGTTTCCTTTTACCCCCAAGATCATTACAGAGTATAAATCAAAGTCGCTTTCTGCTGTCAATCCCTATTTAAGCTTACCTCTATAGAATTACGCAACGAATTTTGATTTTTTTTAATAGATAGATTGATACAAGAGGAAGGTCTATATGTAAAATACATACACAATATATTAGAGGATGATTGAAAAACTGTGAATACTGTAAGATATTCGGCATTCTGTAGTATATTAATATCAGCAATTAATATCAGCATTGCAACCGTGCGAAGTTAGGGCGGGTCGTTAGTGAATTATAAATATAAATTGTTTTAGAAATTTCTAAATGGTATAAAATAATTTTGCTGTTCGCATCTGTTCTAGTTTCTTTTCTGTTTCTCGTATTCATCTTTTTATATAAGGATCCTGACGCAGTTTTTTTTAGAGATTTTTAATTAGAGGTTATATGATGAAATATTAGTATATACAATGCATTTTTATTGGAGTATTTGTATTACAGAAAATTAAAATTTTGTAATAAATTCGTCGTAAAATTAACTTTCGGGCATTGAGATATACAGGTTACGCTGTTACATAACAGAAATATCAAGCAATTATGTTATATTAAGTATTATAATTCTTAAAAACCTCATAAAAAATATTAAGTAATATATGTATATCTGTTTATCTAGTCGGTTATAACTTCGAGAAATGTCTTCCAATAGAATTATTTTGCACATAATTTTTTCCTTGTACATAATTGATATAACAGAAGTTTACCTATAAGTCCTTCTAACTCCTTCTAGTCAGTACCTATCAGGGCGAGTTTGCACAAAGATCTATTACCGTGAGCGCGGAAACAGCAGTTTGCGTTGACTTTAAAAGTCAACGAAAACTTCGATTTCATTTAAGAGTTCAATCTTGGAATTTATAAGAAAAGTCGTTCATCTTGGAAATACTGTTAGAGAGTTAGATCCAGTGTATACTAAAGATGTTTTCCTGATTGATTTTGAAAGATAGACATCTGCAAGACATATTTTATAGACAAGTGCGTTTCCAATTCCCATGTCTCTAATAATCCGATTAGAACAATTCCTCGACATAAAAGTCGACCTCCATGGTCGAGTATTGAGTACATCAGTTTTCATGGGTATGTCACTCCGAGGTCCCGGGTTCGATTCCCGGCCGAGTCTATGTAGAAAATGTTCATCAGTTTTATATGTTGTCTGGGGTGTTTGTGGTACCGTCGTTACTTCTGATTTTCCACAACTCAAGTGCTTTAGCTACTTACATTGGGATCAGAGTTATGTGATGTTGTCCAATATTAATTTATTACAAAAACCATTTAAACTATTTATTTTGCTACACAGATACATTACATAGATTATACAGAAAAAAATTATTAAATGTAAAGAACACATTGTAGGTAGCAAGGGGTCCATCTCAGTATAAGCTGTGCTAATGCACAGCACTGATTTTCAGATGGCCCCTGACTATTGGGTAAACATAAACACATGCGCGCACACGAAAATAAATAAAATAAATTATAAGAACAAAAACTAAAACTAAAAAGCCCTTATACTAAAAAAACAGAAACATTACACAAAAAGAGAAACAACACAATTAACTTAGACATAAGATAAACAGACAGACAGATAGACTTAGACATAAAACATTAAAAATTAATATTATGAATACTAAGTCTAGGAGGTAGTATGACCGACACTATATTTGGAGGTTGTTACTCTGACTTTTGTTTATTTAAAAATAATACCAAAAATAAAAGTCGATTAACTTTAATTAAACAAAAATACTTCAAAGTGTGTGATATTATAAGCTTGATATTTAACCAAGCCGAAATAGTTCACACACAAATTATCTGAACAGGACCTATTTGTATTCAACACAGATACGACCACAACAAATTGGGTCTATTATATTCCACGCTATGACAAAATTCAATGTCAGGTGGTCAGAGGTTCAGGTCAAATTTCGTGTTACGGTATATTTTTTACGTAACAATGTTTTATTTGATAACATCACATACATTATGATCCCAATGTAAGTAGCTAGAGCACTTGTGTTATGGAAAATCAGAAGTTACTTGGTAGTAGGGCTTTGTGTCTTGGTGGTAGGGCTTTGTGCAAGCCCTTCTGGGTAGGTGCCACCCATTCATCAGTTATTCTAACGCCAAACAATAGTACTCAGTATTGTGGTGTTCCGGTTTGAAGGGTGAGTGAGCCAGTGTAACTACAGGCACAAGGGATATAATATCTAAGTTCCCAAGGTTAATGGCGCATTGACGATTTAAGGAATAGTTAATATTTCTTACAGCGTCATTGTCTATGGGTAATGGTGATCACTTACCATCAGGTGGCCCATATGCTCGTCGGCCAATAGGTTGGCGAACGCACGGCACCACCATCACCCAGACCGAAGACAACATAGAAAAGTAATGAAGTTTTTCTACATCGATTATGGCGGGAACCTGGGACCACGGAGTGGCGTACCCATGAAAACTGGTGTACACATTACTCGACCACGGTCAAAAAGGTCATTTTGCAAAATTCATACATGAAATGCGCACAGACGCACGTAATATTGATTGATGACTATAGTTCCTGCTTTTTGCCACAAGAACCCTTTCAACCGATATGGGCGTACTCATTATTCACGCCGCTGCTCTATAAGTCTTCACTTCTAAGGCTACTTGAGTTAATATATTTAAATTAAAAATCAAAGCAAAAGACTGTTTAGAGTTTCATTTAAATTTATTAAATTAAGTAGTTATAATTTACTATCATTGACTTTAGTCAAAAACTGCGACACGTTTGAAATAATAACAATCTCTTAAATAATATTCTATATCAGTGTTACCATCTTAGAAAAATGTGTTTAATTACCTCAAACAATAAAACATATATTTCTATACCAGCTAATCAGCATATAAACGTTTCAAGTTTTAAGGGTCTATATTACGTAACATATATCTAATATATATAAATATAAAATACAGCCTATTCCATGTTGAGAAATAGATGTATATGTATACTAGTTGTCGTTCGCGGTTTCGCTCTTGTTTTAGGAGTTGCTTGTCATGTGTTACGTAACAAATGTCTTTTCTTGGAGCTCAAGTTTGCTGTATACCAAATTTCAACAAATTCTTTTCGTTGGTTTAGTAGTGAAATAGGGACAGATAGAGAGATGGTCAGAGATACTTCTATAATATTAGTATACATCATTCTATCTTTATTCAAAGTCTAAATGTTATGTGATAATATTATGAATTTATCTTAGCGGACGTTAACTATCAATATAACATAAAGTTAATCGTTTGTATGTGTTTCGCAAACGCTACCCCAAACGAAAAGTTAGCATTAATATTTAAGTTGATTATTCGTCTGCCTAATGTCTCAAACTTCCCACTGATTATGAAATTTGTCACGCAAATGATTTGACAAGCTTCATTTTTATTCCGATCGAACAAGTGCGAACTCCAAGCGAAGTGTCAAGCATTTGTCACTAATGTTTTAGAATTGAAATTCTCAAATTGAATTAAATATACACTGATGAGCGTCTGCATTATCTGCCTTTAATTTGAAAGACAGCTGTTCCAATAAAATTACAATTGATAATTTCTCTTCGCTCTTAGTATAAGTAATATTTTAGTTGTTATAAATTATTGTCAGGCTTATTTCACTTTGAAAAGGGTCTAGAGGTTGATTGTCATTGATAATAATGAAATATTAAGACATCTTGCAAAATGTGATCATTTCAGAATAATGAACAATACAGATACCGTTACTGTTTTGTAATTAATTTAAAATAGAATAATCTTAAATTTCGTTTGCACACTTTTGCTTTATTAAGAAAATTGCGCATTTCTGAACAGATTGTTATTTAAGAAATTGTAAAGTTAATCAAAAAAGATTGGGGGACGAGAGTAACGCCATGGGTATACAATTCGCCAAAATGTATAATATCTGAGGTCTTTAAGATTTTATAAAAATAATAATAATCGAATAACCTAGCTAGTTTCACTTTATATAGTTTTTGAATGATAGAATATTGATACAAAGTTGTAAAAGCTTACGTGACTAAATTTTATTTTGATAAGATTTGTTATTTGTTGTTTGTTGATAAGAGTTGTTATCAAAGTCAGGCATTTTGATGACAACTATACTAGCAAGATATTTTATAGTTGAAAATAGTGGATATGCTTCGAAATCTTTGCTAACCGAAAGAGGTCAATATCTTCAGCCAATGCATTATTTGTGGTCTGATTGTTTTTGCCAAACTAGTGAATATTGGACTCAATATAGAAGAAGATTTATCCATGTAGATAATACAATAATTGTCGAAGTGAATGAGAATAAATAATGCCTCCTTTTGAATAATCTCAATATAGTACTTAAAGTTAAGCAAATGGGATAATTTTTCTTTAGGTACTTACATTTCTAAGTGGTCTTATCTTAAATGTATGAGCGAGCTTAGCCTAATGGTCAGTAAAGTATACATTTAGACCTTCTTAGGTTTAATGTGTATCTAAAAGTAACCAAAGTAGAAAGACTAAAGCTGAAATAGATTGATTGGAAATGGGAAGATGGCGTTTACAAATCTGGGCAGTAACAGTAAATTTTCAAATTGTTCATTCGGATTTATGAATTTGGTAAATATTAATCCCGTAAGTGGCGTTGAAGCAAAACATTATGTATCAATCTATGTAACTCGGATGATAATTTAAGTTAAATGCGATCCAAATCTTCTCCTTAAGAGGGTAAGGTTGTGTTAACCATTGGGACATTTAGGGACTGTTATTAAGTAGCATAACTTATTGCAGTCAAAATTCCATTCATCACAGCGTAAAATAAATTGCAGCCATTATTATAATATGACACGGTCCTTGGGATGTTCCTCAAACCATCCCTGTTTCTAATCGAATAACACTATGACATACACCAAAGATAAGTTCAAATTGACTTAATTAGTACATATACCTTACAAAGCAAGATTATTTTTAAAATTCAAGTGTCATTCATACAATAAATGTAGTTATTTCACCTATTGACAGGTAGTAATGAGTATTTAAGGTAGTTGATGTCGCCTTGACTGATTTTTGTCACTTTCAAAAGAGGCCAGCCAAATATGCAGAACATGTTATTGTTAATTGAAAATTATAACAAAAAAAAACGACTTCAAACAGTACACTATTTCAAAACAAATTAATATGCATTACAAAGTAAAAGAATAATAATTGAGTATTTTCTTCAAATTAATAATCAAATTACTTTTTCTACTCATTAATATGTAGTTTTAGTTACAATTATTGTTATTCTTGGAGCCGGTGTCAGCCAGGAAAACACTATTTCTAGCTACAAATAATACGAGAATACTTTAAGAAAAAGTTACAGTTTAGATAGTAGTAAACATCATTAGAAGATAATATATGTACTAAAAAGGTAGATAGTGAATGCAAAGAATATAATGTTTTTTTAACTTTTATGAAATATATTTCTGCCAATTTCTCGGAGTTTATGTGACAATCGACAATTCTTATTCAATAGCGATAAGCTGTATTTAATCTGGATGTAAAGTAAATGTTGGAAATGTAAAGTTAAGCCTTTGTTTGTTACAAACATACTTATGTTTGCATATTCGGTTGAAGATGATTCTTACGATTTATTTTACAAAAGTGTAAGACATGAAGATAAAATGAGAACATCCATAAATAAATGGATAATAATTGGTGTTATCAACAAAATTCGAAGTTTAAACAAGGCTATGCAGTATAAGTCATTATTTAATTGTATTTAATTTGCTACAAATATGTAAGTTCATTGCGAGAAAAGAGTAGCAACTGAATTTCATGCCAGTTCTTCTTTATTGAATCTATAGTTCGAATAAAATAAAATTTCTTAAAATATACCACATATTTTGAGAAATTTTGTGACGAACAAAAAGTACTTGCAAAAGCCTATCCGAATAATGTATATTTTGATTTGAATTGATTTGGATAAATCAGTATAAGTAAGTGAAATTTGCTTTACTATTAAAGTTCAAGATAACAATTTATTTCCATACATATACTAATATACAATGATATAGACACTTTTATAAAATCAGTGATAATCATTTTATGAACACCAGAAGTAAGGATAAGCTAGATCACGCGAAGTTTCTGACTCTACAAACATAATAACTTCTTTATTGTGCAATGTATATGCTTGTAACATACAATTCCGTAGATATTTTTAACTCAGTCGTTTCATACATTCAATCCGCTTGATAAGAAAAGTTTAATCGTGATTTTTAATATTTAATTGACAAGTAGAATAAAGGGAAAGGTCAACTCGAAGGGAAAGGTCTTTTCCTTACCTATCGAAACTACGTACGTACGCTAAAATAAATAAATAATCAATCATAAGTAGTACGTAAAGGTATGTAGGTAAAATTTTAATTAAATCTTTATTATTTTTCTTACATTGTCAAAACGTGGATCATAACGCAAATTTATACATATAATAAAATTTGAGTGTCTGTTTGTAATATTAAAAAAGGACTTTTATACACAATGCACGTATTTGTACAAGGTAACAAATTAACATGTTTTATAATTTTTGTCTGTCTGTCTGTTCGTTTGTCCCAGCTAATCTCTGGAACGGCTGAACCGATTTTGACGGAACTTTCAATGACAGATAGCTGATATAATAGAGAGTAACTTAGGATACAATAATATTTTTTTTTAGTTATATTCAAAGGCGTACAAGGTCGCGGGCACAGCTCTATATAAATTGGATTAATAGTTCTGCTTGAAAGTTTAAATATAAGATATGTATGTACTCTGTCTCGCTTTAGCCTTAATATCATATGAAGATAAGCGGAGATGACCTTCCGAAATCTTTTCTAGTTGACCTTGAAACTGAGAGAGACCACTACAAATTCAATCTTGCTCGCTTTGATTTATTGTAAAGGCAACCTTTTCAGACGGGCTCGCTTCAGAAACCTCATATTTGTTTACGAAATGAAAATTTAGGAAATTGGATTCAAAACCATCTCACACTATTATTCTCGGACATTTTATTAAGAAGAATGTTAAGTACGGACAGCAAAATAATGTTCTAATTCTGGTGTAGAGTCGAGATGGCCCAGTGGTTAGAACGCGTGCATCTTAACCGATGATTGCGGGTTCAAACCCAGGCAAGCACTGCTGATTCATGTGCTTAATTTGTTTTTATAATTCATCTCGTGCTCAGCGGTGAAGGAAAACATCGTGAGGAAACCTGCATGTGACAAATTTCATAGAAATTCTGCCACATGTGTATTCCACCAACCCGCACTGGAACAGCGTGGTGGAATATGTTCCAAACCTTCTCCTCAAAGGGAGAGGAGGCCATTAGCCCAGCAGTGGGCAATTTACGGGCTGTAACTTTTTTAAGCATTGAAACTATTATTATATAATGGCCTCCTCTCCCTTAGAGGAGAAGGTTTGGAACATATTCCACCACGCTGTTCTAATGCAAGTTGGTGGAATGCACATGTGGCAGAATTTCTATGACATTTGTTGAGGAGGCCTTTAGCCCAGCAGTAGGAATTTACAGGCTATTGTTGTAGACACATGCAGGTTTCCTCACGATGTTTTCGTTCACCGCTGAGCACGAGATGAATTATAAATACGTGGTGCTTGCTTGGGTTTGAACCCGAAATCGTTGGTTTCGATGCACGCGTTCTAACCACTGGGCCATCTCGGCTCGAATATGCTTATATGTACATATATAAAATACCGGGGATATCAAAGGTATGCCTTCATTGACGAGGCGATGTCACGTTTTCGGTCGCACCGTGAAACGGAGCGTGACATGGCGAACCTCAAGCCGCATTGCATAGCCTAGGTCTGGGTGGGAATCGCTCTCATTATATTTGATTTTGACGGGCGATAGTATTGTCGGTATACCTTGCAAGGTTATTTTCTCGTTGATTAGAATGTCTTACGTTTATATTTTAATTATTTTGATGTAATTAGTTCAGTTACTTGGTGGTAGGGCCTTTGGCAAGCCCGCCTGGGTAGATACCATCCAATCATCAGATATTTTACCGCTAAACAACAGTACGCAGTATTGTTGTGTTCCGGTTTGAAGGGTAACTACAGGCACAAGGGATCTTAGTTCCCAAGGTTGGTGGCGCATTGACGATGTAAGGAATAGTCAATCTAGACACGCGGTAGCGTGTCAGCCAAGTTCAGGTAACAGAATTGGCGAGTAGCACCTTGTGTAATTTTACACGCACCATTTGGAGCCACTTTTGACCCCTTCATAACTTAAAAACTGTTTGACATAAACGAGTCAAATTTGGCAAATATATTAAGACTTACGAGTTATATATTTGCTCCAAATTTCATAAACACATCTCAGACGATTATTTAGATATATTAATGTCCAAAAATCGTTATTTTTATCACTGACTGACCTATAGATCAAAACTATTTCCCACTTCCAGGTGATCTATGAAGTTCAAGTTTGGCAACATGTAGATAAATAGGCGTTTATATTCGCCGGAAAAATCTGAAACTGGCAAATTTTTATTATTTAGTTATAATTTTTCATTTTATTGGTTTTATTAGGAAACCTTGTATACTAATAGTGCCTGTTATTGTAATAACTGTATAAAAAATATGTAAGATCCTTTAATTAAAACTTATGTCTTAACGTGAATATATAACGAGTTGAATACCACCCTTATTTTTTTTTATTTAAATAATTCCGTTTTAGCACTTATTTATTACGTTACTAACTGGGATTTTGTATTGATTTATTGTTTCCATTATTAGCAAACATTAATGGTGTAAAATCATTATACTTATAAAAATAATAATAATAAGCATTTCAGTAAATGGCTTGGCCGATATCGTCCGCCAACCTATTCCATAAAAAAAGAGTACCATATATTTGTAAGTGAAGTGTAGAAATTACAAACTTGCATTTTGTATCAATTCTCAGCGGTTTCAAACGCGAACGCGGGTTATATAACGAGTAATTCACGTGACGTCTAACGTGAGATCACTTGATACTTTCTTTATTAATTACTAACATTGCAAATGAAAAAATAATAGACTCAATATATGCAAATAGTTTCAATGTCGATTAATTAGACAGAAAAGTGCGAGTCAGACGTACTAATTAAAAATATATACAATTAGGTAACTGAGTTCAGAACGATTATAGTATGGTATTTTGTATCGTATGAGTTACCATAATAAAGTTTGTGCAGGCTAGATAATACTAGGGCTTTGAGCAGGCCCTCTGGGAAGGTACCAACCACTTATCAGATATTGTACCGCCAAAAATTGTAGTTAGTATTGTTGTATTCCAGTTGAATGGTAAGTGAGCCAGCTTAACCACAGACATAAGGAACATAAAACCTTAGTCCCCAAGGTTGATAGCATTGGAGATGTAAGGAAATGAATATCTCTTACAGCGCCATTGATTCGTTCGTCTACCAACATATGCATTTAAAAATAAGTAATATACATTTATTAAGTATAAGTTACAAATGACACTTTATACATTTGCGTTTGATGATATGATAGAGTTACTCAAAGGACTCTACTAAAACTAAACTGCTAACTAAAATTAATCTATCTGGCTATCCTTAGTCTATCAAAGAGCTTGTAATTGATATAGTTGCCAATGATTATAATGACGTTCTCTTCGTAGAACCATCACATCAGCTTAAGTCAGCTAAGTTTATATTTCTTTATTTTCGTAATTTATTTTAAAAGTAACCCTGAAATTTGAGATTTTATGTGCGATATAATGTTAGGAATAAAGTAAAAAAAAAGTACAAAATATGTTTAAAAATATTATATTTAATCATATACAATAGACATAATTACAGAGAAAGAAAAGAAATTTTTTGTTTGGAAAAGGCGTCACATTTTTTTATTATATGATAGTTTCTGTCAGTAAATTCTACAATAAGCCGTGTGAAAAAAAAATATTCGAAAAATCTTGACGGAAAAACACAATAGCGTTTATTGTGTTAAAATGTAGTACAAATATGATAGTCACTAAGCCAATGAGACAATTATAGGTAATAATGTTGATTTTATGTCGTATAATTTTTTTTTAATACCAACATTACCAACAGCTTCTCAATATGCTATGACATATATATATATACAAAATTTATTCTCATCGGTATTCCATGGCATAAATCATTTTCAATAAATATATAATATAATAATAGTTGCTTATAAGTTATTACTCCTTTTTTTAATTGGTTGTTTTTTCTCAATCACAAATTTTTTAATTTCCAGAAGTTGGCTATTTTATCAAGTTCTTCCAATACATGTCGATATACTTAAAACACATGTGATGGCATTATTAGAACAGCTCTTTTCTTAAAGCCGAAAACGAGAAGAATTATAAACACAAATGAAAAAAATTTCGACTAGAAATAGCAATTTTGAATGTTAAAAATTATTTGTAATATTTATCATAATGCAACCGTACTACACGTGTGTGTAAGTTCTAGTAAAGCATTATGAATGTGTGGGTGCTGGATAAAAGTTACCTCGCCATGTTCTCACGGCAATCTGTCATTGCAAATAGCACACTCAGCGTTCGAAATGCGACTCGAGTTTCTCTCAAAGATTATTGAAAACGAGTGTTATCTGTCTCAACATGAAATACTGAGAAATTTTTATTCGATATTAAATCGGAGTTTCCATATTGATATCTAAAACCGGGGAGTCGTGACAAGCTGTTACGTCATTTCCGGTTATCTTCAAAATATTTTATCTGTTGTATAATATTCGAGGTAGACAAAAGCTTAGCGCGCATTCTGTCAAATTCATCGCTGAGAAATGGATTATAAACCTTATTAAAATGAATTTTTTTTATAGATAGGTGGAAACTGCTGTGGTCAAAACTGCTCATATTTTTGTATTTTTTTTTATGGTATAAGTTGGCGGACCAGAATATGGGCCACCTTATGGTAAGTGGTCACCATCACCCATAGACAGTGACGCTGTAAGAAATATTAACTATTCCTTACATCGTCATAATACCACTAACATTGGGAACTAAAATATTATGTCCCTTGAGCCTGAAGTTAAACTGGCTCATTCACCCTACAAACAATTCCTCAAACTTGCATCATTCTTCATTAAAATATAAATATTCTGCAACGTTTTGGTTTTGATGATAAAGAGGGCCTCATTGAAATAGAAAGCTGATTAATGCCATAAAAAATGTAAAGACAAGCTGGTTTGAAATTCCCACCTTTGGACAAAAGACTCTCCTCTTGTGGATAAGATTCGGACGCTCACTGATCCAAACTGGATTGATATACACAGAGTCATATTATAGTGTGCTGAAGTTGAACGAAAGCATGTACATTTGCTACACAAGCACATAACAACTAAGAGTTGCTTGCCCAAGCTTAATTTTTTTAAATAACCCTGGTGTTGACCCTAATGGCCTCAAGAGCATCACCAGCGAGTTAAAATATTCAAAACCTGGATGTTGAGAACCCTTTTAAGGCCTCAGAATACACGCGACTTTAAGGTCCTGTGAAGTTTGACCTTAGGGCGCCATATAGACAAAAAGTGAGTTATTAAATTTTTAAAGTTGCTTTTTTGACAAATTTTAGAAAAGGCTAAAAATCATGATAACTCAAAAACGGTTCACTATTGCATTATGCATATCACCCCATATTACCTCCTAACGGGAATACGTCGAATTATCAATAATCCTGTATAATACAGAATATTTGGTTAAGATTCATATCTTCAAATCACTGTGCTATCTGATCAATAATATTAATCAGGATATTCTATATCTATATAAATGACCGGTTTATACTGTCGATTCCACAAATGCATCGCAATTTAGTATTACAGTGTAAAATTATAAACAAGACTCAAACTATTTCGTACAAAACGTCTTAACTGCTTATGATATACAGTGTCCAAGTTGTAATGTAAGTGCTTCAATCTCGAGTCTGGCGGTGGTCCAGTAGCAAACTTCTCGAATGCCAAACTTTAAACAACTTCCCAAGATCCCGAATAGTTTCCTAACTCTCACATCTGTCTGGATCACAACTTTATTCGCTATGCAATATAATGTATTTAGCTTACAGTATAATTAGTTGTGTTTTTAGTTTGAGTTTTTTTTTTGGAATGAACGATTTTTTGAATTTCGAATTGAAAAATAAGAACAAATCAGATTCAACGTTTTTGTATAGAATATTGAATTGACCAATCAGAAGATTACTGAGTTGAAATGTTACATGACCGTTGTGTCTCTATATAGTTATCCGCATTCTATTTTAACAAAAAATGCTGTTTTTTGGCACAATATTATACAAATAATTCAAAACACTTTTGAAGGGTAATTTAGCAGAATGGTATTAAATGTCAAGTTAGCATCGATTCTGTCAAGAAACTCAGTAGAAGTGGCAGCTTAAGGCGTGGGCAGTGTGGTTATCCGCCCACGGCGTTGATCACAGTACTAGTACTGTAAAAAAAACAAGGGCCTTGCAAACTGTATTTTGCCCACATTAAGATTCCATCTTGCGCCGCCAATGCTCAGTTACAGTTACCTTTAACTTACATAAAATAAAGGTAACTAACATATGGTATATCTACATATACGTATATCACCAAGGTGGATTTGTAAAATACCTATGTACATTTTAAACTAGATGTGAAGTATACCATGAATACGACGTGTGTAACGAACTATCGCGAATATGATTACGTATTATGTAAAATATTTTTGTATTTCGTATTTCGAATATGTTCCATTTTACGTCTGGCTTCTTGATCTGTCACTTGACCTATAAAAGAGGTTTATTAACATATGATACCCAACCATGGGTAAGGTTACATAAAACCTTTTTAACACGTACTGTATGATAATTTTATAGCATTTAGTTATATTTGCTACTGATGCGTGACACATAAAATTGAGGGTAAAGCTGAAAATTGTTCGGAGGAGTTGTTAAGTACTTAACGGTGGAACTATGCGCTAAGTATTATAAATTAATGTAGGGTTTTTATTGTGTTGTTAACTCAAATATTTTAGTATACATTGATACTTACAATTAAGAAATCTTTTTTTTAATGGGTAATTGAATATCTTCTAATTCAATTTAAATAAAAATTATATACGAAGATAGAGCAAATTTTTGATAAGATTCTAGTATAATATGTAAGTAACTGCGTTGCGTATTTTCGCATCTTTTCATTCAGGCTTAATAAAGTAAAATAATAGTCCTCCTCGTTGTTTGAGATGATGATTTGGATCTTATTCCACATAAAAAAATTAAAGTAAAGTAACAGCCCGTAAATTTCCTACTACTGGGCTAAGGCCTCCACTCCTAATAAGGAAAGGGTTTGGAATATATTCCACCATGCTGCTCCAATGCGGGTTGGTGGAATGCACATGTGTCAGAATTTCGATGAAGTTAGACACATGCAGGTTTCCTAACGATGTTTTCCTTCACCACTGAGCACGAGATGAATCATAAACACAAATGAAGCACATATATATAGTGGTGCCTGCCTGGGTTTGAACCCGAAATCATCGATTAAGATGCACGCGTTTAAATCACTGGGCCTTATTCCACATATTATTCCAATATTAACTTCTATTTATAGAAATTTAAACAAGATATATTTAAAATGCTATAAATATGTATTAAGAACAGTGACTTAGTTGCTTTAATAAGATATGATAATCGACATTGTACATTCCATACATCTACAACAACACTACATAAAACCATCTGTTGCTTCAAAATATTTCAATATTGTTAATTTCAAATTTAATCTATATTTTATGAAAATTAATCGCGTATTAATTTAAATAGCTGGAAGCTCTCATTCATGACAGCTAACTGTCAGGTTCATGCGTTAAATTCAAATAACGAATGAATATTCGAAATTTAAAATAAAAGAACGTTAAAAAAATGTTCTGGGTGCAATTTTGACATCCAAGAATTTTAAACTTTTGTTTTATGATCAAACTACAGATCCGCCACGTTTTCGCACGGGTGCAATACTATTGCTAAATATACTAAATAAATTGTTTATTCACGACATTTCATTCGAAACTTCTAAAATTATCAGTGATTATTTACTATATTGTCCATGTGTTATATACAAAACCCATAGCTCAAATCACACTATCTATTAACAAAAACCGCATCACAATTAGTTGTGTAGTTTTAAAGATTTAAACATAGATAGGGATATAGGGATAGAGAAAGCGACCTTGTTTTATATTATGAATGTATGTAAAATCGAGTAAAAAACTGCTTAGATTTTGTTCTGACTGTTTTCTTTTATGCTTGTTACTAAAAACAGGTTGTCATATTGAAATGCTATCGTTAGAAAAACACAAGGAAGTTTAAAGTCTGCAATATTCGTATAAAATATTCAATGGGTTGATGATTCATAGTTCAGAACTTATAGAAACCTTTGATTAAGGATTCAAGTTAATTACCCATGTAAATGTGTAAACACAACTTTGTCATCCTTTTTAACTTCCCCATTTCCTAAATTCAAAACGTTTGTAAAAAATTCATTGGTAAAAAAGGCATATTATTCGATATAAGATTTTATAGATGAACAAAAAGCATGGAATGGCTGTTGACTTCCAAGCAGGATATATTACATACATATATAATTGTATTTAACTAATGTGACTGTATTTTTAAAATGTTGAAAAAGAGTAACTACTGAGTTTCTTGCCGGTTATTTTCGGTAGAATCTACTTTCCCAACCGGTGGTAGCTTCACTTAATTGTTAAATGACGATTCAAAAGTGATTGTAAAAGCCTACTTGAATAAAGTTTATTTTGATTTTGATTTTTGATTTTACGTTGAACGTTGCCCGATGGGATTTTCCTTATTTCAAGACTATGACCTTTAATAGTAAAACCTTTTACAGGGTTATTGGTAATTCGATGTATTCCCGTTAGGAAATAATAGGGGTGACTATTTGCGATAATTTTAACCCATTTGAAAACATGATAACTCAATAATGGTTGTCTTTTGCATGATGCATATGGGGATTAAATGATCGCAAATAGTCACCTTTATAACCCCCTAACAGTAATACGTCACTACCAATAATCCTGTACACGTACTAAGGAAAGTTATGCAGATAATGAAGTTCTTGCGATTTACTAGCTATCCCTTTGGAATGAAGTGAAGTTTGATTTATCGTCGTCACGTGGTTACATCATCCCTTGCGGGTTATTTCTATTGAGGAGAAGGCTTGGAATATATGTAACCTTTATGTATCACCACCCTGACAATGCGGTTGTATCGATCATCCATAATAATATGTGGTAGATTATAATCTGTTCCCTATAATTTTTATTTGAGTATTTATTGAGTTGATACTTACCCATATTAACACCAATGACCTATCACTAACCTTTAATATTATGACATAAATATAATCCAGTGTAACCTCCACACGAAAATATTATGATAATGATATAAACAATTTATATTCATACTATGACTTATTATAAACATACGTTTAATACATTTAGGTACAATTTTTAATTTTATCAGGACGAATCGATTGCCATACTTTTTTATCCAATTCCTACTAACATTAAATGCTTAAGTATATAAAAATATGCACTAAAACTAGTTAGTGTATATATATGTATATATCCTCTGGGCAAAGAACGAAACAGCCCTCCTGTCACCAGTGGAGGCAATGAGGGGAGGTGTTATACTTTTGATGAAGCTTCTTGGACTACTACTATTTACACAAATATCCATCCTCCTTTTTTTGTCCCATTGTTTGTTTGTCAGTTTGTTCCAGCTAATCTTAGAAACTTTTAGACCAATTTTGACAAGACTTTTACTGACAGAAAGCTGATGAAATAATGGGTAATTTAGGTTATAACAACTTTTTTTGTTAAATTCAAACGCGTATAAAGTCACGGACTCAGCTTGTGTATTCTATATTTAGCTAGGTATATTTTCCTGTAATCGTTTGTGACTAAAGCTGAAATGTAATTGTATATCCTATTTTTAAAACAAATACTGTTTAACCTAAAATACGTATATAAGCAAATCTAAAATTTAGCATTTTTATCTTATATTCTTTTAGAACTAAAACGTACTTGATTATTATGGAGTTATAACTTACGCCCAGCAAAGCGGCCAAACCCGTTTCTACTCTGTACATAAGTATAAATATTCGCCAGCCAATACATTCGCTCGTACTATGTTTATATTATACAGTACACGCGGGAAATTATTACGCGTTTATTAAAATATCTCGTAGTATTTCTAAAACTACTGGTTCGAAATGCAAATTGTAAAAAGCAATATTTATCTTTTATAGATATAATATTTTAAATAAATGGAACAAAATCGAAGTTTATAAATGTGATAAAGTTAGAATAACTCTTGTTACTTAATTTATAGGAAACTATATACGATATCTTAAAACAAACGAAAATTTAAGACGTATGTCTGTCATTCTGTTTCAGCAAATTTCGAAAACGTTTGGACCGATTTTAAAAAAACTTTCACTGGTTGGTAGATAGCTGTTAGTAAAATAATAATTTAATAAATATTCGACAACATCACATAGATTACTCTTCAATGTAAGTAGCTAAAGCACTTGTGTTATGGAAAATCAGAAGTTACGACGGTACCACTAAAATGCAGGCCCAAGACAACATAGAAAACTAATGATTTTTTTTCTAGATCGACTCGGCCGGGAATTGAACCCGGAGTGGCGTATCCATAAAAACCGGGGTTCAAAAAGCTATGTGTTACTTTTAACAAAAGCGAAGTTTCATATAAGTCGAATTTGTGGTTGAAACGTGCAGCGTGAAAAAATAAAAAACACGTTATTATAATACAACTCTTGTGATGGGATAATATAAACATTGACCAAACGATCTAATCGCTGTTACGTTAGTAATACATCGTGTAAAACAACCCTTATGTTTTTCCACGTGTAAATATTTATTACTAGTTTCCGTTCGCTTGTTAGAGAACGGGGATCATAGGTTTTAGCTATAAAGAGTGGTGTTCAAACCTGTTTCATATAAATTGGTTTTATGGAAAGACAGATTTACTTTCACTTCTCCAGTTTTGTCTTGTTGTTTATTGTAAGGCAAAGGATTCGTCTCTACTCTAGGGATAGGTTTCTGCTAAAATCGCTGCTCCAATGAAGATTTAGAATGGTAGGTTAGAACGCGTACATCTTCAACGATACATGCAGTTTCAAACTTCTGCATGTGCCATTGAATTTTCATGTGTCTAATTTTTATGAAATTCTGCCACAGACATACGATTAGAGCAGTGAAGTGGAATATGTTCCTAACCATTTCCTCAAAGGGACTACAAGTACTGCTGGCACAACTATGTCTCAGAATTTCATCTGTTTTGAAATAATTCAGGATTCTTTGTGATTCTAAATCACCAAGCACGAGATGAATTCTAATTTAAAATGAATCACATTGTACTCTTGTTTGCCTGGATTTGAACTTGCAATCTCAGACTTTCAAGTCAGATATTTCAGAATAATATTTGTATTTTATTCATAACAGTAACACGTGTTTTGATCGTTATGGCAAAGTCTTTCTTGAAAACTGAGAAATTTAACGGTAGTCCATTAATTCAATTACGAAAATTTAATGTTTTAATTTTATGGCTAATAAATCTGCGTTTTATGGAACGGTTTTTTTATAATAATTCTTCATGAAAATAATGAAAAATTTTTTTGTTCTTTTATAATATATATCTTTTATAGATATTAAAAAAATATATATAACGGAGCAGCATGTCCGAGCCCGTTTTTAAAAAACATGACGTCAGCATAGCTGACGTCACGAGTGTCAGAGTTTCGATCTTTAACCATCTTCAGTGGTATGAAATAATACTCAGGAAATAATCCTCTCTGATTTATTCCAATATGAGACGGTCCAATCGCTCCGACGGCTCGACCACGTCTGTCGATACCGGCGGGAGCTTAATCTTTTATAACAAAAATAGGTGGGTAGACTTATTCACTCAACATAACAGCTGTTTAGCAATACTAAAATATTTCAGACTAATTTAACATTTCAAAATTCACTAAAAATTATTTATTTAACAATCAAACAGTTTTAAATTATTAAAATAATAATTTCTGGACACGTGTTTTTCTTAAATTCGTGGTTTCGCGCCGACATATATTTTCTATTTATTTAGTGTCAGAGCATTGTGGAAGTCAATCTGTGTATGTACCATTTTCTGAACACATGTATAGTATATTAGAATCGTAGTATTCCTGTTTGAAATAACATTGGGATTTTTAAAAAAATACAAGGACTAACGAGTATTTAGTTATTTCTGACTTCAACTTTTCATAGCAAGTTCTACATATATTTTTAGTTGAAGTGAAGAAAGCCAAGATTATATTTAATCAGTATAAGTTGCTAACCTAATAAGTTTATAAACGGCCACTGTAAGACAAATATCACTAAGATTCTTAAAAAACTTTGGTGTTTGTATCACCACACTAAGTTGTGGCTTGGTGGAAAACATTGGTTAGAATTCCTTATCATATTTTATCTTATCTATGAAGATGCAGAAATTCAAAAATTAATTCACAATTTATTAATCGAGGTAATAAAATTTTATTACTTATGAAACACGTTCCATTTTAAGAGGATTAAGATACTTGTAATGAACTCAGCTGATCTTGTTATAAGTCATCAAAAGCCACGAATTACAAGTTAATCTGAAACTGGGCCAAAAGGTCCCGCGTCAGCCCGTTCACTGAGAAAAAATTAGAAAACTTCCTTCTCGTTATTCAAAAGTCAACATCTGACATTAAGGCTGGTGCTTCAATGTGAAATTATAGCGTTGCTTTATCAGGATATACTTACAAATATATGCTTACGATGTTGACTATTAATTTTAAATTTCGAGATGATCACTGTTAAAACCGGCGAAACTATACTTCTTTAGTCTTAGTTTAATTACATGAATTAAAAAAAGCTGAGCATTTTATTGTGTTTTTGAACGGTATATTTCTTTAATGCTTTTATAATTTAATTCATTTGCAAATCTTTTCTTGGTGAATATCGTACTAATTAACTAAAAAAACTTAATATTTTTTTTCGTTCTATGACTTTATTTTATTTATTACGGAATCAGTTACCAAAATTTAATAAAATCAAATATTTGGGTAAACAAAACGATTTATCAATTTCTTTGCATGTATTTTGAACATGGAAATTATATTATATAAAAAATCAATTTTTACAAACTAGATGACAGTTAAATTACATGTATTTTAAAAAAATCTGTGCAATTTTACAATCAAAAAGCTCTACGAAGATCTCGTGTGGTAAAGTCATGTGTGATAATTACTGAACCTGTCGACCATCTGGTACATTGTCATGTAAATTCCTCTACCTTTTGGTATGTAAATTCCTTAAACGAGCCCCTTCCGAAATAATTTGTTTTCTAATTGGATTACAGCACAGCTCGATGGGACACTAGATGATCAATTGAATCGTAAAACGTTATAAATCGTTTGATGAGCTATTGATGATACGCTCTTGTTATGTTGTGTATTCGTTAATTTTATAAATGAATATATTTTAAAAATAGAATGGCGATATTAACGTGGTCAATACCGTCTATACATATTGGAGTTCTAAAATTAAAATTTTTAATAATTTCTTATATAAATCAATGCATCTCTCTGGAAACTGAGATATTATGTTCCTTGTGCCTGTAGCTACACTGGCTCACTTAGTTTATCGTTGGAAATACTCTACTACTACTATAATTACCAAGTAAAATATAATGATTAAAGAACTTCGTCCAGCTTGAAGTTAGTAGCTCAACAAATATTGTGGAGTTTTTTTATAAGCCCTTATATTGCATGAACTATCTTCAATATAGCTTTCGATCAAGCGCTTACCTAATATCTTTCATAAGCATAAATAATAAATTCATTATAAGACGTAGGATGCCTTATGAATAATGAAAACGTTTGAGAAAAATTTGGGGAAATTATTAGGGAGAAGTTTAGTCATTTCCTCGATGTATATTAATTTTATTCATATCATGGTCACAATCGCCTAAATAAATTGGTGCTTTAAAAAATGTTGACCGCTTTTAATATCACCTCTGAGTCAACAGCTTTGGTAACTAAGATGTTTCATCCCTTGTCATCTATACTTACTCTTTAGATAGAATAGCCGATGAATGGGTAGTACCTTCCCAGGCAACATCAAGTAAAATATATCCCATCAAAAACTTAAAAGTAAAATGAGAGCCAAGTACAATGTTATGATATATACCTTGTTTGTTGACTTCAACAACAAAATAAGTGAGATCTAAATGGGGCCAACTTTAATGGTCCTTCCTGAAATTTATTTATAACATTAAATAATTGTCTTAGGATAGATAGCCTAGGTCTGTCCTGGTCTAAATTTTGAGACGCTTATCTAATAATTTTTGAGTTATGAGGGGGTTAAAAGTGGCTCAAAATTTAATATTACACACGCTCTACTCGCCAGTTTTCTCAGTTGAACTTGGCTTGACACGCTACCGCGTGTCTAGATAATAACATTTTAATAATGAAAAAGTTTCTTGGGTGGAATGAAATTGATGCGCTAATTTCCTCAGAGAGATGGCAATTTGTCACAACAGCAGAGATTAGGCGCGATATCGAAACATTCGCGATGCCAACAATTGAATTACTCCGTTTGACACAATTCAATTTAATTGAAGTTAAATAAAATTTGTAAGTTATATTGTATCTAAAAATAGGCAAGCAATATCCATTTAAAAATAGTCGCCTTCAATTTTTTGTTACAATTAATATTTTTGCTATAAATTATATCTTATAAATAAAAATAAAATATTCATCAGCCCTTCATGAGAATATAATTCGAGAGTTCGGGATATGTAAGACGTACAAGCTATCTAAGCGATCAATCTATACATATAATAAAATTGGAGTCTGTTTGTAATATTAAAATAGCCTTCTTATACTCAATGCACACTCTTATACTCAATACACGGTACATGTACCAAAATAAGATTTTTTACAATTTTTGTCAGTCTGTTTGTTCCGGCTAATCTCTGGAACGGCTGGACTGATTTTGACGAGACTTTCACAGGCAGATAACTGATATAATAAGGAGTAACTTAGGCTACAATATTTTTTGTTATTAAATATAAGCGCGTACAAGATCGCGGTCACAGCCAGTAATATATAAAATAATAAATACCACGATGAAAAGAATTTCAAGTCAGATAATCAAATATCTCATTAAGGGAGATAAAAGATTAATACATTTTTCAAGATTCCAGTGTGACGTAATTCGAACACGAATCATTTCTTGGCACGAATTCTTGATTTAATATTATTGGAATCGCTCGCGTAGACGATGTTATATTATAAGATAATTAGCAGCTTAAATTTATACTAATGATTATTATAGAAGCAGATGAGAGATCAGAATTTGAATTATAGGACTGAAAAAAGCAAATACACTATATATTCAGATAAATAGAGTCGCACTACAAAATTATTAAAACAAATAAAGTCAAGATTGTTCTGTGTGTTTTGGTTGATCTGTGTGTGTGTGTGTGTGTGTGTGTGTGTGTGTGTGTGTGTGTGTGTGTGTGTGTGACATCTACACTTGACACTCGTCAAACGCCATACTACATTACTAGTGTGCATGTACTTAACGTACAACCATTCGCCACTACAACAACAGCAGCCAGTAATTTTCCCACAGCTGGGATAAGGCCTTTTCTCCCTCTGAGAAGATGGTTTGGAGCATGAAATTAGACATGTCAAGTAGGTTTCCCCAAGATGTTTTCCATCACTGCCGAGCTCGAGATGAATTATAAAGACAAATTAAGCACATGAATCAGCGGTGCTTGCCTGGGTTTGAACCCGCTATCATCGGTTAAGATGCACGTGTTCTAACCACTGGGCCATCTCGACTCTGTATGTCGCTCACGACCAAATTACTGAACCGAATTTGATGAAATTTGGTATGAAGCAAATTTGAACACTAATCTACCTCCATAAGCTACTTTTTTGCCTGATATATGACAACCGACAGCTTAAAACGCGAACCAAACCGAGGGCGACTACTAGTTACTAAATAAATAAGTTGAAAAGGGCATTTAAACATTACAACTTAATATATATTGCTAACAAAGTGAGAACGTGTAAAAAACTTACGAGGATTTTATTATCTTTCTCATGTATTCAGTTCAAACAAGGGTTATATTTGGTGTTAAACTTTTGATACAATAGTTACAAAGTGCAGTTTGGAGCTGGATTTTATAGGTGCTTCAAGCAAGAGCCTTTTACTTCACCTAACGTATCAAATGATTTTATATTTCATTCTGTATCATAATAATACACTAATAAATAGGCCTACTAATACTATAGCCTTTTCTAAACAGGAGGTTAAGGATATCAATGCCTAATACTTGAGAGTTACATGTTCCTTGTAATTCATATTTATAGTGTTGTTTTATTAAATTAAATATTAACAACATAGCAAGAGTGTTGATTAATATTTAATTTAATAAAACAACACTATCGCCTGACTATGTGTATTCATTTCTAATAATATGTTTGTTGGGATTCGCGCGTAATTTATACGAAACCATATTGAATATCATAGATTTTTTTATGGCATAGGTTGGCGGACTAGCATATGGGCCACCTGAAGGTAAGTGGTCACCATTACCCATAGACAATGACGCTGTAAGAAATATTAACTATTTTTTACATTGTCAATTTGCCAACCTTGGGAACTAAGATGTTATGTCCCTTGTGCCTGCAGTTACACTGGCTCAATCACCCTTCAAACCGGAACACAACAATACTGAGTACTGTTATTTGGCAGAAGAATAACTGATGAGTGGGTGGTACCTACTCAGACGGGCTAGCACAAAGCCCTACTACCAAGTTTATTTAAAGATTATTTAAACTATCGGCCAATGATATCGAATCAGTTCGATGTCAAATGTTTTTGATTTGGCTTTTGTCCCCTTATGGTATGAATAGACTAAATATTATACATTTATATCTTACATTCAATTATACTATGGAAAAAACAGAGACTATTTAATTCATTTAGTTTAAAAGTAAAACGCGTCGCCTTATTGTCTCCACCGATGAAAGGAGGGCTAGTTAATTTTTTGCTTACAAGGTCGGAATCCGATTCAACGGTGAAGTTTCGCGGTCATGATTTATAATTAATATTAAGGCCCTAATAATACTAATACTCTTCTCTACTACTCTTTCAGGTCATTATTCCGAAATAATGACCTGTAATTTTCGAACAAAGATTATCCCCATTTATTACTGAAACATCATTTCAGTATTTTTACATAGGACACAACATTTTTACAAGGACATAAATGCTCATACATAAAAATAAATGAAAGGTATGATAAAATAATTCATGGATTAATGAAATAAAAAATATAATGACGTCACTACAATCGATATAATTTACATTAATTTATCGAACACAGACGATCCTATTCATTCAATATGCACAAATAAAACAAAACAAAGTATATATTTAAATTTCTGTGCACTCCTTGGTTTTAGTTACAAAGGAAATATTTGCTTTGACCGTCCACTTGATACGCTCAGAAGCATTGCACTGTTCTTACATTGTTTTGTTGAATAAGCAAATATTTTGGTACATTAAAACGATTCACTTAATCCGTCCATGAGATTACAGTAACAGTACAGTAACAGCCTGTAACTTTCCCACTGCTGGGCTAAGGCCTCCTCTCCCCTTTGAACTCCCACTAAGGAGAGGTTTTGAAACATATTCCACCACGCTGTTCCAATGCGGGTTTGTGGAATGCACATGAGGCAGAATTTCGATGAAATCAGACACATGCAGATTTCCTCACGATGTTTTCTGCCGCTGAGGACGAGATGAATTATAAACACAATTAAGCACATATATGTACAGTTACATGTTATTGGTAATTCGACGTATATCCGTTAGGAGGTGATAGGGGTGAATATTTGCAATAATTTTAACCCCCATAGGTTTTTAAAATAATCTGCAGAACAAGTTTCATAATGATTTTTTTTAGTTTTTAAGGCATTTTTGAGGAAATAAAATTTAAATAATATTGTTTTCCGTCTCCCATTTTTAAATTATCACATACACACCCCTATCACCTCCTAACGTTTCCGTTAGGATATGTGGAATTACCAATAACCCTGTATATCGTTCCTTGCCTGGGCTTGAACCCGCAATCATCGGTTAAGATGCACGCATTCTAACCACTGGCCATCTTAGCTCTCTTTTATATAAACTTTATATAAACCAAGTGTCACCATAACGTTAAATCTGGTGGAAGAATATTTTGCAGAAATTGATTAGTTTATGTCTCTTCAAGATTATTATCATTAGATCTTTACGCGTTTGAACCGACTATCTCCAATTAAGATTTACGTATTGTAGCTACTGAACCTAGTCTTGAACAAAATAAACAAGCCATCATTAAGGAAACTTTACATCAGGGACAGAATAGTTTGTTTTAAAACTCTGAAGACATTTTTTTGTGTCCTCTTAATTAACGTTTCTTAAGCGATAATAAAGCTGGGCGATTTATCTAGAAGCAATCAATTTGTCGGGGCTGTTTGTATCTCCGTCAGCCTATCTTAGACGTGCTCTGATTATGTTACTCCGTAAACTCGGTTGAGTCAACAAGTCTAATTACTTGTCGTTCCTACCGGAATATTGAATGCTGTATTATAGAAAGAGTTATGATCGTTTGTTTGGTCACGGTTATTGAATTACATACTTTGTTATTTTGAAGACTAATATGGTATCTCAGAGTTTATGGAACGTTGATCAGTGTCAAATTCAATATTTGTCCGAACGCTCATTGGTCGGATATTACGTCATCGAATGTCAGTAACCAATAGCTATTAAGTTTGAGTAAAGTGCTAGTAAAAATAAGTAAAGTAACAGCCTATCAACGTCCTACGTAACCGAACACATGGGATCTCCTGCGCCCCCGTTATGGGAGACTTTCCTATAAAGCAACGAATAATAATGGCAGATGATTACCCCCATATGAAGGTGATGAGACAAAAAACTTCCTTAAAGGCCGGCAACGCATCTGCAATCCCCCTGGTGTTGCAGATGTTCATGGGCGGTGGTAGTTGCTTTCTATCAGGTAAGCCTCCTGTTCCTTTGCCACTTAGGTCACAAAAAAAATTAAAGAACATGAAAATTTAAGGGAGATTGTCCGGGCTTGAATTCCAAATTTTGCTAAAGATAACGAGTTCTTACCACTGTTTCCTACACTGATATCGTTTCTAAAATGGGATTAGACATAGGACTAGAATTGCGTGAGATACTAGGCTTTCTATCTTTTTGATAGACTAAAAAAAGCGTTTAAACTAATATAAGATATGTAGCTGAATGTAGTTATTAATTTATAAGTAACACATTTAAACAAAGGTATATTGAAATTTTTATGGATTGAAATTTACTTGCATGGTGGAAGGGCTATGCTCAAGCTTTAATTTTAGGAAGAATCACCCACCTAAAGAAATTCTACTGCTAAACAACAATACTTACTTAATATTGCTATGTTAGCTCCTAGATTTGATGACGCGTTGGTGGTGTAAGCAATGATACTTCTTATAAATGTTTGTGAGTGATAGTGAACACTAACTACGAGGCTTGGCTCGTTCACGTAACTTCTCTATAAAAGCAAAACTATCTTTTTATAACAAAATAAGACCACGTTCTAAAAACTTATACAAAAATTAAACATTCAAATGTCACCCTTATTGTGTCCACAGAATGTTTAATTTCAACCAACGCGAAAATATAAAAAATACATTTGCATACAGATTATTTAGGTACAAATTTAAGTGTGATTAGACTTAAATATTTATTTATAGCTCGTTGTTAAAATTCATAAAATGTAAAAACTGGACTTTGTAAAGGCGTTATTTTAAAACGGAATACAAATGAGCTGTCATTTTATATATTTTCACAAAATGATTTACAAATGTTGCGAATTATGAAAGTATATATTATACATATATTGTCCGACTACTGTATATGTCAAATAGGCTGTTTTTAATTTTATATAGGCTGTTTTTGTTGTTTTTGTTGGCTTAAGATTTATCTTTAGAAGTAATAGAAAGTAACTGAGAAAAAATTTCCAACTGTTTGGTGAAAATATTACTTGGTGGGACTTTGTTAAGGTACCAACCAATAATCAGAGATATTAACGTCAAATAAATGTGAATATTGTTGAGTTCCGCTTTGGTGGTGGAGTGAGGTAATTAAACAGACACAACAGTATCTTAGGTCCCGAGTTTAGTAGGACATTGGTCACGTAAGGAATGGTCAAAATATGTTGCAATGCTAAACTCTATGAATGGTGGTAGTGGCCAGTCCTCAATCAAAATTTCTTCTCCCATAATACGACAGATTTTATTTAATACTAGCTGTTTCCCGTGGCTTGCTTTTATGGAAGTTGCTTATATTACAGATTAATTTAAAAAATTGCGTTTATTTAAGGCCTTTTTGTCACTATATATATATATAGAGCCGAGCTGAGCCGAGATGGCCCAGTAGTTAGATCATGTGCATCTTAACCAATGATTTCGAGTTCAAACCCAGGCAAGCACCACAATATATGTGCTTAATTTAAGAGTGTAAACCTGCATGTGTCTAATTTCATTGAAATTCTGCCACATGTGCGTTGCACCAACCCGCATTGGAACAGAAAGGAGGCCATTAGCCTAGCAGTGGGAAATTTACAGTCTATTACTTTACTTTACTACTACTTATATATAGAAGGACAAGCTTCTTAACAGTTCAAAGGTGATTTAAAAGCGTAATCTTAGATTGAATGTACACATACCTAACCTAACCTAATCAATGGGCCTTGACGCCTTGATTACGGTTGAACGCGCTAATCGCTTATCTCTAATCGGCCTTAGGAATTGCTTTGAAATTTATAATTTTACAAATAATTTAAAATGCCTTTATATTTACATGAATAGCTTCTCGGTAGAATCTATGTTGGAAACCGGTGGCTTTTCGTTCAGTATTTATTCCTGTATAATAGTGTCAAAGGTACTTACTTTTTCTTTACAACATTATTGCTATATTATGAAGGCGAAAGTAAGTCTGTCAGTTTGTTGCTATCTCACTTTTTAACCATTGAACTGAAAATAAAGGAATTTGGTATTAAGCAAGTTTTTAATCCAAGGAAGGAGGAAGAGTACTTTTTTAAACGTGGTACTTGACGAGTAACCATAACACGAGCGAAGCCGCAAGTGACAATTATGAGATAAATATATTGATATTACGGTGCCACGGTGCCCTTGCCCCAACAATCAAAAGAAAGAAGCGATACGAGCCCCTTGATTGATCCAGTATATTATTGTGTAAAAGGTAATTTGTAAAAAACATATTTGTTAAAGTATTCTCGTATTGTTTTTTGATAGATATACTGTAGGGTTTTATTGGCTGACACCGACTCCAAATATAACAATAATTATAACTACATGATATAATCGTTAATCGACTTTTAAGTAGTCTAATATTTTTCATTTCATTTAACTTAGGAAGACTCTAAAAAATATGTTGAATACGCAATTATTTTTATTGCTTTTTCGTGCATATTCATTTGTTTTAAAATAGTGTTTTGTTTGAAGTCGGTTTTTCTTTTTGTTAAAATTTTTATTTATTTTTTGATTTTAAGTGAAGCTGATGTTGACTAACTACTTTTTTTAATATGGATAGATTAAGCGTTCCGTTTATATGAGTCAGAAACTACTTCGAGGGCAATTTCAAAGGAAACTTGCGAATAAAGCAAAAATAGACTTTCGAAAATGCGGATTTAATACGTCACGCGGCGTAAACTACAAGGATCGCTCGAACGAGCTGTAATCGAACTCAGCAAAAAAACTTTTCAAAAGACCAACTATATTTCGTACATCATATGACATCACATCACATACACAAAATTTTATTAAAGATAGTAAGAAATTCTGCCCCATATTGCACCCTAACTGCGAGCCGTATAGGAGTTCCATCACTACATAGTATAAAACAAAGTCGCTTTCTCTGCCCCTATATCTTTAAATCTACGCAACGGATTTTGATGCGGTTTTTCTTTAAAGATAGTGTGATTCAAGGGGAAGGTTTGTGTATATAATACATGAACAATATAGTAAAGAAACACTGATAATTTTAGAAGTTTGCGATGTAATGTCGTAAATAAACAAATTCTGTAGTATATTTAGTATCAGTATTGCACCCGTGCAAAGCCGGGGTGGGTAGCTAGTTGATTATAATATTCGACTATGATAATTACATAAACATAACGACATTACGGAAGGTGACTCAAATATCCAAATAACCTATAAATAAAAGATTCGACGGAGTATCGCTAACGTGCTCCTCAGAATTGTTCCGTTCCCTTCCGTTCCGTTACTTTGTCATGAATCCTGTGCTCAGAACCATACCAAACTTTCACCAAATACCCTTGAAGTATATATTTTATAATAAAAAAAGAATTATCAAAATTGGTTAACGTGATTTTCAGTTATTCACCTATTTGTCGCGCATATACATAATGCAAATTAAGACTTATGTCGTTTTTATATGGATCCCATCATCGGAAAAAAATAAAAAAAAATGGGACCCCACGGGAAGCACGACCTTTCAAACAAAAGAAAATTATCAAAATCGGTCCACCCAGTAACAAGTTATGAGGTAACAAACATAAAAAAAAAAAAATACAGACGAATTGATAACCTCCTCCTTTTGGAAGTCGGTTGAAAACAAATTAAAATGCACTAAAAAGTAATAAAAATAATTGCATATTTAACATATTTTTGAGAGTCCTCCCAGGTAAAATGAAATGAAAAATATTAGACTACTTAAAAGTCGATTTACGATTATATAATGTACTTATAATTATTGCTATATTTGGAGTCGGTGTCAGCCAACCCTATACTATACCTATCAAAAAACAATCCGAGAATACTTTAAGAAATGTTTCTTACAAATTAACTTTTATACGATATTATACTGGGTCAATCAAGAGGCTCGTATCGCTTCTTTCTTTTGACTGTTGAAGCGTGTGCCTGTGGCTGACACCATTTATTTTATTTATTTTATTTATTTAAAGCATTGTGAAACTTCAACATTTGTACAACGTAAGAACTAAATTAAATATCTTCGTAAGATTTTACATTGTTAAATTTGAAGTTGATTATTTATTAACAACTCGAACACATTGCTTACTGATGTAGTTATAGTTATTAATTTTTTTAGTTGTCTCAGACATACATATGTCTATGCCTTTGGTATTTAAGTTGTATTTTTATGTTACTGTGTCTACATTCACTCAGCATCACGAGTAAAGTTAGAATATAGAATATTTTAAATGTTTTAAGCTTATATTTTAAGGCCTCCTCTCTCTTCGAGGAGAAGGTTTGGAAGATGTTCTACCACGGGTTGGTGGAATACACATGTAGTAGAATTTCGATTAAATAAGACACATGCAAGTTTCCTCACGATGTTTTCCTTCACCACCGAACACGTGGTGGTGCTTTCCTGGATTTCAACCAGCAATAAACGGTTGAGATGCCTGCGTTCTAACCACAGGTCACTTCAGCTCTTTAAATGTAGTATTGATATGAAATATTGAGGCTGCATTTGAAGTCGATCTTTGACTCCAGACGATATCTTTATTGAATCAGAATGTGTTCTTTTGATCCCATTGAAATTTGAAGAAAACATTTTAAACTGTCTTTTCTTTTTTCGCTTTTTTCTTTACATATTTGTAGTTGTTTATTATCAATTCGTTTTTTATTAAGCTTTCAAATAATTCGTTCTGCTATTGTTTGTTCTTTATCATTTTTATTCTTGTAATATTGTGGTTTGTTTACAAATAATGTTTAAATAAAAACCAGCCAGTAAAATCGTATTGTTGGAAAAATATTCATTAAGATTAAACCTTATATAGTTTAGGAAATACGCGATATTCCTTAGCAGTCAATCTTAAACGCCATTACATTTGCTAAGCAAATATTTTACATGAAATATATTATTCTGACATTTCTAGTTTATTTTCGACGGTCTATTTGGCTGACGTCCCACATCGAGACATATTTCATGTATATGTTATCTAAAAATTCACTATAACCACGGCGTCACTGCGTCGTGGTTTTATCAGGACACGCCTGATCTCGATATACCGATATTTATTTAGGATTCCGATCCATATTTGGTTTGGTAAAATGTTGATTCGTTTGACATGTCTCTTCGATTTTGGAATGCATTAGAGTTGGAATGACGGATCAGATACCATTGGTCAATTTAGACAGAAATATGTAGCTCACCTTAATTTAAAAGGTACATAAGATATATTAGTTATAGTACGACACAACTTAGATGTGGCAACTTCAACATTCGTAAAACCGATCAAATCCGAATTAAGTACGCTATCCCAAATTATCAATATTTCTTTCTTGTGTGAATATGATCTTAACCAAATGTAATAACTTGTAATATCATATTACTTACGTCGATTTGCTTTCTCCAGTTGAACTGACGCGACAATCTATAGCGACGAATAGCGTCGAATGGCGCGATAGGGTGCCATTTCTATTGGTTGTGTAAATCGGTAGTAATCGGTTTTATTGAATTTGCCGATGCCACATCTAAGTTGTGTCGTAATATACCAAGGTTGCGCATTAGCAGTGTAAGCAGGCAGGTGTAAATTTTTTTAATGCTCATAGCATTGTTGTACTTATAGGTGACCTATTAAAACTAATATTATTTAAGAATATTTTCTTGTAGTATCATTTTAACAGTGTGTTTTTAAAAGTTATTATTTATCCTCTATTATATAAACATAAGCATTTTTAGGACATGTTGGTTTTGCTTAATGCATTTAATAAATATTCACAGTGACGTTCAGCGGATAGCTGTGGTCATATACCAGATGTGGTCATGTGGTCATTTGTTTTGTTAGTACTATTATGCTAGAGGTTCCATATTCAATTTTATTTGACGTTGCGTTTTAAATTTAAATACTAGACCGTCATCCAAACCACATACATATATATACATAAACGTGACATCAGTGGCTGTACTCCAAGTTAAGATAGTACATGTCAATCCAGATATCATTTAACTTTTTTGAAGGCCAGCAACACGCCTGCAAGCCCGGAATTGCAGATGTCCATGGGCGCTGGTAAGCATTTTCTATCAGCAGAGCCTTCCATCTATTTGTCATTTATACCAAAAAAAAGCCACTAGTTTTCTTTCCTTAATGTAAGAGTTATTCAAAACTTCACTGAGACATTTTAGAGAGAGAGATAGAAATATAATATTTGAACTGCAGTGAGACATTTTTAAGAAAGAGATAGCAGTATAAAAATTAAATTTATTCTAGAACTAAAAGGACATATGTCTGTTCTGTGATAAATCCAAACGTAACAGTCGGTAGTAATACGTACAGACGCATGTCTTCAACAAATATATCTTTCAAAAACAGAATATTTGATTATTTTTTCAGGAAATGGGATTTTCCCTCAAGGAAAAGGATTAGAAGCTCGCTCGCGGTTTTACATATCTGAGTATGTCTTCCGTAATGCAAGCTTTCACGCGATGTTTCCTTTCAAGATAGATCACAAGATGAATTGTAAATATAAATTATTAACTAGAAATCACAGCGAATTTTGGTAAGGAATGAATTACTTGATTCAGATAAAGGATTTGATGATTGAAAGATGATGATCAGATGGACTTTTTGCTTGTCCTCCAACTGAAGTCATAAAAATATATACAAATTATTTATTACATTAAATTATAACATATGGTTCAGTGGTTAGAGCGCGTATATTTTAACCGATCATTACGGGCTCAAATCAGGCCAACACCAATGAATTTTCATGGGCTTAATATGTGTTGTCAGATATTATTCGGACAATATTATTTTAAATTTTAGCTTATGTGTAATTCTGATGTAGTTAATATGCTAAATTAAAGTTTCATAAAAATCATTTCTGGAAATTTACTTTCTTAATTTAATTGTACTCCAGCTCGGTATGTATCTAGCTTCAATGTAATTCTGACACATATGTATCCACCAACAAGCATTGGAGCAGTGGAGGAATATGCTTCCAACCTTCTCCACAAGTGAGAGGAGGCCTTAGCACAGTAGTGGAAAATTTACAGACTGTTTCTAATTATTACTATCAAATATATGATTGCTTTGTTCTGTAAAAAATTTAAAAGTAAGTTGTTCCAATCGTATTGACTATTGAACTTGATAGTAATTTTCTATACGTCGAATTTATTTCATTAAATACAATACATAGTCAATAGCAATAAGACTAGTAGACAGTACATATACATATCAACGACCTCTATTATATTCCATAAAAATATAGTATTTCTCCATAAAAGAATCTTTTTATGACTTACATTGATAGCAGCGTTGCCAGCAATGCATTCTGAATCGTAATTTATATATGAGTATTGTCCGGAATAGAGAATTGGAATCGAGCCAGCGTCCGATAAGGGCGAACACACATTGGCTGACAGTTGCCTAAAATGAGAACAATGAAAGAAAAACGCTAAATTTGTCCAACTGATTAAACTGTGTTGAAAGTTTCACTTGTGATCTGTCTTCGCCTTAATTCGAAGTTAACATGTCTTTTATTGACCGACATAAAAAGGAGGAGGTTATCAATTGGTCTGTATTTTTTATGTTTTGTCGTCTTTTGGCTATGTGAAACGATTTTTTTTTTTTTATTTGAAATCTAGTGATTCTCGTGTGGCTCCAAAAATAACAATAACTGTAACTATATTATATAAATTTAATTCGATTTTTAAGTAGTCTAATAATGTTTATATTATTTTACTAAGAACAACTCTAAAAAATATTTTTATCATTGTTCTTAATGTTATGTTATGTTGAGTTAAATTTAAAATGTTAACATGTGAAGGAGTTGAAAGAGTTAATTATTTCATATTTTGATTTGATAATACACTTTAATAATCTATTTTATATGTCAGGGTAATTGGCTTTTTTGGCACTATTAACAGGCCTAAATGTCAGTTAGCCTATACACCTTCCTTTCTAATAAGGCAATGGTAAATATGTAAACATACAAACTTGATAGCCAAAATGTGTATAAATTTTTTTTTGTGCTACTTAATAGCTACCTGAGATGGCCCAGTGGTTAAAACGCGTGCTTCTTAACCGATGATTACGGGTTCATACCCAGGCGAGCACCACTATATAAATGTGCTTAATTTGTGTTTATAATTCATCTCGTGCTCGGCGTTGAAGGAAAACATTGTGAGGAAATCTGCATGTGTCTAATTTCATCGAAATTCTGCCACATGTGCATTCCACCAACCCGCATTGGAACAGCGTGGTGGAATATGTTCCAAAACCTTTCCTTAATGGAAGAGGAGGCCTTATCCCAGCAGTGGGAAATTTACAGGCTGTTACTTTACTTTTTTTACTAACCTAATTTAATCAATTAAGTATGTTCTAACCAATATAAATCTATACATATAAAAGCGAAATGCAACTCAATGATTAATCACGAAATCTCAGTAACTATAACACCTACAAATTAGAAATTAGGCAGGTAGGTTCCTTGATTATAACTATTGTCGGGACAAATCCGCAGGTTCAGCTAATATTTTTATATTTAGAGCCGCTTAGCAAAATAGTAATAATATTCATTTTATCAAATGAAATGTGAGGTATGGGGGGACTCATCAGTCACTCATCACTCACCAGTTATAAGTGGTAAATTGCGTTTCGAATGGTGTCGAACTTTTTAGTGGAACATTGAAAGTAAAATGAAGTTGAGTAGTATTGTTTAATAATAATAATAAGACGACCTCCGTGGTCGAGTGGTGTGTACACCGGTTTTCATGGGTACGCCACTCCGAGGTCCCGGGTTCGATTCCCGGCCGTAGATTATCATTAGTTTTCTATGATGTATTGTGTCTGGGTGTTTGTAGAACCGTTGTTACTTCTGATTTTCCATAACACATGTGCTTTAGTTACTTACATTTGAATCGGAGTAATGTATGTGATGTCGTCTCATATTTATTATTATTATAATTATATAATTATTTGTAGTGCAAACAATTCTTATATAAATTTTATACTAAGAAATACACAAAGTGGCTTAAGAATGGTTAAGTAAGCGGCTAGTTTAATTTGTTTCAGTTGATATCACTTATTTCATTAATAATTCGATACCTTAGCACAATAGTTTCAATTGTATATTTAATTTACAGGATTCGAATGATTCAAGATACTTTAAAAATTTAATTAACAAACTCTTAACGAACAGTCTTGAATATTAGTATGCTAAGCAAAGCCCTGTTCACCTTCAGTTTTAATTAAAACAGAAGAAAAAATGTACACGTAAAGCAGATAGTTAATCAATATCATTAAAGAAACTATATTAATATGTTTTTTTTATGGAATAGGTTTGCGGACGAGCATATGGGCCACCTGATGGTTAGTGGTCACCATCACCCATAGACAATGACGCTGTAAGAAACATTAACTATTCCTTACATCGTCAATGCGCCACCAACCTTGGGAACTAAGATGCTATGTCCCTTGTGCCTGTAGTTACACTGGCTCACTCACCCTTCAAACCGGCACACAACAATACTGCGTACTGTTGTTTAGCTAACCACTGGGCCATCTCGACTCTTCCTCGAGTTACTTTCACATTTATAATATTGATATAGATTATAACAAATAAAAAATAAACCTACCCTTAATTTGGTGTGTATTCAAATAACCTGAGGGTTTATTCGCGACCATAATTTTAACCCAAATCCCATTTAAACGATGAACGGTGACATTTTTTTAAATTTTATTACATTGTACAGATGAGTCTCATTTGTATTCTGAATACGCCCCATCGGTTCGGAAACATTTTTTACCAAACACTTCCTTTATCCACGGGTATTAAGTTACATTTAAAAACGGTTCATAAACGTATATTTTGCGTTTGTTCAGCCGAGCTAGACTTGTTGAAAACTGGCCTGATAAAAAAATATATATTTGAATTTAGAACGACTGATTTGAGTGAGACAGAATATACACGATATGACAAAGAGAATTGAAACTATAGAACAACAGCCGAGGATAATTAACCGTTATATTCTCCTAACTACATTAATTAACTACCTTCTATACAGTTATATAATAGTTTATCCTGGCTCACTATCATGGCATTGTCAAAACTACTATATCTAGAAACCTAGGTTTATTCTTTAATATTAGTATCTGTTGATAATGAATTTGAGGACGCTTGCAAATATTAATTTCAATTGGGAAATGGGAGGAATTAAATTTTCTTTTAAGGTAATCATTATCATTGTATAAAACAGACTTCCCTTACCGCTGTATGTCCAATGTATGCTCAGAAGTTTAAAATTCCGCAACGGATTTTGATGCGGTTTTTTTAAATAGATAGAATGATTGGAGAGGGATGTTTTGTAAATAATATATAGATAATATAGTAAAGAAACACTCATAATTTTAAAAATTTCTTGATACCCCAAATATACATATCAGTATAAGCATTGCATCCGTGCGAAACCGAGGCGGGTCGCTCGTGTATATAATAAACGTAAAATTAAGTGAAATTTGTACAAATGTAAATAGATGCATGCTGTGAAGAATTGTAGAGAGTAAAACACAACGGTTACTTTCTTAAATTACGTTCCGAACCGGTGGTAGCCTCACTTAATTGTTAAATGACGATTCAAAAGTGCTTGTAAAAGCCTACTTGAATAAAGTTTATTTTGATTTGATTTGAAATTGATTATACAAGTATTATTAAAAGTATACAAATCATACCGTACCTTAGTTCAATCAACATAAAGTGTTGAAATCTATTCAAAACTGAGAATTCGCAAAGTGAGTTATGCAACGATACTGTTTGCAACCGTGCAAACAATTTGCAATACTTAAGCATGATATTTCCCGTGAATAAGACCAAGTTTCGGTTTATGCTGGAAGTTCAACAAACAACCGATCATCACTCGAACTTCAGACGAAACTATGGGAGACGACTTAATAGGGAACAGACAGTGCGATTACGAGGAATTGCAAAAGCAATTGTTTGAAATTGCGATACAGATCTGTTCAATCACAAAGACGCAGTTAACGCGAAATTATCAGTGTGCATTAACAAATATAATATTCTCTCTCCCTTTTTTTATTCCTTTCTTTTTCTATTCTCAATTTGAATAAAGTATATAAGTATTTGCTTCGTGTAGGACTTCGTGCAGGACTTGTAGGTAGCCCGCTTAGATCATATTCTACCGCTAAGCAGCGATGTTTAGTATTATTATGTTTTGGTTTGAAGGGTGAAAGAGACACGCACAAGGGACATAACTTCTTAGCTCCGAAGGTTGATGACACATTGTTGTGATGTAATAGCAATAATAATAATAAGGAATAGCCAATATTTATTCCAGCGCTAATGTCTATTGGCGATAGTGACTACTTACCATCGTTTGACCGGCTACCTATACCATAGATTATTTAGATGAATTTGGTTTGGGGACAGTTTGAGTCAAATTAAAAAATATGTATACATAAAATTCGCATGATTAAAGCCGCGTTTTATACATAATTTGCTGTCATTTCTAGTGAAAAATATTATTTGTAAATAACAATAAATATTGGACAACATCATCAACAATAACATATTATGTATAATACATAAGAATAAGTTTGATATGGGGATAGTTTGAGGGGAAAGTTAGGCTATTTTATTTCAATATATAAAGTTATAAATGTCCGACGAGTAAAGCCGCGTTATATAAATATATTCAGGTAATTTTTCACTCGTGACAAATATTATTTATATCTTAGTTACATTTTTAATATAAATTTAAAAAACAAAAGTTACTTTTGCCCTTTCCGTTCATTTATTTTCGCTTCGTATACCTAAAATAATGCCTCGTGAAAAGTTAATCTTATTTCATTTGATTTTCTGGTCGGAGAAGTTTTTAGAATACACTTCTGAGTCCGAAATTACAAAGACGAGAATAATTTTAGCCGCGAACCTGATTCTGTTTTAGTCTCAGATTGTTTAACCAACGCTGATCATTTCTTAAATTATTTAGCAGCTTATTAATTACTAGCGATCTTCCCCGGCTTCGCACGTCTAAAACTGTCAGTGTTTTTTTACTATATTGTGTGAATCAAGTTATGTGTTAAAAAACTACATCAAAATCCGTTGTGTAATATTAAAGATCTCAGCATACAAAGGGACATACAGCGGTGAGTTTTATACAATATAATGAACAAGATACTTTGAAACCGATATAGTTGTTTCTCCTTTATTGTGTTATCATTCTATACATGACTGTTTCTACATTTCTTGCATTTAATTGTTACAACAACTACATGTACCCTCTCTCTTTGTTGGGGACGTTAGGAGCACATTCCACCACGCTGCTCGAAAGCGGGTTGGTGGATTAACATGTGGCGCAATTTTTTGAAATTAGACACATGCAAATTTCCCTACGATGTTTTCCTTCACCGCTGATTACGAGATGAATTATAGATACATATTAAACACATGTAAATTTAGCAGTGCTTCAGGCAAGCACCACTAAATTGGAACCGATGAAATTAGACACATGCAGGTTTGCTCACAATTTTTTCCTTCATCGCGGTGCACGAGATGAATGATATATAAACTTTGTATTTAAGCACATGAATATTAACTGGTTCTTGCCTGGGCTAGAACCCGCAATCATTGGTTATGATTTACCACTAAGCCATACTGTTACTTTTATTGTTATCATCATCACCATTGAAGGTCACCAGTTCAAACTTAATCAAACTGAGGCTCACATGTTTCAATATTCCTTATAAATCACTCATCTTAGTTCTGGAATAAGATAAGAACCTTGTCTTTATAAAGAGAAAGCCTGCCCCAACAGTAAAACACTTAATAAATTTAATATAATAATAAGACAAGGTTCCTCAATTGAAATAAGTTTTGCAATAAATAAGTGTAGACATTTAATATCTTTGCAGTTTTTTTATGAAAAACTTTAACAAGCAACGTGACGGAGTTCAATGTATTGTGACGCCTTTCATTTTCGTCTTTTATGTAAATTTAATTTTTTTTTAGTATAAGTTTGACAATTGAAAGTTCATGAATATATTTGTATCAGATTATTATATTAGATTTATTACAAGTCAATGCTCCCCGATCAGACGTCATAAGATAGCATATACTTTATGTATTAACTTTTATGTTTGTATTTTTTTGGATTTATTCTTCTATAACAACAATAGTCTATAAATTTCCCCTAAGGCTATGTGCTAAGGCCTCCTCTACCTTTGATTAGAAGGTTTGGAACATATTCTACCATGCTCTTCCAATGCGGGTTGGTGTACACCACACAGGCAGCAGAAATTCGATAAAATTCGGCACATGCACTTTTATCTTTACCGCCGAGCACGAGATGAATAATTCATTCATAATTATTATGAACACAAATTAAGCATATGAATCTTCAGTGGTGCCTGTATCTGAACCCGCAATCTTCAGTTAAGACACACGCGTTTTAACCTGGACCATCTCAACTTTTCTCTATACCTACTTTTTATTTCCAACCTCTTTTTTATATACAGCTGCTTATCCCACTCGGAATGTCACAGATATTGTTATACATGATTTTTTGCAAAACATTGACCGTTTACCCAACGAACGCAAAAGAAACTCTCAAAAGGAAATTTTCTTTACTCTTTTTTGCAACATTCTTCATTAATATATCACTTCTATTTAACGTAGCATGTTAGTCTGATAGTCATGGTAGCCTTTCTCTTTAAATAGACTATATAATTATACGCATAGTTCTTGATTAGCGCGTTCCACCAAGCAACTATTTTATTTTATTATATCATATTTTATTTTATTTAATCAACTTTATGTTTAAATTTTTTTTTATATAATATTTCCATTGTTACTTCTGTTGGATGTTCTGAATACATAAACAAATACATTATATACATAAAGATACATTTTTTATTACATATTTACACTTATCTTTTTTGGGTAAAATACATTAGAAAGGGGGGATGAGAGAGAGATAAAATCTATGTCAGCCAAATCAATCGTGGAGATGAGAGAGAGTGGAGAAAGTTGTACGTAATTTCTTTTTTAGTATATTATTCAAATTATAGGAGATACGCTGTAATTTTTGCTAATTAATTAACACATTTTATGCCTGTATTCTATAGTATTTTCAAGAACTGCAAAATTTCGTTTCATTAGAACTCAGACCGATTTACAAAGAATTGCTCTGGGAGTGAGTCGCGATAATACGATTGCATACCCAGAGCAATTACGGTGGAGCGTGATCCAAGTACATTTTAAACTTAGTTACATTCTCTGTTATCCTATTGATAATAGAATTGTATCTACTATAAAATAGTTTGCTATCTAATGGTACATGAAACAAGAAATGCACACGGCATTTTCTGTTGGTCTAGAAAACAGACTAGCTTAATCAGACACAAGGCGCGGTCTCAATTTTAGGAATTATTGATATTCCCAATAATCTCTCATAAAGCTTTTGCTGGGAGGGTGTGCGATAGTAGCCAAGTAGGATCGAACCTGCGAATAGGCAGCCAGTAGGTACCAATGCGTTATTGACGCTTGAAATCCCAACCTAAACAGTAAATAATGGGTTACGACTATAATTGCGTTAGACTTGAATATGTCGACAATTAAAGAAAGAAACAAAAACAATAATAGGTCTCCCTTTAAGGAGAAGGTTTGGAACATATTCCACCACACTGTTCCACGCTGTTCCATGCTGTTCCAATACCAAATTAGACACATGCTGGTTTCCTCGCGATGTTTTAAAGACAGAAAACTATGATAATATTTAAAAGTTTACAAGTAATTGACTTGTATTTTAATTAAAAATTCATTGTTAGAGATATTTTACATTTGCCATGCTTTATAAATTTTATCCCTGTTTCAAAATGGCGCACAAATTGCTGACTAAATGGTCTACGGATTTCTTTTGTTATATCGAAGGATTTAAAGACTCAGTGATGTAGGTCTGAGCTTTAATTCTCGAATTTCGGATAAGATCTAAGTAATCTATCAACAGAACCGCCTCGCATCAGATTCATACATTCATATTATAAAAGAATAGAGAGTAAAATGCCCTTATTTGTAATACTCACGTTAGACAATGCTTAGATTAATTTCGTAGGATATTTTACATGCTAATGTCTGCCTAATATTTCATTTATACGTTTATACTTTAGTAGCTAACATTTCTAAAGTATATAAAACTTAAAAGTTAATATTACTTACTCCAAAACGAACACCAAATAATTGTAAATTTATGTGTGATTTGTTTGTTTTTTAATACTAACGGCCTGACCCTGCTTCGCACGCCTGCAAAGCTGTAACTAAATATTGTACATATATTATACCAATTACCACTGCAAAACCATGCAGTAACGTAAACCTACACGATTTTATAGTCTAAAAATATGTCTGAAAATTCTCGAATTTCTATTTTCCCTTTTAATAAATAACATAAGCGTTGGAGGAATAATATTAGTTATGTCAGACTTTTAATGATGAATATTTTATTAGTTCTACAATTGCATATTTAATTAAAATCAAAAAGATTGACGATGGCACTAATTTTATTTCATTTTCTGATATGATTATGTTAATAACCGTTTAGTAAGCTGCCATGCTTTTTACACAATACATTGCTGTTTATGATATTATTATGATTAATTTTGACGTTTTTACAGGGCGATGTATACCGAGCTAGTATTGTATATCATTGCTAGTTTAACATTTTCGTGACCCAGAGATAGGACGTTTTTTAATATCACTTCAGAGGTTCGAGGGCTTTCCATCTAATTGCTAAAAGTTTTACTTTTCTGTCGCGACAGGCGTTCTTTTGTTTTTCGCAATTTTATGGACGTCAGTTTTTTAAGTAATTTGAGAGTTTTTTTTAGCAATACAAAGACCTTAAAAGTTTCGTAATACTTATTTTTAATTAAATACTTGGCTCTATAACTGTGAGTGCTAAAACATTACCGTTTAATGTAAAAACTATCGATAAAAATATCGTTACTAAAGTTGGCGGACGAGCATATGGGCCACCTAATTGTCAGTGGTCACCATCATCCATAGACAATGACGCTGTAAGAAATATTAACTATCCCTTACATCGTCAATGTGCTACCAACCTTGGGAACTAAGATGTCATGTCCATTGTGCCTGTAGTTACACTGGCTGACTCGCCCTTCAAACCGGAACACAACAATACTGAATACTGTTATTTGGTGGTAGAATAAATGATGAGTGGGTGATACAGACGGGCTTGCACAAAGCCCTACCACAAAGTTACTTATAATACAGAAGAAAAACGCTAATAATTCTAGATATACAAAATCAAATGCCAATACAAAAAAATCCGTAATGGTATACGTATATCCCTAAAGGAAGAACCCACAACAACCATTTTTTAACTTTTAATTTTCACGAGAAATAATGCACGATTTAGGAAAGTGATTTTAAATAGCACAATATTCATTATTAGTTATTTAACATAGACTAATATAGCACTTTGGAGCAATTAAATTAAATGAATATTTTCGAAAATATCAAAGATTTCAAATGCAGGGACATTACGGTTTGTATTGTCTAATGAAAAAAATGATGAGAACATTGTATATGAAAACATTCTGTAGGCTATTTTGTATCAGCATAGCACCCGTGAGCAATACGGGGCGGATAGTTAGTAGTGTATAAACACAGGTGCACTCTGTATATCCTCACTATTGGATCGCAAAGAGCTTACGTGCTTAAAGGGAAGGTGCGGAGACATTTTAAAATTACAAAACCAAAGCATTACTCAAAATTTTCATATATTTTTCCATCTTACTTATATTGGTAACTAACTTATCCACAAAATATTATCCGATTCATCAAGCATGCAACTGACAGTCACAAATTTGTTACCTTACCACCTTGACAACCCGAGCTGAATGTCCATTTTTAAAAAAGTAACAATTTGTAAATTACCCATCTAAGGCTCCTCTTCCATTAAGAAGAGGGTTTGGAACATATTTCAACACGCTGTTCCAATGCGGGTTGGTGGAATACACATTTGGCAGAATTTCGATGAAATTAGACACATGCAGGTTTCCTCACGATGTTTTCCTTCACCACCGAGCACGAGATGAATTATAAACACAAATAAAGCACACATATATATATATATATATATATATATATATATATAGCGGTGCTTGCCTGGATTTAATCCCGCAATCATCGGTCGATGCACGCGTTCTAACCACTGAGCCATATAAGTTGTTCAAATTACTTCCATATCTTTCGTGTTATCGAAAGAAATTATGTATTACATTTTTAATCGGGTATATTATATTTATATTTAAAATAATCTTTTGTATGATACTGGTAGGGTTAATGGGCTACTTGATAGTATATGGTCACCACTCCATACTAGATATACAGTGGCGCTATACAGAATTTCAACCACTTTCAATTACCAAAGCGCGGCTACGCTTAACAAGTAACTATTACACTTACAAATAACATCTTCATTATTATAAACACAAATTAAGCACATATATATAGTGGTGCTTGCCTGGACTTGAACCTGATATCATCGGTTAAGATGCACGTGTTCTAACCACTTGGCCATCTCCCTTCGTTTTACTGTGTCTGAATGGCGACTTCACTTCCTTGACTACATCACTCGTACTACAATAATATATTAGCCACCAGCGGTTTTCACCCACGTGTACGCAAAGTTATGTTCTAGGTGTTATGTGTCTTTGTCAAATTATATCCAGATCCATTCTTTGATTTATAAGACGTTTAGTTAAATATGTTGTTAGGAAGATGTTTTGTGATAGATTTGTCTGATAGTTTATTTTTAAGAAATATTCAATTTATATTATTTTGTAATTTATTTAAAAATTATTGTGTTTTTTTTTTCATTTAAATAAAACAATTTAAAGTCTACTGGAAGGTTAAATTCTAAACGAAAACACACAGATTAATTGAGAAACAAAAAAATGTTTGATTACAATTTTTCAAAAAAAAATATTATTTTGAAAAATTTTCAATATTAGAAAAACAAACTTGAAGTAATTTCTTTCCTAATTCTGTTTCAAACAGATTTATACTTCCTCTAAACAACTTCCTGTGGTCGGAGCGGCCGGGGTAATGACGTCACATCCGCCCTGTATTGCCCGCAATTTGCTTTAATAAATCAACTTGCATTGTAACAATGTACCTTGTTTATGCTATAAATACCCTGATAGCAATATTTATTTCAAGTACACTTAGACTTTGTTCGTCGTGTGGTACAGATACGTATAAAAGGAACATATATTTGTGAAAGAACGAAAGGCAATAGCAAAACCAATTTATAAGTAAGCAAAGTATATTTAATAAAATAGTCGATAATTATACTTATTTCTAAACACTGATTACAATGTCTTTGAATATAACAGAAAAAGTTATTGTAGCCTAAGTTACTCCCTATTATATCAGTTATCTGCCAGTCTGAAAGTCCCGTCAAAATCGGCGCAGCCCTTACAGAGATTAGCCGGAACAAACAAACAGTCAGACGGATAAACAGACAGACAAATGGACAGACAGAACGACAAATATTGTAAAAAAAATTATTTTGATATATGTACCTTAATATACATACATTATGTATATATCAATAATACGTGTTTAAATCAAATTATTTTATTAATTTTTAGAAATCACTTTGAAGTCGGTGTAATTTTAAAAAAAATATATTTTATTTAAATTACATATAGATTATTGGATATTTGCACAACCACTCTGTGGAAGTAACATTCAGCAGATATGACTTAGGAACCTACAAGAATATATCTGACTCTTTACTTAATGGCGACCTACAATGCACCTTAAATCCATCAGTAAAAGGCACTTTCCAGCACCCCACTCCACACTTATTTTCCTATTATTTTATTTAAAAAAAATTAAGTGTGTTGATTTTAGATTTAAAAAAAGTCAAAAAATATTCGTTGACTAAAATATATGTTTAAAAACCTCATATGCTTATTTCAATTGCTTTTTTATTTTAATTTTCATTTGAAATAGCATTTACGGAGCACGTTTCCTTTGGATTAATATTAAGTTACAGGTTCATTTAATTTGATTGAAATTATTGCCCAATATTTTAATTAAACTGTACTTGTTTACTCTTTTTTAGTTTAGTTATGTTTATTAGTCATATCTCTAATATTATATATGCGACTTTACTATTTTTGTCTTCATCGTAAGCTACTCTTATATCACATTTTTATTGCAAGTGCGCACACATGAACTACATATGAAAAAACTACGAAACTACACACTAAAATCAAAAGTAAGGTTACATATAGTTTTAAGATCTCAAACATTTTCGATATATTTATATGAAGAGAAAATTTATGCTACACAACACATGTATCTCGCCATTTGGCCATCATAGTGTGCTGCGTGTATTTTCAAAATCTAAGTTGCCTTTGTTTACAAAATTGTATGAAATTTAATTCGTTAGTTTAATTTGAATAGAGATGTATATAATTATGATGAAAAGCTAGCTTAGAATCATGGGATCATCTCATTGCTGCACTTTCTGAATTAAAAAGGCGAAAGCGCCTAAAAAAATATTTTTATCCTCCTATGTTATGTGTTATATTGAAAATATAAACAGCCATATTATTCGTAGGCATATTATTCGATACAAGATTTTATAGATGATAAAAAAGCGTGGAGTTAATACCTGTTGACTTCCAAGCAGGATATATTAATTTAAATAATTGTATTTAACTAACGTGACTTTGTATTTTTTAAATCTTGAAAAAGAGTAACTACTGAGTTTCTTGCCGGTTTTTCTCGGTAGAATCTACTTTCCAAACCGGTTGTAGCTTTACTTAATTCAGTTGTTAACTGTTTACTGTAAAATGACGATTCAAAAGTGCTTGTAAAAGCCTACTTGAATAAAGTTTATTTTGGTTTTGATTTTTGAGTCCTGATTTTTCTTATTTTTAAATTTATTTTTTTACGCAGATTACAGTACATTGAACTGGCAGTAATTGTCAAGCAAGGAAAAGGCGTATGCACCTTCCCGGCACACGTATTACTTAAATGCAGTCTTTTTGCGTTCGTGCTCCGATATTTAAAAGTAATGTGGATTTCATTTTGACTATTAATAGCTTTTTAGCAAACCGAAAAAAGAATTCCGTTATTAATCCTATCATATATATTTTTTTTTCTATGTTACCAATACTTTTCTGCTTCGAACATAATCGAAATATCAGGATGTTTTATAACCAATCCTGATATTTCGATTATGATCGCTAGAATAACATTTCAGAAAAAAATATTTATTTTGTTATTGGTGGAAAACGAGCAGGAGGCTCTCCTGATATAAAGTGTTTGCCACCGCCCATGGACGTCTGCAACACCAGGGGCTTGCATGAGCGACAGCCTTGTTGCTTGTTATAGATAGATTGCCTATAATGATATATCATTGGTGATTATAAATCAATTGTATAGATTACTAAATAAAATAAAATAGCCATTATTTCAAATCCCATTTTCCAATTTACAAATTGCTTTCTTCCTTCGCTAATTTATAAAATACCAATAAAATTAATTGAATTAGAATAACCAAGAGTCCATACATTTAATGTAAGAGATTCTAAAGATATACAAATAGTAGTTGATTTTATTACTTTATTAAGAAAAAAAGTCAAATTAGATTGGGCGTCCAGTGTTGGACAAAGGTATTCTCCTTTTATCGTTTAATATTTGATAAAAAATAAAGCCGATAAAGTATTTAGTTTGTGTTAAGCAGTTCTCAATCGCCGTCCGGATTTATGAAGTTAAATGTTTCACTTCTGTTTTGGAAAGCTATTAGGTAGTCTTAAGCCTGATCTAACTCTGATGGTATAGTAACTTTACTTTTAAATGTAAATCTTTTCATATATGTAGCTATAAGTGTACATTGCAGCCGAAATTCGCGTGTGAGAAGTGAAATATATTGTATCAATTATCACCTTAACTTATTTTATAGATTACTAGCGAATCGCCCTAGCTTCACACGGTTGCAATGTTGATGCTAAATATTCTTCAGAATATCTTACAATTTTTACAGTTTTTCAGACATTCTCTACTATATCGTGCATGTATTATATATCTATTAAAAACACTGCTTCAAAATCCTCTGTATTATTTTAAAAATCAAGCATATGAAGGACAAACAGCGGTTGACGACTTTTTGTTTTATATTATGTAATGATAATAAAGTCAGTTTATTTGTAAGCCCCCCCCCCCCCCACTTTCAATAGACAGAAACTAGTACAGTGATACATTCAAAGCTTAAACTAATCTTTGTAGGTATGTAAGTAAATTTACCTCGGAATTACCCCGTACCATAATCTTGGAAATGCGGAATATACATTATGCCTAAAGCCCAGTACTAACTAACAAGGAAGCGACTAATTACGTTACTCGCTGTACGAGACGGGAACTATGTTCAATACGGCGTTGTTAAATCGCTTAATTAAAAAAAGAGGTTTTTAATGGTTGAGCAAAAAATATTTTTGCGTCATATTTACTCCAACAATATACAGCAACAACAACAACAGCCTGTAAATTTCCACAGCTGGGCTAAAGGCCTCCTCTCCCTTTGAGGAGAAGTTTTGGAACATATTCGACCACGCTGTTCCAATGCGGTTTGGTGGAATACACATGTGGCAGAATTTCTTTGAAATTTGTCACATGCGGATTTCCTCACGATGTTTTCCTTCACCGCTGAGTACGAGATGAATTATATATCTATAGGATAATTATAATTATTCAACAATATATACTATGTATAAATTTTGTACTAAAATTAGATCGAAGAAGTTTCATTTCAATAAATAAAACAATAACAGCAGCCTGTCATTTTCCCACTGCTGGGTTAACACCTCCTCTCCCTTTGAGGAGAAGGTTCGGAACATATTATTTATTCCACCACGCTGTTCCAATGCGGATTGATGGAATACACATGTGGCAGAATTTCTTTGAAATATTTTTCACCGCCGAACACGAGATGAATTTCGGTTCTTTCCTTCCTTTAAGATGTATGTGTAAGAGGTTCCTTCGGTTAAGATGCACACGTTCTAACTACTGGGCCATCACGGCTCTTCAATAAATAATCTGAGTTTCTGCGTTTAGAAAACATAAACTTAGCAAGAGAAGCGTCTGTAGCTTGTACAAACATTTTGTCATGATCGAACCAAGATCGTTTATGCAGTAGCTAAATACTTCAAAATAACTAACCAATGTTTTCAATGTTCGAGAAAATTATATAAAATATATTGTAATATATATGTATAAATATGTAATAATATATTTAAAAATAAATTACGATATATGTATGTCAAAGAACAGGTTTATTCAAATTTCGAATTCACATTTACATTGGATAAAAGTTGTGAATTGTGTTATTAACTTACGGCTTTGTTATTTTAAGCCATACGGCTTCGTGCAAGTCAGCCTTGGTTAACCATCGGATATACTACCGACAAACTATAATATTCAATATGTTGTCGTCCGTCTTTAAGAGTGAGTAAGCCAGTGCAACTTCTAGTATGAAAACCTCTTCGTTTCCAAGATTTTATCTTAATATATCTTTATAATCATCATCAATCATCTCGAGTTCGGTAGTGAGAAAACCTGCATGTGTCTAATTTCGAAAATGTACGAACAGCAAGGTGGAATATGTTCCTAACCTTCTCTTCAAGCAGGGAGAGCCTTTTACCATTTAAATTCTTCGAATTAAATAAACTTTAATACAAATATTTGTAAAGGATATGTTTCTAAAATCTACAATAAACAACTTATTCCACACAAAATATCACAGAGAACGTTGTGATTACTAGCTACATAATACACATTCAATTACAATCTTTACTAGAAAAAGGAGACATTAATCAAAAATCAACTCTATTCCGTTACAATAGGGTATAATTTGAAGTGAACAAAAATGATGTGGTACAGCAAAACCAGTGACATAGTTATAAACAACCACGTACAAATAGCGACTCTTGGCGTCGCGGCCTTTTTATGGCGTGTCGGAAATAAAGCCAGGAAACGCTTCCGCGCCGATGATATTGTATGTGGTCCAAGTATTGGAGTATATGGGTGGCTTTATTTGAAGTCTGTGTGAAATTATTTTATATTTTTATTTTATTTAGCGAAATTCTAGATTCGAACGAGCTCTTCTAATTTTCACATATTCTTATGTAAGCCAATGGTTGTCAGTTTATTTCATAATTTTATTGGTGTTCTGTTACGTGTATCATCTCTCCACGTTTCCGTACTATCTGTGGGCGTTATTTCGCGAAAAAGGTTGGAAGTGTGTTACAGGAAGCACGTTCAAGTAATTTTGCCCATTGAGCACGTGATGTACAACATTTGGTCGTCAAATGTGTTTTGTGTTGCTTATAGTGTGTGCTTTAGTGTAAGTTCTGGTTGTATCATGTTTGTGTGCATATGAATAAATAAATATATGATAGCAGCTTATTTTCTGAGAGGGTGTGATGTTAATGTTGCATTTTACCAAAGTCTAATCAGAATAATATGATGAGATGTAACTCATCCTATGAATCTACGGATAATCTCGTTCGTTTTTTTAATGATACAGATAGGTAATCCAATGCCTTAAGAGCTGAGTATTTTGCCATTTGTGTCTGTAGTTACACTGATTTATTTATTTATCTAAATAAACTATATAAACGATACTAATTACTACTATTTTGCGGTAATCTTATGCCTGGGTGGTACTTATCCAAACAGACTGACACAGTTCTTAAATATGCAATAAAGTAAATTTTAGAAAAGTATATTCTTAAATTTTTTTGGGCACATGAAAATCATCATCGTTCCTATCTTATAAGGCTTTTTTTGTTTTGAAAAATTACACACTGCATTCTTAACACACATTGAAAAGAGTATTCACTACGTGCGTAGTAAATACTCTTCAATCAGAACTCACACCAACACAAGTGTTTTCTGTGACATTTTTATTGAGCTGAGACATTCATTGTTAACTCGAATTGAGCTCGCACTTGCCCAAATTCGTACCGATATTCTGCTTAAAATACTCTTATACCATCCGCCTAGTCTTTGTGTATAATCTATTGGAACATTTGGTATCTGCTTCGGCTTCAATCATTTGGATAAAATAATAACATTTAATAGCTTATGATTCATTTAACACAAGACGACGACCTCCGTGTTCGAGTGGTATGTAAGCCGGTTTTCATGGGTACACCACTCCGAGGTCCCGGGTTAGATTCCCGGCCGAGTCGATGTAGATTATTGTTAGTTTTCTATGTTGTTTAGGGTCTGGGTTTCCATAACACACGTGTTCGCTACTTAAATTGGGATCAGAGTAATGTATATGATTTTGTCTCATATTTATATTTATACAAGAATATCATCCGGTTCATTTATCTAATTAAAATCGTAAAAGTCCAAGAGCCAGTAATCGGCAGACTTACGTTATAGTAGCAAGCAATAACTTGCATAATTATTAACATTAACATGCTTGCAAGTAGCATTTGAATATAGTATATAACTGTGAATAGTACACAGTGGTATATAAATCGATTTTATTTCTAGACGTTTATAGTTAAACGTAATATAATCGGATGGTGGTATAACAAGCCTCTGGGTAGGTATCAGCTACTCATCATATATTCTACAGTCAAGCAACTGGCGCGTTAGCCAGTGTTACTACAGGCACAAAGGCGTAACATCTTAGTAACAAAGGTCGCATTGGCAATGTCAGTAATGTATAAAATTGTTTAAAGCGTCAATATATATGTTCACCACTGGTGGTGGTGGTGACCACTTACTATTAAGTGGCTCTTATGACCAACCTTTATTACAATAGTAAGTAAAGTAAATTAATCTTTTTTTTATGGTATAGGTTGGCGGACGAGCATATGGGCCACCTGATGGTAAGTGGTCACCATCACCCATAGACATTGACGCTGTAAGAAATATTAACTATTCCTTACATCGTTAATGTGCCACCAACCTTGGGATCTAAGATGTTATGTCCCTTGTCCCTGTAGTTACACTGGCTCACTCACCCCTCAAACAGGAACACAACAATACTGAGTACTGTCATTTGGCGGTAGAATAACTGATGAGTGGGTGGTAACCTACCCAGACGGGGTTGCACAAAGCCCTACCACCAAGTAAATTCAAATTAAAATCTTTTATTCAGCCTATTCTTTAAGACGGTGAGTGAGAAAGTGAGTGTTGCTCTGTCCTTCTTTAGCAGAGAAAAAATGAAAAAAATAATAATATAAGTGACAAAGTGAACGAAAGTAAATCTATCAATAATTTAAAAAAAATGAACTAAAGCCGACAATCTCAATTGCAAATATTAATAATGAAAAATTTAATTCTATAAAGATATTCAACATTATGATATAATTATAAATAAAAGCTATTTTAAAAATGGAATTTTATACTGAAAATAGGTTAGCGAGAAACATGCCAAGGTTACACTTTTGGTTTTAGTGCCAAAGCAGGCGATGTAATGTTAGCCAATTTGGCAGAATCAAAGGCGGATTTAGTGCTTTTCTTCATAACTACGATGCGGTCTCTTAAGTATTTCATAAAGTACGTAATTTTGGATTAAGTTTAATCTTAAATTATTATAAATAAAGTTTTATTTTTATAATAAGTAAAGATATACTTTCTTCGAATAAGGATTTGCAACTCGAAATTTTGTGAGATAAATTTAAGTCAATCGTTTGTTCGGAATGTAAATTAAAAAAAAAAAACAGTTATTATTTTATTTATCAATCATATTTGGTATGAAAATCGAACAATCCTAATTTCTATCATGTAAGTATACTAGCGACCCGCCCCGACTTCACACGGGTACAATACTGATACTAAATATACTACCGAATTTATTTATTTACGATATTACATTATAAACTTCTAAAGGTTGGCAACGCACCTGCTAGTCCTCTGGTGCTGCAGATGTCCATGGGCGGTGGTAGGCACTTTCCATGAGGTGACTCTCCTGCTCGTTTGCTACCTATCACATAAAAAAATATATCAATGTTTCTTTACTATATTGTCCGTGTATTATATACAAAAACCTTCCTCTCGAATTACTCTATCTATTAAAAAAAAAACGCATCAAAATCTGTTGCGTAGTTTTAAAGATTTAAGCTTACAAAGGGGCATAGGGACATAGAAGTTGTTTTATACTATGTAGTTATAAAATTGTATGCACTTAGTTTGTTCGTATATTTTTAAACATGCATATTCAAATAAATATATCGATAAATGTACTAATAGAATAGAAACCCTTACACAAAGGTGGATTATTTATAGACGTGTACAAGTTTTTATAGGCTTGACATATAAAATAGATACACGTAAGTGTATCTATTTTATATGTAAATAGATACTACACGTAAGTGCTTTTTACGATACATTATCGATCAAGCCTTTTTATAGCATCGGTAGGTGGACGAGAAAATGGGCCACTTGATGGTAAGTTGTCAACATTACCGATAGTCATTGGCACTGTGTTTAAGCGTTTCTCAGATAACCAATGCACTAGCATTTCGGCGAACTGACATTTTATATCAGTTGTGTCTCTAGTGAGTTAGTGAATATTCATGTCCTTAATTTGTGTTTATAATTCATCTCGTGCTCCGCGTTGAAAGAAAACAACGTGTGGAAAACTGCATGTGTCTAATTTCATCGAAATTCTGCCACATGTGTTTTTTTACAGGGAGAGAAGGCCTTTTCCCTGCAGTGGGATATTTGCAGGTTGTTGTGTAAAAAAATGTGTCTCTAGTTATACTGTCATCTCTGAATTACTACTTAGTGCTACGTTTAGTGGTGAGTGCGTGGTACCTATTGACAGCACTTGCTTTAAAGTCAAGATGCTGACTTTAAGTGTTAATATTGTATACGCTGTCAAACAATAATTGTCGCAGCAAGGCTTTCATTTTAGAGCTATGTGAGCTGTTAAGTAATAAAAAGTTCTGTCTTTTCTTGGTTCAAGGTTGGTTTATACCAAATTTCATTTTGTTCTGTGGTTGTGAAAGACATACGCACAAAGTTACTTATTTTCGTTAGAATTTGAATTCAGAATAGGCGCCAGATATTTATTATTATTGTATAATTAATTCGAAAATAAATTAAGTAACAGATAATGAATCATGTTATTTTTTTTAAACGTATTATACAATTTACATTTTTTTTTAAATGTTCGAAATGTGATAAGATATTTGAGAGTTGTTTTCTTTTAACTTGTACCAACAAAAGACGCCCAAAGAATTGTTATCGAAATCACAATGTTTCCGTATCTACGCTAAAGGAGATGATTGTTTACCAAACACTAAATCGAGCCCCTGAATTTCATAACAGAGGTCCTTCATTTTCGTTTATATCATCGATTTCTTTTATAAAATTGGATCGGGTTATCAGTGATGCGGTTCGAAGGCAAACTCAATTTAAAATAAGAATTAATTTGAAAAAGAATACGGCGTTTTTTGGCCTCTTTTCACGGATTTCTAAATCTTTATTTCTTAAAAACTAACTACAACAGAAACGATACTGTTGTAGCCTAAATTACTCCTCAATACATTAACGTGCTTGTAAAAGTCCTGTCAAAATCGGTCTAGCAATTCCAGACATTAGCAGGATTAAACAGACAGACTCACAGACTGACAAAAATAGAAAAAAAGTAATTTTGGTATGTGTACGGTGTATTACATATATATGTTTTTAGACAGACAGACACTCCAATTTAATTATATGTATAGATTAAGAGTAAAGGAACGTTATGTAAATATTTCTTTTTTATATTAAGATTAAGCTAATTAAACCACATTGGTGACTTTTTTATAATTCAACACGTGCTTCATATTGGACAATATCATGTACTAATCGCATGTACTATGTACTAATTTGATTCCAGTGTAAGTAGCTAAAGCACTTGTGTTCTGGAAAATCAGAAGTAACGACGATACTTAGAAAAAATATGGAAAATATGGAAAACTAATAAACGTTGCCTACGTAGACTCGGCCGGGAAACGAACCCGGACCTCGTAGTTGCGTACCCATGTAAACCGGTGTACACACCACTCGACCACGAAGGTCGTTATGCTTCCCTCAATATTTTCCTTAACGACAAAACGCAATATCAAATAGACATAAATTAAGCTTAAGAACATTCCGTTATACTAGGATTGAACGCAAAGTCAACGGTGAAAATGAAGGCGTTCTAACCACGGGTCAATTTGGCTTTTCAATATAAGTTGTAAATCTATTTAGCTGGATATTATGAAAATGAAAAATAAAATTTAAAATAAGATAACCCATGCAAAGTCAAGGCGGTTTATGAACTCGTATAAATTTAGACAAACTCTGAAAACTGCAGACGTGTTTATTACGACGTTTATATAAAGGTTGTTTTTAGCAGAATCTCTATTAAGAATAATGTTCTTTTATTACGCTTTATTAGAAAGTTCGGAGTCGGTATCGAAATTAGTACGAGAATTACGAAGTTCCTAATTCTATATAAAAGTCGTTCACTGATTGGACAAAATATTTATTCAGTCAAAGAATATTGGAAGAATTACGAATATGAATAATATGATTATCATTTAATATTTCTGAATTGCTAACATTAATTAGGGAGGGATTGTCAAGCCTGATTTGGGAAGATTTTTTTATTTTTTATTTTTAAGCTGTTTAATTTTTTATGATGTATGATTTCATAATAATAATCTATGTCAATATTATAAATGTGAAAATAACTCTGTCGTTCTTTTATGAACAGACCGCTGAACCGAATTTGATGAAATTAAAAAAAAATGAACATGGTTATGCTATATACTTATTTATTTTTACTCGTATAATATTACATTTTTAAATATAAAATACAAACATATGTATAGAATATATTTAAAAATATAAAATACAGAGGCCAACCAGTGGCGGGAACAGGGTCCAAACCACCGGTGGTCAGGGCTCCAAAGAGAGGAACTTCCTCACAATACGCGCCGTGCCGAGGAGTACTGCCTTCTGCATCAGGCCCTTGACCCAGCTGCCTAACGAGAGCATCTTAAGATGTTGGTCGAGGCTCTTGGCCATTAGGCCATTCGCTGAAACAACTATCGGCACAATAAACATGGTTATTCTTATTATTAAAGTTATTAATTTCGGGATATTTACCATGTTTTTTATTTTTGTTAGTGGAAGCTCGATATTTCGACATTATCTACGAATGTCTTGTTCTCGTTATTTCGAAATTAATAACTTGATGAAATTTGTTATGAAACATACTTGAACTCCAATAAAGAACCTAGGCTACTCTTTCTGACTAACACAACATGTGATAATGACATCCAATACTATAAAACAGTGAAGCCGCGAGCGATTAACAGTTAGCGTATAAGAACAAACTATGTTAAGTCTTATTTAACTAATTGAACGATGAAGGTTCTAATGTATTCCTTTGTTTAGTGATGCAAAAATTGTAACAGTATTATTTTTCAGTCATCATTTTCAGACCTAAGATCTGATATAATTATGTTTCTTATAACTTAGCAAAGCGAACGTGCTTTACCCGTATTTGATTTATAGAACTTTACCTATAACACACAAATCGTAACCCCTCTTTTTTACCCTTAATGGATGATTTTCATCTCATGTTATTCCCACACTAAATTTCATCGAAATCGGTTCAGTGGTATAAGCGTAATAACAGACGGACTTACATTCGCATTTATAATATGTATTGATTATAAATATTAATTGAACGCTTTTTGCAAAGCAAGTACAGTACAAAGGTACCACTTATCATTCAATGATACTTGTAAAATGTCGATTTAGTGAGTTTGTAAGATTTTACAATGTTATCGAATTTTAAAATGACGAATAGAAGTTTGAGACCCGGAGGCAACCGAGGCGCTTGACACAAAGGGAGTGGCTGGTTGTATTTTCTAGTACTTAATTATAAATTTCGTCGCTGTAAATGAGTATACTGTTTTTTTTTACAAATTTTAAATTCAGAACATCAATTTTAGAACGAGATAAAATTTACAAGACAATGCACGGGCGCACAACCATTCCAAACCTTATAATTATGGATAGAACACTACAATGAATAAAATCTTATGTACGAAGTAATATATATTCGGTAACAAATTCCATTAGGATGTTTTTTTAAAGAACAAAGAAATGAACAAATTTTTCAAAAGACTTTTCACATAAGCCCGTTTAGAATATGTGACGTGTCTGTGAGTGGTGAGAAGTGTGTCGGGAATCCAGCACAGCGGATATTTGGCAAAAGAGAGCATCGACACGCTTTACCTCATAATGAAAACACATTTGGATCTGTGCCTAATTTTATTAGCTGAGACTTTCACGGTCGAATGTTACTGTTGACAGTTCGTCGCGATACCCTCTGATAGCGATACATACGCTCTTTATATGTGGTAAGGGTACGACCGCATGTGTAGTGGATTTAGAGATTAAATATACGAAAAAAATTATAAGTTATGACTTAGAAAAAGTTTACTTCAAACATCATTACATAGTTATAGTTACGTACGTTATAAAAATAAAGTCGCTTATCGCATCAGTCCCTATGTTTGCTTAGATATTTAAAATAACACAACTAATTTTGACGCATTTTTTTTCAATATAGATTGATTAATCAACAGAAAAGTTCATACGTATGTATAATACATGCACAATATAGTAGAGAACCACTGGCTATAAGAGGTTTCTGAAGTGATGTCGTAAATAAACACATTATTTATCCTTATGCTAATTAAGTGCCTTAAATACATTGTGCGTTTAATCTAAGATCAATATGCCCTTTAAAATATATAATTTAATCGAAAATTTCGAAGAGATCACAGATTTACCCGGATTACCCAGTATTGTACCCGTGCCGCGTGCGTAGCCGGGGCTGCTTGCTAGTTACACATATAGGTGAAAGCGGAGATGACTTTTAATTTTAAAAGTAGCTTTAGCTGTGGAGGTTAACAAATATGTCTATGGCGTATTATTGTTTTTCGACTACGTATAATTATTTTTACACTTGTGTGTGTTTCTAAAAAATAATTACCTTGTTTTACGTGAATACAAAAAATAAAATATTACTTTAGGAACGCAACTCTTTACAGGTTATTTAGAACCTAAGTAAATTATACGTTCGGGTAACATCCCTGTATAATAAGAAAATAATCTCATTTTTCGAATACGAAAACAACATATTTCTATATAAAATATTATTCAGTGATCGTCATAAATAAAATCGCGGTTACTTGCACATTACCTTACATTTAAACAGTTATCATATAGTAGAACCTCCTTACACATTCCATGTTATGTGATAAGGGTTTCGCATTATAGTTAATCGAGTTATGTGATATATTTTACGCCAAGATTTTTTATTCTGTTAATCTGAGTTCAAACCCCAGGTTGGGGCAAAATAAAGTTATCAAGAAAAAATGTCAGTAACAGATCGAAGTATATGGGAGGAAAGTGTATATGCCACCGTATAGACAAATAATATAGTGAACTTTCGAATGATTATGAACCGAAACTTCTCACTTTTTTTATGGTATAGGTTGGCGAAGCATATGATCCACCTGATAGCAAGTGGTCACCATCACCCATAGACAATGACACTGTAAATATAAACTATTCTTTACATCGTCAATGTGCCACCAACCTTGGGAACTAAGATGCTATGTCTTTTGTGCCTGTAGTTACAATGGCTTACTCACCCTTCAAACCGGAACACAACAATACTGAGTACTGTTATTTGGCGGAAGAATAACTGATGAGTGGGTGGTACCTACCCAGACGGGCTTGCACAAAGCCCTACCACCAGGCTATGTAAGTAAATAAGTATACTATATTTATAAATAACGACTGTCCTATATATCATTAGATCGTAATGTTGCACTTGCCCTATCACCAAGTAGCTTGCTTATAATTTAACGATAAATTCGATAGATCTAATAGCTAATTAAAGTTAAATTATAAACTACCGGCTTTCGTATGTTTTATTGTAAGTCATTAACAGCGGTGACTTGCCGAAATCGTTATTCTTGACACTCCCGTGCTTTGGAAAAAAACGTTAATCAATTAATTGTTTTTGCCTGCACTGTTTCTTGGCGTTATATTTACGAACTCATCGGATTATATGTAAAATAATAGAGAATGCCACTCTTGGAATCCAGATAAACGACTGACGGAATACTCTGATTTGTTGTATGTGTCCTTTAAATATTAATCAATACCAATCTCTTGTTTGACCTTGTTCTGCAAGTTGATCTTTTTTATCTCTTATTTTTATCAACTGTATTATCTTTGAAAAAGGTAAATATTTATTAAGTTTGAGAGCTGAGATGGGCCAGTGGTTAGAACGCGTGTATTTTAACCAATGATCGCGAGTTCAAACTCAGACAAGTACCAATATATATATTATATGTGCTCAATTTGTGTTTATAAATCATGTCGTGCTCGGCGGTGAAGGAAAACATCGTAAAAACGGAACGGAATCGTAAAATCGGAAACCTGCATGTGTCTAATTTCATCGAATGCATTGGAACAGCGTGGTGGAGTATGTTCCAAACCTTCTCCTTAACGAAAGAGGAGGCCTTATCCCAGCAGTGGGAAATTTACGGGCTGTTACTTTACTTTACTTTCTAACAAGTTTGATGTTGAACAAAATTAAGTGAAATATGACTTTTATCAACTACAATTTATAGTCATTTCAATTATAATAACTAATAAAGAACATTCATTAATGTCAATATTTGATTTGTAAGGGTACAATACTTTCAATGGAAGGCTGGTTTATATTTCGGTTTGTGAATCCAAATGCAACTTCATCAATGTAAAACATTTCGATATAATCATATTTAAATTTAAATTTCAGATATGAATATGAACAATAGTAAATAAATCATATTTTAGATTTATCTCTGTTAAATATAGACCCTAAATTTAATTGAATAAATCATAATTTTAAAGAAAAACAAAAATAGGGTTTAGCCAAACCCTCATCATACTACAGTAACGATTAATCAAAAACTCTATGCCGTATATTTAAATAGATATATGCTATAGAGTCTACAGTGTAGACTAACGATATATACACGTAATATGTTTTTTTTTTTAAATATTATCCTTGAAAAGATAATACTGCAATATTCTTTGTCAACAGAACAAATAGCTTAATAATAATAATATTATACTCCTCCAGTAGTTTCCCACGGCTTTGCTCGCGTTTTAGGGTGGTGGTTGTCATGTGTCAGGCAAAAAAAATAACCTATGTCCTTTCTTGGAGTTCAAGTTTGTTTCATACCAAATTTCATCAAATTCGATTCAGCGGTTTAGTCATGAAAGAGCAGATAGACGGACTGAGTTACTATCACATTTATTATATTAACTAGCTTTACCCGCCCGCTGTGCTGGGCATTAGTCGAAGTACATTTTAATTTTTCTATTGTTATTATGTTTTGATCATTACAATGTATAAATTAGAAGGGCATAGGACAAGCAATATCTGAGTTATAATTAAATTAAATTACTTAATTGACACCAATAAACTTATTTTCAAAAAAAAAATCAAATCTTTCTTTTATTGCATCCGGAAACAGTTGTGATTCATGGATAATATTATTATAGATTAAGGTAGGATTTTTTTTAGTCTTTTTAAGTTGCTTTCGATGATTTATCATTTGTAAAATATATAAAAGAAAATTAAAACGCCATACTAATACTATTGGTCAGGATTGTTGCATGAAATTCGAATTCAAGCAAAAACTATTAATCCGATTAACTAGGATTATTCATATTACAATAGATTACATTTTAATCTTGTCATAGGCTATTTAGTTTATAAAGTCTGTTGACGCGTTGGTGTAGTAGCTAGATAGAGGATATAGATTCTGGGTACAAATTCGAGGTTAGTTGAACAAAAATTATTGGGGTTTTCCGTTGGAAAATTCGCAGCAGCTCGAAGGTCAAAAGTTATACATAATAGCCCAAAAAAGGCCGTAAAGCTCGTTTGCCTGAACTGTTACTGGTCGTACCAGATTTTCCACCCCATTGTAGTGTGAGAGTATACAATAGATATATTATCATAATATGTCTAGCGTATCAGCCAGTAGGATGGTCTCACTTGAAATTGCCGTCCTGCAAAAATAGCATAGGACGTCATCAGTTTATATTAGGAGTACTTATTATTATAATGTCGTTAGTGAAATTGTCTGCCCAGGTGCTTTCAAAGAAAATATTTCAATATCAGATTCAAGAAAATTATGAACAGAATATTTTTAGAATCGTAATAGCTCTAATGATCTATTCACACGCGAAATCTTTTCAAGTAAACCTATTGATCTTCAAGTACTGAGCCAATTTAAAAATTATAAACGGTAATTTATAAAGCCTAAAATTACAATATATATATATATATATTTTTTTTATGCTAACGGTACATTGACTTGCAAATGGGCCACGTGTTGGCAAGTTGTACTTAAACGCCATATAAAATTATAAATTTTGGTATTGCACTGGAACATATAACATCGACAATAATAAGTAATGATGCTGTGGTGGTGGAATATTTTACTAGTGGATGATACCTATCCAGACAGGCTTGCATATGGTCCACCAAGTAAAATATTTTTAATTATAATAAAAAAAAATATTTAAATGTAAATGAAATGCCCTAAAAAAATATACATGGTTTTTTATTTTTTCGTATTTATTGAAATGCATAATATACATATATAGCGCGCTAAAGTAACAGCCTGTAAATTTCCCACTGCTAGGCGAAGGCTTCCTCTCCATTTGAGGAAGTTTGAAACATATTGCACGACGCAGCTTTACTACGGTTTGATGGATTCACATGTGGCAGAATTTCCTTGAAATTAGACATATCCATGTTCCTCAAGATATTTGCTTCACCGCATGCATGAGGTGAATTATAAATATAAATTAAGCACATGAAAATTCAGTAGTGTTTGCATGGGTTTGAACCTGCAATCATCAGTTAAGTTGCACGCGTTCTAACTACTGCGCTTGGCGTGGCTTGGCGTTTGGTGCGTCGCGTGAAAACGCTTCCTTGGAACGTTTAATTATTTTTTAATCAACTATATTAAAAAAATATTTGACTCACGCACACTAAGACTCTATGTAAGCACGAGCTTTACTTACTCATATTAATACGAAGAGAATATTTTTATACTTTGTAGTGTGACTCAGTGCTTCGTATATATTGTTTAATATTTGAAAAGATTCATAAACGGAAAGAACTTGGGAATTATGATATGTAAACACAATACAAGTAGAAATGTTACTAAGTTTGATACTAATTGAATTTTGAATTTTTTGTAAATTTCAACGTTTAAATTTACCATCGAACCTTTATGTTACTTAGCTATTATATTCTACGAGTAAGCTCTTTAGAATCGTAATTGTACAAGATGCAAGAATACTTACAAGATTTAATTAAATGTTAAATGACTACATGAGTTTTCCTTAAGAAATAATTTCATATCTAATTCGTTTTTTTTTAATGTAATAGGAGGAAGTTCAAATGTACCACCTGATGGTGACTTTTAACCATACCTTCAAATCCAAGATAAAAGCACCAATGCCCATGTGCCTGTAGTTACAGTGATTTATTTTTTATTTTTATATAAAAGATGGAAATCCGAAGTACCACCTGATCGTGAATGGTCATCAACATCTTCAAACTCAAGAGTACCAACGCGCCCCAATACCTATAGTTACATAGTATTACTCACCCGTAAAACCAAAACATAGCAATACTAACTAAAATTGACGGTGGTAGCATATCGGGTAATTGGATGGTACCAAAACACTTGTGACTCTATACAAACACTACGATACCCACTTACCAACAATGCTATGACGTCCGAAGATTTTGTATATAATTGATTTTAACCACTAATGTCCTCAATATTGTTACAAAACACTTCACCTACATCAGCTGTCAAAATTCGCGACCGAAGTTATAACTACCTCGTGTAACAAAGACACTTGCTCCTCTGTTAAGGCGGTGTAACTACTTAGCACTAATCCTTCATTTCGAAAACATTTCCTTATTCTAAAGATATATTCTGTTCCTAATAGATTAGATATTTTTAGTTAATATTATTAGTGTTTTTATATAAAAAATATACCTTATATAAAATTTATATTCGAAAAATGTTTTTATTCCTTAAGCTTAGTTAAACGAGGCGAAGGGGTGAATAAACTTAATTCCTAAGGTTGTGTGCGATTTCACTTAATTGTTCATTTGTTGACTTCCTAGCTGGATATATTACATACATGTATAATTGTAATTAACTAACATGACTTTGTGTTTTTTGAAAAAGAATAACTACTTGTGTTCTTGCCGGTTCTTCTCGGTAGAATTTATATTCCGAACCGTTGGTAGCTTTATTTAATACAGTTTCTTAAATGGAGATTCGAAAGTTTTTGTAAAAGCCTAGTTGAATATAGTAAATTTTAATAGATTGACTGATTAAGGACGAAAAGAATGATTATAATTTCTTACAGTGCCAAACTATAGGTGACCACTTACCATTAAGTGATCCAGTTGCTGTTCGCCTACCTATTTCATATAAAAGAATATTAAACAGTATTACACATACACAGACATATAACGACACACAATTTCAATGCAATTGCATCTGTCGGCTGCAAGTCTGTTTGGAAGATTTACTCACAGCTTATTCGAGAAATACTAGACACAAACCTTACGAACCGAACGGTCTAAATACTATTTATTACTGAATTCTTTAAATTGAAAAGCAATTGATTTGTTTAACTGGTAAAAGTATTTTGTTATTTTAAAATATAGTTTCGTTTTCAAGTGAAAAACTACTATAAATGATAAAATCCTGTATCGAAAATAACGAAATATGTGTGTTCTTGTTTTACAAACATTAACAGCCTGTAAATTTCCTATGTCTGGATTAAGGCCTCCACTCCTTTTGAGGAGAAGATTTGGAGCATATTCCACCACGCTGATCCAATGCGGATCGGTGGATTCCCAAGGTCGCAGAATTTCGTTCAAATTAGTCACATGCAGCTTTGTCCCTCACCCCCGAGCACGAGATTACTTATAAACAAAAAATTAAGCACATGAAAATTCAGTGGTTTGCTTGGGTTTGAACCCGTGATAATCGCTATAGAAGGACGCGTTCTAACCACTGGGCCATCTCACCATATTTTATGCACGGAAGCCTTTAATAGAACGACTTAATTAATAGGTAGTTCTATTATAGACATTTTAAGCATGTTTTCTATCTTTGTAATCAATATTTAACATCATTTTTTATTATGTATACTATAAATGTGAAAATGCTTAAAAATTTGTCTTTAACAAAGATAATTTTGTGTCATCCGAATATTTGATTTTGCTATTTATTATTAACGTAATATTCGAGAAATTTTCATACCATATGTACTTTCATAAGATACCTTAATGTAACTTTTTGTCATTAGATCTATTTAAAATCAGAACCTTGTTCATTTAGCGATCAAAGGGTCACCCGGCTTACTTTGGAAGTGCAAATAATTGTATGTGTGTGTACTACACACATTTGCATCTCTAATGCAATTGGCTGTATTTAAAGATCCATTAAGTGAATGAGTAATCGGCAGTCTGTTCACGAAATACAAATTTTATTTTTAAAGATATTTCAGTAAAATCTACATTAACATTTATTCGAAAACATTTCATTGTTAGATTGATTAGCATAACATATTAATGTGATTATTATGCTATCTTATAAAATTGAACGTTTATATATGTTTGAGATTGATAGGTTGATAGATTGCTACATCGTTTCACCATTGAATTTTCAATACAAAACTCTCTCGATATAGACAATTTAGAGAATTGTTTTTTTTTTTTAATTTTGTTGTAATTCATTCTTTTGCTATGGCAAAAAAAACGTATGGATATTTCTTATCCCTAAAGTAATCTTAAATATATATCTTATTATACAGTAAAATAAGAAATCGTATAATTGATTCTGACCTGATGGGTTATTGTTGTCTTCCCACTCCTTATATTGTATAATTTTTATCACTTTATTGTTATTATAAAGATTGTACAAGAAGTTTGCCAAATGACAAGGACCCAAGCAGTCTTCATTGAAATTGCGACATCTTTATATCTAGGCGGCCGTACCATTGCGCTATTGCTTTTTTTATTAAATGAAAAATATAATAAACTATAACATTTGGCAAACTTATAACGTGCTATCCTTGGACCATATAATCAATCAGACCATGAATATTAAATCTGTATAGTTAAGAAGTTAAGTTATACTCCAGCAGACACTTTGAAAGCTCACAATAGTTTGCACCCTCAAGAATGGTCACGTTCCCAAGTCGTTGCGTCCCTAATCGTTTGTCTGACCTCCCATGGGTATTACCTACAGAAAAGCTATGTATATGCGCCGTGATGTCGGTCAGAATTCATTAATTTTAAACCAAGGTTGCGGGTTCAATTCCGGCAATTTTTTTTTACTTTAATTTGTGTGTAAAATTTACTTTTTAAAATTTTCTTATGCAAGTAAGTAATACAGTTTACGCCTTTTTAACAAATGGTTTTATTTTTAACATGAAGGTTTAAAAAAATCTTTTACCAACAAAATGACAAAGTTTTAAAGTGATTTATTTATGGTTAAAATTAATATAACATTTATTTTAAAGGGGAATATGAAATATTTAAGCTACTATAAAGATTGTAACTATATGTTTGATCGTATTTTGTTTTAATTTGCTTAATAAATTTTCAGTACGGACAAGTTTTCATTTTCTACTAATAGAAGTCTCAATATAGCCTATATCACTTTGTTTTTTTTAACTGTCGTCGTTTTCTTCCTCCTAAAGTCGACGACGAGTCCCACATACCCCCTGTATGTGGGATTCGTCGACGCTAAGTGCGCCGGACATACAAAAAAACCACCGATACCCTCCGTCTTGTCACAGGCCATCACGTGATTGCTTGCTCATGCTACCTTAATGCTCCAACGATTAGCTCAAGTATGCCTGGCTGGGCCAATTAAGGCATCAAATCTAGAGGCTAATATCTGATCTAACCACAATTTAGAAAACTACTAACAAAATCTTTTCGCGTTTATTAAATTGAAAGTCAAAAATAAAATAAAGATATAATTTAATTAGAGTAGGCTCTTACAAGTACTTTGAATCTTCGTAATATAATTATACCGCTACACAGGCTCAAATTAAAGATTCTACCAAGAATAAACTCAGTAGGTAGAGGATTAAAGAATGCTTATAATAATAATTTGATCCGATGAAATGTATGTGATTTTAGTTATTCCTAGATATGCCCGCGACTTTGTACGCGCTTGAATTTAACAAAAAAATATTATTGTAGCCTAAGTTACTTCCTATTACATCAGTTATCTGCCAGTGAAAGTGACGTCAAAGCCAAATAGCCAAGCCGTTCCAGAGATTATCCGAGCAAACAAACAGACCGACAATAATTATAAAAAAAAAATGTTATTTTGGTATAATATGTACCGTATATACATATGCATTGAATAAAAAGGGTTATTCTAATATTACAAACAGACACTCCAATTTTATTATATCTATAGAAGACTATCATTGTAAAGTATAAACTAAACGTGAAATAATACTTATTCAATAAAACAATTGTACAATTTCAGAGATAGATTCCGTAGTGCTGAGCGATTACATAATTTGAGTTCCACAAACCATTAGGGCTGGCTTGATAATCCGTTGGGGTGGATGAATTAATTTGCTAGGTTGAGTTACCATCGCAAAGAGTTCAATTACAAGTATTTATTGACCATTATTAATATATTATCTATTAATTGTCGCGGTTTCTCTCGCGTTTTGAGTCAGTGAGGTATCAAAAAATAAAACCTCCTTGGGTTCAAGCTTGCTATCTTCTATCTATCAAATTATAAATTTGTTACAATGGATTGATCGTGAAAGCATGTAAGCAAATAAGTATACATGAGATTGTTTTTACTTCAATATTAAATAAGGGGCAAAGCTTAGAGCTATTTATTTTAACAACGATAAGACACGACTTGAGCTGACCCAGTGGTAGAGATGGCCCAGTGGTTAGAACGCATCTTTACCGATGATTGCCGGTTCAAACCCAGACAAGCACCCTTGAATATTCATGTGCTTAATTTATCTTTATAATTCATCTCGTGCTAGGAAAACATCGCGAGGCAACCTACATGTATCTAATTTCAGAGAATTTCAACCGACCCGCATTGGCACAACGTGGTGGAATATGTTCCAAGCCTTCTCCTCAAAGGGAGAGGAGGCCTTAGCCCAGCAATGGGAAATAAACAGGCTATTGTTGATGATGATGATGAAGACACTGGATGTAAGTAGAGCATAACGTGCTTTTGTGGACATCTTTGGGGAAGCCTTTGTGCAGCAGTGGAGGTCTTTCGGCTGATATAAGATAATGTATTCATTAATAAAAGCAATAAGGATTCACGTTTTTTTTCCGAATTTTAAGTTGTAAATATAATAAGTAATATTGATCCTTGATGTATGTTTGTTACGTTTTTTCGTTCTAACTACACAACTGCATTTTTGCATACAATTTAATAGTTACAGAGGCCCTAGAAGACTAGCACCAAATAATATAAAAAAAATCTATAAAAATATTGGGTACTTTTTATTCCTTTCAAATCTCTCGTATATATTTTTTCTGTCTATTATAGTTTTGGCAGCGTTCACTTGGAAAACGTACAAGCCGACAATTTTCTATCCGAAAATGTTGCCATAGCGAGTAATATCTATAAAGACAAACTTATGTGTAGCATTCATTTTATTAATTAATATTATAAATGTTCAAATGCCCAATGACACTCGAATACTCGGACGAATTTTAATCTAGCAACATTCTTAGACTGAACTGTTTTTTTATGTTTCAAATATAATCTACGCATATCGAAAAGCGTAATTACATTCATTTATCTATTGACGGTGGAGTGACGACTTACGCAAGACGGCTGGCAGGAGCTGGATGCGAGTAGCCCAAGAACGATCTCAGTGGCGTGCAATTGGAGAGGCCTATGTCCAGCAGTGGACGGAAATGGGCTGATGAATTGGATTGGATCTATTGCCGCTTGTATTTCAAACGTTATATTTTTAAATATACCAATTGTAAAATTAACTGTCAAGAAAATAAGTCTTCCTTAAAGACAACCCACCTGCAAGCCCAACGGTGTTGAAGATGTCTATGAGCGGTGGGAATCAGGAGTGCCCTGCTCGTTTGCCCCATAACGTAAAAAAAATACATTATTATTGAAAGATACTTTTCATTGACTGAAATACGATATACTTATTATTAATAAAACGGTATTATTAACTAAAACTAATTACTAAAAATCCAATATCATCTAGACCATAACTAACCGAGACATTTAAAATTTTACTGCTAGGCGGAATTTTAGAATTGTCTTCGAACTGCAATTGCTAGGAAATTGGAAGTGTCAGCTGTTGTAATGTTGTTAGGGTTGTCAGGTCTGAGAAAATACGTGGTAGCAAATTAAGTCGTTTTAATTCAGCTGTATATACTAATTATAAACAAACACAACCCTAACTTTTTATGTTTTGTTTTCACTTATTTACTTAGTTCCTGAATGTTATTATTATAATAACTCACATGTACCTAAATTTATATAGATTAAAAGTAACCGCTTTTCAATAGTTTTAATGAATAAAAATATTCTTTCCTTTCGAATTAGATTAAGTTCTTTCCACCGTGCTACACAAGTGTTGTTAATATACGTATACTTATAATATATGTATACTTCTTAAAAAATGAATTGTAAACACAATATAAGTAAATTAATTTTAGTCGGGGTACTCTATTTTCGTTTAAGATTCATGTTCTATATGCCTAAAATATTGCCTAGCAAAACTAAATAGGGATCTCGCGTTCAGTTTTAAGCTGTTATAAGTTACGGGGTTGGTTTTCAGTATAGTGGAGCCTAAAATTAATCAATAAGAGACAACCAGTCTGGTCGTCTATATTGTTAGAACTTAAAAATAAATTAAGAAAATAATTAAAGCATCAAACACTGCATTATGTTCTGTCCTTTTATAAAAGTAATCGAATTGAAATACACAAAAGAATGACAAACCATATATTGAGGGTACGCCGAAAGAATTGTCTTGAAATGAAGAAAGATCGTAAGTAACGTCGAAAAATTCAAAAGACAAAAATGATAAATAAAAATTAATTATCAGCCACTCAACGCGGGACCAAAATATTTTATTACATAATAGTTACGTAGATCGAGCGTTATTTGATTTTTTTATAGTATTCTCTCTGTTGTGATATAGATAGCCTTTTATATTTCCTTAAAGAATCCTAGAGATCGGAATTCCAATCAGTACTGAAAAACGAAGTCTCGATAGTTATCGCAAATGTTTTAAAGAAAATGTTCGTTAGAAATTAAAAGGTTAACCTTTTTTTTAAAAAGGACGACGAGCACAACTCGTATTATTTATTTCATATAATGTTCGAGTGTATATTTTTAATTTGAACTGATTTAAATAGTCTTCGTGCGTGGGGTCATTTAATTTGAAGACTACATCTAAGCCAATTTATTTTCTATATAAATTTTCTATTGATAAAAAGAAATCTTGTGACGTTAAATGTGATATTTTTAAAAATAATCTGAGCAGTGGTCCAAATAATAATAAAAAACAATGTATAAGTTACTTATATTTTACTTTTAATCATACGTCACTGATCAAACATCATAGATAAAATAATAATAACAAAAAACACTTAAAACGAACTAAGATACACTAATTTATGATTCATTATTTACTATTATAAAACATTAATATTGATTAAAATTTTCGACACTAGAGTTATGCATGACTTTTTTTTAAAGTCAAGTCAAAAAACTTAAATTAAGTTTTTAATTTGAAAATTTATAACTTAATTTATAATCTGTTTCAAGATGCATACAGCCAGCCCTATTAACCGTGTACTGGATTGGGTTTCGTTATACCCAGTACAGCTTATTCGTGAAATATTCATGATAAAAGCCTCTGAGCTAAAGGATTCAACTTAAAAAGATTTTATACTTTACTTTAATTAGTCTTTTAGTTAGTAAATCATTGTTTTGGACAATCGTAGCTTGATGTCTAAATCAATACTAATTGTATTAATTTACTAGCTCTGCCCGCTATTTTGTAGGCGTTTGAATTTAACAACGAAAAATATCATTGTAGCCTAAGTTACTCCTTATTATATTAGTTATCTGCCAGTGAAAGTCCCATCAAAATTGGCCCACCCGTTCCAGAGATTAGCCGGAACAAACAGACAGACAGACAGACTAAAATTATAAAAACTGTTATTATGGTATATGTACCGTGTATATACATATGGATTGAGTAAAAAGGGCTATTTTTATATTACAAACAGACACTCCAATTTTATTATATGTATAGATGAACCGAGATGGTACAGAAGACGAAAAATTTAACCGATTGGAAAATCACTCTATAAATTTTAATGTGCTTATTCGATTATAATTCGCCTTGTAATCAGTTGTAAAATCTTAATTATTCTTTACTAATCTTTCACGGATTGAATGAAAATCTGCCACACATACATCCACTAACTCGCATTGGAACTGCTGAGTGTCGAAGCTGATATACTTTTACTTTTTTACTATGAAATTTTACTGTTGTATTAACTTATATTGTTTAATGTATGCTTTTGTCTATTTCATGCGAAACTTACTATATTGTTTTAAATACATGAAAATGGATATTTTTAAAACAGTGTAGCTATAATCATGTGTTACGAATCTGTGAAGGTAAGACATAAAGTTCATCAAAATATTTCCGAATGTTCACACATTTTTTTGTTTTTCATCTAGTGTCAAGAGGTCCTACTCGCTCTATTGTAGAGTAATAACGTTTAGACACTGCTACTAAAGTAATTAAAAAACCGCTACTTAATTATCAACGAAGGGACCTAAGATATTATCTGTATACAAATAATGTAGACTAGGAATATTAAAATTTAATAAAGGTTTTTTTTAGTAATTTACTTTAAATAGAAGAAAAGATCGCGAGAAAGGATGCATTCTTACGAGTATAATATTTTTCTTTTCAAGTCCCAAGAAGACAAAAGTGTACTTTCTATTGTCTATTTGTAAAAATGTTATTGAAACTTTTTGCTTGTATTTGTTTTTCTTGAATAAACAAATCTTTACAGAGGTGTTGTTCGTGTTTAGAGTCACTTTTATTATATTTCATTTACTTTGATATTAAATTTAACATTACGTTTTTGTTTACGAGCAGCATCAGCATATTCAATAATAATTACTGATGATGTGTTGTGCGACCTCGTTGGTTAGACAGCCTACACTATTTTTATATACAACAGCTAAACAGCCATACTTTTAATACTTGTAAATTTAGACGTATAACTTGAGGGAATTATAGGAAATTACACATCTACCTATGGTGGCTATATATAGTACCAGTGTTCTATACATATATTCAGGTGACGAACTTGTCAGATCAGTTGAGATATCAGGCCACTGAATTACAGTTTTTCTGATAGGGTTAAAATCTTCCATCCCCAAAAACATTGCATAATAACATAATATTAACGTTACACTACAATTCAAAACTATACTTTTGGTTATTAATCGAAAGAATATTCCATTTAAAGTTTTGTGGCCGATTCGATTTATATTATTTTCACGATTACGATTCTGAAATAAAAACATTAAAGCAAAAACAAAAACGAGAGTTATGAAATCCATTATCAGTAACTTACAGGATAAATAACGTAAAGTAATAATAAATCTATTTGACTTCCTCCCCACGATCACGCCGCTTTACTTTTTCGAGGACAAAAATTTCATTTCATAAACAGGAAAATGCCTCAGATTAGATCAGATAGATTTTTTTTTTCATCATAAATAGATGAATTAATATATGAAGCTCTTGAAAGTCATTGTTTTATTAATGGTTAATTGAAAAACGAACAAATAATATGACAATTTCATGAAAATTAATATCACATTTTCATTAATATGAAAAATGATTGATAGGAAATTCCTTTTTTATTGATAATATGAAAAAAAGCAAAAAACTTTTACTTAGAATATTAAGTTAAGTCCATCTTTAGTTCGGACTTGCGCGTTCCGTAGACCGACGTAGCAGTCACTCGTGCTACACCGAGCGCTACGCACGCTACCTCTACAAATGCTGCGAACAGTCTACGTACGAACTTTGTGAGAATCAAAACTGAGTGAGTGGTTTCGAAGTGGAAAAAATATCGTGTAAAAAATTCTGAGTGTATAAAGATGTGTGTGTGTTTTTTTATTTACAATGTTTTGTTCGTATCGTTCAATTTACAAAGCGGACCAGCGTTGACCTTTTCATTTTACAGGTGAGTTGTGTATTTTTAATTAGGATGCTGAATTCGGTTGTTCAGTCTTTGGTCTGGAAATTTTTACTTATAATTTGTTTGTTTCGAATATCATTGTTTCCAGCTTGATAATGCAGAATTTTTAATATGTTGATAATAAAAGAAAAGGGTTTCGAATTAAAAATAAAACTATTGGAGTTTTATATTAATATTTATGAGTATCATATATTTTTAAGAAAAAATGAAATAAATATAATATGTGTGCTAATGTGTAGTGCTAATATTATTATTTTACATTCTGATAAAATAGTAAAATACAGATATTAAAACGGTATAATTAAAAAAAGAATATTAATTCATAATTTTATGGAGTTCGTTTAAAACAAGCGTAAATCATATTTAATTTTAACTAATTATAATATGATGAATTATTTCATAAGTAAAGTTTAATAATCTACAAACGCACGGTTTTATTTTTAAATTACAACCATTATTTGATAAAACTCGGTAAGTCTTGGCCACACAGCCCACAGCTTCTCTTCAACTCAGCTTACTTTTGTACGAGAGAAGTCCTATCCGCCCTAAATCGCTTTAGTTCCCGAGAATATCACTTTAAGTTCGGACCAAAAATTTTTTAGACTGTCATATATATTTTTGAACACCAACTAACTGTATGATTATTCGATAGCCTTAGCAATCAATATTGAATGTCATGGATTATCGCTTCTCCTGTTTAAGTGATTCAAACTTGAGATTTTGTCTGTGAATCTAGGAAATTGATCGGCTTTGTAGAAGTTCGACAACGCAGGTTCTATCTAAATAACATAGATTCTACCATCACTAATAATAATTGATCTTACTTAACATTACTAATGATTACTTTTTTTAATTAATGGTAGCCACTTACAATCCCGTCCCTACCAATGCTTAAAAAAATGACCTGCTGTCATAAAAATCATCAATAGTTGATTGTTTTAAGATTTTTCTCAATTTACCCGAATCCTCTTAATGATTTTCGTTCGCGTTTTGAAACGTAGAGACAAATCTGTAATATTTAAATTGATATGCAACTTTTAGTCTTGACATTTCATATGATATGATTTAACACTCGAATGGATACTCGTTTGTTTTATATAGGTTATGTAAATATCATTACTTTAATATGTCAACGCGTTGAGAAAAAAACGCAATTATATTAAAAACTAATTACTTACTTTTTAAATATCAATTTCTCACGATAGATTTTACATCCCTCATTCTGTATACAGTGTTAGTCTAATATTTAGTTGAACTATTTCATTTTTATACTGCACCTCAGAAAATTATGAATATAGTATCTTTGAGATAAAATGAAAAACAAAATGTTTAATATATCGATATCTCCAATGTTTATTTAAAATTTAGATCGACTATTATAGCTGATTTTGAATTTACTTTCTATTCTACTCATAATTGTATGTAATACTTATAACGGATGTTATCTAGTCTTATCTTTTCTATAATTTGAATATAGATAAAAATCTATAGTAATGTTACAAACTCGAAAAAAAATTCTATTTTTTGGTTACGCTTCTATAGCTAAGTCATTGAATATATTATATTATTCATAAATTGCCCATTTAAAGGGATGAAGTTTTGAATTGATATAGATAGATATCTAGATAATATAGTTATATTTTTTTATAAATCTAAGGTGAAAGTTCAAATACCAAATATTAAAAATAGGATACGAGTATATCAACAATATATAACTTTTATAACGTTTACGTATACATAATTCCTAAGGATAATGCATCTATTGTCAAAATAAACACATAAAAATTTATAATAATCAATAAGAATTTACGTTCTTCTCACCGATCTTTCCTTAATCTCCTCTCTTTCGCCAATAGCGTAGCAATAAAGAATTGTGCTCAAAAGAACTCAATAAGTGTTGGACAGTTAAGTCCTTTTTTTAATTCTTTTCGTTACCGTCTTTTTCATTAGTCGTCGCTTTAAAAAGAACGTGAACGTTGAAGAAAGTGGTGAGGGAGTGTTTTTGTTCCCCTAGACATAAATTTTAGTCTATTTTTATTATGAAACACACTAGGATACCCCTAAGTATCTTCGTACTATGGCAATCAAAAACGAAATCAAAGTATTTTTGACTCAAAAATTTTACAAGCATTTTTAAATCGTGATGTTTGGTAAACTTTATTAAGCGAAGCTAGTAAGGGTTTGGAATGATTCAACCAAAAAGGATCAGCATAAAACTCAATAGTTACTTTTATACAACATTTAAATTCTAATAATAATATCCTGAAATGATGAATTGAGTTTACGAATTCGCAAAGTTAAAAATATCTACGAATTTGAGTATCGTAAATTTCAATTATATAATTTAAAACTTGATATAGTTGTGTACTATGTACTAGTAAACGTAATATGTCAGTAACTGGCATCTAACTTGAAAATCTTTTTGCGGAAGATAGAAGTCCTTATTGGAGTAATTTATAGGGTATATAACTTCACGATACGACCCTTTGGAGCGGATCCGTAGCCATAAACGTCACCTGATGTGGGAAATTGTATGGAACAGGCGTGAACTTGTACAATCCAACATGGGTTAACCAGCTTAGCATAGCTAGTTAATCAATACATATAATAAAATGGGAGTGTCTGTTTGTAATATTAAAATAGCCCTTTTTACTCAATGCATATTTATTTTAGTACGGTACATTACCAAAATAACATTTTTTTCAAAATTTGTCTGTCTGTCTGTCTGTTTATTCTGGCTATTGGCTAATCTCTGGAACGGCTGGATTTTGTAGAACTTTCACTGGCAGATAACTGATATAATAGGGAGTAACTTATGTTAAAATATATTTTTTTTGTTATATTCAAAGGCGTACAAAGTAGCGGGCACAGCTAGTAGGTAATATTGTATTGTAATACAATATTACCCGTTCGTTTTCGTTTGATTTGATATTGTATTTACAATGGCTTACGATTTATACAGAGCAATACAAAGCAACGTTGTTTAGCAATGAACTTATGACCTTATTCAAGCCTCCGTATTAGTACAAACTGGGTTGTTGTTTTCGTACTATTGAAATAAAATTGATTTAACTTTAAATTATGGTTTATATGCAATTTTAACCCCTGCTTACTTATATGTAAGGAAATAAATATAATAAACAAAATTATGACAAATTATGATATAGCTTTAAAAAAGGTAGTTATTATTAAATTAGTAGGTACGAACATACTTATCGCACATAACTCTTATCGTTCGACCATTTATGTAATTAAAATATGTTAATAATACATGTGACTTGTGATAGGTCAGCATATTTTATTCATATTAATATTAAAACTAGCTTTAAAGATTGTCTTTTAATAATAATTATATCTAGTCATTGGTCTAATTTGTAGCTAATAATGTTGCAGTTATTTTATAAATTTAAAAGCTAGCTTTCATTTACCAGTTTTCATTGAATAGCACTCCAAACATGAGAAATTTAACAGTATCTCGTGCCTCAAAAGACATGCCCAGATGTTGGTACTGTGCCTGATCTAACACAAGTCACAGAGGATTACCTTTAGAGTGGATTATGGGAGTTGAAGAAAATCTATCAAGATCTAATCAAGATCTGTCCTGCTTTTATCGGTCGCATAGTAAAAATTTCGTCTGGACAGACAGCTAAAAAATTAAACATTATTAGTTGTTGACGTAGTTATTTATATAAGAGAGGAAATGAAAAAATAACGAATAACAATCGTATACACAGAAATATCATTAATATTTATCACTTAGTATTAAGGCTGTAGAATAAACCCAACACAGTAAACAGGATGTCTGTGACTTTGCTGTATTTCGCAAATAATGTAAACTTTATGATATGTCGGTTCTTAATATTTATTTCGTCATCGTCTATGATTCTCGGATATGTATGTGACTGGAAAGTTGTAGGGACCGTTAGTTTATGATACGTCTTGGAAGATTTTAAGTTGTCAAAAACATATAAAGGGATATTTCAATTTATGATAAAATGCATAACATTTAAATAGTTTACAGTAAGACTAGTGTCCTTTTAATTTTTCCAAAAATTAGCGCCATTATTTTGTTTTAAATAAATATGACTATTTAAATATTAGCAATAACCAATAATAACATTTGATTCCAATTTTCTCAATAAACAAGATCATTATCTTGTTCTGAAAATAACGTATATGACTTATTAGAATAAGTGAAGTCTTCTCGCGCTGAAAACGCATTAAGTTCCAACATTCCACTGACTAAGCCGCGAAGTTGAATGCTTGTAATATTACCAATAAATAAATGCCAAGTTTCTCACTCTTTATTTATGGCTTGCAGTCGATTTTGATTATTTATAACGTCTGATGCTTGTGTTCATCCATACTTGATTGTTTGTAAAAAGATGCCGCAGCTACTTAGACCATGTCTACTAATTTTCACCTTGATAGGAATTTACTGAATTTTATATGCTGATTATTATCGGTAGTTTCTTTACATAGAATATAATCATGAAACACTAAGATGTAAATCTGCTGATATTTAACTGGTTATGAAACCAGAATTTTATTCCTGAAATGTGAACAAATAGACGATTTTGTATGTTTGAGAAATGCACTTTTATTGAACTTTAAATGCGGGAAGTATTCTTCGGAAAGTAAAAAAGGAGTAGTTTTGCTGTTCTTTTTTTATGATGATCAAAATTAATGTGTGATGTTACCACTGAAATTATTGATGGTAAGGTTTTGCGTAATTATTTTTGGGTGGGTATGGTACCCTCAGTTGCCATATATTCTCCCAAGTAGTATTATTATGTTCCGTTTTAAGAGATGAATAACCCAATAAACCTACAGGCACAATGGACATAACATCGTAGTTCCTAAGATTGATCGCGCATTGATTATGTGAGGTTAGTTCCTATTTAATTTGGCGCATGTGAATTGGTATTGGTGACCACTTTTTATCAAATGGCCCATTTATCAGTGAGCAATTTAAGGGAACCAGTTATGGTGGTTGGTTCTGGAATCACAATAGAAATATTTATTGAGTCATCTATCCCAACCAGTATATAAAGCCTTTAAATGCAACGTAATTCCAAATACCCTTCTCAGTATTTCTATAGGCATAACATTGTAACTAGATGCATATTTGGCGATGTGCCTTCAAGGTCGAAAGCAGGTATTCCCATCTAAAAAAATATTTAGTGATCGTATAGCACTACTCTAGGAATATATATAGGTTATTGAGTAGGAGCACCTATCGTGACCTATTGTAAGGGGGCATTGCCCTCCCCATTCTCTTTTACAGAGGAAGTTGAGATATTGATAAATAATTCCTACGTTACTTTGTATATATTACATAATTGATGAAAGAAAATTTATAATAAAATTTTATTATATTTCTATTCCCTGAAAAGCAATACAATAATATTCTGCTTTGAATAAAATGAAGCTTAATATCCTACTGTTAATACTCGTATGCAAACGACACTGTTTCTTTTTATACTTTCACAACGTATAACCACAGATTTAAAGTAGGCTAGATACCGCAAGCCTCACTATGTGTGCTCGAAGTTGGTGCTGTGCACAAACTTGGCATACTTCTACTTTATCTAGCGTTCGATCGTTCCATTGGCTAGTTGTGTCATCGAGGATATAAAAATGCCGTTATAAACCGTAAAAGCTGTCTCGAATCGAGTCAATCTTGCCGATGGTAAAATTTGGTTTAAATGAAATAATTTATTATATATGAGACAACATCACATACATTACTCTGATCCCAATGTAAGTAGCTAAAGCACTTGTGATATGGAAAATCAGGAGTAACGACGGCACCACCAACACCCAGACCGAAAATAACATAGAAAACGCACGCACCACTCGGCCACGGTCGTCAATATTATATTATGATGTTCAAAGGCTGATGTGACGTCATCATAGGTATAAAAAATATAAAACGCTCGGTTTTCATGCTCTCTGATAAATATGCGTTATCTAGTCGGCTCTTAAGTCCTTGGTATATACGTTAACGTTACGAGTATAATTAGAATGCTAATACTTCACTTGCGTAATGTAAAATTCTTATACGAGTCACATCACAATAATTGTATAGTAATTAATTAAGATTTTTCTGCAGTCTTTTATATATTTTTCCCCGTTCTTAATTTAAATATTTGGAACTTTAATTATTAAAAATGTTTATTTGTGCTACGTTTACGGTTTATGTATGTATGCATGTATGCATGTGTGGGTTTTTTATTCCGCCATCACTTTTCAATGCCATATATATTTTTAATATAATATAATAAACATTGGACACATACATTGCTCCGACCCCAATGTAAGTAGCACTTGTGTTGTGGAAAATCAAAAGTAATGACACCACAAACACTCAGACGCAGGACAATACAGGAAACTAATGAACTTTTTTTACATCGGCTGGAAATCAAACCCGGGATCTCGGAGTGGCGTACCCGTGGAATCCGGTGAACACACTACTCGACCACGGAGGTTGTGTACTGTGTAGCGTATTTTTTTAATTATAGTATTGTTATTTTTGAAGTTTATACCAAACTTCATTGTAAATTATATATAACGGACTTTAGGCTTAAATCCAATATTCAACTAATGTTGATAACATAAAATCATAGTGATTTGCAAAGAATTATTAACACTTTAATTAAATTCAAAGTTCCTAATAAAATGTCCAATGATCGATTAAAGTATCAAGACTTGTTCGAGCTTTAGTAGTATTTTATTTGAGATTTTTATTAAACCAAATCTATGGTAATATTATAATTATGAAATTAACTCTTTCTGTCTGTCTGTCGGTCTTTTACGACCAACCAAACCATTGAACAGAATTTTAATGAAATTTGAGGAACCAATATGAACTTCTTGGAAGGAGCCTAGCATATCACAAAAGCTATCCCCCTAAGAGCGAGCGCACCCGCGGTCGACAACTAGTTGTATATTAAGTATATTAGCTTTAGTTCATGTATTAATTACGCGGAGGCCACTAAAGTCAGTGGCAGGGTAATCATGCTAGTTATAACTAAGAGGCTATCTGTGTGTGACGTCACGCCATAGCGGGCACACTCGTACAGCATCCATTTATTGGTAACGAATTTAATTTACTAATAATGTTTGTATTTTAGTCTTAATTTAATATATTTGTACGTTAATTAATCTCTTTATTTATTTAATTTGTCCAAGCGTTATTTTTAAGTTAATTACTAAACTGTTGCAATTAAATTGTTTGCTTACTTTATCTGCAATTAACTGTCACAAATAAACTTGTCTTTGAGTTTTTAGTTTCTTAATTCATACTAATAAATAATAAAGTTTTTTTTTTTATTTCAATAAACTTGAGCATAAAGTTGGTCTATGTAAAGACATAAATATATTATTAACGATATTACATTTTTCTATTTACTACATAATAACCGTAACTAAAAATTAAAACGCTATTATATAATTATACTTGGTTCGACGCTTAGTGCCGCTTATAGATGTCATATAATATATAGGCGGATCAGCACACTGGTGTTTGATGAAAAAAATATTTAATTCTCGACCTTGGAAAATTAGATTTTATGCAATGCCTGTAATTACACTGGCTCACTCTCGAAACCGGAACATAACAATGGCTTACTGCTTGGCGGTAAGATATACAATGTTGGTGGTACCTACCTAGACTTGCACAAGGCTCTATCACGCTTAGACAATATTTTATCATAATTATTAATAATTTATTGCAATAAGAGATCATCAGACACAAGTTGCACATTCCTTGCACATTCAAAAGATCTTAAGCGCCCATTAAACTAAAGCGACATGAAATTATATCAATTACTGTAAAATAGGTCATATTTATTTTTTATGTTAAATAAGTAACATGTTTGATTTTAGACCTAGTTTATATATGTAATGGAGAGCCGGCAAGATTGTTTGGTTAAGTTTCATCATCTTCGACATTCAAATTCAGGGAATAATACAACAAAACTATAGCCGGATTCGTATATTGGTTTGTTACAACCTTTTTTATAACCCATGACACCATCCGTCATCCTTCTTTTTCTGCCAGCTGTCTTTTTTTTCTAACATGATTCTCACTGGCCAGAATCAAATCTCTAAACTAAGAGATTTCATTCAAAGTATGTAATTATCTTATACTCCGACACATAAATACCAAGATAGTTAAGTGTATTTTAAGAAACTATTATTCTAAACTATTTGGAAGAGTTTGTTTGATTGAAAGTCTCATAACAAAGGCTCGTGTATTTATGTATTCAGGCATTACATTGAAATAACTGAACAGATATGCATTAAAGAGAATTCGATATAACACGTACATTAATCCAAGTGGCATTCGCTATAAGTATTTCATTAATTCATTCTGAGAAGTCTTGTTTTCTTATGTAAAAATATATTTTATGTATTCTTATTTATCTCACGCACACTAACATACATTACCTGTGTTACTGACCTTTACTAATGCATACCAACAAAATAAAAAAGTTCATAGCTGTATATACATATATTTGACTCTTATATTACGTTTTAAAGCTAATACGTTTGTGGAAATAATTCGGGACACTGTATTCAATTTATTAATTGGAGATATTAAAAATGCGAGTCAACAATGAAGGTCATTAATAATTTAAAGTCTCCTGTAGCACAAGACTTCACATCTGCCTCAGAATCAATAGCAGATGGAGAAGACGAGTTCTTGAGCGGAAACCGCGCCTCAACAAACGCGAGAACTCACGTTAGGTGAAGCGATGACGCATTCAAAATAGTTGGGGCGGTTTGAAAGTGACGAATATAGGAATTTAAAGCATTTGAGAAAGGCTAAAGGAGAAAGAAAGAAAATTGATGTTGATAAAACTACGCTGCTCTATAGTGACGTCATACACACCGATTACATAATAATGTAGCTAAAAGAACTAGCGCGCACTGGTAACTTTTGTCACGGTGACTGTTTCGTCACTCTTTTCAAATCCGTGAATATGTTCAGATGCAGACACAAATGTCACGTCGTAATGTGCGCGCACCTCCATACATATTCATGGACTCGACAAGAGTGACGAAACAGTCACCGTGACAAAAGTTACTAGTGCGCGCTAGTTCTAATAGTACATATAAATATGATCGGTTGAGTAGTTTATCAACCGACTTCCAAAAGGAGGAGGTTATCAATTCGTCTGTATTTTTTTTTTTTTTTATGTTTGTTACCTCATAACTTTTTACTGGGTGGACCGATTTTGATAATTTTTTTTTGTTTGAAAGGTAGTGCTTCCCGTGGGGTCCCATTTTTTTTTTATTTTTTTCCGATGATGGTATCCGTATGAAAACGACATAAGTCTTAAATTTGCATTATGTATATGCGCGACAAATAGGTGAATAACTCAAAATCACGTTAACCAATTTTGATGATTCTTTTTTTATTATAAAATATATACTTCAAGGGTAGTTTGGTAAGATTCTGAGCACAGGATCCATGACAAATTAAGGGAACGGGAGGGAACGGAACAATTCTGAGGAGCACGTTAGCAATACTCGGTCGAATCTTTTATGTATGGGTTACTTGGATATTTAAATCACCTTCCGGAACGTGGTTATGTTCATGTAATTGTCATAATCAAATATTATAATCAACTAGTGACCCGCCCCGACTTCTCACGGGTGCAATACTGATACTAAATATACTAAAGAATTTGTTTATTTACGACATCACATTGCAAACTTCTAAAATTGTCAGTGTTTCTTTACTATATTGTTCATTTATTATATACACAAACCTTTCCCTTGAATTACACTATCTATTAAAAAAAACCGCATCAAAATCCGATGCGAAGTTTTAAAGATATAGGGACAGAGAAAGCGACTTTGTTTTATACCTACTATGTATTGACGGAACTCCTAAACGGCTTACAGTTAGGGTGCGATTTGGGGCAGAATTTCTTACTGTCTTTAATCAAATTTTGTGTATATGATGTGATGTCATATGATGTACGACATATCATACGAATAGCTCTTTTGCAAAGTTTTTTTACTGAGGTCGATTACAGCTCATTCGAGGGTGGTACCTTGTAGTTTATGCCGCATGACGTATTAAAGCCGCATTTTCGAAAGTCTTTCTGATTCATATAAACGGCACGCTTAATCTATCCATATTAAGAAAAAAATGTTAGTCTACATCAGCTTCACTTAAAATCCAAAAATAAATAAAATTTTAACAAAAAGAAAAACCGACTTCAAACAAAACAGTATTTTAAAACAAATTAAAATGCACTAAAAAGTAATAAAAATAATTGCATATTTAACACATTTTTGAGAGTCCTCCTAGGTAAAATGAAATGAAAAATATTAGATTACTTAAAAGTCGATTTACGATTATATAATGTAGTTATAATTATTGCTATATTTGGAGTCGGTGTCAGCCAACCCTATACTATACATATCAAAAAACAATACGAGAATACTTCAAGAAATGTTTCTTACAAATTACCTTTTATACTATATTATACTGGGTCAATCAAGAGGCTCGTATCGCTTCTTTCTTTTGATTGTTGAAGCGTGTGCCTGTGGCTGACACCGGCTCTAAATATAACAATAACTATAACTACGTTATATAATCGTAAATCGACTTTTAAGTAGTCTAATATTTTTCATTTCATTTTACCTAGGAGGACTCTCAAAAATGTGTTAAATATGCAATTATTTTTATTATTTTTAGTGCATTTTAATTTGTTTTAAAATACTGTTTTGTTTGAAGTCGGTTTTTCTTTTTGTTAAAATTTTATTTATTTATGAAACTACTAGTTACATACTGCGACTTAGCTCGCGTTTTGGTGGTCGGTTGTCAAGTGTTAGGACAAAAAGTAGCCTATGGAGTTCAAGTTTGCTTCATAATTTCGTCAAATTCGGTTCATTGGTTTGGTAGTGAAAGATCGACAGACAGATATACAGACAGACACAGCTACTTTCACATTTTAACTACTATTAAAGAAGTATAGAAAACAAACTAACTGCGACATTTCTCAAATTTTACAACAGCAGTCTGTCAATTTCCCACTCCTGGGCTAAAGCCTCCTCTACCTTTGAGGAGAAGGCTTGGAACATATTTCACCACAAATTACCACCACACGTGGAATGCACACGTCGAAGAATTTCTATGCAATTAGACATATGCAAGTTTTCACACGATGTTTTCCTTCATTGCCTTGCCTGGATTTCAAGTCACAATCGACGGTAAGGATGCACGCGTTCTAACCACAGGACCATCTCGGCTCTAATGTTAGTTAGGATTAATTAATAAAAAAATAATACTTAAATTTTAATTTACTCATAGCGAAGAGACCACGTACTAGATAGTAATAACATTTTCCGCGTCTGTTTGAGTGCGGATTACGGAAACTTCTGGATGGATTTTAATGAAACATGCATAGCGGCTTATGTCTGGAATAAACATACATAATTCCCGTCATCTCAGTAAACGATAAAGTTTCTTTAGTTATTCAACAAGGCTCAACAAAGACGACAAGGTGATTATTTAAATTGAAGCTATTAAAACTTATAAATAACATATATTACCGAATTTAACACGAGTAAGTATGTTCGGAGAAATTGTTCGGATTAATTTCGGCTGCTGTATTTCACCTTCGGACATCTCGTCAAAATTGAAAGTTTCACCCGCATCACCTTGATGTTTTTCGAACAAAAGCGAGATTTTTAAGACTTTTTCTGTCTCGGACAACCTTGTAGAATCAGCTTTCGCTGGCAGTTTTTCTGAACCGGTATGACTCGAGAACCTTCGAGAAAAGAATACTCCTTCCTTAAAGAGCGGTGGTAGTCACTTTCCATCAGTGAGCCTCCAGTTCGTTTGCCCTCTATAACAAAAAAAAAAATATAACAAAAAAAGAAAAAATGACGTAAAAGTTTAGTTATTGTAGCGCGTACTGAAGATTGTTTAAAGATATTACATCACTGTGGCACAATATTACATGCAGTGCAAGTAATGATACAGTTCATACCACACTCATCAATCTAACTTGCTTATTTGCTTTGATATTTTTTTAAAGTGTAACATCGCGTATTATCGGCCCTATTAGTAACAGAAGTCGCGATATTAATTAAACAATTAACTAACATGACTGTATTTTTTTAAATGTTGAAAAAGAGTAACTACACTAAGATGTTATGTACCTACCCAAACGGGCTTGCACAAAGCCCTACCAACAAATGATTATCTAAATGACTAACAAGATAACTATAAATCTGGTATTTGAAAGTTTGTAACAAATAGAACTATTAACTAATTCAACGTGAATATTTCAAAGTACTAGATCTTGCGTAGCGTTATCTTAAGACAATAAATCTTGTAGAATTGATATAGGACTACAATATCTATCTTAATAATTGTTATTGCTTTTGAACTAAAGGCATATTTGACACCTGATCCTCGATTATGAAAGAAATAATGTGTGTGAAAAACTTTATTATATACTTTTGTTCTTCAAGCTTTTTAAGGTACGTTTATGATACTTATTTTAAGAATATATGAGAGAGGCGTTATGTACATTTATACTTATTTATATTATTTTATAGGTTAGGTGTGTAGAATCGACGAGCTGAGATGTCCCAGTGGTTAGAACGCCTACATATTAACCGATGATTGCGGGTTCAAACCCTGATAAGCACCACTGAATTTCATGTACATAATATGTGCTTGTGATTCATCTCGAGCTCGGTGGTGAAACATCGTGAGGAAACCTACATATGAAAAACTTCAATCAAAGTCGTGAAGGAGTATGTTCTTAACCTTCTCCTCAATGGGAGAGGAGACATTGGCCCAGCGGTGGGATATTTACACTGCCACTTGTATAAAATCCAACCACAAATTTTCTTTAATTTAACTGATTGTAATGGTACAAATGTCATAACATTTACCGAATTTTCAGCAGCTTACCGCGTGAACGAAGATGTTAGGTAAGGAAATGTTAACGCCAGTTCACGCTTCTTTTGGCAAAGAGTAAGAAATGGGCGATTACTCTCTCTTTGGGAACCTACTCTCTCTCCGATCCATGTGGAGGATGCCGCATATATTATAGCATAAGATATTTTATGAATAATCATATGGAAAGTTATATGTTACAAACCAGGTTATAATTATACTTATCATCGCTGTTAAATAAATTACATTGTAAAAGTATACTTGGATTATGTTATTGTGTAATATAATTTTAACTTTGATTCTTTTACTGTTACATTTATTTATTATAATTGCAAAGCTAAAAACTTTAATAATAAATAATTATACTCTATTTATTAATTTATAAAAAAGATTACATAAATGTGACTATTATAAGTTAATTAATATTTAGTTACTAAAATCCGTACAATAAAACGTTACTCAAATATGAATAAATAAAAAACTAAAAACCGCTACAGCGCGCAGGTACTTTCAAGTTCTATATACACAAGCTCTAATGTTAAAATTGAAACAATTTCACGTTAAAAATAAAACTGGTTATAACCGGTTTAATGTAAAATTACAAACCTCTTTATAATAATTTGTTGTTTTTTTAAAGCATTTCTCGAAGTTAAAAACGAAAGTTCTTAACGAGATATAATATTGAAAGTCGTAAAACAATTGCGACGGCGAAATTCGAGTGTTTTTTTTATAAAGTTACGAACGTTCGTGTCATAAAGTTAGGAAACATGATACAACCATATAAAAGTTAAGGACCGCTTCAATAATTTTAAAGTTATTTGTTTTTGTTATTATTATATTCTAAATATAAATATATGTGCTCTTTGTTATACTTCTGTATTATAAAACTGAAGATATAGTAAGTTTTATGAACTCATGTTATGAATTTACCTTGTATTAGTAAAATTTGTGAATCCGTTTGATTACTGTTATGATCTGTTATGATCAGATATTCTTAGAGTAGCTAATATAATAAAAAACAAAAAATATTGGACAACATCACATACATTAGTCTGATCCCAATGTAAGTAGCTGAAACACTTGTGTTATGGAAAATCAGAAGTAACGACGGTACCACAAACGCCCAAAGCCTAGACAACGTAGAAAATTAAGAACCTTTTCTCTAGACCTCGGCAGGGACCTCGGAGTGGCGTGCCCATGAAAACCGGAATACACACTATTCCATCATGGAGATCGTCAATAATTATAAATAATTCCATAACTCGCCAATATGGCATCTTAAGATCCAAGATGTTATATCCTTTGTACCTGTTACATTTGATCACTCACCCTTGAAATAAAAACACAATAATATAAAAGATTGCTGCTTGGCGTTAGAATATTTGATCACCGGGTTGAACCTACTTAGATCAACTTTGCACATAGTCCTACCTTCGAGTATAATATTATATTTTAGATTGTAATTTATGTATTAAGTTAGAATCGACTTAAAATATAGAATATGTATAAAATTTAACGTCTCTACATAACAAGAATGTCCCCTACGGGCCGTTTTCCAAAATGAATGTCGTGAACACCGACCCAAATTAAGTTTTTTGTTCTGGCATAGAACTACGAAGTAGGTATACAACCTTGACCTTAAAAAGTAGCTTCTTATAAAGAAGTTACACATTCTTCGACTATTACGGAACACGTCGTTTATTTCCTCGTATATTTTCTACTCGACGTTGATTTTCGTAAGTGACAAGTCATTTACACCTATCCAGAATAGAAGCATTGTTTGTGAGTATGGAATTTTCTTGGCACTATATATTTTTGTATATTATAGGTTAATGGGTTATCAGATGGTAAATGACCATCAGCTTCTAAATATATCGGTACTGTAAAAAATGTTAATCAACACTACATAGTATGAAACAAAGTCGCTTTCTCTATCCCTATATCTCTATGTATGCCTAAATATTTAAACGCAACGGATTTTGATTTTGATGCGGTTTTTTAATAGATAGAGTGATTTGAGAGAAAAGTTTATTTATATAATAAATGCATAATATAGTAAAGAAACACTTATAATTTCATAAGTTTGTAATATGATGTCGTAAAAAAACAAATTCTGTAGTATATTAAGTATCAGTATTGCATCCTTGCCAAGCCGGGGCGGGTTACTAGTTACTCATATGCGCCACCAATGTTACGAACTAAGTAAGTCCCTTGTGCCTGCACTTACTCTGGCTCTGACACCCTTCAAACTTCGACAAAACAATACCAAGTATTGCTGCCAGGTGTTAGAATACACGATTATTATTTTTTGCACTATCCTGTTTCTGCTTTTGCAAATCCTTTCACCAAAGGTTGTCTGTTAGAGATTGCTTTAGCAATAAGACCGCCTTTGCACGCTCTTATTTTCTTTTCTTTGTTGTAATTGTTCTCTGTATTTGTATGTCCTTTCATTGTGTGTGCAATAAAGTAAATAAATAAATAAATAAATTAGCGTGTGATACCTTATATTATTAATGCGAAAATGAGTATGTTTGTTTGTTTAGATTAATTCACCCCTTAATTATTCAACCGATCTTGAAATTTTACATATATATTATAGCTGAGTTAAGGCCTCCTTTCTGTTTTGAGGATACGGCTATTCCATCACGCTGCTCTAATGCTGTTTGTTGGATATACATGTGGAAAAATTCCATTTGAATTTGTTTAGAAGAATAAACAAGGATAGCATAGAAAATTATAAATACCACTTAACATTTAAATCTCTACCCCGTAGGTAATGAGGTGTAAAAAGTTTGGTTTGTGGACGTAGCTAGTAGTATGGATCTTTCGTATGTACTTCTTACACATTAGAGTCTACAAATTTATTACACGTCACTTCACAATTTATAAAATTTACTACGAAATATTTTTTTTATGAACAAGGTATAATGTAATCGGACTCAGAAATCATTTAGCTCAAATTATATTCATAAAATCACTACATAGTATGAAATAAAGTCACGTTTACTGTCCCTATATCCCTATGTATAATTAAAACTTTAAAACTACGCAAGGGAAAAAGAATTTTTTTGTGTACAATACATGGTCAATTTCGTAAAGAAACACTGATAATTTTAGAACTTTCACTATGATGTCATATCATTTCATCCGTGCGAAGCCGTGGCGGGTTGATTGTAAATAATAATTTAATTAGTATTCTTTGACATTCGATAACATTTCATACTCATATTATATAGTTATATAAATATGTATAAATATAGGCAGCAGAGATGGCCCAGTGGTTAGAACGCATGCATCTTAACCGATGAGTTCGGGTTCAAACCTAGGCAAGCACCACTGAATACTCATGCGCACATTAAGCACCACTATATACGTATATATGCTTAATTTGTGTTAATAACAAAAAATCGTGAGGAAACCTGCATGTGTCTAATTTTATCGAAATTCTAACACATGTGCATTCCACCAACCCGCGTTGGAATACCGTGGTGGAATATGTTCCAAATCCTCTCCTTAGTGGGAGAGGAGGCCTTAGCCCAGCCGTGGGACATTCAGAGACTTGCTGTTACTGTACTGTACTATTACTTCACAATTTATAAAATTGACTGCGAAATATTTTTTTATAGACGAGTTATAATGTAATCGGACTCAGAAATCATTTAGCTCAAATAACATATATTGATATTCTATAGTTTATGTCATACTCATATTATATGATTATATATTATGATGTCTATACATTAAAATATTAGTGTGTATATTGCGCTACATCGTATTACAAATGCGCTGTCAATACTCAGCAGCAACAGTCATTGATCAAAGACGTCTATAACAGACGTACATAATTACCGTGTCATTTATAATATGTATAAAATATATATAATTTATTTGATATATGACATAAGACACACACAGGTTTCCTAAGATAAATAATAAACACAAATTAAACACATATATATTTACATATATATAGTGGTGCTTGCCTGCACCACTCGCAATCGTCCGTTAAGATGTACGCGTTCTAACCACTAGGCCATCTCAGCTCTTCATATCCAACAATCTAAATCAGATATAAATACTATGTTAAATACCATAAAATAACCCAACTTTAATTCAGTATAATTAAAGTATCAGTGCTTATTAGGCACGAGAAATTCAGTGGTGAAGTTAAGAAATCGGTTTAAATTCCGAATTACCTCATCTCTTGTTTGAAGTCCGTTAAATATTTAACGCTATGAATAATTTGCACGTCTGCGAGAAAGTCTACTGAATTCGTGTTAAACGTGGAACGGAAAACCTGAGTAGCGCTTTATGCATCTTTATTAATTCCAGAAATAATATTCTGAACGAACGTTAAATAGATAATACGATTCAGCGGCTTGAGAGTAAGTATTTTTCTACTTCTTGCTGAGTAAGTTGTTATTTTTTTTATCCATCAACCTGCATTTGAGCAGCGTGATAGAATATGCTCCGAACCTTCTCCTCAATTCCTGGTGTGGGAATTTTACAGACTGTTAATATTATATATGTTTTAATATTGTTTTAAAGCGCTAAAACTACATATTAATGAATTCAAAATTCAATTAGTATATCAGTACAATATGAACTCAAAAAGTACCAAACATATTTTGATACGGTTTTTACGAATGTAGGGATTTATGAGGAAGGTTTAAGTATATGAAAAATAAGATTTCCTGTTAGCAGTGCTAATGGTACTAACGTTTTATGTAGAATCTTATTCTTCGGCGCAATTTCGTTAATATATATTAAGGAAAAGATGCCTTCTTCTCTCAAGGAGAAGTGATCCTTGTAACTCCGGCCACGCTTCTCAACGCGAAGTATATTACGTCATTTTCTAAATTACGTACTATATTTTTTAAACAGTTTATTATTAAATGACCTGACTTATAATGGAAATGTGTAAGTGATTTATATATTTTTGAGATAGTTAACTCCTTAATCAATCTTCATAACATTTTGCATATATGTTAATTGTAGTACACTATAGGGTATAGGGTAGCTAATACCAGTTGTTGTGCTTTACCCTTAAAAGCAAACGAAGCCAAGGGTGGCTGTTTTTATTTAATAAAGTTTATAAATAAATAGTTTATTTGTTTTTTATAATTATGTTCGATTCATTACCGATTCAAATAATATGTGAATATAAATACATGTTTTACAAACGGTTATGTTTCTCGTGCTAATTTACAAAGATATATATATTGGATATAGTTACATATTACATATAATTCATTTTAAATCTGAATAATATTTTATAATATCTATTTTATGGAATTAACTGAATACACTCTTATATATTATTGGGTTTCAAAATAAATATAACTAACTTTATTAATAATTATAAACCGATTGAAATGAAATGATGTGTTACCTCAAAAAAACAATGAATACACTGTCTGCAATGTAAATAAAGAAACTTTGATACTAATCTTTCCTACACATTCAATTTGGTTTTAACGTTTTACGTGATGAAATTTGTATATATACAGATTTTTGTGACATATGTACATATATTATAAAACGATTCCGTTAGATTCACCCAGACAGTCTTCAGTTCGAATTGACCTCACAAAGATCATTGTTTGTGTAAATAAGCCGCTCTATTTTCTAAGTTTGTAAATATAGTTATTTACATAAATTAAGTCAGTTTACATTAAAATAAATAAGTGTTTATTTTTTGTTACTCTATTTGCATTTAAAAGGATTCAAAAGTCGTCAGGGTTCCTTTCGTTTCTGTCAGATTCGACACGTATTTATGTAATATCAAATTTGAGTCCTCTTTCAATTGTAATAAGGGTTGTTTTACATCACTCGGTAGGAATGGCGCAATCTTCAATTCTTCAAGCAGTTCACACGAAGTCTTGACTTCCACGCGGCTGCATTCCTTGCATTCTACGCATTCCGCTCCACCTTTGCTCTTAATCTTTGCATACTGGGTGACATTTCTAAGCTTTGACGTCGCGCCCGCCTCGTAATTGCTACTCGCTTGGGTTTTGAACGCAGAACCCAAAGAGTTGTGACATACTATATGCATTTTATATACGTAGTCATACAAACTTGTTTGTAATACTATACAATATTATAAATGCATTTTTTTATGGATTAGACTGGGCAAATGTAACTACTGTCTATGTATATAGACGATGTTGGTGCTTTAAAAATATGAGCCTTAGATATGCTCCTTACTATTGTTGTAACTAAGAAATTTCTGTCACTTACGCTAACCCACATTGGAGCAGCTTGGTGGAATATGCTTCTTACCTTCTCCTTAAAGAGAGAGGAGGCCTAATCCCGGCAGTGGGAAATTTATAAGCTGTTACTAATACTGTAGGTAGTGTCTACCCAGACGTCATTGCACAAGACCTACCACCAAGTAAATTCCCATCACGAAAGAGACAAACTCTCCAGTTTTAATACAGAAAAAAACATCTATTGTTTATTTTTATTAAATAATCATTGTAAATACGTATAACGAGATTGTTGATTTTGTTTGTCTGTTTGTTTCGTTTTCCCATTCTAGCTACTCCGTGGTTCAAAATGACACATTGCCAACATATCAGTAATGGATACCAAAAATTCGTATAATGGATACAAAAGGAAAGCCTCGTATAGTACGACACAACTTAGATGTAGCATCGGCAAAATTCGTAAAACCGATCACATCCGAATTAAGTACACTGTCCCAAATCATCAATATTTATTTCTTATGTGAATATGATATTAACACAAACTTGTAATATCATATGACCTACGTACGTCAAAGTGACGTTTGAAATCAAATCGTATTTCCACCACGACTTAGCGTTTTCATTAGAATCGTATTACATTAACGTCTCATCGAGGGAGAAGTTTGCTTAACTCAACCCTTAACTTAGGAGGATTTCCTAAGCACATACAAGTTGGTAAATTAGAGCGAGTAATTGTGTTATAACTTCAATGTGTTACTTAATGATTGTGAGGATTTCTATGTACTTGTTTATTATTTGTGAGGCAAACGTTGTTTCTAAATAACACGTTATTCAAGATTTTGGGGAGATATCAAATGGGTTTCCATTATAATTAATTGACCGAAAAGAAAATAATATTATTGATTTTTTTTTTTAATTTTGAAAACTGTTTCCATTTTCAAAATATTTAAAGAAATCTCTTGAGCCAATACCATTTCGATAGAATACCTGCAGGCTCATAGACACTTACATGTGTCATCAACTACTGGTTTTGTGATGTTATTTCCCTTGTGCCCATAATTAAATTGGCTAACTCACCATTTAAACTGGAACGCAATAATACATAGTACTTCTATTCTATTCTAGAACGTCTGTATGGTAACCATATAACGTATGAATATAAATTTTATTTTTAATGTCGAATAGAAAAGGCTGGTTTCCAAATTTACTATGTGTTATTTATTCAATGGCAAGGGATTATTTTGTTAAATTGCATTAAATAAAATTATAAATTTAATTTATTATCAAAGCATGAATTCCTTTTTGAATTTCATATATACGTTTATATTCTATGATATTTCTAATTACTATCTGTAATTTAATATGTATACCAAAATATTGTGTGCAATATTTTTCCAATTTCACTCAAATATTATTTAAAATACATATATTGTGGCATAAAAGTATAATAAAAAAATTTACACTAAGTTTTTTACTCATGTATTATATATTATCATTACATAGTGTATAACAAAGTCGCTTACTGCTATCTGTCCCTGTGTATGCTTATATATTGAAAATTACGCAATGGTTTTTATGCGGTTTTCTTTAATTTATATAGTGCTTCGAGAGGAATTTTTATGTATATAATACCTGAACAATATAGTTAACAAACAGCGATAAATATATGTAGTATATTTAGTACCAGTATTGCACCTGAGCGCAGCTAGGGCGCATCGCTAGTATACTATATAGTCTAGATGCTGTTTACGATGTTCGCAGCTTAACAGTATCTTACTTCATACTTAAATCAAAAATTGTGTGTGTTCATTTGTTTTCTGGTTTCACGTAAACTTATTTCAAATGATAATAAACTTTCATATTAATTTAGTTCTTGGACGAATAGGCATGTTGTTAATATCTTGTAAACATAGCTCTATATACGAACATAGTTGGAGAGATTCTTGGAGGGAAATTCTTGGCCAAGGTGCTTTGATGCTAACATTGCCACATAAGTAATACATACATAAAAATAATAATAATTTCCAAAATATCTACATGTAACTGAAAGACCGTATATTACACACATAATTGTTAAGTTTAATAAAAAAAATATTTAAGAGCCGAGAGGGCTCAGTGGTTAGAACGCGTGCATCTTAATCGATGATTGCGGGTTCAAACCCAGACAAGCACCACTATATGTATGTGCTTAATTTGTGTTTATAATTCATCTCCTGCTCAGCGGTGAAGGAAAACATCTGAGGAAACCTGCATGTGTCTAATTTCATCGAAATTCTGCATGCATGTGCATTCCACCAACCCGCATTGGAACAGCGTGGTGAAATATGTACCAAACCTTCTCCTTAATAGGGGAGGAGGCCTTAGCCCAGCAGTAGGTAATTTACACGTTGTTATTTTACTTTATATAAATTTTAAAAGTTTTTTCGTAGATATGTTGTACATACTTTATGCATTATATACGTTTATATTTTCTTCTACGATTCGAACAAGAAATTTAATAAATATTACGATATATTTGAGAATCACGTGCAAAACGTGGGATGTGTATGATGTATTATTACAATACTGGATAAAATATCTTATATTAATATCATCCTTATTTCACCCTTACGGAGTTGGAACAATTAGGTAGGACCATGTGGCGTTTACGAATAGACCTGATGGTCCAGTGGTAAAGTAATTTTTGAATATTGTTTAAGAAACTTAGGCATGCATTGAATTCAAATCATAATATATTCTATTCGAGTAGCCTTTTACAAAAACTTTAGAAGCGTCATTTTACAGAATTGTTTTAAACGTGAAGCTACCACCTTATTGTACTGTAGATGCTACTGTGACGAATCAGCAAGTAACAGTAATTACTTACTACCAACATTTGAAATACAAAGCTATGACAGTTAAATATAATTATATACAAAAACCTTCCTCTCGAATCATTATATCTATTAAAAAACACATCAAAATCCGTTGCATAGTTTTAAAGATTTAAGCATACATAGATATAGAAATCGAGAAAGCGACTTTGTTTTATGCTATGTAATGATATAAACTTGTGTTCAAAAATAATTCTCAAAAATGAAAAAAATCATAACAAACGATTTTAATTTATGAATCATCAAATTTAAAAATATGTGATGTCTTATTATAGAAACCAACACCCTGTAGCCCAAGAAGGATTTATTGACATTGCGGATTTGGAAATTCGTCGTTAATTTTAGGCTGAATTTTCACGTCCTTGATTTGTCCTTGAGCCTTAATTAACCTCGAGCTCAACGATAAAGGTAATCCCTACTAAACCTGCATATATCGGATATAATCTGACACGTGTATCCGGCTTGAGCTGAGACGGCCCAGTGGTTAAACGCGTGCATCTAAAGATTGCAGGTTCAAACCCAGGCAAGCACCACTAAAATGTTCATGTTCATAATTTGTGATTATAATTCATCTCGTGCTTGCCGGTGAAGGAAAATCATGAGGAAACCTGTATTACTTTTATTACTTGTGTCTAATTTCATAGAAATTCTGCCACATGTGTTTTCCATCAACCCGAATTGGAACAGCGTGGTGGAATATGCTCCGAACCCTCCCGAACCTGGGAAAAATATAGGCTGTGATTCTTGTTGTAACCGCGTATATTGTAGGAACATGGTTTAAGTAAATTTTAGCACAGAAGTGCGACATGCTTAGCTGTTGACATTAGCAATGAATGATATTGGCGTATAGGATGCCAGGATAATCTGATTAGACTATTTCACAGTCATCTCAGTCCAGAGCGGCAATTCTATGAATGTAGTCATTATCTAACTTGCCCTTAAAGTTGGATATCCAGTGAATGTTCAAAGCTATGCAGCGCTATTTATCGCTCGTCAACGGCACCGGTATTATTGTTTTTTTTTTGTAAGTATTACATTTATAAGATACGACGACGATGTTCAGTAAAAGCTGGAAAATTGTATATTTCTTAAAGTGTGTCTAGACAAACTAATCAAAGAGCATTTTTTACATATTTTTGGTTTGCTACAGTAATACTTAAAACTTTATAATGGACACTTATATACCATACATAAGTAATGAAATATGTACTAATATGATAGGCTAATAAATATTCTAAAGGTATAAACTTAAACCTACTAATTACATTTACATAGTAATATAAAGGCATTATATAACAATATTGATTTATACGGCGCTAAGTAAAGTTGTCACTCGTATGATTATTTTTTATATCTTCAACAATCAGATAATCTTAATTAATCATTTACTTAAACCTTCCTTTAAAATAACTCTTTCGATCGGTGATAACTATATTAAAATCAGTTCGATTGTTTTTAGTTTAACGCGTTAAGCATATACACAGACAGAATAAATATTCCTTATATCAGTCTCCAGAAAATATAATTTATTTATACATATTTTGCAAACTTCTTAAATTTTTGAGACAAAAGTTTTATAAAGTACTAAAAGTAACGACATGAAAAAGCTAACTTTGTAATTATAGCTCTCGCTTCGCTTTAACTGGACGCTAAAACGGCCGGCCATTGTCGAAGTTGCGAGACCACCTCGTTAAAGTAATGCTTGTAGTGAATTGCCAAATGTTTGGACTTCCTCTAACTAGCCGCAGTGGTTTTGTGTGGATATAACGGCATGTTGGTTCGGATCATTTAATTTTACAGTACGAGAAACTTTACAATGAAACAGTTATATTTTTATGTTTATGTTATATACGATAACATACATATACAATAACAACTTACATAATGGTTTCGATATGGAAACAGAATCAAGTATTATTATTTTTATATCATAAATAAATAATAAATATTGGACAACATCACATACATTACTGTGATCCCAATGTAAGTAGCTAAAGCACTTGTGTTATGGAAAATCAGAAGTAACGAAGGTACCACAAACACCCAGACCCAAGACGATATAAAAAACTAATAAAGCGTCTTCATCGACTCGGCCGGGAATCGAACCCGGGACTTCAGAGTGGCGTACCCATGAAAACCGGTGTATACACCGCTCGACCGCAGAGGTCGTCTATATCATATAGGTCGGAATGGCAAATGGGATAAATGATAAGTGGTCATCACTGTTTAAAGACTTATATCGTCAAAACCCCACCAACCTTGGAAACGAAGGTTGTTATGTTCCGTATTTCTATCGAAATTAAGTTTTATTTACACCGGATCACTCACTTTTCCAATCAGAACAATTTAATTCATCGTGTTTTGGCGATAGAATATCTGATAAATGAGTTATACTCACTTAGATACATCTATTATACATAATAGACATACATACATGTATACTATACAATTAGTTACAATAAATAAGGCTAATAATGTCTTATTATCAACTCCAGACAACAGATTTTTTTACATTCTTGTTGTTATGTTTGATTACAAATGTGGATGTAAAATAAAACACTGAAAACTTTAAGAGATGTAACTCGATTGAGTCCGCAATTTCCAGTGGTTCTAGCTTCTAGACCACACTTTGACAAAAGCTTAAAAGGAATTAAAGAGCGTGCCACATAGAACCTTTTCATTCCACTCAAAAGTTTCGTAAAGTAAAGATTGCAAACAAATCTAACCTTGACATTTTATAAAGCTTAATTATAATAAATTATGTATGTGCACATCCAATATGTTCCTCTCTGCCTTTCTTTAAAGAGTTTCTCAATATCAAATTAGCTGCAGCCAGGAGCTACTAAAATATAAAGTACTTTCCTCAAATGGTCTTAAAATTTCATATGTTTTAATGCAACCTATGCTTATCTGCAATACTTAAAAGCAAAAATCCACAGATATATAGTACAACTGTCTTTATATCTATGCACCGAACACTTTTGCCAAATTTATAACCAAAGATGATGGCTGGTTACTTTTCAATACTCTATTATTTAAAGTTTTTTGTTTCTTCCTATTATTATTAGTGAATATTAATAATTATTTTATTACATGAATGAAGAAAATCTGAAGGTTGAAACCCTAATAATTCTAGTAATTTTGTAAATATCTGGTTAAAATTTTATGTAATGTGTATTATTATATACAAATAAAACCAAATTCGTTATTATATAGTAAAATACTTGACACAATTTGGCATATGTTAAAAACATCCACTTTGCTTTTATGTGCTCGAGTCAACACGTCGATTACTACTTGTAACGTAACACACAAAGGGATACGGCGAAAACCAATAGGCCTGCCTATAGTACGTAAACTTCGCGGAATAGAACTCCAAACCGAATTTCAGCCACACTGACCATTTTCAAAGCCCAGGCATACTAGGTCATATGATAGTCCATAATTATTGTGCACGCATCTATCTACTACGTTTATTTTAACTCGCTTTCAAATCCCTAGGAATCAGTCAACTAACGATGGCAGGTTTGTTCAAAACAATCAATATCTTTAACTATCCCATCTTGGAATTGGAATGGATTTTGTATCTGTATAAACTAGCTTCTGGATAAACGAGGCAGAAGAGTCAGCTCGCTGTACTGACTACGCAATTGCTCAATGTAACTATACGATCTAATGATATAAGGGCAGTTGTTATAAATATACTTTATTTATTTACATACTATCATGAGATAGATGTGAGCTAGATGTATTTAAGTGATTTCCATCTCATTAGAAGGAAATATTATGAAGGTAGAGAAATAAAAGACATATACTATCATGAAAAAAGATAGATACTTATATATTTAATATTTTTTAGGTATTTAATACAATACAAGCAGGTTCACAAATGACCAGGTAAGCCTATATATTACGAGTCGACATGACTCCGTGGCTAGAACACGTGCATCATAACCGATGATTGTGGGTTCACCAGAGAAATATTACTGAATATTCATGTGCTTAATTTGTGTTAATAATATATCTATAGACGGTTAACGAAAACATGAGGAAACCTGAATGTGTCTAATTTCAACTAAATTCTGCCCCATATGTATCCAAATCTGCTTTGAAGCAGCATTGGGGAAAACTTAAAGAGAGAGAAGGCCTTAGCTCACTAGTGGAAAATTTACAGGCTGTTATTGTTGTTGCATGTTTCGGATGAAAGTCTGCCAAATGTGCACTACTAACACGCATTGGAAAAGCGTGGTTAGAAAAGAGAAGAAAAGTTTAACCTAACAGAGGATATTCATAGCCAAGTACACTTAAATCAACAGAGGATATTTAGGCACAGAAGTGTCATTGCATTAAAATCAAAATATTTATCTAAGTATTCCAGTGAATGTCAATGACATGGAAATTATATTTTTACATCTATACTTCTATACTAATATTATAAAATTGAAAGTAACTCTGTCAGTAGATTTTTCACGACCAACCCAATGAAGGGAATTTAATGAAATTTGGTATGAAGCAAAAAAGGACGCAGGCTATTTTTTGCTACGCGAACGAAACCGCGGGCGACTAATAATATTATAATCCCTCCTGCAGTTATCTATTTATAATTCAGAAGGCTACCTGTGACAGTTAAGACACAGTTTTAGTTGTTACGGTAACTACCGTAGAATATTCTGGGAAGAATTTGAAAGTGTTATGACGTAAGTCGTTTAGACTTAGCCGTTTCAAACTTTGGTTCGTGGGTTTATACTTAGGCTGAAAACTTTTAACTTACCTAAGTTAAACTTTAATGGGCACCGTGCATTTTCAAACAAAGAATGTTATGAATATAAATTCTTTAAGTGATTTAAAACCCTTATAAATAAGTGTTGTGTGTTTTTAAAATTAATGTACCGTTGTTTCTACTTTAGAGTCTTTAAGTAGTCGGTACACAAAGTCCGAATATTTATATTTTTATTAATGATTATTAAATCGTTATTATAACTAATCATTAACGTTTTAATACAAGCGAACTTTATGCTAAGAATAAATGTTCAATTGAGAGAGGATGTATTTTAAATGATTGTCCACATTATAGGATACCTTTGCAATTTCGTAGTGTAATAATCATAGTAAAGGAATTATCTTTTGGTGCTGGTATATTAAACTTGGAATTGAGATGTTTTTTTTTCCGTGGGCCTGTAGTTACACTGCCTACGGATAATATTACTGTTTAGTAGTAGAATATCTGATAAATTGATAGTATCCTAAATTGGCATGTGAAACCCTATCACCAAGTTTTTTTTATGGTATATGTTGGCGGACGAGCATATGGGCCACCTGATGGTAAGTGGTCATGATCACCCATAGACAATGAAGGTGTAAGAAATATTAACTATTCCTTACATCGTCAATGTGCCACCAACCTTGGGAACTAAGATGTTATGTCCCTTGTGCCTGTAGTTACACTGGCTCACTCACCCTTCAAACCGGAACACAACAATACTGAGTACTGTTATTTGGCGGTAGAATAACCGATGAGTGGGTGGTACCTACCCAGACGGGCACAAAGCCCTACCACCAAGAACATTGTATTATAGGCAATACATATAACAGTGATCGTTTACTCGTTACACTAAGAGGATCAGCTAGTTTAATCGCCAAGGAAAAAAAAGACATTTTATCTTTTTGTTGTTTTGAATTCTAGAGAACTTATTTATCTTCTGATTTACTTAATCAATTTCAATAGTAAATATATATTTGAAGAAACAATATGAAACAATATGTACCCGTACCTGAGGCAATATTAACGATGTTTCAAGTCCCTGGATTATTTTGACCTCGATCATTGCTTTCAATTAGTAATGAATGATTGAGAAACATTCTAAAATTCTATACCAATAGATGGTCGCAATAACCTTGTTTAACGGAAACCCCTCAAAATACAGACGCTTTGAAACGTTGATTGCAATCAATACCGCAGAGTAACGAAAATTAAAACTGAAGTACTGCTGGGAAAGTTTTCTGTGATTGGTAACATCGAGCTTACTGGACTTGCTGGTGAATTATTATTTTTACAAACAACAAATCGGTTTATACTGGCTTTATTGTTAAGTAAAACCTTGGATTAAAAATAAACCAACTAATAAGACAAGATAATTATATTTGAAGTAATTTTATCGCTTACATTTTTAAACAATCTTTGATTGGGATGTAATTTGTGATCAACTCGGTGATGTATTTTTATACCGCTGTGCTCATGTCAATTACTTCCTAACAATACGTCAATATTGAATAGTACTAAATAAAGTAAAGGAACAGTCTGTACATCTCCCACTGCTGAGATAAGGCTTCCTCTTCCATTAAGGAGAGGGTTTGCAACATATTCCACCACGCTGTTCCAATGCGGGTTAGTGAAATGCACATGTGGCAGAATTTCGATGAAATTAGACACATGCAGGTTGAACACAATCATCGGTTAAAATCATCTCAGCTCTTTTCATGATAGTAATATATAAATATTTCATATTAAAAATGTTTCAATACCAGTAATTTGAATACAAAAATATTATTAGAACTTATAATATATGTTCACTTTTTTTTTAACTTATACCATGCCATAAATGTGATAATTAGCAAGTCTTTTAAGTCTGTGATGTTTGTTTGATAGATCTATACGTCAAATATTGCAAGATTAATTGTGATAACCATTTCTAATTGTGGTGACGTATTCTTAGTAGCCACAATTAGGTTCACTTCCCGAACGTGATCAACAGACATGCAATTTCGAATACCTATTCAGTTTCTAAAGCATTTTGAAAATGGAATAAAATATTTCCTTTAGGATAGGATTCTAAAAGGGCACTACTAAACGGTCCACATCCTAAACACCAAATTTTGTATGTGCATATAATTAAAATAGCCCGTTCTAATGTCTAGCATAATTTAACAGTTTCGGTTCTCATTATTTAGTCAAAATATCTGCAAATATCAGCAAAACGTAGTCACGTTCCTGAAATACGTAGAATATTGCAAATTATTTAGTAATGGACTTTCGTAATCAAAATGCAGGGTAATACTATCAACTACACCATTGTCTATTTAGGCTCAATGCTCTTTGTGGAAAAGCTCATGTTGCTTTCTCCTTTTTTTTAAATTGATGATATGTTTTGATGGATGAGCAAATGATCCCTTTTAAAGTTGATGATATTGTTTGTTGGATGAGCAAACGCATCACTTCACGGTAAGTGTTCATCGCAAATTAATTGTGTTGTTAAAAAATTTACCGGTTCTCAATGTCACCAATGCGCCACCAACCTTGGCAACTAAGGAGTGATGCCACTTGTTCCTGTAGTACACAGTTCAAACTGGAACACAACAATACTGAAAACTGCTGCTTGACGTTTGATAAGAGATCGCTGCCGACGTAGATGGGTTGGCACAAAGTCGTACCACTAAATAAAACCCATTTTTCATATATTTTACTCTTTAATTTATTAAGGTATTTCTTTCCTTAGCCAGTTATTATGTTATTGTTAGACATACGCTTTCTTCCCCTTGTGGAGAAGGATAAGAGCATGACGCCGCTTCGGAACAAAAATACTCAAATGGCTAAATTTAATTTGACACATAAACTTACAATAGTTACTTAAAATAAGAAGACCTTGTTAGATTAGAAAGTACTTCCTTCGTTTAAAATCCGTGTGCTCTATTTACTGTGATATCTAGGCTTGTCAAGAAATAACCAATATATACTTTCAAAATTTCTGAATATACATATACACATATTGTATTCGGGATTTTATCAAGGGAAATACCAAAAGGAAAAAGTGTAATAACTACTAAAGCCAGGCAATTTACATACAAACGTACATGCATCCTTCTAAGAAACGTGTAATCGAACTATTTTTTTTTCTATCGAACTATTTATTGAAAAAAAAAATACCATAATAACTAACTCATCAGATATTCTACCGCTAAACAACACGCAGTATTGTTGTGTTCCATTTTGAAGGGTGAGTGAGCCACTGCAACTACAGACACAAGGGACATCTCATCTTAGTTCCCAAGGTTGGTGGCGCATTGACGATGTAAGGAATAGTTAATATTTCTTACAATATTGTCTATGGGTGATGGTGACCACTTACATCAGGTAGCCTATATGCTCGTCCACTAACATACTCCATAAAAAAGTGCCGAATGGAAAAATCCGTCTAAATATTTTAATCTAACAAATAAACTGCCTTCAGAATATTTTAAGAAAAAAGTTCCACGTTATAGTTCGTCGAGAGCGAATACTAGTTTTACTTGTAGATAACGATAGTTCGATAAGCCAATCTCATAATGCGACCGAGCCCAGAACGACCTCTCGGTAATCTAGATATTGTAGAAACATCTGATTTCTCGACCTGTATTGAAAGAAAAGATTTTAAGTTGGATTTAAGAATTAGAGATAATACAATGAATTTTCTTGTACATTTCTTTGTTCTAGCAAACATTATTGGATTTAAGAATTGTCTGACAAATATATAACAATATACACAAGATACAAATTGATGTAAATGGTTTATGTGTTCTTTAATACATAGAGTACATGCAAGTACACAAGTTTTTATTAATATCGGTGAAAATTGTAGGCATAGATCTGAAGATAGATAATGAATAATGAAATATCTCTGTTATGACTCAATTAATAATCGAACCGAAATTTAATTAGGTTCTTCAAGTGACAATGTGAGTGAGCGAGTGTAACAACGGGCACATGGGACATATCATCTTAGTTCCCAGGGTTGGTGGCGCTTTGACGATGTAAGGAATAGTTGATATTTCTTACAGCGTCATTGTCTATGGGTGATGGTGATCACTCACCATCAGGTAGCCCATATGCTCGTTCGTTTCGCTCGTTATTCCATAAAAAAAACTTCATATTACATTTGTGAAAGTTTGACAGTGGAATTACAATGATGTGCCATTTTGATACGTGCATCCTATAAATTTTATAATTATCGAAGTCAATGTCGCTTATAACGTTCTGACATTTCAAACTCGTGTTCTGCTTTGACTATCGATTTTATTCTTACACAATAATTCTAAAGCAAGGGAACTTTAAAATATCATGGCATCTCACTAGAGAAATGCTATAAACTGATCTATGGTGATACTATTTTTTAATGCGAATGACCTTTAAATGTTATAGTTATTCTAGTCAATGATATGACACTCTGACGAGCCACCGTCATGTTCAGCTGAGCGCTTTAAGGTTTTTCATCTTATTTCATATAATACGGACTGATAAATAGACTATCTGATGGTAGGAGATAAATCCTGTTTATAGACTGATACTTAAAGCAAGATTAAAAAAAAATCATATAACCAATGCGCTACGAAACGTGGGAACAGAGATGTCCCTTGTGCCATTCGTGAACACGGAATACAACAATTGTAAATACTGTTTGACTCTAGAATGAATGGGAGATATTCAGATAGTTAAAACTCCCTAACAAGTTTTTTTTTAATATATAGCATCGTATTTTACTATATTTTAGATGGCGTAGAATCAGATACGACTGAAAGATATATTTCGTATAAAGTACCTGCAATACACTCTCATTTAAATCTTTATGTATTTTCTTTGCGCAGGTGTATTCTTACCTTTTGATTGATTTACGTCACGTTACGTCAGCTCTTCTTTGTCAAAGTATCGTCAATGTTCGGTTTCAGGACGTTCCGGTGATATTGCAGAACATGTGTACATATAATAAAATTGGAATATCTGTGTGTTTGTTATACATTTCGGTACATATACTAAAATAACAATTTTTACAATTTTTGTCTGTCTGTCTATCTGTTTGTTCCGGCTAATCTCTGGAACGGCTCGACCGATATTGACCTACCAATATACCTTATATAATAAGGAGTAACTTAGGCTACAATTTTTGCTTTTCTTTTTTTTTTGTAAAATTCAAACGCGTACAAGGTCGCGGGCACAGCTAATCTTTTAAAAATATATAAAATAGATACTAAATTTGAATCCAATTAATGTGATTTTATTTTATTGATTGTGAGACGTAACTACTGTTTTTCTTGTCCTGGCATAATATCTATTCATAACTGGTAATTGTCTTATATTTTATTCAATACGTATTTGGAGGGCGTACTTTTAAGGCATATTTTGATTTTTAATTTTTGCCTTCAGTGTAAGGTTGCCTTAAGTAAATGAATAATGCCCTAAACATATTAATAGTAATCTTAACGATTAAAATAATTCCTTGAAATTATTAAGAAACTCTTCGAAATATTAAAATTGAATCTTTTCTGTCGTCAAAAATGTCAAAAATGAAAATTACAAAAAACACAGACTTAATTAGGCATCAATATGCTATGGACAAAATGCTTTATAAATGTTACAACATGTTATAATACAGATTATTTATTAAGATATTTTTATACGATTGATACGAGGTTGGAAAAAAGTTTTCATCTGATTTAAATATGTAAATTAATGTGTAAGGCTTCTATCACATTAAACTATTTTATGTGATATTTTTAGTCTAAACTAAACTTAAACATTTGCATGAAAAGCGGCAAAGCTCGCCACTGACTTCGCGGTATCACGATTCGTTGCGTATAAAACGTTATAAAAGAACTTTGTAAAAACCGCAACGCTACCGCGCTCATGCCGTTGTCTCTTAGACGGCACTATTTATAAAAACTTTGATACACTTTCGCTGTTTATATGTACGACCAATATATAACATAATACGACCTTAGATCTATTAATGAATTCGAATTTCGAAATAACGAAATTCGGTCAGTATTTAAAGATAAAACTCCTCCTCAAGGTAAAAAAACTTAGAATTTTTAAGGTTAATGACCCGTTGCTGAGCCTCAGCTCAGCTTAGCTTACCTAAGCTTGCTAATTCTACTTCAAGCTAAGGCCTCCTCTCTTTTGAGGAGATAGATTGGTAGTTATCCCATCCCTCTGATCTAATGTGTATTGGTCGATACATATGTTGGAAAAATTTAATCGAAATTATACAAATACGGGTTTTCTCAGGGTATTTTACTTCAGTTATATTGTAACGTGAAACGTGAAAATTCAGAGATGCTTCCCGCAATCGTCGGTTTGGATACACGTATTTTTAGCACTGGGCCATCTCAACACAAAAATTATTTAGTATTATTTAAAAATATTTTATTTTGTAATACACTAAGTATTCTTAGTAATCTTATAACTTATGTATATAAGTTATAAAATCGGCGTCATCATTACTTTATCTAATATAAAATACACTACATATATAAGAAAAAATATAAACTTGCATGATAAACTATTGTACATTCGACATAGAAGTGAGCACATTCTAACTTTTATAAGTTTCTATATACATATGTGTATACATAGACCCCCACGTATACACCTATTTATGAAGCTTCGTAATAATAACACATCTATACCCATGCACTCACACAAATAATCTAAATAAACATTCTAACACACAGATAAAAAACAGGAAAAAACATCAACACTGAATACTACACGACTATGTACACGCATTATATTTACATGTGTGAGTATGCAAATTAGTATTACGCTAACACCACATTGAATAATCAAGGGCGTACCAGCTCGAACGGGCGTTCTGATCTGACAAAGCTTTTTGTTACGCACCATCACCGCTTGATAATTACGTATGTAATGTATTCGCTTTGAAAGGATTAACGAGCCTGACTTAAGAGCAACGGAAGGTATTTGTCTGAAACGCTCTAATTTTCATTTATCATATTATACAAAGCTAAGCGGAAAGCTGAAGTGGCCCAGTGAATAAAACGCGTGAATTTTAACTGATGAATGTGGGTTTAATATCAGAGGAGCACCAGTAATTTTTATCACTCAGTGGAGAAAAAGGTGATGAAGTCTGACCGCGATGTGTGTCGGATGAAATTTGTGACGTATCAATCATATGTGTGTCCGTATTGGGAAAGTGTAGTGGTAGGTTATTGCAGAGTGAAACATTTACTGCCTGTTATTAATATATTTACCTCATAGTAAAGTTTTTTTTAAATAAATAACTTTTGGACAACATCACATACATTACTCCGATCCAATGTAAGTAGCTAAAGCACTTGTGTTATGGAAAATCAGAAGTAACGACGGCACCACAACACCCAGGCCCAAGACAACATAGAAAACTAATGATAATCTACATCAACTCGGCCGGGAATCGAACCCGGGACCTCGGAGTGGCGTACCCATGAAAACCAGTGTACACAACACTCCACCACGGATGTTGTCAAATATTCTACCGCTAATCAGCAATACTTAATATTTTAATATTATTGCGTTACTGTTTGAAGGGTGAGTGAGCCAGTCTCACTACAATCAATTAACATATTTGAGGAGCATAGAATATGCTTCGAACCTTCCCCTCAAAGGGGAAGAGGCCTCAGCGCAGAAGTGGGTTATTTTATATGCTGTTAATGTAAAAACATATTATGTATGTCGCCATACTATAAACGGGTCAGGGCACGTATTTTCATTAGGATCCGACTACATGTGTACCGAGCAATAACATCAATATTGAGTTATTGGTTAACTTTTCTTAAATATATCAGAATTACACGCATTTTATAGGTACCTTGGTGCTCTGATTATAAAATGTTTGTTCCAATATCTGCGCCCAAGTATAAGTAACTATGACATCATACTTTTTTGTGTTATTACTTTATATCCACTGACGTTCGTTCATGGCGTTATTGTATCTTGTTCTTTTTTATGCTATATTTTTGTGGACGAGTATATGGGCCACATTAGCGCTGTTGGAAATATTAAATATTCCTTACATCGCCAATACGCCACCAACCTTGGGAACTGAGATGATATGTCCTTTGTGCCTGTAGTTACACTGGCTCCCTTACCTTTCAAACCGGAACATAATAACACCGAGTGCTGTTTTTTGGCGATAGAATATCTGACGAGTAGATAGTATCTACCCAGACGGGCTTGCACAAAGCTACCACCAAGTGATTTAATTTACAATTAATTGACGATAAAATTGGTTATTAAAATGTTTGACAAAGACTACTTCATCACACTTGCGTCCAGTATTGGGACTTGATTCTCGAAGAAGTACATAAACTTACAATCTTACAAAAGTAAGAATATCATTAAACTCGTAAAACAAGCTGATCGAGTTAAATTTCTTTAACGTGCAAAGTTTTATGACGGATTGGCGTAAAAGAGTCTGAAAGTGACTTCAGTGGTCAGGAGTTGTGTAAGTTCAATCTGAGTGGATTTTTCATACTTTCATGATTTTTTTTGAGGTTTAATTATTTGTTTTGACTGTATGTATTTCCTGATTACATACATTATTAAATAGGGATTCTGTTTTAATTTAATTAATTCATTATATCGAGGATTTATTGGATTAGAACATTGTACAAACATTTTTTTTTGGTCACCATCACCCATAGACAATGAAGCTGTAAGAAATCTTAACTATTCCTTACATCGTCAATTTGCTACCAACCTTAGGAACTAAGATGTTATGTCCCTTGTGCCTGTAGTTACACTGGCTCACTCACCCTTCAAACCGGAACACAACGATACTGATTACTGTTATTTGGCGGTAGAATAACTGATGAGTGTGGGTACCTACCCAGACGGGCTTGCACAAAGCCCTACCACCAAGTAAACAAAAGTATAAAGTTATAGTTATTATATTCGTGGACTTTCAAACAACTATAAATTAAATTTAAATTTAATACGTTATAAATTTTTGTACCGTATTTTTTTAAAGATAATCTACTAAATTTAGATACTATGTACGTGACTTCTTAAAAAAAATATTATTGCTTTTGGAATCATTGCTTAATATGTTATTCTTGATTTTCCCAACAATTTTCTCACACGATTTTGATTCTATCGCACAGTGACAGGGTCGTATATCTTGAAAATAAAACCTCAAGTCACGTTCAATGAATAACATTGCTCGTGAAAGATGCTCTATTACAGAGATTACTTCTGGGTAACAAATCTCGTTGAATCCTTTGTATTGGTTCGTGATGGGAATTGTAATTAATGAAAGGAATATTAAATATATTCCAACATTATGTAACATTTTCTGCCTCGCAAAACCACTATGTGGTAACCAATTTTCCCGGCAGTTTTACCAAACTGATACTTGGGAATCTTCAAGGAAAGAGCGTACTCCTTCCTTAAAGGCCGGCAACGCAGCTGCAAGACCACCGGTGTAGTAGATGTGGGCGGTGATAATCACTTTCCATCAGGTGAGCCTTCTGCTAGATTGCCACCTATAATAATAAAAAAAAGATCGCTGTAAAAAGATTTAAGGAAAATGGACGTTTTATTATAATGCGTATACCATTTGCCAATGAGGCTCTTATAAACCGCGTATTTTAGATACTAATATATTGGAAATTTAACCATTTTCGACAAAAACCACGAATAACACACAATAAGTAATCAACGATTTATGTATATTTATAGTGACAAATTGAAATTTGTTGTTTTTGAAATAGAAAAAATAGAATGTTTAAAAAGTACGTCAATTGACCAGCTTATTGAAGGCATACAAGTCAAAATTTAGTATTAGATTAAATTTGTATTAGATTTTTTTTGAATAATATTTGATTAATCTCCTAGCAGATGTTGATATGTCTCGATTGACTTAATATCTTGAGGGAATCTAGTGGAGACGCACAGTATGTATACCAATACTAGTACACTCTTTATTTCACTCCGATAATTCGATTGTATTGAAAACCTAAACACGACCAGAGATATAGCAAACACATGACTAACGGCTGTACCTATTTTGCGAAGTCGTGCAAATTATAGCAGTGACATTTTTCATTCGTCACCTTATACGTTTTTATTTGAATATATTACACAAACAAATTAAGAAGTATCAAAAAAGAAATAAAAAATAATATATCTGGAAAGTTTTCACTTGAAATATTTCAAATAAAGAACGGTATTCACTTATAGGTCGTTTAATAACGTGAAAATCCCAAATTATAAATTAATATTAAATAACGATTCCAATAATATATCATTCACTTAATAAGATCACAAAAACAAATAATTTTCTTTACCATTGAAAACAATTTTCAAACCGTAATATTAATAAATTTAACATCGTCGAACAATCAATTACATTTTATTGGTAACAAATAATAAATTGTAAAACTCATACAAATTATTTCTGTTTTAATAAAGGAACGCGTTGCCATATGACTTCTACTTTAATTACTTTGTCTGTATAGTTCAGTGAATAGAGAGTTTGAATGTTAACTGAGGATATCAGGTGTCAATCTTGTATACTCTAAGTACAGTCAGAGTGAGAAAATCTTCGTCAGTTTTCAAATTAATTCCTTTATCTAGTCTTAAATTTTTAGTACCTTTTGAATCTAAGCATCAAATCATTGCGACGCAATATCTCATTCTCGATCGACAAACCACATAATGAGCAATCGAACTATCTTCGATCTTAATGTGACGAACCTTTTCTTACCCTCAATTGTACATTTAATTGGTTAGTTCTTGCAATAATTTATTTCATATTAAATGGCAATGGAAATCATTGTGATGTTTGCGTGCATTGGATTAAATTATGTTGCAGTTTGTATCTAACCATCAGAACGCTTAGAATAGACTCAAAACACTATAGTAAAAATCTAATAAAATTTGGCAATTTAGAAACAAAAATTTATATAAGCAGTTTCACTTGGGGTTACGTAAAGCATCGAAAGAAACTACATACATACAAATCTGTACAGACATCATACATACACGGATTCTAAAAGCATTACGCTTCTTTTTTTGAAATTAGAATGTTCTATATTAATAATACATTGGCTTAACTCCCAGCAACGAGTAAAATAATACAGAGTAATTATACATTGCAGAAGATAATTTGATAAGTTCATAGAATTTATTACTCCAACATTAAGAATTATTTCACAAACGTTTATTGGGTATAGAGTCGAGATGGCCCAGTGGTTAGAAGGCGTGCATCTTAACCGATGATTGCGGGTTCAAACCCAGGCAAGCACCGCTGATTTATGTGCTTAATTTGTCTTTATAATTCATCTCGTGCTCAGCGGTGAAGGAAAACATCGTGAGGAAACCTGCATGTGACAAATTTCATAGAAATTCTGCCACATTCCACCAACCCGCATTGGAACAGCGTGGTGGAATATGTTCCAAACCTTCTCCTCAAAGGGAGAGGAGGCCTTTAGCCCAGCAGTGGGAATTTACAGGCTGTTGATGATTGGGTATATACAAAGTAAGTATATGTTACACTTACTCTGTACGTCGGCAATTATGAATGTTGAAGAGCGACACTTATCCTAGGTGCGAGGTTTTATAATCTACACTTGAAGCTACTGAGATGAGCAGTGTAAAAGAGCGAGATATATCCCACTATACCTCAACTTTACACTTATATAGTACTTTACCTGGATTTTATCACACGTTCTTAGTGACTCGACCTAAATCTTTGAATAAATATAACGAAATCTTGGATATCTAGTTTTACTTACATCATTTTATTTAAGATATTGGTACCATGCCAATATGCCACCAATTTTGGAAGTTTGGACTGAGATGCCATGTCCCTTGTTACACTGGTTCACTCACCCTTCGAACTGGAACACAACAATACTAAATAATGCTGCCTGGCGCTAGAATATCTGAAGTGGGTGGTAACTACCCAGATGGGCTTGCACAACATCCTACCATCAATCATTTTTTTCCAGCAAGGTTTTTACGTGTTTTTCGAGGCAAGACTCCAAGCCGTGGCTGAGAATATTACGATCAGAAAAACTTAAAAACTTTTTATCGGCCCAGCCTCCGTGGCCTTGTATCTAGCCACTGAACCAAGAAGACAGTCAAAAAATATTATTACAGGTTGTACAACATTTTAGTAACGTATATTATCGTAATGAGCTACCAACATTTCAAGTTTCATTAAAATGAGTTTATCGATTAACGCACGCACAATACCACTATAACAAGCTGAAACCTTTTTTAAAAATCGAATTCACAATTTTCAAACATAGACAACGGATAAACTTTTTAAAATATACGATCAGGTCAATGGGGCACCTTATATTAAGTAGTTAACATTGCCCATAGATTTTTAAACCATTCCTCAATCTTAAGTATGATTTCGTTTATTTGTTACAAATTGAATTCAATACAAATTAAATAAACATATTATACTTGTATTATTATAACATCATCTCACCACATTGTTTCCACTGTTGACAGGAGGACCTAGATAATAGCATTAACGAGACACCGGCGCCATTTTGCTAAAATTCTTGCCACAATTTTACTCAATCATCTGTAAACTAAAAAAAGTCACTTTAAAAAAAAAGATACAATTATAAATGAGACAACATCACATATGTTACTCTGATCCCAATGTAAGTAGCTAAAGCACTTGTGTTATGGAAATCAGAAGTAACGACGGTACCACAAACACCCAGACCCAAGACAACTTAGAAAACTATTAATAATTTACATCGACTCGGCTGGAAATCGAACCTGGGACCTCGGAGTGGCGTACCCATGAAACTCGACCACAGAGGTCATCAAATATAAGAAACCTGCGTTTTAGATTCGAATTCAAAGTGTTATGTATATTGTGCTTAATGGTAAAAGAAAACGTCGTTAGGACACTACAAGTGTCGGAAAAAAATCTTCCTAGCGTTTGTTTCACCAATTCTCATTAGATCTCCAAACAGAGTAGACTTAGCCCTAGAAGTAGGAAATTAATAGGGTATTTATTTTTCTCTAAGTAAACGGACGTTGACCGATCACAACTAAGTGATCCCTTTGCTCACTTACATTTTATATATAAAAAAAAACATGATAATCGTCATTCAATGCTTATAAATGTTTGATTATTAGACATGCACGTTAATTACACAATTGATTGCTTTCTGTTCTTATATATTGTCTTCATCTTTGTTTTGGTTAATATTGAATGTTTAATATCTTTGACCCAAAGTGTTCTAGTTAATAACAAACGTAAATTATCACCAAAGATAGCGGTTTCAAATCGGTAACATTTAATAAAGGCAAGGGTAATGGTCGTTATAATTTTCAAATGAGGTTATTGTTAATTTTCCATTATGTGTAATATGTAAATTAACTTGAAAACTTCGAAAGCGGTATTAATAGTATTCACTGGTCGGTTTACTTTATGATAGACAGTACAGAAGGTCTGAAATGGCTCATTGATGCACGTAAATTTTGATCGAATCTAATTTTTGAGAGAATATTTCCATATATATATATATATATATATATATATATATATATATATATATATATATATATATATATATATATATATATATATATATATATAATCTATATATATATATATATATATATATATATATATATATATATATATATATATATATATATATATATATATATATATATATATATAATCTATATATATATATATATATATATATATATATATATATATATATATATATAGATTATAGGTTATTATAATGTGGGTTTTGCGGCTATAAATGCTTATTTAAGCGTCAAAATTGTTTACCCAAATATTACAAACGAAAAGCTACACCTAAATTTAATCTTTAATTTTTTCTTCAATACTGTTCAAAGAAATTCCACTTAAAAATAATTCAAGTATAAATCTCTGAACCGGCTTATGAAATTATGATTTCAATGCGAAAAGTGCTTTGAACTGATAACTAACTATTTGAATAAAGAACTTTTGATTTAGAATACGAATGCCCTTAATTAAATTAACGAAGCAACCTCGAGCAGTACAGTGATTATTTTTATCGAACACTTTCATTACGAATGTTTTGCGGATAAAAAGCAACGTTCGTGTAGTACTTGTGAATAAGTTATGAAACGAATATAGTCTTATCGATCGTTCTGTCCGTTACTAGAGCCTCGGCGGCTAAGACTGAAGTGCGATGACATCTTATATGCCTGTTTGAAAATAACGCTATAGACGATTAATTCTTGCAAGCAGTGATTGATGAAAAGTATGATCTATTTTTTGGCTTGCTGATCTTTTTCAGTATAATATTTATTTTGAAACAGTGATAGCATAACATTGGATTGGTATTATTTAAATATGATGATTCAAATCGCTTTATTGTGTAGTTTAGTTGAATAAAATTTATTTGATTTGATTAAATCGAATCTTGTTAAGTGATGATACATCAATGATTGTGAATTCCTGCCTTTTTTAATAAACATCAAATGGGTTACCAGGTGGTAAATGGTTACCGCAATGATACTGTAAGAAATATTAACCACAGAAAACATCGCCAATGAACCCTTGGGAATTGAAATGTTATGTCCCCTGTTCCTGTAGATACAAATGGCTCACCCTTCAAACCGCTACACAGCAATACTAAGTACTAAGTATAAATCTGATGTGATGATCTGATGATGAAATGGTATCTACGAATTTGCACAATACCTTACCAAGATGAACTTTGCTTAAAAAGGCTTGAGATTTATATCTTATCAAATGTTCATATCCCTCTTTCAATTGAGTTTTTGGTAATAAAACTAAGGGATTGATTGATTGAACGATTGACGACCACAACAAAACGATAGACAATGTCTGGATACTTGGTCGGAAGATGTCTGATAATGTAATGAATTACTTGATACGATACTCCCTTTTTGTCGACTTACACTAATATCTGGCTACTCTCTCGTAAGCCGCCAATCACACGCTTTCTTTTATTGCCAATTGACAACCCTAATTAATCACTTTTTCTAGAGCACTTTGCGAATTCTTGTTCATAATTACACTACAGGTTTTTTCTGAGGTCAAGGACAGTTGGTTTAAATTGTATCCTTGTAAATTTTGTGTCTTGTTGTCATGACTTGATTTGTTTTATTATTTGCACCCTTAGATTGTTCTATGGAAATTGTAGTTCTAAATAATAATAATAATAAAGCATTTTTTAATTCCTACAATTTAAACATATTTTTTAAAGAAAATACTTATATATATGTTAGTGTGGTATTGTGATTATTTCTGTTTTTTTTTTTTGTTGTTAAAGTATACTATAGGAACCTCTTCGTAGGGTATGGGCCTCCTCCAATTCTTTCCATTTTTTTCCTATTCTATGCTAGGTATTATAATTAGAAGAATAAAATTCTTCTAATTATAATACCTTATGGACCGGAAGCAAAGGCAATGAGGCCGCATCTTGAATATTGCCATAATATTTTTTATTAATATTTGCATATATTTAAATTCGGAATGCCTTAATTTTTTTTACTAAATACCTTGTATTAATTTTGTAAAATATCTCAGAGGAGTTAATCGATTTACGATTTTTATTCATTTCATTCATTCCATCAATGTTGTTTTCCGATTTGACAATTGAATAAGCTTGGGTAATTTCCCGCAAGGGACGTTAAATAATTTGAAACGTTGGTGTAGCATAAAATATATTATAAAGAACGGCGAATGTTTCTTATATTCAAATGCCGATGAGAGGTGAAAGCTTACATTAAATTGAACATTTATCGATTTACCTGCTTTTGTTTAACAAAAGAATTCCATTTCTATTGTAAAATGTTTGTCGATGTGTGAGTGTTTTATAAGTGCCTTTTATATTAAGTCTAGAGCGATAAAGCCACAGATTCCAACGTGTTATCCTGACTTCAAACACCAATTCAGTTGGTCCTGGTTTCAGACACCAAATCGGTTGATAAAATATTTGTTTCTGTAGAAAAATTCACGGTAGTAACACTTAGGCTGAAATTTTAAGTTAAGTAAGTAAGTATGTCCCGTAAGTCCGAGTTTCGAAGGAGTTTCGAAGTTGATAGTGTGCGCTTATCCTATGCCTAACTTTGTCCAATCGTGTCGAACTTTCATCCCATCAGATAACATCCCTGCACCGTAACGATTGCTCAGATTACTTTAAATATATTAAGCGAAGTTAAGTTTTTATATGACTATTTTAAGAGAAAAAAGGTATCAATTTCATCACGTTTAAAAGTTATTTGAGTCAATCAAAAACAACTCGTAAATATTCCATTACCGAAAAAGCGATCTTGTATGACTATTAATTATAACATAGGACTTTATTCAATCACACGGTTTCAGGAAAATTGAGGGCATATTACGCAAGAATTTATTACTATAGTGATATAATCGAATACGTCATACGCTAACGATGATGCATTTACCATAAATAAATATATTTAATGATTTAATATGATACCAGGCCACATCTGTAATCAAAGGGGATGATATCAATTTTGGGACGCGGTATTTATTTGTACATTTCATACACATGTATCATCATTAAATGTTGTCATTAAATTTATACGTATTATGTGGAGAGGAGTGTATGTAACTATACAGCTGTTGCAATAACATTCTTTTATGTATCTATCTGTCTATATAAATCTGTGTGAAAGAGGTTATGTTCTAAATTTAAAATTTAAGAACAATTCGTAACACGATTTATAAAACATATTTGCACCTTACTTGGTGGTAGGACTTTGTGCAAGCCCGCCTGGGTAGGTACCATCCACTCATCAGTTATTTTACTGCTTAACAACAGTACGCAGTATTGTTCTGTTCCGGTTTGAAGAGTTAGTGAGCCAGTGTAACTACAGGCACAAGGGACATAACATCTTAGTTTCCAAGGTTGGTGGCGCATTGGCGATGTAAGGAATAGTTAATATTTCTTACAGCGTCATTGTCTATGGGTGATGGTGACCACTTACCGTCAGGTGACCCATATGCTCGTCCGCCAACCTATTCCATAACAAAAATCGTTATTGAAAATTGTAATAAAATAAATAATTTCTGTTTTCTAGTATGAACATTATTTATTAATGGCAACACTTGAGCTAACCTTAATCTATAACGCTATGGTTAATATCGACGTCTCGAAATTGACTGCCATAGATCGTTTACTCGCGAAGGCGCGCACCTCTACAGTAAAATATAAGCGTGCATTAGTATGAGTGGAGTTCATGCGGATAATATGTCTTAGTGTGCGTGAGATGATTAAAGTATAAATATATGAAAAAAAGATAAAAGAGCCGAGGTGACCCAGTGGTTAGAAAGCGTGCATCTTAACCGATGGTTTCGGCTTCAAACCCAGACAAGCACCACTATATATATATATGTGCTTAATTTTTATTTATAATTCATCTCTTGCTCGGCTGTGAAGGAAAACATCGTGTGGAAACCTGCATGTGTCTAATTTCATTGAAATTCTGCCACGTGCGCATTCCACCAACCCGCATTGGAACAGCGTGTAGTAATATGTTAAAAATCCCTCTCCTTAATGGGAGAGGTGGCCTTGGGTGGCAGTGGGTAATTTACATGCTGTTACTTTACTTTGATATGAAAAAAAAAAAACAAAATATTCCGTGTGACTACTACGTATTATACTACGTATACGTGTACTATAATATTTGTTAGCGCATGCCGATAATTTATCATGAACGGATGTGTTTATGTGAGTGATCAAATCTATACCGGTTAAATATTTAATGTATAATTCATTGATATAAAATAATAATTGATATTTAAATTAATAAGAAGTTATTGACAATTGTAAAGTGTGACAAACCAGTATAAATATAAATATGAATATAAATATTGGACAACATCACATTCACTACTCTGATCCTAATGTAAGTAGCTAAAGCAATTGTGTTATGGAAAATCAGAAGTAACGACGGTACCACAAACACAACATAGAAAAGTAATCATCTTTTATCTACATCGACTCGGCCGGGAATAGACCCCGGGTCCCGGAGTGGTGTTCCCATGAAGACCGATGTACACACTACTCAACAACTGCGGTCGTCGTCAACCTACATAACTTTTGTTTTATTTGTAGTTATTTTGACAATCGTGAGCGGGTTTGTAAAGGTTTGTTGGTATGCTAGTCACGTGGGAGACAACAGGAGACAACAAGGTGGTAATCAAAGATCTAGATTGGTTACAGCTAGAGTAACAGACAAAACAATATACCACATCTTGGCGCCTAGAAATTACGAAAACCGTTTACAGAAACGAAAAGACATAAAAGCCAATGAAACACTTCACTGTTTAAACACTTTACAGTTCAAAATAAATAACATTAATCTCTTTACGATTATCATTATACATTTAAAATACTAATATCACATATTACTATTTTAAATGTTATAGTAGGTCATTAGTCCAGTCTACATGAAATTCCTTGCTTAATAGAAGACAGGTCTACTAAACTCAGATAAGTTAACTAGTCATATTAACACACTCATTGGCTTTGGTGATGTAAAAATGTGAACCATTCCTTTGGACGTGGCTAATGCGTCATCAACCTTGTCGTCATCAACTGGGAAGCTATGCCCCTTGTATTTTTAGTTACACTGGCTGGATCATCCTACAAACAGGAACGTGATAGTTACTGTTTGCTAGAAGAATATCTAATGAGTGGTACAATCTAGTATATAGTAAATATGTATTCATATATGTATATACTATTCTAGACATATAATTACAGGTAAATCAAAAACTTCGTCATTAAATTTAGGCGATATCATTGCCATTGAATACGTTATGCTATTTCTTTATTTGAGTATTAATGAAGTTGATATGTTAAATTATATAGGAAATATTTCCAATACAAATAAATATGTATATCTAAACTATTTACAGTATATATAGCACAGCTATTAGTAAATTGCATTGAGTATGTAAATCTAAGGTTTTATATCCTTATATTTTCTGCGATCGGAATAGGCAATATTCATCCTTTTCATGGCCTTAAAATATCACTTACGAACCTTAGTTACGACTTAGCTTTGTCGTAAATTGAGGAATTTTTACGTGTATGCGTTAACTATAATCATATTTACATCATTACATGAACACTGTGAATTTCCCACTGCTGGGCTTAGGCCTCCTCTCCCGAGAAGTTTAGAACATATTGCACTAAACTGGTTGGTGGAATAAACATCTCACTATGTTTTACTTCCTCGCTGAAATTAAGCACTTGAAAATTCAATGGTGCTTACCTGGGTTTGAACGCGCTATCATAAGTTAAGATGCACACATTTTAACAACTGGGCCATCTTGGATCTTTAATACTATGATTTATTTTAATAATTTATCAATACTGTCATATGTACCTGTAACTTGTAATTACATAAGGTATATACTTATTATTATAATATATTATATTACAATACTCTATTAACAAAAATATTGAAACGGGAAAAGTAACCGCAACTGTTACTTGTAAAAAACTACCAACTGATCCAAAAAAGATCACCTACTTTTACTTTCCAGATTAAGCCATAAATAAGTTTCTTAAATAAAGAATGACTCTACTTAAAGACTAATGTAATTAAAACATCGAGCTTTTTCTTCGTGAAACTTTTTAAGTTAGAAGTCGAACGATGAATCGGCATAAAACTTGCCTATTCATGTTTGCTACGTTCATCTAGTAGACATGTCTTATTTTATCTTAGAATGAATGTTTTATTCGATACTAAATATCAGCTGAGCTATAAATTGCTATTTATTCATTTATTGTAAAAGTTACAACATTAATTTATCACTAAACACTTAAAAATAATATTTAATATCGGTAACATTCAAGGTGATACATATTTATAGGTGAAAACAAGATTCACCTTCAAAACCAAATTAAAATGTAAAGGTAAATTTTAAACTAAATTATATAAAAAAACTAATTTCCGGCTCGGCTTCGGGTGCAATACTGATCATAAATATAATACAGAATTTGTATTTAACACATCACATTACAAACTTCTAAAATTATCAGTGACTCTTTGCTATATTGTCCATGTATTATATACAAAAACTTTCCTTTCAAATCACTCTATCTATTTAAAAAAAACACATCAAAATGCGTTGCGTAGTTTTCAACCGACTTCAAAAAGGAGGAGGTTATCAATTTGTCTGTAATTTTTTTTATGTTTTTTACCTGATAACTTTTCACTGGGTGGACCGACTTTGATATTTTTTTTTGTTAGAAAGGTAGTGCTTCCCGTGGAATTTTAATTTTATTTTTTTTCCGATGATGGTATCCGTATGAAAACGACATAAGTCTTAAATTTGCATTATGTATATGCGCGACAAATAGGTGAATAACTGAAAATCACGTTAACTAATTTTGATGATTTGTAGACTACTTAAAAGTCGATTTAAGATTCAAATTTGATGAATCGTAAATCGACTTTTAAGTAGTCTAAAATTTTTCATTTCATTTTACTTAGGAGGACACTAAAAATATGTTGAATACGCAATTATTTTTAACAATTTTTAGTGCTTATTCATTTGTTTTAAAATAGTGTTTTGTTTGGTAAGTCGGTTTTTCTTTTCGATAAAATTTTATTTATTAAGATTTAGGTATACACAAGTAAAGCCATAATTAAGACAAAACATAAAAGCAAATAACAATATTTAAACTTTGTCTGAGGAGTCCGTTTGAGGTTTTTGTAACCGAGAAGACTGCTTTACGGTTTCGTTGTGATGGTCCAACAGATTGTGTCACTTATGTCTAGCGACAACCTAATAAGAGACAGCCTGTATGTGTCCCACTGCTGGGATAAGGCCTCCCCTTCCATTAAGGAGAGGGTTTGGAACATATTCCACCACTCAGTTCCAATGCGGGTTGGTGAAATGTATGTGTGTCAGAATTTCGATGAAATTAGACACATGCAGGTTTCGTCACGATGTTTTCCTTCACCGCCGAGCACGAGATGAACTATAAACACAAATTAAGCACATATATATATAGTGGTGCTTGCCTGGGTTTGAACCCGCTATTATCGGTTAAGATGCACACGTTCTAATCACTGGGCCATCTAAGCTCAGCACTGGGCCATCTCAGGCTCAGCTAATAAGGGTAAATCCACAGAAAAGTATGGAGTTAGTATTCATTGATTATCACGATAAGTAATATTTCAATTATTAAAAGAGTATCTTATTATTGTCGGTTATTCTCGGTACAATTTACATTCCGAACCGGTGGCAGTTATAAATGCAATTTAATTACGTAAAGTGATCAGAAGTACTCACAAGAGCCTACTTAAACATTAATTAATTAATTTTTTGATCGTGCATTCAAAAGCATTATTAAATATGCACTAAAAAGTTACAAAAATAATTGCGTATTCAGCATATTTTTTAGAGTCCTACTAAGTAAAATGAAATGAAAAATTTTAGAGTTTTTAAAAGTCGATTGACGATTATATAACGTAGTTATAGTTATTGTTATATTTGGAGCCGGTGTTTCATCTTCAAATTATCAAAATCGGTCCACCAAGTAAAAAGTTATGACGTGTCAAACATAAAAAAATACAGACAAATTGACAAACTTGTCCCTTTTGAAGTCGGTTGAAATGCAATCAATATACAAAAAAAAATGTTGTTATTATACACTCCTATAAAATATGTCAAAATTAACGTTCTAATATATATAATGAAAGTAATGTACTGTTTTTTAAATATAGGTCAATGACTTTTAGAACAATAATGCTTTTTTCCAAGTACAAAAATATATCGTTATTTAATATGTTAATATAACTAAGTGGAATTCTAATTATTTGTACTTAAGCCACATAGATAAAGTAGACCGGCAAGCATACGTGGTACTTGTTGGTAAGCGGTTACTTTAGCCTATAGACATTTGCGTTGTAAAATAATTTAAATATTCCTTGCAACGCCAACGCGTCACCCCTTTCCCCACAGGGCGTATCTGCGGCGGAAGTCAGCGGAAGTATGTGATATGAATATTAAATGTTTCATGGAGAAGAATTCCAAAGAGTTTTATCACAAGAAGTATTTATTATCTATTTCAGTGCATCAGAGACATAATTATCGATGCGCAATTACTTTCCAAGTTTGAAATACAAGATGTCGATGATTCGTATCGGGCTACAGATCATGTATGACGTCAACAATCTTGTATCTGCGATTTATTGGTTATTTGCTCTTCGTGGTAGCGTTCCATATTCAAATTATTATTTCTATTTTTACAAAAAGTCGTATAACCGTTACCGCGTTATTCTCCTAAAAAATAGTAGTGTATATATGTATTAGTCTTATTATTACATACTATGAAACAAAGTTGCATACCGTTGTCTGTTCCAATGTATGCTTAGATATTTAAAATTATACAATGGATTTTGATGCGTTTTTTTTAATAAATATAAATTATTCGAGAGGTAGGTTTTTATAAATAACACCTTGACAATATAGTATAGAAACATTCATAATCATTATAGAAGTTGCTAATGTGGTGTAAGTAAACAAAAGCTGTAGTAAATTTAGTATTATCATTGCATCCGTGAGTAGCCGGAGCTGGTCGCCAGTACGAGTATAATACTAGCTGTTACTCGTATAAAGGGAAAGATAAATGGAATAAAAAAAACGAATAACCCAAAATCATTGGACTATTCCGCGTCGATAGCTCACGTAGTTTTCACATATCTTATAAAAATAGGAACATTCATTACTTGTTATTATAAAAATAAAACTTTGTTTTTTTTTTTTATTGCAGAATTTTGATTACAGGAGCGTAGCCGTAAAAAGGTTTTATATGCGGAACGAAGCTTATGCGGGAAGAATTTAATAAAGATTTTCGATGCAAGAATGAACTGCCAACATATATAGTATGCACATAATATATGTATATATTATACATGAAACATATTTGAAGTATACTTAAGATATATTTGGTAAAAAAATAGTATCTCGCTGCTGGAAAGTCTTTTCTCAATTGTTGATGAGATTTGTAATTAATTTCACCACGCTGTTCCATACAGGTTGGTAGAGAATACACTTACATATACACTACTAGCAGATTTTGATCTGACCCAGGCAGATTTCCTTGCTATTCATTTATTTGACGGATTAGTCTAATATTTACTTTTTTTATTTCAGTCTGTAAGAAACTTATGGTTACTAAAATAAAATGTTATTATTGAATATTTGGTTCAACAGATTCAGATTTATATGTTACGAAGAAACTAATCTTTATTCATAATATTATTGTGTACGACTCGGTCCGCGCGGTCCACACTTAAATACATTTTATTGTTATAGCATAAAACATCCCTTGTTATAAGTAAGTAGTTGTTTTCAATAATCCTTACACTTAAATACCATTTAAAATCCTTCTGCTAGCATTACTTTGACTTCAATAACATTGGACTTTCATACAAACTATAATCCCCTTTTTTTTCTTGCTGGAAAAACGTATAACCCGTACCCCCCAAGTGACGGAAAGTAGGGGGGTGTTTGGTACTCCCCGGTTCCCTGGACGCCGAGTGCACCGAGGTCCACAGGGTTTACCCACTAAAAACCAGCGGTACCCTCTCCGTCTTTCGGCGGGCGCCACGGGACCGCTTACGCATGCTACCTCAAACGTGACGTCAAACTGTAATTCCCTGTTTTAACCCCAAAAGGTTGATTTCTAGAGATACATTGTAAGTATATCACACCATCTATAGAGCATACATTTAAAATATCAAAATTGAGATTTTTTATAAAAACTTCTAACAAGCGTTTTAGCCTTTTAAGGGTGAAGTTTTGTAAAATTCTTAGCTCAAATAAGGAACCTGCCCAATTTCGATTTTGTAGGTGTTATAAGGAGCCGAGATAGCCAAGTGGTTAGAACGCGTGCATTTATATGATTGCAGGTTCAAACTCAGGCAAAGATCACTGAATATTCATGTTCTTAATTTGTGTTTATAATTCAGCGGTGAAGAAAAACATCGCGAGGGCATGAAACATGAAAATCTGCATGTGTCTTATTTCATAGACATTTGCCACATATGTATTCTACCAACCCGCATTGGAAAAGCGTGGTGGAATATCTTCCAAACTTTCTCCTCGAAGGAAGAGGAGGCCTTATCCCAGCAGTGAAAAATTTACAGGCTGTTGTATGTTGTCCTTGTTGTTTTATGTGTTATAGTCACTCAGATTTTGTGTATAGACAGTGAGAGGTAATTTACTTTTATATCTCATATTATATAAAATAAAATTGTGATAAAATTTATTATTTGGATCCTGCGACTGAGCATCAACAAACGACTCGGCAGACCGCATCGATCGTCATCAATTAACATGAATTATGTTCAAATAATAAATTAATTATTGACTAATGCATAACAGAACGCGCGTTAATTTCACGAGCGTACAATCCGCGGTGGTTACGTATTTTAATCAAGTAAATATTAGTAAAATCTATCAAATGCTAGTATCATTAAAATTATAATGAACAAATTTAACTCTACCAGCAAGCCAGGGGAACAGTTTTACATAATATATTGAATTTAGCAAATGCATAAATGTTTTATAATATGAATAAATAGCCAGCGCATGGCTGCCCTAGAGAGCTAGATTAAATTTCATTTCAATATTTTTCAGTTATTTCATTTCTGAAATTAAATTAGCTTATTCGTTTATTTCTAGTGTTCTCATTAATTATAAATTAAATTTTATATAGGTTACTTCGAAACTATTATGTATTTAAAATTTAATTTTAATTATTAAAAATCGTACATCCCACAAATTAGTTAAAAGTAATAGCACATGCTATATATATCCTAGCTGGCGGCCATAACTTCGCCGCGTATTAGCGGAAGGGGTATTTTAGAGATGTAAAATGTAGCCTATTTCCTTCCTTAAGGATTAATCGTTCTTAGATGTGTGTTACGCTTAGTGGTAACCGATAGAGTTACTTTCTTTTTTTATACAGATGTATTGTGTATTTCTTCAAGTTACCTACCTAGGCTAGACAGACCTTAAAATATAAATGCTACTATTATTATTCTATAATTCAACTCGTTTCTCATTAGTGAAATATTTTATTAGATATACAAAAACCTTTATATACCACAGACTGAAGATATATATAATAAAGATATATTTGACGATCTCCGTGGTCGAGTGGTGTGTACTCCGGTTTTCATGGGTACGCCACTCCGAGGCCACGGGTTCGATTCCCGGCCGTGTCAACGTAGATTATCACTAGTTTTCTATGTTGTCTTGGGTCTAGATGTTTGTGGTACCGTCGTTACTTCTGATTTTCCATAACATAAGTGCTTTAGCTATCAATCAAGGATCAAAGTAATGTATCTGATGTTGTCTCATATTTATTTATTATTTATTTATATCTAAACGACAAGACCCGATGATGCTGCAAAAAAATATATTATCAGTCCGTCTCTTATGGTAGGGTTGTAAATATTAAAAAAGACGTATGTACATTGTACAAACGATACAACGTAATATATATGATAATACGTAAAATTATCATACAATGAATATTAAAGATGTTAACTCACATAACAATACGTTACTGCCCATTTTATTGCCCCCATTGGTGGCCTATCTCTATTATCTCATCCGTGACCTTGAACTTGTGACAAACAAATACAAACGGAGAAGGAAATTTTTTGACTGTGTGAGTGACCAGCTCTTTGCTTGTGTTGGTGTTTTATTTTTATTTCCTTATTTTTATATTCGCAGTTTATTTGTGTGCGTTAGAGTACACTTACAGGAATTGAATTTAGAACATGATATTGAATAATCTTTTTTTATGGATTAAGTAAGCGAACACTATTAATGATAAAAGTCAGCATTTTTTATGGAATAGGTTTACATAGACGATGACGCTGTAAAAAATATTAACTATTCCTTCCATCGTCAATGCGCCATCAACCTTGGGTACTAAGATGCTATGTCCCTTGTGCCTGTAGTTACACTGACTCACTTACCCTTCAAACCGGAACACTACAATAGTGCGTACTGTTGTTAAGCGGTAGAATATCTGATGAGTGGGTGGTATCTACACAGGCGGGCTCGCACAAAGCCCTACCACCAAGTGAACCACTGTTGTCTACTGTCCACTTTTAAGTCAGCTTTTCCTTGAATCTCCAATTCGCCACCATCTATGGGAACTTTGGGATTTAGCTCTATGCCTGTAGTTTTATTGGCTCACTCATCCTCAAAACCAGAACACAATTTGCAGAGCCAATTCGCTTAAAATAAATGAAATGATACTATACTACTACATATAGCTGTGTACACGTCTACATATATATTATGTATGTGTGTAGCATATTTATATGTGTGTGTAGATCACCGTGATAATGAGTCTATAAGAGAATTGTACCTTACACACACAAACAAACAACAAATTGCGAAACTTATGCCAGTGTGTGTGATTGTATTGTACGATTGTATCTCAGTTGAAATCGAACCTATAACTTTATTATTGCTATGTTGAAGTGTTGTGATTTAAAACCACCATATGCGACTTCAATCGCCAAGTCTCCTTTGTCTATGAAATACTTTATTACACTGGCTCTCAAACTTTGACTATTATTAAATAGTAGAGAGTTTTAGAATATAATGTTACAAAAATAAAATAAAATCAAACATCAAAATCTCGCCTCAGTATTTATAGTATTCTTACTTTGTGTAAACTTACATTTACATTTCGTACTCAAACGTGCCTATTGTTTTGTGGCACACTGAACTTTTCACAATGGCATACGCAATTACATCTCGGCTGGTTCCGTAGTTACCTGTGCTATTACTATTATAATGTGTTCGGTGGTACAAGTATTGGAGGTTAAGATTTTCGATTTTTTAACATTGTTAAAGAACTGCAAAATCAAAGACTCAAATCATAGCGAGCCAATCACGAGGCTTAGAGTATACAACGTATAAGTTTTAACAGTCATGACGTCAGCACAAAACGACATGATAAAGTCATCTAGAACGCAAAGACGTTTACAGTGTAAACTTACTACATATTCTATATTTAAATAATTTATTTGTTAAATACGAAACAAATGATTTTATTACTGTCTTCTCTCTGGGGCAAACATTTAGGCATTTGTCATCAAGCTGCGCTAATGTGTTTGGTGAAAGTTACTGATTTTCATCAGGCGCATTTTTTTATAATGTTTATCTTAACCAGTAAGGACGAAATGTGGTCGTCATTGTAATTTAATGAATAAAATATGTTTTAAAGTTTTATAAATCGATGAAAACAATATATGTATATGTAACTCTTGAGTATATTTTTCCATTGCAGTGAATTAACTTGAATAATCTAAATAAAACCAGTTCATGCTTGATACATAGAGGTTGAGGCGACCAAATGAAGTATCGGTGGTATTCTAATTTCTAGTTTTTTGAAGTATCGGAATATAGTACCGTCTGTTTCTCTCGAACGAGTCCTCTATATATTTAACTATAATCACGAAATATAAAATTATTACAAATTAATAGACAGAGAGAACCTTAAGGGTGTGGATATCAGTTAAGAACTGATTTTTACAAATCTCCACCCATAAGGGGCTAAAACGGGCATTGGAATTAAGCCGCAGGGTCAGCTAGCTTAATACAATCGTAGAAAAAGAAAGAAAGAGAGAGAAAGATTGCCCGGAGGAGGGAACGCTTTTCCTTACGTGACATTTCTGTCAGTTTATCGTACTATAAGTCGCGTTAAAGAACTTCGTTCGTAACATATCACTTTTATATATTTTCGTTTTCTACGCTACAAATAAATGGCGAAGTTACACGAACTATCACATGTCAATCATAATAAAAAATATTTCGTATTGGAGACAATTTAGATTGGCATTTTTTTTTTCATGACTCGATGTTACACGTTCAAAGGCAATGAATAAAAGGTTTAGAAATATAAATATAATATTTTTTCATCAAAGGCACATTAATTTAAAAAATAAAATATTGATATCTCTTTGAAATTAATACACTTTGACAACGTTTGACTGATTTCCATGAAAATTAGATTTATTCAATATTTATTTTCGTCAGAAATTTTTGTATAGAACCTAATTTGTTGTGAATCGCTGTTAAGTGGTATAGAACACAAGCTGATAGAACTGTCAGCGATCTTTATAACAATAGATAATGTACTGAAATGTAATGGATATAGGTAGGAAATCTAAAGCAGAGTTGACTCATGTTATTTATAGATGCTAGATAGAGCTGAAATGGCCCAGTAGTTAAAACACGTGCATATTAACCGATGATTGCGGGTTCAAACCCAGGCAGGCACCACTATATATATATGTGTGTACACCTGCATGTGTCTAATTTCATAGAAATTCTGCCACATGTGCATTCCATCAACCCGCATTGGAACAGCGTGGTGGAATATGTTCCAAACCCTCTCCTTAATGGAAGAGGAGACCTTATCCCCGCAGTGGGAAATTTACAGGCTGTTACTTAACTTTAGATAAGGTTTGTTATTTCTTTTGCGAGATTTATCCTACAATTGAAGGTAGTGTTTATGCTAATTTGTATCTTAATTTATATCACTAGTATATTCAAACAACAATACATACATCCTGTAAATTTCCGGAATGGATTAAGGTCTCCTCTCCCTATGAGGAGAAAGTTGGGGGCGTATTCCACCAAACAGAAGAAGTCATCAGGCTTATTTTGAACAAATCTAAAAACACACAATGGGACACTTTTGCATAATGCATATCGAAGTTAAAATTATAAGAAATAGTCACCTCTATCACCATTTAACGGGGGTACGCCGAATTACCAATCACCCTGTATGGGTAATATCTACTTCAAACTAAATTATTGATATTTATTTAAATTACTCATATATAATTCTAAACCTTACATATTACCTCAAAGTAATAAATATTACTCTAAAGCCTTCTTCATACTGTGCTCGTAACACGTATAATTTTCCGCTAATATTTCATGCCATGTACCAGTCATTACCGTTCCCATTTGCTTATCTGCCCTGCGTTTGCAAACGCTACATTGAATGGCATTCGAGCATCATATGTCACAGTTGCCTTCATTACACCTCATAATGTATACGTCAGATGAGGTTCGTTTGATGTTTAATTGTTTTACCGACACGTCTGAAAGATTTTTAGTTTCTAACTTTAAGTAATTTTATGTCTATTGGTTTGTGTGATGATCCCTTTACATGATGAGATTTATTACGAATTAAGAACACTTTATAATCATTTAAGAATATTTATTAATTTATTCGCTGTGTTATTAGTTAGAGTATTGTTCTTGTAACAGAACCTGTCATATTATGAACTATCATATTGTCTGTCACCAATGCACATGGAAAAATCAAATCAAATCAAAGTACACTTTATTCAAAGACAAAGTCAACCTCTTTGGTCTAGTGGTGTGTACACAGGTATTCATGGTTACACCACTCCGTGGTACCGGGTTCGATACCCGGCCGAGTCGATGTAGATTATCATTAGTTTGCTATGTCTTGGTCTGGGTGTTTCTGGTACCGTCGTTACCTCTGAAGTGCTCAAGCTACTGACATTGGGATAAGATTAATGTATGTGATGTTGTCTCATATTTAATTATTTATAAAGAGGCTATTACAAGAAATTTTGAATCGTCATTTAACAACTATGTTAAGTGAAGCTACCTCCATTTCGGAAAGTAGATTCTTCCGAGAAGAACCGGCTAGAAAATCAATATGTACTCTTTCTCAACATTCAATAATAATACAGTCATGTCAGTTAAAATACAACGTAATGTAATATGTGAATGTAATATGCCTGGAAGTCAACAAGTATTAATTCCACGTTTTTTATTGCCTGTATAATCTTGTATTGAATTAATGTGGAACTTTACCAATGTATTTTTAGCAAATGATTTGAATTAAGGAAATGACAAAGATAAATATATTTTTTAAGATATAGCAATCATTCCTTATACCACTAACTATGAATACGAACTAAGATGTTATGTCGTGTCTTTAGTAACACTGGCTCACTGACCCTTCCAAATTGAACAATAATTATTGCTATTGACTTTAACATTTATGACGTGTTGGGTGATAACAACCCAGCTTGCACGAAACCCTACCATCAAATGCTTGAATTAAGTAATTATGCATTCATGAGCTTGCAACATAAGAAACAAATGCAATCTTTTTTTTGGTGCGTTTTCTTTTTTAAAAACCTGTAAATGAGTTGTACTGACAACAACTGAAAATGAAATTCATTAGGATGCTTTACCATATTTTTCAAAGTTTGATTTAATTTTAAATATTCAAGTAACATAGTATTAATAACAGAAGAATTTAATATTCAAAAGAGCCGAGATGGCCCAATGGTTAAAACGCGTGCATCTTAACCGAGGAATTCGATTTCAAACCCAGACAAGCACCATTATATATATGTACTTATTTTATGTTTATAATTCATCCCGTGCTCGGCAGTGAAGGAAAACATCGCGAGGAAACCTGCATATGTCAAATTTTATCGAAATTCTGCCTCATGTGCATTCCACCAACCCGCATTGGAGGAGGAGGGGGCCTTATCTCAGCAGGAGGAAATATACAGGCTGTTAATTTACTTTTTTTTTTACTTTTCATCTTCAATCAGAAATTAAAAGCAACTTCAGTTTTTGGGAATTTCCGAAAACATATTCATATGTATAAATACATACGTAGGTAAGAATATTCTTTGTGTATCACTGAAACTTATTAATCATATTAAACTCAAAAGGAGTATGTATAAAATTTGTGTTGCATACATTGCTCGATATATTTAAGCTAGAGCTGTCATTATGACAGTGCAATAGTATGAAATTTAGGTTATTAAATCGAAAATCCATCAAGAATATTTTATTAAAAAATGTAATACATAATATCAATATAATGATATATTTCCTTTTGTTTACAAAGAAATGATTTTCTCATATCTTATATTAGATTTTCGTTTACACGTTTCTTGATTTACGAGAAATAACGAGATTTACTTTCGATATCTTCATTCAAGCTGATATGAAATTATTCATGCTCGATTTAACACTCAGAAATCCAGGAATCGTGCCAATATGAAACTGATTAAGTGCGACTTTAATCGTGCATACGGTACGCACATTTACACACGTATATATAATCTGTAGTTCAATGTTTATCTCTACTTCTATTTACGAGATCCTTCAATTTAGAATTCATTATGTACACATTTAAGAGATATTATGCTGTAATCGAATGCTTCAAATAAAATTTATTTTATTTGTAAAATAAAAACGTAAAGTAAAGTAACAGCCTCTAAATTTCCCACTGCTGGGATAAGGGCGCCTGTTCCATTAAGGAGAGGTATTGGAACATATTCCACCACGCTGTTCCAATGCGGGTTGGTGGAATGCTCATGTGGCAGAATTTAGATGAAATTAGACACATGCAAGTTTTCTGACGATATTTTCCTTCACCACCGAGCACGAGACGAATTATAAACACAAATTAAGCACATATATGTAGTGGTGCTTGATTGGATTTGAACTCACAATCAACAGTTAAGATGCACACGTTCTAACCACTGTGCCATCTCAGCTTAAATAAAAACGATCTTTATACAACGATATTTTGACCGGTGTCTACTTCTGAATTCAGTTGAGCGAATCAGACAAAATAAATATAAAACACACGACAAATTTCGATCATGAAACATCATTAAGTTGTATGCTACATTTAAAAGTCTAAATATATAATCATTGCAATCATCAAAATAGCGTAAATGAGTTGGTTACTTACTTTACTTTATTCTTTACTAGTTAGTAGTCACCTGCGCGCGTTTAACTGGTAACGAACACCCGTTACCAGTTAGGCAAAAAAGTAGCCTATGTCCTTCTTGGACTTCAAATTTGCAAAATTTCATCAGTTTAGCCTTTAGACCGTGAAAGGGCGACAGACAGGCAGACAGAGTTATGTTTACATTCCTATATAGAATGAACAAAATACATTACCCGATTAGGTTTCCGAAACGAATTCTTACACACACGAGTGCTATTCTACTGACCAATAAAAGTATCAGTACAAAAAACCTAGGAATTAATAACAGTAAAAAAGGCGTTATGGCGTTATTAGTTTTCTTCGCTAAAGTTAAAGTTAATAGTTCTCTTTCTTCAACGTTGCTTCATACAATATCATGGGAAATAACATACGAGCATTTCCAAATAGCGTGTCGTCATTGTGTATTGATTTCACATAAATATAAGTTAATGTCTCGAATAAACTGTCCACTGATTTTATAGCGCTATATAGCGCTATATAACACTTCATAATTAACTAAGCTTGGTTTTTCATATTTTATAATTCATCTCGTTCTCGGCGGTGAAGGATAACATCGTGAGAAAACCTGCATGTGTCACATTTCATAGAAATTCTGGCATATGTGTTCCACCAGCCCGCATTGGAACAGCGTGGTTTGGTACATAATCCATGTTCTAAACCTTTTCCTCAAAGGGAGAGGAGGCCTTACCTCAGCAGTGGGAAATTTACAGGCTCTTTTTCGCTTACATTCATAATTGATCGTTTTTGAGTAAATTATTTCCTATAACACGTTTTTATGTGACATACTTGAAGAAGTTCCAACACGTGTATTATAGCACTGCCTTAGGTTTCCGCCTCGTAGATACCAGTGATCAAAACGAATCATATATTGAATATAGTAGCCGAATATTAACATTCAATCAGATCATTTTATTACTAATGTGATATCATTTGACGACCTCTGTGGTCGAGTGTTGTGTACACCAGTTTTCATGGGTACGTCCGAGGTCCTTTGTTCGATTCTGGGCTGAGTCGATGTAGATTATCATTATTTTTCTATGTTGTCTTGGGTCTGGGTGTTTGTGGTACTGTCGTTACTTCTGATTTTCCATTACACAAATGCTTTAGCTATTTACATTGGGATCAGAGGAATGTATGTGATGTCTTATATTTATTTATTTATCATTAAATGCTTTAATAGTCACTATAGTCTTGAGTGACTATTTTAAATTATATGTGGTGAACTTCCATTTGAGTGGAGCTCTAATGATGCAAACTTGAGAACGTTTATTGTTCTTCGCACATTCTACAAAGGTTCTGGTGTTATTTATTCGAAAAGTTATCTTACAAGATACCATTTAGAATGGTTTTTGTCTGAATATATCGTTTCCTTAATGCCTTACAAAAGAGTGGAATAAAAATTATTCAGGTACCAAATATATTATCCTACGAATATACGTATGTATGTCGCTTGTTTTAATCAATATTCCAAATCTTTTACTCTTTAAATGTGTTCCATATCCAATCTAAATTGATATAATCGTTGTGTGGTATCCTCACCAAACCGATATAATTATGAAATAAATTAACTATCAAATTAAATTCAATGAATTTAAAATTTGTCTCATAATTATACGTCATCTGAATCATTTATAAAGCCTGTGGTTTATATAGCAAGGAGTGCTTATTATGCCTTGCTAAAAAAATTGGTGGTACTGTTTTGTGCAAGCCTGTTTGGTTATCTGATATCCTACCGCTAAATCATGAGTTCTCAATATTGTTGTATTGGTTTGAAGGGTAAGTTTAACTACAAGCAGAATTTACATAACATCTTAGTTCCACATTTGGTGGCGCAGTAGAAATGAAAGGAATGGTTAATATTTTTAAAGGTCTCAAGATCTAATGGCGCTGATCTCTGATTACCATTAGAGCGCCCATTTTCTCGTCCACCAAGTATATCACAAAAAATCAACTGTGACTAAACATGATTAAAATTAAACATGATAAAACATTTTACAGAATAAAAAATGGTGAGTTTACCCATAAATGTGTATTATTATAGCACTGGAGTGAGCTATATAACGTTATCGAGAGGATGGTCCGCCTTATGAATGCGTGATGGGAAATACGAGACGATATAAAGTTATTGCGAATTTGAACCATATTTTGTGAATGTCACGTTTTTGAGTTATAAAAACGCAAGGTGTGCGTGATAAAATATTTCTTGTATTTCGAGTAGTATCGCAAAATATTAAGCAGTTTGTTATCTATTCTATTTTACTATTAAAAATGGAATTAAGATGTCAACTTACTAGCGTCAACATGTATGTTAGAATAATAACCGATATTGGTCAAAAAGCTGTATTACCTGAGTTGTGAATCGAAGATGTAGTCTTTGAAGCCCAGGGGAGCAATTCTGAATTTTCTTCTATTTCACTTCATATGCTTAACCTGCGTATATAATACATCTTGTGCTCGGCATCGAAAGAAAACAATTTATAAGCTCGTATGTTAGATAAAAATCTAGCACGTCAAAAATCGCATTGGAACAGTATGGTAGAACAAAGCTGCAAATCCTTCTCCTCAATAGGAGAGTTGGTTAGTTCAGCGTTGGCAGACTGCTGCTTATATACCTACTGCTGTATTTACAATTTTAATATAATTTTAGAAATTAGTTAGCTGTTCAAAATAAAGTTCTAGCGACGTATAATATAGTTTTAGATATAGCAGTTTTTATAGGTTTGGGGATGTAAGCTGTATGATAGATTGATGATGAAAATGAAATGGCTTACATCTATTCTCAGCTTAATGGCATTTCCATTGTGGTAAAAGACCATGTCACGGAGAAGAAAAGGAGCTGATTCTGATGGAATTTGCAGCTTTATTCTGTAAGGAATCACTTTGAATCTCACTCGTGGAACATTAACATTCGATTTTGCTGAGACGGTTTTTTTTGTTATATGTATCCTGTAAGAGTTATCTTCACGAGAGTTAGTGTTACATGAATTTTTCTCACATTTAACAACAACGATTCAACATTATCATATCTATTTTTTTTTACTTTGAGCACGCCAAACAAAAAAAAACACAGATGGTTAATCCCGGTTGAGGAAGGCCACAGTTAAATCAAAATCTTTAAAAATATATAGAGTTTCATTGACTTTTCAGTACAGTAGAAAAACTTTACTCATAAAAGCTTTTCCTCTTAGAAACTTTAACGTTCTTTGATACAGATAATCTCAATAAGAATGGAATAAAAGTTTGAAATGTCGTTTCTGGAATTGTACATATCATTGAAGATGATTTCATTTGTAATCAAAATTATTCGATCGGTCAACTAAAGGAATGAGACGCTAAGTTTAATTTGAATCTACGTTTTTTTAATACGATGTCAAATAAAGACAATTATGATTGTCATTTAACTTTCATACTTTTTATTGCATAGAAGGTCTAGGTAGGCAAATGGGAGACCTGGTGGTACATTGTCAGCAGTACTTTGACATCCAAAAAAATTAACCATTATTTACAACACTACACCGACCTTGGGAACTGAGATTTTATGGTCCTAGTCATTTTGGTTGTTACACTGGTATTGTTGGGTTCAAATTTGAAGCCAACAATACCAAGTATTTCTGCTTGACGTAGAATATAAATGGGTAGAAAATTAGAAAACCACATATATCCTATAAAGCATTTCTTGTTCGTTATCGTACTAGACTTATGATTATTTTTAAATGTCAAGCTTCTCTGAAACCTGGCTAAGAAAAATAATTATGTGACCTAAATGTTCACAAATTCCCTATATTTTAAAAACTAATATAAAATGATAACTGTGCGTATAACCGAAAAAGCTACAGCCATGTAGGGTGAGCCCGTGTCCGTCTGTACCAAGCACAGGCTACATAATGTTCATAAATCAGTTGGCTTTGATCGTTTCGCGTAGAAAAAAACGCGTGTTATATGACAGTACATTTCTATGATCCAGTTATAACCGGATTTATTCGGTTTATGAATAAAGTGGTTTATCCATTGAATATTTGATTTCGGAGCGTGTGAACATGTGGTGTGAGAGCGTTAAAAAATGTTTTGTTACGCACACAAATATACTCACAAAGCTGTTTCGGAAAAAAATAAAATACTCCTTTATTTAACGGAGGCAATGATTTTTTTTACTATAACATAGGGCAGTTTTGTCTGACAATATGTTGTTGAATATTATTTCGTTGAATTTTTTCAAATCTATAATATCTGTCGGTCTAACAGCTTGTTATTAAATTTACTGATTACGAGGCTCTGATTTTCTATCAGGGTTTTAGTTGATAAAAGCCACTGGGTATCACTCCGTCACAGAAAATCTTAATACTTGGTGGTAGGGTTTTGTGCAAGCCTGCTTGGGTAGGTACCATCCACTCATCAGATATTCTACCGCTAAACAAGAGTACACAGTATTGTTGTGTGCCGGTGTAACTACAGGCACATGGGACATAGCATTTTAGTTCGTGGGTTAGTGGCGCATTGTCGATGTACGGAATTGTTACAATTTTTTATAGCATCATTGCCTATGGGTGATGGTGACCATCAAGTGGCCCATATGCTTGTCCGCTAACCTATTCCATAAAAAAGGAGATATAATGTAACGTTCATCAAAGATGTATTCTAATCAATAAAGAAGACCATCATATTCTACCAGTAGTTTCTAGTTCTGATGATCGATGTGAAATTCTGACAAGTCTTTATGAAAATCGAAATCACTTCAAGCACTTTTGAATCGTCATTTTACAATTAAGTGAAGCTACCACCGTTCGGAAAGTAGATTCTACCGAGAAGAACTAGCAAGAAACTTGGTAGTTACTTTTTTTCAACATTTAAAAAATACAATCATATTAGCTAAATACAGTTATATATGTATGTAATATAATGTAAAAACTGAAACATATTGAGCAAACTAAAAAGCTTTGATCGCTTCTTATTATGGTAGATTAAGGTGAATTTTAGATGTCAAGCTTATACGAAACCCAATTTGACTAAAATAATTAAGTTCGAATAAAAATTATCGGTGAGGTAAATGTTTAATCACAAATTCCGTATTTTCATAAAATAATATGAAATGACTACGGAACTAAGTACTGGTACATCGGACCGATAAGAAGTTATTGGTATATTGAACTTTGGAACTTCGGACTATGTGTCTCGGAAAGTATGTAGAGCCTTCAGTCCTGTGTCTACAGTCTTCCCAGTCGTGTCTAATTATGCCATCTCAGAATGCAGCAGTGATTACGCAACTTGGAAGCCGAATACTTTTAGGACACGTTAACTATCATCGTTTTTTTTTGTTTATATTAAGTTAGTAGTTATAATTAGATAATATGTTTTTATTTTTGTTGTTTTTCTTTTTCTCTTTCTTTCTTTTCAACATGTACTACGTAGTTGCCTATTCTCTCTTGAGTTTGGTCACTATTACCGATATCGGTCAGGACGAAAACATCGTGTCAAACTTTAATGTTACTTGACTCAGTATTACGAGTTACAGGAATCCATAAAATCTTACAAGACGGAAAACAAACCTCTTTATAATACGAGCACGATTATTCCAACTGTACTTGAAAAAAAAAAAAACTCAGCTAACATCGAAGAAAGTTTAAAAGTAATAATACGTTATTAACCAATAATGGGGTCGTAAAACTTTGACCATTTTTCTTATATGACGTCATAACATCGAATAGGTTTTCAAAGATATTGCGTTGAAAGATTACTTCTTTATTTTAAGTCTAATAGCGTATAGAGTCTATAATCTAGATTGATTTCAAAGTTCAGGTGTTGGTTTTATGGTCTGTATTATAATTTACACGAGCTATTGTTGCTAACATCGAAACAAAGTTTGTTCGTGGAATTATGGGTGATTGTATATACCAGACGGTTTTTGCAAAGCCATTCATTTTTTATTTAATAAAGGTATGCGGACTGAAAAATAGGATATGTGATATGTCTCTCTATGGAGCTGTTCATGTATTTGGAATTGTTACAAATATTTGATATTTTTTGTTTTGTATTTTTGTTGTTAATACTTTATTCAAGTAGGCTTTTACAAGCACTTTTGAATCGTCTTTTAATATGTATATTAAGTGAAGCTACCACCGGTTCGGAAAGTAGATTCTACCAAAAAGAACCGATAAGATAATGATCAGTACTTACTTAATTTTTTTTTCAACATTTTGTGTCTGGAAGTAAATAAGTATTAATTCCATGGTTTTTTATCGTCTGTATAATCTTGTATTAAATATTATAGCTTATTTACCAATGTGTTATTTACAATCTATTTGAAATTACGAAATGGCAAAGTTAATAATGTCTGTTGAATTTTGTTATAGAAACGGAGACTTTATCCCAATAAGGATTTATTGACTTTATATTAGAATTGTTTATATGATTGTATAATAGTGTGTGTATGTGTAATAGTATTTTTAATGCATATCACGAATGCGTCACAAATCTTGGGAATTAAGATGTTAATGTATGACCTGTAGTTATCCTCAAAACCATAACAAAACTATACCTATTATTGCCGTTCAGTAGTACAGTCAGAGTAAGAAAACCTTCGTCAGTTTTCAAATTCAATCCTTTATCATGTTTTAATCTCTTAGTACATTTTGAATCTAATCATCAAGTCATTGCGACGCAATATGTCATTCTCGATTGGTAAAGCAGATTATCGCTCATACTGAGCACACGAAAATAGATCTTAAGGTGACGAACCTTTTCTTACCTCGATAAGTGGCTTCTCAGACAAGCTTGCACACATCACTACAAAATTATATTACAATCACAACATGGTTAAAAAACGTAAGAAAAACAAAGTTAATTTGATGACTATAAATGGAAAATAAGTTTCCATTTATAGTCATCAAATTAACTCTTCATAAACTTTTGCATTATCCTATCCATATAATATATTCCAGTTTTAAACGGTTTTGTACCTATTTTACAATTTATGAATCCCTATTTTAATCTGTTCTATAATTATGACGTGTTACTCTATCAAACGGAACAGTCACACTATTACAAATTTAAAATTATAGGGTAATTTGTGTACACATATGACAACAAAGAATTTTTGGACCAACATTAAATAAAATGTTTTGATATTTAGTTAGCCGTGCCCTCGACTTTGTATGCGTTGAAATTTAACAAAAATTGTTGTAGCCATATTTATTCTTATTACATGAGTTATATGCTAGTAAAAGTCTCATCAAAATTGGTCCAGCCGTTCCAGAGATTAGCCGGAACGATTATACAGACATACAAAAATAATGTTTTACGTACATATGCATGTAGATAAATGCGGTTATTTTAATATTACAAACAGACACACCAATTTTATAACATGTAAAGATCTTCAATGTCTGAGTACTGCATAAAAACTTGAACACTTTTTTATCCAAATATAAGCAACAAAAAACCAGCTTTAGTATTAAGTAAATATATAATTTAACATGACAGAGAGTTATACACGTCCTTTGGTGAGACATCGTTTTAAACGCGATTAAGATGTCAGTTTAGCCGGAATTTAGGATGAAGGTTATTTTATAAGCGAATCGGGTGAGGGTGAAACTATACTTGTTTGTAATCTATACATATAATAAAATTGGAGCGTCTATTTGTTATATTAAAATAGCCCTCTTTTTACTCAATACATAATATGTATGTTTACACGGTACTCATATCAAAATAACATTTTTTTACAATTTTTATCTGTCAGTCTGTTTGTTCCGGCTAATCTCTGGAACGATTGGACTGTTTTTGATGGGACTTTCACTGGGAGATAGCTGATATAACAAGGAGTAACTTAGGCTATTTTTTTTTTAATTTAAACGCGTTCAAGTTCGTGGGCATAGTTGGTAAGAGAAAAGTTTCAAAATTAAATTTTAAATGATGTAATAAATTCAAACGAGTAGTTATTCAACCAATTAGAATTATGTTTTACAAAAACATACAGAAAAAGATCAATGGACACATCGCCGAGTTTCAAATAATTATTATCACTACATATTATAAAATAAAGTTTCCCAGCCGCGTCTGTCTCTCTGTAGGTTTACGATAAACTCCAAAACTACGAAACGAATTACCATGTGGTTTTCACTAATAGATAGGTTTAGCTATGTAATTTAAAGTTTTTGTGTAAATGAGTTGAATTAGAGCGACAACTGTTTAACATGTAAAGCAACAAATATATATAATTAAAAGGTAAAATATTTAAAAAAAATTATGTCCATCTGTGCGAAGCTGGGGCGGGACGCTAGCTATTTAAAAAAAATAAAGTAAAGTAACAGCAGTAAGTAAACAACACACTGTTCCAATGCGGGTTGGTAGAATGCACATGTTGCAGAATTTCGATGAAATTAGACACGTGTATGTTTCCTCACGATGTTTTCCTTTCACGAGCACGAGATGAATTATAAACAAAAATTAGGCACACATATATAGTGGTGCTTGCCTGGGTTTGGTTCTAACCACTGGGCCGTCCCGGCTTTTAATAAAAAATTTTTAGCTATTTATACTTGGCAATATTTATTATTCTTTTATACTTTATTAGATAAACGAACATAAATTATTTAAACAAGGAACAACATAACATTGTTAAGGTCAATTTAATAAATTTGTGGAAACGTTTTGCGAGGATGATATTGCTTCAGGCGTATTAACAATGAGATTTAAACGGTAATTCCAGATTCAAGATGGCGTGTACAAATATCAAGAGTACTTATGGGTCTCGTCTAGAATAACTTATTACGTTGACTTATAATATTATTTTGAAGAATTGAAAATTTCATTAGTGTTTTAAGGCTTTCGCGCATCTTGATGATAGTCTACGAACATATTTTACTACAGTACGTTGCGAAATCAAAATCAAAATAAACTTTATTCAAGTAGGCTTTTACAAGCACTTTTGAATCGTCATTTTACAATTAAGTGAAGCTACCACCGGTAGCTTCCTTCAGTAGCTACTCTTTCTAAATATTAAAAAAAAAAATACAGTCATGCAAATGATGCATAATTGTATCTGACTTACGCCTGGTTCCACATACTATCTTCTTCTTCTTAAACTTCTATCTTCTTAAAAGTAAATAGTAGTAATCTTTTATAGATAAGCATATCAATTAATTTCAATGGTACTCACCCAAGTATATACTTATGGAATTACAATTTTCAGTTAATATTCCCCTTTTCGAGCCAGTGAACCATCTTGTGTGAGCCGAAATGGTTCACTAGAACACATAATAACCGATGATTACGGTTTCAAACCCAGGCAAGTACTACGAAATTTTCATGTCTTTCATCTGTGTTATAACTTACATCGTGCTTGGCGGTGAAGAAAAACATCGTGAGGAAACCTGCATGTGACTAATTTCAACGATAGTCTGCCACATGTGTTCCAACCCGCATTGGATCAGCGTGGTGGAGTATGTTCTAGAATCTTCTATTCCAAGGGAAAGGAGGCCTAAACCCAGCAGTAGGGAATTTACAGGCTGTTAAGAGTTATATGTTGTACAAAATGTCTTTGGTTAACAAGCTCTACTTTATATCCCATTTATTTCAATTATCTCCCAATTATTTAATTAAAAATATATAATAAAATGCACCAGACTTTTGAAATTTGTGAGACAATCTGTTATTTCCAAACGTAAAAAAATAATTATATTTTATTAGTAGTCATTGTTGTTATTGTTCTGTGCTTTTATTTTGTTTGTTCAATCTATTTTTATATTTGAAAATAGAACGTGTGTTATTTTATTAAATTCCATTTATAGCATTTCATAAAACACGTACACAGATTGCAGAGCTCGGATAATTGATATGAAATTCTCGTCTTGTCAAGATTTCAGATTTATGACAGCAGAAAGTGCTTATTTTATATAATAACAGTTTATTTAGTAACAAGACCAACTCCATGGTCGATTCATTGTACATCAGTTTTCATGAGGTGCTGGTAGTCCAGGGTTCGATTCTGGGCCGAGTCGATGTAGAGCATTTCATTCATTAGATTTCTATGTTGTCTAGGGACTGGGTGTTTGTGGTACCGTCATTACTTCTGATTTTCCATAACACAAGTGCTTTAGCTTTACTTACATTTGGATCAGAGTAATGTATGTCATGTTGGCCAATATTTATTTTATTTATATTTAGTAGCACATGACTTACCATGTTACTGACAGGAATATATATGTTTTATTTTCGATGAAGGACGTTTTGAATAACTTCGGTAAGTTATTCAAAACGGCACAGTCAGCTGACGTGCACAAGCAATGTTGAAACCACCAATTATTTGTTGCCAAACAAGTTATTTACATTATGTCATTAATCGAATTGATTTCAATCGTAGGCTTCAATCAAGTCAATGGGATTCGATTTGTGAAAGAATTTCGGTAATTTGGTTCCAACAGGCAAACGTACCATTTGATAGTGAATGTTCAAACTCACACTCAAATTCCTTTATTCAATACAGAAGGATTACATTTACTCATTGATAGTCAAAATACACTGACCTGAGAAGAACCGGCGATAGAAATTCAGCGAGTCTCTTTTTGACAATTTAATGTCACCACTGTCGTGCGATAACGATTTTTAACCATTTCTTACCTCATACATGCCTCACCAACCTTGGGAACTAAGAAGGTATGTTCCTCGTGTTAGTAGTTACGTTAGAACACAATAACACTGACCACCTAGCGGTAGAATAAGTGAATTGTACCAATTATTACTTTCTTCTTCTCTACTCTAACTCTAGCAAATATTGAGTTAGTAATTTTATTTATTTAGAGGTTTCATAAATATTTTAAATAAAACACTATACGAATAAGAACGAGGTTTCACTTCAGATCATTTAATTTCCAAACAAAACATCTTCGTCATTCAATTTCAATTGCATTAAACATTTAAAAAAACGTACACGAAACGGGGAACACGATATGACTCCCAAAAGACAGTCAATAAAAGGATCACCTGTCGCAATAAAATATCAATTTCCCGAACAAAACAAATGGTACATGTGTCATAAACAATTTCCCGTGAGATGTTAACGAAATTAATCAATCGTATCGAGGGAAATCAGCTGAATAATAACACAATGACATAAGGTTTGCTGTGAAATAGCTTCGTATCAAAATAAATAAAATATGTATACACTATCTTTGTAATAACTAGCGACCCACCACGGCTTCCAATATCACAGATTTTTTCTTGTTTCTTTACTATATTGTCCATGTATGATTGACAAAAACCTTCCTCTCAAATCAATCTATATACTAAAAAAACAGCATTAAAATCTATTACGTAATTTTAAAGATTTAAGTATACATAAGGACAGACAGCGGTAAGCTACTTTGTTTGATAATATGTAAAGATATGTATGTACCGTCAATCTGAACAGCAGGTGATTATGAAAACAATATTAATAGAAATATTTTTATTGAATTTTTAATCTTCTGTTGTAGATTTGTTACACACAAACAAATTAAAAAGATAATTTGTTTTTATTTCGTTTTTGCCATTTCTTCTCGTTTGAACAACGCGGTTCACTTTACCCCCTACAAGTGAGAGGGTTTATGGGACATACCCTACGCACGTGTAGTGCAGTTTCTCCATCTCTTCTGGTCACTGTATCAATTTCATGCTACCGTGACAAATTTATTCTGACCTAATCCAAACAATACAACTGTTCCATGATCGGAAGGTGTACTGGCTGAATGTCATTCCGGTCACCGTCGGTACGTTTAGTATAATAGGCTTTTACTTAAAAGTCTAATAAAGCCAATTAGCTGCGACGTGAAATAATAAAATAGCATGGAATTAGTATTTCTTCATTTCCATATACGACACTTACTTGGTGGTAAGGCTTTGTGCTAGCCCGTCTGGGTAGGTACCACCCACTCATCAGTTATTCTACCGCCAAACAACAGTACTCAGTATTGTTGTTTTCCGGTTTGAAGGGTGAGTGAGCCAGTGTAACTACAGGCACAAGGGACATAATATCTTAGTTCCCAAGGTTGGTGGCGATTGACGATTTAAGGAATAGTTAATATTTCTTACAGCGTCATTGTCTAAGGGTAATGGTGACCACTTACAATCAGGTGGCCCATATGCTCGTCCGTCAACCTATACCATAAAACAAAAATTGTAATTTCATTGGTTTCTCTTAGCACAACATACATACATACATTTATTACACATGCATAAATTTATTAACCAGTGTTAGCTTGTATTCTGTTTAACCAGTTTTTATTAAGTGTATTTTTTTATATTTGCAGGCTGTTATTGATTTTTTCTTTTTCACAAACATCATCATCACTCACCCTCCTGCCTTTGTCCCAATTTATTTGGGGTCGGCGCAGCATGTCTTCTCTTTCCACACTTCTCTGTCTGACGTCATCCCACAAGTAACATTCTTTCTAACCATATCGTCTTTCACACAATCCATCCATCGTTTCCTTGGTCGTTTTCTAACATTTTTTTTTCACAAACATAATGACTAATTTTACCACCTTACTATACATGAAACTCTATATATTCATAAAGAATATAAACTTAGGGAAGGAATGTGAAAAAGTTTGTGAAAATTTGATAAAGGAAAACTGAAATTCAATAAAGTCGGGAAGTTAAAATAATACCGTATCCACTCTCAAGTAACCGAACTCGAAACAAACTTTGAATCACATTTTCAGAATACGAATTTAACTGTTAATACTATAAATCTGAATTTCATTAGAAGCTGTTACAAATAATTGTAGTTTGAAATTATTACCATAGATCTAAAAACATTTTTAAACATGACATATATATTATATCGGAGACACATCATTCTTGGAGCTGAGATCGCCCATCGGTTACAACGCGTGCATCTTAACCGATGATTTCGGGTACCAATATATATATGTGCTAAATTTGTGTTTACAATCTCGTGCTCGGCGGTGAAGGAAATCAACGTGAGGAAAATTGCATGTGTCTTATTTCATCGAAATTCTGCCATGTGCATTCAACTAACCCGAATAGGAACAGCGTGGTAGAATATGTTCCAAACCCTCTCCTTGATGGAAGAGGAGACCGTGGCCAGCCGTGGGTAATTTTCAGCCTGTTACTTTAATTTTTTTTTTTACGACATAATTTTTATCGAAATCGTCGTCTATGTTATACAGTATTTTAATTAAAATATAATCAACAAATTAACACTTTGCCGAGTAACAACAACGAGCAGCAGGTTCAGGGCACCGATCTGACCTTTATAGGCAATCTTCTACACTTTTCTAGATTCCAACTCGATCTGTCTCCTTTTCCAATCAAACAAAATGTGTACGTCAACTGTCTCAATCTCTGTCAACCAGATGGCACATCGACCCCGCTCGAGGCAAATGCTTCGCTCTGATTGGTCGTTACAAAAAATAGAATATAAATAACTTTTAAAAAATAATATGGTTTATAACTTTAAAGAAAAATGTAACAAATCAAATATAATTAATAATTAATGTAAACAAATAGTATTATGTGTTATTGACTCATATCTTCTTCATGATATATGAAATACTTTAAATAATGTCATTTCTAATAATTTAAAGTCTGTGATTTAATTTGCTACAGTTTTGATTTGAGCTGAAATAGGAAAAAAATATAATATTATTATTTACTTTGACTAAAAAGACAATGATCGTAAACATTTAATGAATTTTTACATTTACCCTTACTACACCACAATTCAATTTGAAAATCGATATCCTAAAATCTCAAAGCGAGACACTACAACGTTTCGATAGGACATGCAGCAGCTTTTAGCGGATTTTCGTTTTCTTTTAAATTGAACATGACTACATGAACGTTTTCACAAAATTGAGCCAGTGATAATCAACCTTTTAAAAAGATTTTATCGTCGAAAACATTTTTGAATTTTGTTTTTTTTTTTGTATTTAATCTTGTAAAAAACAAAATAGTGATGAATGTAAGATATGATCTTCGATATTTTTAATTAAAAAATGCAATCACACTAAATAATGTGAAAGAAAATTCTCAGTTACAAAGACGTTCTATTCTGTCAGTTTAAAAGTATTAAATGAAGATGTCTCGTTGAAAACCTCGAGAAAAAATATTTCATTAATTTTTCACGTCTCCACAGGATTTTTTTATACGTCAAAAAATGTATTCTCTGTAGAAAATAATTTATAAACTTAACACGTGGCTCAGTAGCCACGTATCAGTATATATCAGTATATAGGCGGTGTATTCGCGCGTTAAGCCCCCAAGGACTTGTATATTCTTATTCAAAATACGTGTTTTATCTACCATCATTTCTAATTCAGGGGTCGTGTGACGTCGCATGATCTAAGGAATATTTTAAATTGAACATAAATTCACCGAAATATTACATAATGTGAACCGTTATGTTATTTTCTATCGAGAAATATTATAGCTGAATATTATTTAGAGACAAGCTGTGCCTGCGACCTTGTACGCGTTTGAATTTAATAAAAAATATAGATTATTTTAGCCTAAGTTACTCCTTATTAAATCAGTTATCTGCCAGTGAAAGTCGGACCAGTGCCCGTCAAAATCGGACTAGCCGTTCCACAGATTAGCCGGAATAAATAGACAGATATACAAAATTGTAAAAAAAAATATTTTGGTATGTGTATCGTGCATACATATACATGGAGTAAAAAAGGGCTATTTTAATATTACAAACAGACACTCCAATTTTATTATTTGTATAGATTATGGTAACATAGAGTTATGCAACAATAGCTGGCATTAATTTATCAAACAATATTGAAAACCTAGAATAGGTAGTCTGTATTATGCTTATAAACAGTTTTCTAAAATTAAATTAGAAAAATCACAAGCACGATAGTAAATCTCTTATTTGAGATAAGAAATATACGTGATTGTCTTTGAACATTTGTCTTTCTAGATTTTTAAAATGTTTTGCACCCCTGACTTCAAGATGGCCGCTCGGAGTTGTCACCAACATGCGCTCTTCTCGTTTATATCATAGATAATGACAGTTTCAAAGCCCGGTGTCTTTAAGATTATTTTTCAAGACATTCCTATTATCTTCACCTTTTCGACGACTATTTGGCTCTCAAAGGAACTCTTACTTAAATCAAGATTTATTTCGACTCGGTCGCAGACAATAAGTAAAAAGGTTTACTATAACTGAAATAAATGCTAGTTTCTCAAGTTTAACGATGTGACTATTAAAATGTGAATGTTTTATAGATATGTTTTTGTAAATTAATGTGTTACTATATGAATGACAATAATCGGACACTTTTAATGTTATTAATTCTTATGTTAATTAATGACTTGACTATTTTGTATTATATACATATTTTATATATTAGTAGCGTAAGCCTATTTTGCTCCCAATGATTTTAAGAGTATATGCACGCAGAAAATCGGTTATGGTCTTATTTGAAATAGCTCTAGTCATGTGCAGAAAATAAAGAGGATTCTTGATTGTATTTTACTAATTTTATGCGATTTAAAAAATTACTGGCCGCCTAGAGAGCCTACGGTTGTATAAAAGAAAAACGTAAACAAAATTAAAGAAAATTGATATCGACAAAGTCCATTTCTTTTTAATTTTCGTGGGGGATCCAATAATACATAAATAATAGCGAAGGATGGCCTTCAAACCGTCATATAGTCGTAAATATGTTACAGTCAGCAAATTCACTGTTAAAAATCAAAAATCAAAATCAAAATAAACTTTATTCAAGTAGGCTTTTATAAGCACTTTTGAATCGTCATTTTACAATTAAGTGAAGCTACCACCGGTTCGGAAAGTAGATTCTACCGAGAAGAACCGGCAAGAAACTCAGTAGTTACTCTTTTTTAACATTTAAAAAATACAGCGTCATGTTAATTAAATACAATTATTTCAATTAATGTATCCTGCTTGGAAGTCAACAGGTATTAACTCCACGCTTTTTTATCATCTACAAAATCTTGTATCGAATAGTATGCTTTTTCTACCAATGTATTTTTAACAAACGATTTGAATTTACTAAACGGCAAAGTTAAAAATTTCTGCGGAATTTTATTATAGAAACGTATACCTTGCCCCAAGAAGGATCCATTGACTTTGCGGAGTCGGAAACTTGGCGTTATAAGTTTATCCTTACTTCTAGTGCATATACAATGATTATCACTGATTTTATCAAAGTGATCAATGTTACTGTGAATATACATGATATTGTTGTAAATATATTGCGACGTTACTTAAACAATTCTCGTAGTACCAGCAATAATACAGTAGATATCTAACGTCAGAAATAAAATAATGAACAAAACCTAGATAAAAGCAGGACCTATGCCTTGAGGTGCTTTTTTAAGGAAATCATACACAAAAATGCCAAACCAAATTTACCATCCTGATTCTAGAGCCACTACTGAAAAAGTCTTAAAGAAAAATCTTCATAACTTTCATCGAATCAATTCAGCTTTTGATTCCAGAATCGCTTGCGCTACGGTCTTATAATCTACATTTCTTTTTTACATGTTACATTACTACTCTGTAAATTTCCCACTGCGAAGCTAAAGCCTCATCTCCATTTAAGGTGAAGGTTTGGAGCACACTCCACCACCACCGTTGCCGGATTCACATGTGGCCGAATTTCATTTAAATTAGACACTCCAGGTTTCCTCACGATGTTTTCCTTCACCGCCGAGCACGAGATGATTTACAAACACAAGTTAAGTACATAAAAATTCAGTAGTACTTGCCTGGATATGAACTCGCAATCATCGGTTAAAATGCATGCGTTCTAACCACTGTGCCATAGCGGCTCATATAATCTATTCACTTGATAAACAAGGCATTCACTAACATGTGCACTTTACGAAATTAGTATTCCAACACTCACTATTATCGTCGAACGCTTTTATCTCAAATCTTATTTTTGTGATTACTCCTTCTATGAATAACAAATAAGTCGCTTTCTGAATTTTAAAACCAACATTTAACTATCCCATCGGGGTTGAAATGGGGTGGTCTTGTAAATCTGTTCGGTCGCATTTTGGTAAGCGAGCTCTTGGCACAACTTGAAAAGTGACCTGGTTACATACGAATGTCGTACTTTAGGTAATAAATTCTTGACTAAACCTGTGATCAGTGGCGAAAAGATTATTTGTTAACAGTATTGTATATATAATATTCCATATTAAATTATAGAAAAAGTAAAAGGTAAGGTAAACTATTACAGGTATAAATTCGTGTGAATTTTAAAAATTAAATTGAATATTGAATCTATATTTAAGAATGAAAATTTGTGTCATATCTATCATCCAGTATTGAAGCAGAGTGTTGGAAAAAGCTTAAAAGCTATTTTCAAAAACGAAAGAGAACCGTACTATTTACTATATTTTTCGACAGAACCAAATAAATTAAAAATATTTCATTTTTGTAAAACATAAATAAATCATAGCCATAATATGTAGATATGAACATAACAAACACAATATTTTATTTTATAAATAAATAATTATAACTACAAAGGAGAATGAGTAATTAATTATACGTAATCTATTATTTTATATAATAACTATCATGTTACTAAAAAGCTGAGTATATTTTATTCTCCAAAATGGATATTGCTGTAAGCACTGGCCTTGAAGTGTTAACCGTGGCATTAAGATTCTTTGACTTTTATGGATTGCGTTGTTTGTGATTGATATACCCAGTACAGGAGTTTAAATCGTACTTGCTGTGCTTTTATAAATTTTATTATTTATCAATCATCAACCTATACTTATATCATAAATGTGAAAGTAGCTCTGTCTGTCTATTGCTCTTTCAAAACCAAACCAATGAGAAATTTGATGAAATTTGGTAAGAAACAAACTTGAACTCTAAGAAAGAGCATAGGGTACCTTTATTGCTAACTCATGACAAAACGCGAGCGAAGTCGCGGGCGACAACTAGTATCTAATAATTATCAAACAACAACAACAACAACAACAACAGCCTGTAAATACCCACTGCTGGGCTAAAGGCCTCCTCTCCTTTTTTGAGGAGAAGGTATGGAACATATTCCACCACGCTGTTCCAATGCGGGTTGTCGGAATACACATGTGGCAGAATTTCTATGAAATTTGTCACATGCAGGTTTCCTCACGATGTTTTCCTTCACCGCTGAGCACGAGATGAATTATAAAGACAAATTAGGCACATTAATCAGCGGTGCTTGCTTGGGTTTGAACCCGCAATCATCGGTTAAGATGCACGCGTTCTAACCATCTCGACTCCTCAATCATCAATTATCAAAATACAATACAAATTAATGTACGTATTGAAAATAATCACTAGTTACTTGAACGTTGACGGAACAAAAGTAACATGCATACCAGTATGTCGTTAAATAATAATCTGTATGTTATCGTCATTTCGGGAACAAGTTTAAAATTCAACGGGAGTAGAATCGAGTCTGTGTTATCCTCTTAGAATAACGATGACTCCGAGCGGCACTACGTCTTATTTTTATGTCTTTCTTGTTACAGAATTAGGATTTAATATTTTACACGCTCTTCATATAAGCTTCATACATTTCAAGGAAATATTTTATTATGAAAGATTTTCCTATAACCAAACTTAACTCAAATAACGATAGGAAATGATTACCAATGTTATTAAAATGTATTGCTGTGCGTTTATTTACTTCCTTTATAACAACAACAACAGCCTGTAAATTTCCCACTGCTGGTCTTATGCCTTCTCTCGCTTTGAGAAGGTTTGGAAAATATGCCACCACGCTGTTGCAATGCGGGCTGGTAAAATACACATGTGGCAGAATTTCTAAGAAATTAGACACATGCAGTTTCCTCACGATGTTTTCCTTCACCGCCGAGCACGATATAAATTATAAATACAAGTGAAGCACATGTATATTCAGTGGTGCTTGCCTTGGTTTAAATCCGCAATTATCGGTTAAGATGCACGCGTTCTAACCACTGGACCCTTTTGCCTCAACTTCCTTTATAATAGATGAGCTTTTTTTGTTTTTTTTTTTTTTTTTTTACTTCACATACATTACTCTGATCCCAATGTAAGTAGCTGAAGCACTTGTGTTATGGAAATCAGAAGTAACGACGGTACCACAAACACCCAGACCCAAGACAACATAGAAAACTAATGGTAATCTACATCGACTCGGCCGGGAATCGAACCCGGGACCTCAGAGTGGCGTACCCATGAAAACCGGTGTACACACCACTCGACCATGGAGGTCGTCAAAGCACTTTACAATTATCTAGTGTTTCCTAGTAACTAGGAAAATGTCCGTTCCCATTAAATACAACAGTAGTTAAAGTTGATAATTGCTATTGGAAACTAGGCAGAGCATTCCGACATGAACGCCTGCACACTAGTAATCAATTACGAGAGGCTTTTTAGGGTTCCGTAATCTACTAGGAACCCTAATAGTTTCGTCATGTCTGTCCGTCTGTCTGTCCTGGCTTGTTCTCCGCCGTTTCTGCACAGACTGCCATGAAAATTGGTGGAGAGATTTATATTGGTAATCCAAAAATTGATTTTTAAATTATCGAAAATAAATATTTTTAATCATCGACAAATAATTATTTTTTAGCAGCGGTGCAGTTACCCTAACTAAATGGTAATGTATGAAAAAAACTACCTACAAACTATGAAAATAAGTAGGAATGTTACATACATACAGAAGTGGGTCAGGGTAGAAATAGAGATTGCTAAATTTCCGTCTTATGGCCCATGTAATGGCTACGGAACCCTTTCATGTGCGTGTTCAATACGTTCTTGGCCAGTTTACTATTTACATACTATTTTTAATGACAAAGTAGGTTAAGTGACAAATGGATCACATAATAGTAGGTGGTGGTATTGGCCTTGTGCCTGCAAGTATAGTCAGACTATCTACATTTCGTAGATACACTTAGAAATTAAGAAAAAAATACCCCTTAGGCTGTTTTAGATCTGACAAAGCAAAGTTTTTATTGAAATGAAATCTAAAATATAAAAGATCAATTTGACTTTGAAATCTTAAGAGCCAATACATTCGTAAAAATAACAGCATAATGCGATCGTATAGAAGCATATATATTCAACTCTTTTATTTGGTAGGGTAGGACTTTTTTTGCAAGCCTGATATAAAATCTTTGTTCCCAAATTTGGTGTCACACAAGAGATGGTTACTATTTATTTTATACGTATTATACATATGTATGTGGTAGTGAACACTTATTATTAGCTTACTTTTACGAAATAAAAAACAAACACACACATATAGATTTAACTATAATGATACAACGAAACGATATCAAATACAAAAGGCTAAAAAGATAGATAAAAAGAAATCTCATCCGACACATGACAGACGGCCTCCTTAAAACTAAAATAAATTGTACATCACAATACATTTCAGCTATAAACATTTGAGGATAAAAGAACTATTATTGTTAACAACTTAAGCGAAATAAAAGGTTCTTATCACAAACATTTCCTTAACGACTGTGGTACCGTTCCGGTCTTAAGTGTAAGTGTGTTCTAGTCACTACAGATACAAAAGATATAACTTAGGCCGCTATTTTGTAAGCATGATACTTCCAACTTTGCTAATGTTTGTTGTTACTTATAAATCTTACGTAAACTGCTGAATACATTTTTCTTGCAATGAATAAAGAAAAGAAAAGGTTTATTAATTTTAAATTAAGAATTATCTGAAAATAAGATAATAATAAAGATGAGACAATATCACATACATTACTCTGACCCCAATGTAAGCAGCTAAAGCACTTGTGTTATGGAAAATCAGAAGTAACGACGGTACCACAAACACCCAGACCCAAGACAACATAGAAAACTTATGATAATCGACATTGACTCGGCCGAGAATCAAACCCGGGACCTCGGAGTGGCGTACCCATGAAAACCGGTGTACACACCACTCGACCACGGAGGTCGTCAAAAGATATAAAAACTTTTTTTATTTATGATGTCGTCATAACCTATTTAGGGCATGGTGGTTAATCTCGAGGATGTAATAAAGAAGCACTCTCTATTTCTTAACTCTTTACTTCCTTATCTGAGAGAGAGTCAAATCCGACATGATCGGAAGGAGTTTTAGCGAAGGACCAACGACTTTACGTGTTTTGTGAGGTACAAAACTATAATCACTGCTAACTTCCAGACTGGAATTATGAATCAGGATATTTTATCGTCGATAATTCGATCCTACCAGAGATGACAGCAGACGATGGGCTACCATAAAGTATCACTCACCTTGCTGAGCACATCAAACTTTTTAGGTGGCTTCACAGTCCAATTAACCACGTATGTGAAGAACGCCAGAAATATCGACCAACTATTTAAAATGCTTTTCATCTGTAAACGCAAACTTTGGCTTTTTTTGTAGATTAACTAATATGCTCTTTATTTTTTACACTTTTTGTAAGTGTAACTTTTATTTCTTTCTTTCTTTATAATGTTCAATAGCTTAGCTCTAACTAGAAACACGCAAGGGTTTCAATATTCCGGTTACTGCCCGAGAAGTGTCAAGTGCGCCAATCAGCCGGTGAATCATTGATACCATCGTGCGGCGTGAGAGAACGCTAGCGTTCTAATGATGACACATTTGCAAAACATATATCATTGTATCTATTATTTCAAACAGACTTCGTTCTAAGTAACTATACCAGCTAGGTGGGGTGAAATTGTCATGTTAAACCACCTTATGCTCTCCTAAGCTACCTTTTTTTTTGATATAGCTTGGCGGACGAGCACATGGGCCACCTGATGGTAAGTGGTCACCATCACCCATTGACAATGACGCTGTAAGAAACATTAACTAATCTTTACATCGTCAATGCGCCACCAACCTTGGGAACTAAGATGTTATGTCCCTTGTGCCTGTAGTTACACTGGCTCACTCACCCTTCAAACCGGAACACAACAATAATGAGTATTGTTATTTGGAGGTAGAATAACTAGTGAGTGGGTGGTACCTACCCAGACGGGCTTGCACTGAGCCCTACCACCAAGTGAAGTACCTTTTGTTCTCTTTTTATTATCTACTTCTATATTAAAAATTTTATATTTTCTTATTTATTTATTCTTGAACGTTTTCAATTTATTTTAATATTTCTCTTTTTATTCCATTGTGTTTATTTCATACCCAATATAGCGAAAGCATCTTCGTTCCAACCAGGTGACCCGACACCTCTAGGTATTTTTTGAATATATTTATCATCCCTTGAAGATGACAATGAAAGGGACAGTTTATTTCCTTTCTATTTACCGAAGAATAGATTGACCGAAATGTATCGGTGTATTAAATTGGAAGAGTTTTTTTATAAAAGGAAACAATTTCGTTATTATTATTACGTTTTGGAATTCGATGGGTCATGTTTTATTTACCTCGTAGCTCGCTTATGTATTTAGAAGCGGATTACAAAAGGTGTATGTATACTTTACGTGGTATCCTTTAACAAGCTCTTTTGAATCGTCATTTTCAGTTCTTTAAAATGTTCGACACTTCATGACCTACCACTACCATCAAAGAGCCGTCAACTACTATTCGTTGATTATTATTTCACATATGTCATAAGTTCGACGTTTAAGACTTACCATCACCAACAAAAAGCCAGCAACAACTCTTAACTATTCTTTGATTTCCACATGTGTCATAATTATATTTTTATACTTTTTATCTTTTGTTTATCTATGTTGAGATGTATGTGAGTAAGTCCGATTCGGACGTTTTTTGAATATCTAAGTTCAAATTATACGGTTATAACGAAGTTTTAAAAAATATAACGTAATTTGAAGTAACAACTTTAAGTCATCTGATATCCATTTTTTTAATTTAATATAATTCTATACCAATTTACGTTTTCGATAATAATATAAAATAAATATTTTACTTTTAAACGCAAAAAGCCTAATATAAATTTAACGTTAATGTTTTACATTTTATAGCGCTTTGAAGTAACCAATAAGGCTGTATTTTAGATATCGTACTTGATTAGAAGCTTAAGTGTAATCCTCACTGTTGATCATCTTTAATGGGAAGCTGCACACCATATGCGGTTAGAAGGCTTATACAATTAAATGATATTGATATTTCTCCATAGGTATGGTAAATAGCTTTTAGAGCTATATACATGCTCTATATATAATATATTACTTGTTGTTGTACAGCGTAGTGGAATATTTTCCAAACCCTCTCCTTAATGCAGAGGAGGCTTTATCCCAGCAGTGGGAAATTTACAGGCTGTTCCTTTACTACTACTTACTAACGATGTTTGTGGGACGTGGTGACCACTTACCATCAGATGAATCTTTGCCATTCCACCTTCCTATGACATAAAAATATACAAGTATATTTTACTGAAATAATTAGATAGAGAATCACTATTCCGATCCTTCAAATAATATTTTGTCGGATTATTTTTAACGTCTGAGTTCGTGACTATTCGGAATAAATGCTAACAGTGACCTCAGAGCATATTTAAAAGTTCAATCAATTGAAAATAGTATTGATATTTGCGATAAAAATAAAATGTATACTAAGTTTTTTTTAGTATTGTTTTGTTAACCACAGATATGAAGGTAAATTTATAATACCCAGTTTATGACTCCGCATAGTCTCTGGGATTCAATATCACCGAGTAATTTTGAATCTAACACTAAAAAATTAAACATAAAGTATCTTATTCTATACAAGACTATATATTATATTAAAGTATGACCAAAATCGTGGAGTTAATATCTGTTGACTTCCAAGCAGGATATATTAATTTAAATAATTGTATTAAGTAACATGACTTTGTATTTTTTAAATGTTGAAAAAGAGTTACTTCAGAGTTTCTTGCCGGTTTTTCTCGGTAGAATCTACTTTCGGAACCGGTGGTAGCTTCATTTAATTGTAAAATCACGATTCAAAAGTGCTTGTAAAAGCCTACTTGAATAAAGTTTTTTTAGATTTTGATTTTTTCTGTGGTGTTAGTATTAGTTAATATAAGTTGAATTATATATTTCTCATGCTCGTTGGTCTAGCAGCTTAAGGCTACAGATTTCGAGGGTCTTGGTTTCAATCCTAGGATGAGTTTGGATTATCTGGCGAAAGAATGTACGTCACAACCCGGAGTCTAGAAGTTGCAAGTATGTACACACCCTTACTTCGAAAAGCACTCAATGCCAGAACTCTTTCTTTGACATAGAGTGCATATTTGCTTGCACACACACTTGTCTACTATAGTAAGGTCCTACACAGCGGGCTTAACTCTCTTTGGATTTGAGATTGATGCGTTTTTAAAGAGGTCTGTACGATGCAATCTTTGTTAGTTGTCGAAAAGTAACTAAAATTAATAATAGGGAGATTAAATATGTATGTATAATAAGTTCATTAGTTTCCTATGTTGTGTTGGGTCTGGGTGTTTCTGTTACCGTCGTTACTTCTGATTTTTAATAAAACAAGTGTGTTAGCTATTTACATTGGGATCAGATCAATGTATGTGATGTTGTACAATGTTATTTAAAAATATATATGTTATTATTATTATGTTATTTATGAAAAATCTCTCACAATATATAATTTAGATCACCCTCTATTTATGTCTAGTGTACTTCGTAAATATTGAAATTTTTTTTTTATTAATAATTCTCGAACATTTCTACAAAATATAGAATGGTATAAAATTATGATTAAAATAGTTAATTATACAAAAACTGTCATAATACTGGGCAAGACCATTACAAACCCCGGTATCGCTTATCAGAGATTTATATCTATCGGTAAATGTATTAGGGTTGCCCATTTCATTGCTTCTAAAAGCTTCACGTAATGCCAGATATCCAGTTGCCTTCCTAATATATATCACGGATGGTTGTTAAGAGATTTAAATTACATGTTTTAATAAGGCTCGATGGTTTAGGAAAAGAAAACAATTATCAGGTGGACATATACAACGGCTTCATGACGTGCTTGTCAAGGCACGCGACAGTCTAAAGTGCCAACTGTCAAACTTGCAGCTAATCAGAAAGTTATTAGATAAACACAATTACGTATTTAACATTCCAGGGCATGGCAACACTTTTTGGTCAAACGGCTGTCCCTGAGAACTAAAAACTATTTAAATCATTCTAGATTGGCGCACAATATCGAATCCAATATGTCGTGAACAAATACAAATAGATACATTTTCTTCAACCATTTAATTTTATCGATAAAGCATTTTTATCCAATTTTCGCCAACCAGGAGAACTTTGCGGATCCCCTAGGCACTTGCCAGCACTATTTGATAATCTGCCTCTACTTACCCACGTGAAACATTAAGCTAGAACACAGTAATACCATTTTTATTTATATACACTTTATTGCACGCAAATATAGACAAAAATAATAGGAGTAAAACAAAAACAAGGAAAAGAAAAATGTACAATAGGCGGCCTTATCGCTAAAACAGCGATCTCTTCCAGGCAATCTTTGGTAGAGGAGAGAGACAGGATGGTAGGGGCGTACAGATTATTTATTACCATCATCATCATCAGTCTGAGTTTGTCCACTGCTGGACATAGGCCTCTCCAAGTGCACGCCACTGTGGTCTTTCTCCTACTCGCATCCAGCTCCTACCTGAATACAGGAATATTAAATTTAATAATGTTTGATAATATAGGTTGTATTCGAAACTGGTTGATAGATAACAGAAAGATCGACGTATATGTTATATCGATTGAATTCTATTGTTATGACAGGAATAATAAAAATAAAACTGAATTTAGTAACGATACACCTTAGTGATTTCGAAGAAAGTATTGCGTTCAGTCGTTTGCGCCTAATGGACGACCTAATAGCGGCGATACGTGATACAAATGGATAAAAGTCTTATTTTTCATGAAATAATAAGATAAAATTCTTTTGAATATTCTTTCGTAATACTTTGTTATGTTAATTCGATAGCTCAGGTTTATCCTACTTTGGGAATTGGAACGAAGCGATCAAATTTCAGCATCCGATGAAGGTACTTATATGTGTTTTCAAAGAAATTCATTTTACTGTTCAATGGAATATAAAAAAAAATATTAAAAAAAATAAAAGTCCAAGAGTTTTAACAGAATATTTAAAATTATTTTCAAAATGAAACTCTACGGTTTTTACTCTATTAGACGAATAGTTGATTTAAAATCTTTGAAAATGGTTTTAAAAATAAAATAAAATAAAAAATAAATAAAATAAAAATAAATTTATTGACATGAAAAGTTAACATAGTCGCAAAACATCCAGTAGTCCCGCACTAGGCAAGCCTGTGTTGCGGGTACCAGCTACCGGTTACAATTTCAAGTTATTAACAGGAGCTCGGACTATATTCTACGATCCCATATCTAATTATATAATAATACATCATATATATAAGAAATAGAAAAATATGTAATACCCAAAAAATGAAAACAATAATAGAAACAAAAATAAATATTATATCCGTATTATAATCCGTATACCTAAAAGAGAGCCCATAAAGAATAATGTGCAAGCGTTACTGTACCAAGAATGGAGCTTAAATATACTCTTAGTTTATAAACTAGTTTATAGGTGCCAAAAAATGTTCAACCTCGTCGTATGTCATCGAATTTAACCATTCAAATACTTTTTGTTTTGCTTCGCGAATATTCAATTTTTTGATATCACATACACTGTTAAAAACTAAAGCATGTGTCCAATTTCAATGAAATTCTACCATATCTTTCTTAGGGGTAGGTCTTTGTGCAAGCCCACCTGAATAGGTTACCTAATATTATACCGTAAAACAGTAGTTAGTATTGTTATTTTCTAGTCGAAGGACGAGTCAGCCAGTGTAACTACAGCAACTATTCGGAAAGTAGATTCTACCGAGAAGAACCGGCAAGAAACTCAGTAGTTACTCTTTTTTAACATTTAAAAAATACAAAGTTAAGTTAGTTAAATATAATTATTTAAATCATCATAGAATAAGTTAAATCCTTCTCTTCAAAGGGAGATGAGGCTTTAGAAGAGATTCGGGATGTTAATAGTCTATTATTTTTACTTTTATTTAAAAACTATAATTGTTAACATATGTATACGTTCTTATCAAAATTATAATTTGTGCGAAATTAAATAAACATGCTGCTCTCACAATTACACAGTTTCACCCTGACTTCGAAGTGGATTAAATAATTAATTTTAAACACGTAATTACTTAGGAGTTAAGTATTTTGTATTCCAAATTACAGCAATATACAATCCCTGATCCAAATGCTTCTTAGATGGTCTGAAACGAGCGTCTCGCGTGATTACGAAGACTGCAATTTTGTTTAAATCTTTCTACGCTCTCAGCTGAGAAAAGTTACGCCGGTTAATGTTCTATCTTTTGAAATATTTTTACTATAATCGTCTCGAATAACATTTTGAAATATAATTTAAAATCATAACATCGAATTCGACTTGCAGCTTAAAGCAAAAGCTTTTATTTTTTAAATACTCATAATTATTTTTTATACAAGTATCAGATTCAGTCATTATATCATCAGATAAAATAACTGTAATATCTGTAATTTATTTTAGTTCTTGGAACGCTTGTAGCACATATTCCACCATTTTATCAGTAATATTTTAATGTACATACATTTTAAATATAAAAAATATTTTCACTTATTTACCGCGCTCAAATATGTTTTAATATATTATAGCAATATAATAAAATTAAACTGATCACTATTGTTTCAAATATATGTAACTAATCATGACTAATTTACTGCCTTACGCATATTAAACAAAATATTATATTTATTTATTACTACTTTACTTAAGGTCTACAAATATCAACTCCACGCTTTTCAGAATCCATAACGTTATTTTAAACAATATACTTACGTTTTAATGAATTACATATATGCATGTCATTGATGATAACAAAATTACTCACAATAGATACCCAGTCTCAGTGGTCATCTTTAGAAGACTATGACTATGAGTGAACTATGCAATTGATATAACGAAATTATTACAAATTCCAAATCTGCTTATAATTTATCAACCAAACTCAATATTCTACAAATAAAAAATGAACTTTATTATGAATCACATTAGTTCAATTTGAGATAAAAAAGAAATACCATTACATTTCCTTTTGCTTCTCTTCCACGCCGTTTATATCAGAACTGGAACTGATTCTTGGACCTCGAACTTACATGCTGATCAATACACCAACAAAGCAATCGATAAATCAGATGACAGATTAAAAAAGCAATATAATATATTTAGTTACAGACAAGCAATAAAACGTATTTAAATCTTAATAATGGTTGCGAATCATAATCAACGAATTTCACAAAAGCCTCTTGATGAATTTTGCCTTATCTAAATAACGTATTATACCATTCAAGATCATAGCTTAGAGAGTCACACAATTGACATTTAGAGTTTGGAGGATACACGAATTTATTTTCGATTCAACCTTTGTATTTTTCTGAACCATTATGTTTGCTCCTTGCTCCATTGTCTGTACGCGTTTAATTAAATTTGTAAACATTGTAACCGTGAAGACATAGTATCTATTATATTTTCATGTTATTTTTTTGTAAAAATTTTTTGGTAACATCATTCGAATATCCAAAAAAACTAACGTTGCTGATTTTAATAATAAAACGACTATAAGTTGTGAGCTCTACTGAAGCCCCTATACTCGTCAGTCATTTTATATTCGGTTCTCGAAAAAGCCAGTGAAATTACAGGCACAAAGAAGATAACATACTAGCAAAATTATATTTTTTCTGCGTACGGGCAGTATATGGAAAGGTTATTATTATTTAAATCGTCTATATGGAAAATATCAACATAGTATCAGATCATCTATGCATCCGTTCTATTTGAAATGTAGAACTGAAATTATGTATCTTAAGAACACTTCAACTTCGATTATTTAAGTCCATACTAAGTTTTGTGTCAGACACAAAGATGATCTCCGTTAAATCTATTGAGCTCAAACCAAAGTCACATACAATCATTCACTTATATAACATTTTTATATGATACAGTATTAAATAACTTATCGTACCGTAAATAAAACCAAGTTCAAACAACCAACACACTTATAATGTCAATAATCTAGACAAACCTTATATAGTCTCAATATTAATATCAAGTCGATATAATAATCTAAATAAGCACACGCCTGAAGGTTCGCGTCGAGGACCACAGAAAAATACATTATTATTTTCTCCAACTACTAATGAATTCTTGATTACTTATATAATATTAATACATTGATTTGGGAATATCCCTTTATCCGACCTTAATTATAATTCTCCCGGGCTTGGAGGTCAACGTTGAACTGTCAAAGGGAGTCCTATAATTGATATCATTTGATTTGATTGCAAACAAATTAAATAGATCATTTTAATAATGATTAATACGTCCTCGAGCTTGATTGCGGTCTCAAGACACCGCAGGAGATAAGAGCATGCATTCGCATCTTCCACCGTTATTTAATATAATGAAATAAATAAACATAGTCGAGATGGCCCAGTGGTTAGAACGCGTGCATCTTAACCGATGATTGCGGGTTCGAACCCAGGCAAGCATCGCTGATTCATGTGCTTAATTTGTCTTTATAATTCATCTCGTGCTCAGCGGTGAAGGAAAACATCATGAGGAAACCTGCATGTGACAAATTTCATAGAAATTCTGCCGCATTTGTATTCCACCAACCTGCATTGGAACAGCGTGGTGGAATATGTTCCAAACCTTCTCCTCAAAGGGAGAGGAGGCCTTTAGCCCAGCAGTGGGAATTTACAGGCTGTTGTTGTTGAAATAAACATAAATATTGATCAACATCACATACATTATTCTGATCCCAATGTAAGTAGCTAAAGCACTTGTGTTATTGAAAATCAGAGGTAACGACGGTACCACAAATACACAGACCCAAGACAACATAGAAAACTAATGAACTTTTTCTGCGTCGACTCGGCTGGCAATCGAACCCTGAACCCTTGAAAACCGGTGTACACAGTCGGCCATGGAGGTTATCAATTGTATTATAATGTAGAATACAAAAACGAGTGTTCGGATTGAATTGAGTATAGACTGCACAAGTGAAATCGAATGACAAACACGAGTCGATTGAAAAGTGCTTACCGAGATACGGGAATGTAAATACTAGGAACATCCAAAATGCTACTGAGATTTTTTAAAGTAAAGCTGCAACTTTTTTATTGATACGTCGTCAATTGTCATTAACATTGCCAGTGTACAAAATTCGTATGATCGTTTCGAGAAAAAATTTAATTCATTTGGTAGTACAGCGGGCATTGCGTGGAGGACATTTTTTTAATTATTCTTATTTTCATTTTTTGCACATAGACAATATATAGCAGTGCAAACAAAAAAGTAATGCTATTGCTCGCGAAAAAAAATCAAACTAGATATGTTTAATTCTTAGTTTAATGGCTTTCAGTTGTGCCGGCAGGGCACAGATTATTTCGCCAATAGATGGAGATCCGTAGGATGGAGAAGACACGGACAAGATTGATCGGTACGGTTGAGACACTAAACTCAATTGAATTTTAAAGCCAAGAATAGTAGTATTAATTTCCTTGTTAATTTTTAACCTAGAACAACACAAACATTAAGAGTTAATAATAGGATAATTAAAAATAGTTGTTAGTATTCTAAACTATATGTGTAATAAAATATGAAATTAAATTGGACTACTCACATCAACCTATATATAGTGTGCCAGTATTTTTAACATTTATTGAGAACCTTGTAATCCGTCTATCATCATTTTTATTCGATTTTCAAATCGACATCTTCAAATTGTCTTCATTACTTTAAATATCCGTTCATTCCATATTTCATTTTAACAAATGTCGAATTCATCACAATCGGTGCTTTAAATGAATCTGAGCTTTTTCTGAAAAAATATCGTATTACAAATCACATTTTTATTACGATGAAATGAAAAAATATATATATTAAAAGGCATGACACCTCATTTCGACTATATCGGTGACTAGAGATCTCTTTTCGTATAAAGAATTAGAATTATGATTTGGTCGGGTATAAAAGCTCACATAACAACTGCCTCTGAGATGATTTCACAATAATAATTTGGGCAATAAAGTTTGATTTCTTACACATTATTATTATTATTTTTACTTGGTTTTCGAATGTAATATGGTTGTTGAAAATGAAAAACATAAATGTTTCAGTGAACACAGCGCTGAAAAAAATGTACTGTTTGAATTGATGAACAGAATATTTAAAAAACTTTATTAAAATTATCATTATTGAGTAAACCTACAATCATAAATGTCAAGTAAATTTATTTTCATAACAATCATTAATATTATGCTCTTTTAAAATTAATCATTCAATTAATCACAAATAAAAAACAAAATATTAACGCGAAAGATAGGGAATATTACGAAATAAATTATAATAACATTTAAATAAAATAATAATTTTTAATTTACATAAATATTGTATATTTTTTTAATATATAGTTATCGGTTTGAAAATAAAACAATTTTGAAATATCAATCCGTTGATAAACGAAACTAAGTTATAAAAAATAATGGCATATAATTCATCTCGATATATCCGAAAGCTACTGGGCAAAAGTACGGACGATGTAATCTTATATCCTGAAACAAGATAAGAAATATGAAATTATTAGGAAACAAAAGAAGACAAAATACTATGTTTCAAATATTTATCAAAATATACACGAGAACGTATATCCATATTACAAGCAAACTCCTGAACTATGCTCTACTAGACACATCTATATATAGCCTTAGATCAGATACGTCTGTTCATTAATTAGGTATTAAATAAACAGCACCCGTGTATTAACTTTGACCTTGGAAACTCATTGCCGACTAACCTTGGAAACAAGTTAGCATTCTATTAAGAACTTCTAACATTTGCCAACTCAGCTCAGACGCTTGCAATTTATCTGAAAACTTCAACCTACTTATTACTTTTTGTAAATTTTTGATGTTTCAATATATTTGATAATGACGCTAACCTGAGATGGCCTAGTGGTTAGAACGCGTGCATCTTAACCGATTATTACGGGTTCAAACCCAGGCAAGCACCACTATATACATATATGCTTAATTTGTATTTATAATTCATCTCGTGCTCGGCGGTGAAGGAAAACATCGCGAGGAAACCTGCATGTGTCTAATTTCATCTAAATTCTACCACATGTGCATTCCACCAACCCGCATTGGAACAGCGTGGTGGAATATGTTTCAAACCCTCTCCTTAATGGAAGAGGAGGCCTTAACCCAGCAGTGGGAAATTTACAGGTTGTTATAATATATTTGGTTGAAAACATTATTAATTTTTATAATTTGGTCACTGAATTAGGCTATAATTTCAATATTATTATTAAATGGTTTTTACTGTATTATGTTCATTAGTAGGGTATATTGAAAGATAATATGATTAGGTTGTCGAATTGTATATACAGAGAAAACATTATCTTCACTATGTATGTATATGTAAGTAGTAAATATATTATAAAGGTACAGTGAAGTTGAAACTGATGGTCCAGTATAGAATATTCCAAAACAAATCGTATTGCGTATATCCACAGCCAAAAGTAAAGCGGAATCCTTTGAATAAGCAAACGCATGGTAACAAGAAATACAGAAAATAATATGTTATAAAAATCACAAGAAGAATATTCGCAATTAGAATTAAAATGTCATGAATGTGAATGACAAGCTTATGAAATGAAAGGCGTAAAAGTCCTGGCATTTTTCTGATTAAACGAGTTTTCGATATGGTAAGGCTTTATGCAAACACTTCACTTCACTTGGTGGTATGGCTTTGTGCAAGCCCGTCTGGGTAGGTACCACCCACTCATCAGTTATTCTACCGCCAAATAACGGTACTCAGTATTGTTGTGTTCCGGTTTGAAGGGTGAGTGAGCCAGTGTAACTACAAGCACAAGGGACATAACATCTTAGTTCCTAAGGTTGGCGGCACATTGACTATGTAAGGAATAGTTAATATTTCTTACAGGTTCATTGTCTATGGGTGATGTTGACCACTTACATCAGGTGGCCCATATGCACGTCAGCCAACCTATACCATAAAAAAAATCTGGGCAGGTATACTTACAAGATTGCGGTCCACGAGCATACGAGATGTAACATCCTAGTCGCCATGCTTGGGATATTATCGATGTAAGAATTGATTAACATGTCTTACAGTGACAATTTCTTTTGGTAGTGTTCGGAAAAATCAAAATCAAATAAATAAAAATAAACTTTATTCAATTAGGCTTTTACAAGCACTTTTGAATCATCATTTTATAATTAAGTGAAGCTACCACCGGTTCGGAAAGTAGATTCTACCGAGAAGAACTGGCAAGAAACTCAGTAGTTACTCTTTTTTAACATTTAAAAAATACAAAGTCATGTTAGTTAAATACAATTATTTATATAATAATCTCTGCGGATGTTGTACATGACATGTACCATTTCAAATCAGATGACTTAAGTAACGTTGAAGAAAACTAACATATCATTTCATTATAACATGTTTCTTAGGAGAGCAATTAAGGATTTCAATGTAGAGTAAATCCAATAAATCCAAAAGAATTAGTACTGGTTATAAATTATTCCGTAAATCGCTCGCCTTTACTGATTAACAATGAAATATTTAAAAACATTTCGTTCATACGTCGTGAGTTCAAAATACAAATTGAAATACGAGATTCATTCGTCGCGGGAATTAAAAGGATTCTGATAGTAAAGCACGGTATTACTACAACTAACATTGTCCATCCCGAATCCCCAACTCTTTGCATTTTGTATAAAAATGAGAAATGAGACGAAAATCCGAGCTTAACTACTAGGCGAGCATAAAACTGTTGACAGCATTTTTTCGTTATAAAAGATTTTTTTTACTGCGAGGTGTTTTATCATGACGTAGAGAGTAGCGTTTTTTTTTGTACATTGAAATGTTTAGATGTTTCTTAAAGTCACTATGAAAACTCACTCTATTTTCTTATTTTTTTTAGAATTTTTAGAATTATGTATGTAAATGGTAAAATCCCTATTACTAAGACTCCATTGTCTGACCAACCGGGCTTCATCCCATGAACTATAATAGTTAGATACTTGATATTTTCACAGATGATGTTTTTTGATACCACTACAACAAAAAATACTCAAAACCGAATGAAAAAAAAAACATTTAAGGTTTTCCCATACAATAGTAATTTTTTGCTGTTTTATAAAAATAAGGCTACGGAACCTTTCTTTTGAAGTACTATTCGCCCTTTATCGTTTTTTCTCTATTTTTATTTAAGCATATTTTGTTTGCTATTCATTATTGCTAGCTTATTCCGCTTATCTGTTTATGTAATAGGACACAATAGCAGCATTGATTTTCACATAAATTAGTGATACGTGATGTTCCATAATTACAGTTGTTTGCTGTGATATAATAGTGGATAATACACGTGAATTGTAACTGAATATAGCAAATTCAAATCCGAGTACTTAGAGTACTCGGATTTGAATTTGAGGGTTATTTTATATTTTTTTGCTTGGAGATGAAGAAAAACGTTAGGAAGAAAACTGGATATTGGTCCATAGTCTAACTTAGCCAATAACCTAAATTGGAACGAAGTTTTGGAGTGAGTTCCTAACCTCCTCTTTAAGAGAGAGCCTTAGTCCAGCAGTAATATTGTGAGTTAAAAAAGTGTTCTTAATTCAAAAATAATTCTTAACAGAACAATGATAAAGTTGTTTATGTTTATTTCTGAAATAGCGAGTATTACCTATTTAAAAAGGATCCAAAAATGTAAGATTTACATCAAATACAAACTCACAATCAACATCATATAATAAAAATAAATAAAGAATCCATCAAAAGTACCAAAGAACAATGAAAAGAAGAAAAACTTAAAGCAGCTCAATCCAGTAAAAACATTGTCAAAATCCTAAAAATCCCGTTGGCGCGAAACGGTTTCAGATACGACAGAGCAAACGGCGGATGGAGTTTGGAATTTGCTACGGACATGAAAATGTAATGGAGATTAAACCTTTTAAAATGCTAGACGTATTCGGAAAAATGCAACGTATTCATTCAACCGATAAACCTCTTTCCTTGTGTAAATGAAACAGAATATATGCTTCTTTTTTTAAATATCACCAACGAACTTTTTTAAATTATTTAAGGGTGGTATCCAAACAACCAACCAGCAATTTTGTGATTTTTTTATATAAGATTATTAATAAAGGAGAAGCACACTATTTCTCATCAGTACGCTGATAATAATCAGACAATACTATTACAATAATCAGTACACGTTTACATATTTAATTGAAATGATTTATATTAAAATATTGTTGTATTTTATTGACCTTATATATATATATATATATATATATATATATATATATATAACGAAACGTTTTTATTATTAGATCAAAAATATATGTACTAAGATAATAAATGATTGTTATTAAAGCTACTAATTTCGGGACATTAGTAAATATCCCGAAATTAATAACTTTAATATATGTACTAAGTTGCCATCTCATCAAATTGCTTGTTTTCCGTAAGGAATATGCATATGATATAGAAAAAAAAAATACCGGAAATATTAAATGTAAAAAGTATGTAATCGTGTTGGGCGATAAAAAACATACAATTTATAATACATTCGAAACATTGTACGTTCGTGAAACGTTGCAGAAATTCTCATTGTTGACCATTTCTGTCGAAATACTTAGTTGCTTACGAAACAGTGAGCTGAAACAATTATTGCTTTCCACCGAAAATTTTAATTTCCGCAAACAGCCGCGGACCTACGAATCACTTTTAGAATGTTAAAATCCAAATATTTTTAAAACGCGGTCGAGTGACACTTCGCCGATGACTTCAGGGCCTCATAGCGCTCTCAGAGCCACGAAAAAGTAAAAAACTATCGAGTACTCCTCCAATTATATGGGCCATAAAAGTTTGGTTCCATCACTCGACTTGCACTTATTTGACTATTTTTATTGAAACTTTTAAAAAATATTTATATAAAATGAGTTTAAGGGCAAAATGGTCTGCTTGCTTTTAAAACTAGAACGGCGTCTTAATTTTTTTGGTTTTTGTTTTATAAAAAAAGAATCAGACTAAATATTCCTTTCCAATCTCCATAGCTTGGAAACTTGTGAGTTGATCCAATTCCTTACTATTGGGTATTTATCTACTTCTGACACAACTCTTTATAGGAGAAAAACGATCAGTATTAGTTATTTTCGAATCACAGGAATTATAAAGTAACAGTTTGAAGATATCCCATAGCTGGACAAAAAGCGTGTGTACCACACATCGTTGCAGCACTTCTACTTCTGATTCCTCGAAAAATTAGTGCAAAAGTGGCTCAAATACAAAATAAGACTTTTTAAAAAAAATATTGAAAACGTTACTCGTATTTTCAGTAAAATATATAAATGTAGTCTTAAAATTAGAAAGTCCCTTAGGGGTTTTTAGATACTGATGTTGATACATTATCTATGTATCATTGCATAAGATTTCATGCCTTACCCTTACCCTTCCCGCTCCGATGGGCATTAAATAAACCCGAAAAAAGGGAAAGAAATATCCTATACTCATCTATGGATGATACAAGTCAAATTCTCATAACGATATGTTTAATAGTTTGCATGCAATTGACGCTCCAAATAAATGATTGAGGCAACACTGATTATTATGTTTATTTACTTTGATCGATGAATTAGAGTAACTACATTTTGGCCGATTTGTTCGTGCAAGTACATGTAGATAAGTAGTTGAGACATAAAAACATTGTAAACTAAAGTAACAGCCTGTAATTTCCCATTGTTAAGATAAGGCCTCCTCTCAAATTAAGGAGAGGGATTCGACCATATTCCTAAACGCTGTTCCAATGCGGGTCATATGTAGCAGAATTTCGATGAAATTAGGAAAAAACATAGTAAACAAACTAATTTATAGAATCAGTTAGGACGTCATTTTCGAATAAGATATAGGTCCAAATATTTTGTCAAGAAGAATTTATGATAGCTTTAAGTATCATACAACATGGTTTCAGAAAACGCATTGTCTAAGAGGTAACAGAAAGATAATCAGTGGTAGTTGTGTCACTGACGACTAAGGCTCGTTTACAAATTAGCTTAATAAAGATGCCAAAAATATTTCATTACCATTTCTTAAATATTAGACCTTGAAATATCAAAATGTGATATACGACATTGACTTTAATAATTATAAAATGTATAGGATACACGTGTCAAAATGGCACATGGCTGTAAATTAGTTGTCTATATTTCACGAGTGATATATGAAGTGAATTCTTACAGAATCACATTACTGCTCAGTTGAAGCGAAGAAACAAACACTGTTCATTATTTTGGTAGTTTTCAAATTATAATGAAATCAGTACAAATCTTTCCAAGTTATGTAGGTCGTCAAATTAAAAAGCACTTGGACTCGATTTCCAATTCCGAAAACGAAAACGTAATAAAACTCAAGTATAGACATTCTAATTTCATGGTTAGGGAATCCGTAATGCAATTAGAGTGCTTCCATCAGTCAATATTCAATTCGGTACGTCCGAAAAAGTTAGTACGTACTGATTAGTGAAGGATACTCGTATCGTAAGAAAAGATCCCGAGGTCCATTAATCGCAGTGCGTGCACGGATTAAGTAATATATATCGTTGTCTCTTTCTCTCTATCGAAGCTGAGGCGAGATGGCGATAAAACGTATTTATTACCTAATACTCTATGCTTCTGTAATATTTAGATCGAACACGCCGTCTACATATCAAAGAAATTCAAGATTAAAATAAAAAATACATTGCCTTAAATTTGTTTTGCCGTGAATACAAATATGAATTAAATTTTAATAAATAAATAAATATAAGAAATTGTAATAACAAATGAAAAAATAATCCGTCTCGATTCTATTTTATTGGTGGATCAATTTTGTCTTTGGCAATAATTATCAATGTAGAATTGATTACTACGTATCTCTAATAAGTTGATGAGAAGGCATCATGGACTCTCCCTACTTAGAATGCTTACTCGCTTTACTGGGAATGTTAAAATGCCAACCACCAAAATTTCTGATGGTTACTAAGAATTTCATACAGAAAAAACAGATAAAGGTACGAACACAGGATCTCGAGATCTCCTTAAAATATCATCGGCTTATAAACTGGCCACTAGACAAATCTTAATAATAGTTTGAGTTTATATTTAGTGTAATTGAGTTTCTTTCCGAGGGAATTACCGAGGGAATCCGATTCTTTCCGAACATGTGGATCATTCCTCTTCAAAATCTTAGTACCATTTTTATCTACAGACTTTAAATAGTAATGAACGAATTTACACCGTAAATTTAAAATTTACATTACATTCGATTTAAAAATCGAACAATTTTTTGTTTTATTTTTGTTCTTAAAACTTATTTCCGATATATTGAAAGTAACAATTGAAATTTCTTAAGTCATTGTTTAAATAGTCGTAAAACATTCAAACCGAACTTACATAGGAATTTATCTTATTCAATTCCTTTTTGTTTTAATATTTCTTAAATAGCCTTTGAGCACTGCAGATGAGCTGTAACTAAAGAGAGTTTAATTTTAGAAGTTTCAGACATTTCAACTGAATCAAGAATTGTTCGTGAGTTTATTTTTGCTACAGTTTGTATGTTACAATCTTATAGTTTTACTTAATTGCTTTATAAGAATAAAATGAATCAATGTATTCGTGACCAAATGTTCAAAGCCCTATAAACGCTTCCAATTTACATTTCACAAGTAAACAAAAGTACAAGAGACAATCATACATTACTATGAAAAACAAATTCGCTTTATCTGTCCTTATATAGGTAGGCGGTTTTTTTAATAGATAGAGTGAATCGAGAAGAAGGTTTTTGTACATACATGGATAATTTAATAAAGAAACACTAATTTTAGATCTATCTACAAAGATGCATTGCACCCGTGGGAAGCCGGGCGTGGCGCTATTGTAATAATAAAAAAACACGCATCCATAATGGACTTTAGGTTAAGGCATAAATTGGTGTGATAATTAAATTCATTTTGACATATAAAAAATATTGCCATTCTGACATCCCATAAATATCAACATCAATTTCTCGAGCTGAAGCGTATGACGACTAAGAGATCACTTCCAAGAAATAGTCCCTTCAAGAATAAGAGCCCGCACTTTGAGGTCAACTTAATATGGATCATATAGCTGTTTCAAGAAACACATAGTAAACAAAATAATATATTAAAGTGTCTACAAACCAGACCTATCTCAATAATTAAACATTCAGTACCATAAACAATAGTTTTTATTGATTATAAACTTTTTCTAAAAAAAAAAATAAAAAAAAAATAAAACGTGTTCTAGAGTGGAGACCGCGTCTCGGCAAACGTAGTGTAGGACGTCCTCAGGCACGGTGGAGTGACGATATACGCAAGGCGGCAGGCAGGAGCTGGATGCGAGTAGCCGGAGAAAGACCACAGTGGCGTGCACTGGGAGAGGCCTATGTCCAGCAGTGGACAAAAATAGGCTGATGATGATGATGATGATAAACTTTTTAATATAGTTCATTCAAAAACACACCATGTGCAAAATATTTAGTAGTACATTTATGTTTCAAAATACTACAATTTCGATTTTTGTCAATTACGAACATTTTTGACTAAAACTCACCTGTGACTTTTTTATTTTAAATACTTTTATATGGAAACAGAACTTTTTAGACGTTTTATACATTTGGAGCAATCTACACTTAGGGACTTTAAATTTATGAATTTATAATCATGTGAAAAGTTTCGGACGGCTGAATTAGCATCCCACAGGTATCCTGCCTAATAAACGGTCTATGTAAAATTTTTGTCAGTTGATAATTGAAATATTTCTTAAAACATTAAAATTAAGACAAATTTATTCGAGTATTCTCTTACAAGAAACTTGAATCGTCTCTCTTTAAGATTAATTAAACATAAAGCTGTTATGAAGGTTTTAAATGTAGATTACATTTAGCAGAACAGTCGAGAAAGTATGTAGTATGCGGGTTGGTGGAATGCACATGTGGCAGAATTTCTATGAAATTAGACACTTCACTTCACCGCCGAGCATGAGATTAATTATACACACAAATTACGCATATATATATATATATATAGTGGTGCTTGCCTGGGTTTGAACCCGCAATCATCGGTTAAGATGCACGCGTTCTAACCACTGGGCCATCTTAGTATTATAGTAAATTTCCCACAGTTGGGATTCTTCTCGCTTGAAGAAGAAGGTTAGAAGAATTTTCCACAACGCTGCTAAAACGAGGATTTTTGGATTCACTTGTGGCAGAATTTCGTTGAAAATAGACACATTCAGATTTCCTTACGATTTTTTCCTTCACCGTTGAGCACGAGATGAATTATAAACACAAATTAAGTATTGGTATTCTCACTGGCTCACTCACTCTTCAATCCGTATCATAACTATATCAGACATTACTACTCAGTGGTAGAATATATGTATATGCGTATATATTACCTACCAAAACGGGTTGCACAAAGCCTTACCATAATTAAAGGCTAAATGACTTCGTTGGCTCGCTGAGCTAGTTTATAAAACCGGTATAGCCTGAGTTGAAATGTTACCTCTTTATATTATTCAAAGATTTCAAACTAAATGTACACACAATTATATACAGTATTATATTTTCAGGGAATTCAATCAGTTAAAAATATGATCCCGCTTGGAAACATAAATTGGTTTAATATTAAATTTAACATGAACAGCGATTAATCTCCAGGAGGGCAAAGTTTAAGAGTACTCGGTGTTTTATCGGTATGGTTTCTTGAGCGTAAATTCCATTAGATTTTTTTGTTCGAATTAAATATTTTTAATGGAATTTTCTTAAATCCTTTCTTTGCCAAGCAAACACGATTTATAAATTGAACTAATATTATAAATCTGAAGACTTTTTGTTGGCTATCAATTTCAAGTTCTACTATCCACAATGATATACTTTATTAACAAAGATTATTGAGTATATCGCGCTATGAACCACTGCAGAACTAACTTTGTTTGAAGCAAAAGGAGCTACTAGTCTTAACTAATACTTTAAATGTGAAAATGAGCGTCTAAAGTACTCATCCAATCAGCATAGATTGTTTCATATTTTTGAAAGAAACATTAAAGGTACCCAACGTTTCCCTCATTTCGCATACAAGCGAAGCCGTGAACAGCAACTTGTATTATAATAAATGAACTTCGACTGTCTGCTCTCTGCTCAAGTTTTCCTTTGATAAGAATTCATGTTCTAAATTTAAACGAATCCATTTGGTCTGATTAATATTCAAATTAAAATCCATTCGGTCTAGTCGATTAACGACGTAACTTATTTATACAGTTGGACTTTCTGCTCGTCTGGGTACCACCCACTCATCGGATATTCTACCGCCTAGCAGGAATACTTAGCACTATTGTGTATAGGTTTGAAAGTTAAGTGAGCTGGTGTAACTACAGTCACAAGAGACTAACACCTTAGTTCCTAAATTATGGGTAGCTATTTAAGAAAAAAAATCCTTAGCGCTTCTCCTACTTTTCATTAGGTGGAGGTCATACATTTTTTGGAATTTTCTAAAAGTTTATACATATAATGAATAATTATTATTTCTTTAATTTGAACTGGTTCATGTTTAAGACTACTAAAAATACATGTTGTTCACGAATGAGTTATTGTCATTTTTACCATCAATTTAGCGCAATGCTTCGACTCTGCGACTCTCTTGCGACTCCACAAAGTCAATTAATCCTTCTTGGGGCAATGTATCCGTTTCTATAACAAAATTCCAATTTTTAAATCCAATTTTATATAAAAAAAATCGAAATTTTAACTTTGCTGTTTCATAAATTCAAATCGTTTGTAATAAATACATTGATAAACAAATCATATTATTCGATACAAGATTTTATAGGTGACAAAAAAGCGTGGAGTTAATACCTGTTGACTTTCAATCAGGATATAATAATTTAAATAATTGTATTAACTAACATGATTTTGTATTTTTTAAATGTTGAAAAAGAGTAACTACTGAGTTTCTTGCCGGTTCTTCTCGGTGGAACCTACTTTCCGAACCGGTGGTATCTTCACTTAATTGTAAATGACGATTCAAAAGTAAAAGCCTACTTGAATAAAGTTTATTTTGATTGGTTGATTGATTGGTTTACTGGGCATAACAATAGTACCCTGCAAGCATATTCATTTCAGTCATATTTAAATTTGGAACTCATAATCATCGGCTGAGATCCAATATGTTCCACTGAACTTTTGGCTTTACATTAATGTAATCTTAGTATTATATGCCTTCATTAATTTCTATTTAACCTTAATGTCGACAAGCTCAGAATGCCTTCAGGCATTTAGAGCGCCTTTTGTTCGAACATTATATTTGTGTTCGTTATTGATAAAGTATTTTGTATTAAGTAAATACTTGGTAATATATATCTTATTAATAAATATAATTTCCCTTGGATATATTATTCATAAATCGAAGACAAGGTTTAATCAAGAATACGTTATGTTTTGTTTAATTAAATTAAATTTACAGCGTTACTAATAAACGTATAGATCGTGAAATATTTGAAAATGTTACTCGAAATGGACTTTTAAACATAAGTATAAAAGCGTCAAAATAGCGTATCAACGTTAGTTGACTTACATCGCTTTACTGGTGAGCATCGAAGATAATTGCTACAGGATAGCACGAACAAGATGACGGCTGTTAAGTTACAAAATGATTTCAGATTTTAAATATTTTTAATATTAAAAAAAAAATTGATTCTTTATTGTCTAATTAAAAACTACAACGATCTCCGTGGTCGATTAATGAATACACCGGTTTTGACGGTCCACACGAGGTCACGGGCTCGATTTCCGGTCGGGTCGATTAAGAAAAAGTTCATTAGTGTTCTATGTTGTCTTTGTGTGTATTTGTGGTACCGTCGTTACTTCTGATTTTCCACAACACAAGTGCTTTAGCTACTTACACTGGAATCAGAGTAACGCAGGTGATGTAGTCCAATATTTATTTATTTATTATTATCATATTTTGTAATTGCATACAGAGTTCAATGTATATTGTCCCCAATATACCTAATCAAGTAGATTGTCTATATTTGACGTAGCTTCTATAAAATATCGTTGACAAACGGATGACCGGCCACTATAAGTCATTCTCGCGGAGCGTCACGGCCCATTGTAGCGTAGCGTCCATCCGACGTTTGACACTGACGTTTGGTATTGAACGACACCAATCATGCAACGAATTGCTTTACATTTACATTCATATCTTAACACTGATCTGAGAATTTGTACCTGATAAAATATACATGATTACCCATTATTTTTGAGATATCATTATTTTGGCAAGAAGGACATGGACCACTCATCAGTTATTCTACCGCCAAATAACAATACTCAGTATTGTTGTGTTCCGGTCTGAAGGGTGAGTGAGCCAGTGTATCTACAGGCACAAGGGACATAACATCTTAGTTCCCAAGGTTAGTGGCACATTGACGATGTAAGGAATAGTTAATATTCCGTACAGCGTCATAGTCTATGGGCGATGGTGACCACTTACCATCAGGTGGCACATATGCTCGTCCGCCAACCTATACAAAAAAAAACACCATGGACATTGGTGCTCTAAGCAATATAAATAATTCCTTAAATTGTTAATTGGTTCATTGGAGCTAAAATATTTTTCTCATGTCACTGTAGGGATAATGGCTCGGTAATCCTACAGCAAAATAATTGTGCATATACACAACAAAGGAACAGGGTTTTTACATTTGCTGCCATTCGAATATTAAGTTTTTTATACATGGGAATCAAAGTTATCTGTGGAACCAACTATCGCCGGTGATTTTTCCATATAACACATAAGATTTGGGAACCTTCGGGAAAAAATGCTACTGATTTTTGAAAACCCAGCAACGCATGTGCAAGCCCCTCGATGTTGCCAATGTCAATGAATGGTGGGAGCTAATTTTCATCAGATGAGCCTCCTGCTCGTTTGCCAATGAAAAAAAACCCGCATTCGACCAGCATGAAATAAGGTACAATTCTTCTTCTAAAGTATAAAGAGGTGGAAAATTTAGCCCTACCTATTTACTTCGTAAAATTCTCATTGCGATAAGATGCTGAAACTATTTGTGTAAGGAAATTTGACAAAGATAAGGAGCTTCTTAAGAACATACCGAGACGGAAATATAATTTTCTCTAACAATTTCCACTGTATTTGGAATATTCTGACTAAAATTCTAGAATTTTGGGAGACTTGTTAATTCAGATATTAATGTACGGATGTAGGAATTTAAAATAAACGAATGAAACCTTAGCTCTTCTGAAGGTATTAACGGGTCATAATTACGGCTGTGGTGTAAATTACGGGACGGGACGATTTAATAAATAATATTTTTTCTCTTTCAACTAGTTCTAAAGGATAAACTAAGTTTTATTATATTAGATTTAATATTATTAATATTAAATCAACTTATGCTAAATAGTATATGTATATATTATATCAGCTATCGCATATTATAAAATTGGTAGTAGGCTTGTATATATATGTTACTATTTTCCGCCCTCAGCCATGTGTAACGGGAGGCTAGACGAGGTCAAGTTCAGATACTTTTTTTGTACTTCTGATCACTTTTACTATTTATCATGATGGCTTTGATAGTGGAGACGTAAAAATGTAAGAAACAAACATAAAAACAAATTCAATATATAATTCATAATAATAAATTATCCATATAAAACTTAAATAAACTCTTTAGTTTTAAAACCTTAAATTATTTTAATGCTGTAGAACATGGATGAACATTAAAAAAAAATGTTTGAAATTTGAAGATTTTCTTTCGTTCCTTAAAATATTTAAAGCCAGCCACCACGGAATGACGACGCATTCCCCGCTTAACGGCCAAGACGAGACACAATTATACGCGTAATCCGTGAGACTCCTGTCCCACTAGATAATACCACCCGTGTCACTAAACCCTTGATGATAGGGCCCCGAATAGCCGAGGCACGAATAAATTTGCATAAATACATGTATAATCTACTAAGGCAGGTACGAAAATAATATTTATCAAAGAATCGCGTTTCACAAATTGTCAAAACTTTTTTTTTCACTTTACGAAATAAGTTATGAATTATGCTTTTTTAAAGTATGTACAAATGGGTCGTTTGGTCCCGTGAAATCGTTTGAACATAATTTATATTTGGGGTTAATGTTTTACACTTATATGTTTGTATATGCAAGCACTCACTCTGTGGTATATTTTTGAGGCGCTTGTGTGTTATGTTACTCGTTAAATATTGAGATCAGTACCAGTTGTAGTTGTATCAGTATAATTGCAAAAAAGGCATAATATTTTAGATATGGTTAAGAGAGAACCACTAATGATAAGTCGTTCATGACCTTTTGTCTTGGGTATCTTAAACGAAACACTTAACCCAGTTTGACAAATTACCGTGAATTGCGATGGCCCCGTGTCAACACAAACTTAAGAAGTTTGTAGGTTCAGCATAAATATATATTTATCCGTTATGTCCCAATCGTTACAATATTAAATTCATGATTGAATTTTTATATGCTTAGTTTTTATAATTCATCTCGTGATTGGTGAAGGAAAATATCGTAAGGAACATCGTACCAAATTTTCTATGAAATGTACCTGAATTCGCCATCCATTGACACATTTTGGCATTGAAGCAGCGTTGTGGAATACGTTTCAAACCTTCTTCCTAAGGAGAGGAGGACTCAGCCCTGTAGTCGGAAATTTAAGCATTTTTTTTAACGAAAATGAAAGATGTTCAAGTAAGTTGGTAAATATGTCCAGACAAAAAATACCCATTATATAATGGGTGCTTTTGCACCAATGTTTCTTAATTTTGACATTATTTAGTCACTGAGATCATTATGTATTCCTTTATATACTTCGACACTTCTGCCTCTTATATTCTTTTTAATATTAAAATTTTTGCTTTTAAATTCCTTTGTCTGATAAAATATACGCCAATTATATGCCATACCGTAATGGATTTTTACGATAGGACATAAATATTTAAGCAGAAAATAATGTTGTACGAGGATTTTTGCTCGATTTATGAAATAATATGATTTTATTAAAATATTCATATATTTTTGGTGTTATTTATTCTTGTTTAGGCTCATTTCTGCATTCATTTTGACTCATTACTGTATCACTGCTGATTCATTCATTCACACAGAGCTGAGATGGCCCAGTGGTTAGAACGCGTGCATCTTAACCGATGATTTCGGGCTCAAACCCGTTCAAGCACCACTATATATATGTGCTTAATTTGTGTTTATAACTCATCTTGTGCTCGACGGTGAAGGAAAACATCGTGAGGAAACCTGCATGTGTCTAATTTCATCGAAATTCTGCCACATGTGCATTCCACCAACCCGCATTGGAATAGCGTGGTGGAATATGTTCCAAACCCTCTCCTTAATGGGAGTGGAGTACTAGCCCAGCAGTGGGAAATTTACCAGGCTGTTACTTTACTTTACTACTGAATCACTATATTTTAGACATATAACAGTATAAGGTTAGTATATAATATATAGCTTGTTGGGACTTTGTTTAAGCTCACCAGTGTGGGTACAATAGGTAGGTAGCAATATTAACTCAGTATTGTTTATATTCTCAAGGGACATAATATCTTAGTTCCTTACTTGGTGGGGCATGTGATATACGGAATTTATATTTCTTACAACGCCTATAGTTGGTGGTTATCATCAGATAGTACCAATTGGTAGGCGGATGCATATATTGGCTAGTAAATAAAAATACGGTAACCAGTACAGAAAAACACTTATCGGTAAAATATAATGGTTATTCATACAATGACATCATCCCATCATTTTGATAGAACGAACGGCATTTATTTTATAAACACAAGAAACAAAGATAAACTTATAACAACAAGTTATTGACTCAATAAAAGTCAATAAATCTTTTCTGGAGCGAGGCTATTCGTTTCTATAATAAATTCTTGAGACATTTATAACTTCGCTTATTATTAAAGTTTAATCTAAATTTAGCAATACTTTTTCAATCAAACAATTAATTAATTATTATTCGTCGACAATTAAAGAAACTAAAAATGAATTGATAGTATATTTATTACATAGCTATTTTAATTTTTTAGACGGTAGTGATGGAGATTTTTGGCCAGTGAAAGCAACTGTTAAAAGATTATTCAAAACTGTTAACTGTACAAAAAATGTGTAATATTCATTTCTTAGGATTTTGTAAATCAATAATTGTAATGCAAGTATACTTTAATAGTATAATAATTAAGGTCAATATTGCATATCAGCTATACATAGCTTTATAAAATATTTAATATCAATGAACTTTTGATATTGACACTTACGATAACGAAAAGTGACAAGCTATTTTGATACGTGTATCATGTAAAGCTTGCAATCATTGAAGTCATTGTCGCAATCATACTGACGTTTAACGATCGAGTTTGTTCCTGCAGCTATATTTATAATACAACTGGCTGAATATGAAATACTATTAGTAATAATTAATTTTTTCTTCGCTGGAAAACGCTCTTAAGCGTAAATATACACTTGTCTTAATTGTCAACTGACTGGCATAAATCCAATATTGATGTGATATTTATATTGTTTCAGATTATGAAGCCCCGTATCGGGCGCAGCCTTGTTCAGGCGATATGTGGTGTGTGGGAGTGTACCTTTTCACTCAGATAGTTGTTTGCCAATTCACAACGGGTACGTATTTGATCCTTTATTTTAAATGCAAAGAAGTGGTTAAAAAAGAACCACCGGAAATAGTTATTTAACATTCATGAAATTGTTTTCATTTGGCAGATCTTTTTATGGCTTTCAAGTTTGAAGTTCCCCACCTATAAACCACCTTTATTAATCATTAATTATATTAAATAATAGTATTTTCGATACAACAATGTGGCTTACGGAATTTTGTAATATTTGAAATTTTGTCGAGCCAATTTTCTTTTTGCGGTAGTATATAATAATAACTGTGAGAAAAATTGCTTGTGGCTAAGAGATTCTGAAACATACTCCATGGAAACAAAAAGTAGATTAATGATAAAATCTTCCATTAAAACTATATATATAGTAGTTTATACATATGACGTATACCCTCAATAGTTGATTGGAAAAATATGTTGTTTAATGTTTACAGATAATCTGACATCCACTACAGAAGAAGACCAGACTGTGACACCATTTTACGCTCTAAGCACAGGAATCGTACCAGCGCCAGTAATGCTCCGACTTGGAAACTCAACAATCGACAGCACGAAATCATTCAAAGTACCCCAACCTTCCCAAGAACCAGATACTGGGACACTCACCGTTCAGCCGAATGTGGTACCAGATATGGTACCCCACGTTGTATCTGTTAAGAACACTTACTTCGATCATGATAGGAAATATGGTCCAACGTTTGAAGATTCTCAGGATGGTAATGTTACCAAGATAACCGTACAGCTCGGCGATGATGCACACCTGAATTGCAGAATAAGTCTCCTCCAAGACAAAACGGTAAGTAAATGTTATGTATATCTATATATACAATAAAATTAGACTGTCTGTTTGTTATAGTAAAATAAATTCCTTTTACTAAATTCTTATGTATGTATACATTTACGAAAATAATATTTCATTCAATTTTTCTCTCTCTGTCTGTTTGTTACGGCAAAACTCTGCAACGGCTAGACCAATTTTGATGGGACTTTCACAGTCATATAAATGATGTAATAAGGAGTAACTTGAGGTACAGCTAGTCTGTAATAATGGTCATTAATGGCATCTGTCTTGTCGAGAACATCATTCTCGATATGGATATCCTTTGTGACAAATTACTTCTTTATTGCTGAGAAAACGGCAGTTACAGCAAGGCAGATTCCAAAACAGCATATAATTCGTACGAATCATTTGTATAATAAATCTGGTCACTCACGATGGCGCGTGCCTATTCGTTAATTTACTGCCGTGCATTAGTTTGCATTGCGCTCGTGTTTAACATATATCTTAGTGTGTCTGAGATGACAAATGTACAAAAAAAGCAACAAATAGAAATGACTTTTTATTTTCTTAATACACAGCGATAATTTAACGTGAAGGTGCGCGATTTCGCAAACGAACAAATCTAAGGAAGTTTTGTGAGATATTTTTAAAGGGTAATGCATTCACAACGATTCTCTAAGGAGTTATCCCAACATTGTGATAGGAATATATCTCTCAATATTGTTTTCGGTTGATGTCTTATTAGCGAAATATTTGTTTTTTAGAAGTTTTTTCTAGCTGATTCCACCACACTGCTCCAATGTAAGTTGATGCATCTACATATATCAGAAACTCATCGAAATTAGGCACGTAAAGATTTTCTCACAATGTTTTCCTTCAAACAAGAGATGTATTATAAATACTAATCGAGTAAATGTAACCAGTGTAACTACAGGCACAAGGGACATAACATCTTAGTTTCCAAGGTTGGTGGCGCATTGACGATGTAAGGAATAGTTAATATTTCTTACAGCGTCATTGTCTATGGGTGATGGTGACTACTTACCATCAGGTGGCCCATATGCTCGTCCGCCAACCTACATCATAAAAAAAAATGAAAATTCAGTGATGCCTGGGTTTGAATTCGCGATCATTGGTTAAGATGCACCTTTTCTAACCAATGGATTATCTCAACTCGTCCCTTTGGCTTCTCTGAAACATAAAAGTTAAATGATGGGTTGAGATTTATCTCGGATCTCGATAAAGTATAAAATATTTTTCATATGGATTTGTGAAAATTTTAATTCAAAACAGAAACATCCAAATATCATCAAAACCAAGCAAGAACGTTTTCCAAAGCCCTTTGTAATTTTATTGTAACGATTTATTTTATTATTATTACCTTTTATAGACTGGGTTTACTTGGCATATTTCAAAAATTTCAAAGGTTTAAAATCAGCAGCTCGGCGTGTTAATATGAAACCTTCCATCAACAATTTTCCTAAAACCAAGATAGTCAATAACCACAAACTTACCTTTCATTTCGTTCAAACAAATTCAATGTTAGTTTTAATTCCTTTTAATACCTCAGAAAATAAGAGTAAAATAAGAAAAGCGAGTAAAAGCTACTGAGTAGTACTACTTGTACGAAACCAACTCACACTTGACCGGTTTCTTTTGTTCCCACAATAACACGGAGCGGCGAGCTGTGTCTATTTATAAAACAACACTTACTGCTTGACAAAATTTCTTTCGTTCGTGTTATTTTGTTTTAATTCATATTTTACAGAGTTAAGAAACAACTGCATCTCAAATTTTAATTATATTTGTTGCTTGTAGCTTAGTTCACGTTTTGTGGTCTTTTTTTTAGGCTTAAAAAACAATCCATGTCCTGTCTTAGAGTTTTAGCTACCTCTATAATAAATTTCTTCGAAATCAGTTCAGTAGTTTGGCCGCGAAAGAGAGACTTTTACTTGCGCATTTATAATATTAGTATAGATTGTAGAGCAGTCTTGGATTAAAAAAAAAATAATTTGAAATAATCCGTAGCGTCATAGTTTGACTTCAACCATCATTAATTAGAGTAATTTTTATGACTGAATTTTGACTTACCAAGAAAACTTAGTGAGTAAAGTAACGTACTGATGATTAAGGCCTTATCGTCACTTGGTCTAGGATAAGGTGTGGGACTTATCAGCCGTGTTGCGCCAATATGTAGACGAGAATCATACAAGACAACATCTGACAGATTTCTTTCAAAGACAAGCACAAAATTAATTTAACGCCTAATGTTGTCTTAAATTTTCGCGATTATTACACATTTAAATAAAACTAATTATAACGGATGAATCGCGTATATTAATTATTTTTAAACATCCCGACGTTTCGAGCACTTTGCAGTGTTCGTGGTCACGGGTAGACTAAGATGACATTTGTCTATTTGAAGAACAAAGGAAATATTATTAACAACTACCGCCAACGATTTCTCAATTGATATCTTGAGTAACGTTCCGGTTGCACGCAGAAGGCACTAACTGTATCTTTAGGTCTTGCAGTCTGTTGGATTTGGGATTTTAAATTTTTAATAAGTGGATCCCAGGTGTTAGAAAGTCTCCAACCATCTTCTCTATTGAAGTTCGGATGTTTTTGAATTTCAATAGCCTCGCGTATCATTCTAGGAATGAATCTGTGTTCTCTAGCGAGGATCTGTGGTTTATCAAATCGGATAAAATGGTTAGGTTTATCCAGAGCATGTTCACAGACTGCAGACTTAGAAGAACGCCTATTTTTGACATCTCCTATATGTTCCTTGACCCTGGTACCGATGCTTCTCTTTGTTTGGCCTATGTAAGATAAACCACACTCACATTCGAGTTTATATACTCCTGCAGTTTGTAAAGGGATATTACTCTTGATAGGTCTCAAGAACTGGCTCACTTTCTGATGAGGCTTGTAAATGGTTTTAATCGAAGCTCGCTTCAAGATGTTGCCAATCCTGTCTGTAACTCCTTTCACATATGGTAGAAATGCAGGTTGTCGCTCAACTGTGGGTGGCTTGATACGGCTTCTGCGATGCTGGCGAGGCACGGGCAGCTTGTTCTGGTGGAGTGCAAGCTTGACCTGACGTAGCTCGTCCTCTAGGTGTTCAGCATCGCAGAGATGGTGGGCTCTCTGAAACAAAGATTTGCCAACGGTAGCTAACTGACTAGGGTGGTGGTGCGAGTCACCATTGAGGTATTTGTTTGTGTGTGTGGGTTTCCTATAAACTGTGTGACTTAATGTATTATCAGGATTCTTGATAATAAGGATGTCAAGGAAAGCTAAAGAATTATTTGCCTCTAATTCCATAGTAAATTGAATGTTCTTATTTATAGAATTAAGATGTACTAAAAATGCAGATGTCAGATCACTAGGTAATATTGTGAAAGTGTCATCTACGTACCGTTTATAAAACCTAGGTGTTATTGGTCCGGAGCGAAGAGCCCTCTCCTCCAGGTCTTCCATGAATAAATCGGCGACCACGGGGGATACTGGAGAACCCATGGCTACCCCGTCGACTTGTACATAGAATTCATCATTCCACAATAAATAACCTGATGTGAGGCAGTGATGTAACAGCTCTGCATATTCAATAGGCATGTTGTGTGTCTGTAGCTTCCTCTTAACAATTTCGATGCAGTCTTGTATGGGTAAACATGTAAACAATGACTGGACATCAAAACTAACCATTGTCTCGTTGTTGGTTAATTTAAGGTCTTTGATTTCACCAACAAACTGGTAAGAATCCTTGACATACGCCGCAGTGTGTCCTCGGAGGGGTGATAATATCCTTGCTATGTGTTGAGCCAATCTATATGTTGGTGTATCGATTTGGCTTACAATAGGACGCAGCGGAGCACCAGTTTTATGGATCTTAGGTAACCCATACAGTTTTGGCGGCTTTGCACATGTAGGCACGAGTGATTTTTTGTCCAGATTTAATTTCTCTTGATGTTTTGATATTAACGCGGATGTCTTTTTAAGAATATTATTTGTAGGATCTTTATTTACTTTTTTATAAGTTTTAACATCCGATAAAATCGCGGAAATTTTCTGGTTATAATCACACGTATCCATCACAACGGTGACATTACAGTCCTCCGAGCAGATAAGGGAAACGCGACCGTTGTGATGGATACGTGTGATTATAACCAGAAAATTTCCGCGATTTTATCGGATGTTAAAACTTATAAAAAAGTAAATAAAGATCCTACAAATAATATTCTTAAAAAGACATCCGCGTTAATATCAAAACATCAAGAGAAATTAAATCTGGACAAAAAATCACTCGTGCCTACATGTGCAAAGCCGCCAAAACTGTATGGGTTACCTAAGATCCATAAAACTGGTGCTCCGCTGCGTCCTATTGTAAGCCAAATCGATACACCAACATATAGATTGGCTCAACACATAGCAAGGATATTATCACCCCTCCGAGGACACACTGCGGCGTATGTCAAGGATTCTTACCAGTTTGTTGGTGAAATCAAAGACCTTAAATTAACCAACAACGAGACAATGGTTAGTTTTGATGTCCAGTCATTGTTTACATGTTTACCCATACAAGACTGCATCGAAATTGTTAAGAGGAAGCTACAGACACACAACATGCCTATTGAATATGCAGAGCTGTTACATCACTGCCTCACATCAGGTTATTTATTGTGGAATGATGAATTCTATGTACAAGTCGACGGGGTAGCCATGGGTTCTCCAGTATCCCCCGTGGTCGCCGATTTATTCATGGAAGACCTGGAGGAGAGGGCTCTTCGCTCCGGACCAATAACACCTAGGTTTTATAAACGGTACGTAGATGACACTTTCACAATATTACCTAGTGATCTGACATCTGCATTTTTAGTACATCTTAATTCTATAAATAAGAACATTCAATTTACTATGGAATTAGAGGCAAATAATTCTTTAGCTTTCCTTGACATCCTTATTATCAAGAATCCTGATAATACATTAAGTCACACAGTTTATAGGAAACCCACACACACAAACAAATACCTCAATGGTGACTCGCACCACCACCCTAGTCAGTTAGCTACCGTTGGCAAATCTTTGTTTCAGAGAGCCCACCATCTCTGCGATGCTGAACACCTAGAGGACGAGCTACGTCAGGTCAAGCTTGCACTCCACCAGAACAAGCTGCCCGTGCCTCGCCAGCATCGCAGAAGCCGTATCAAGCCACCCACAGTTGAGCGACAACCTGCATTTCTACCATATGTGAAAGGAGTTACAGACAGGATTGGCAACATCTTGAAGCGAGCTTCGATTAAAACCATTTACAAGCCTCATCAGAAAGTGAGCCAGTTCTTGAGACCTATCAAGAGTAATATCCCTTTACAAACTGCAGGAGTATATAAACTCGAATGTGAGTGTGGTTTATCTTACATAGGCCAAACAAAGAGAAGCATCGGTACCAGGGTCAAGGAACATATAGGAGATGTCAAAAATAGGCGTTCTTCTAAGTCTGCAGTCTGTGAACATGCTCTGGATAAACCTAACCATTTTATCCGATTTGATAAACCACAGATCCTCGCTAGAGAACACAGATTCATTCCTAGAATGATACGCGAGGCTATTGAAATTCAAAAACATCCGAACTTCAATAGAGAAGATGGTTGGAGACTTTCTAACACCTGGGATCCACTTATTAAAAATTTAAAATCCCAAATCCAACAGACTGCAAGACCTAAAGATACAGTTAGTGCCTTCTGCGTGCAACCGGAACGTTACTCAAGATATCAATTGAGAAATCGTTGGCGGTAGTTGTTAATAATATTTCCTTTGTTCTTCAAATAGACAAATGTCATCTTAGTCTACCCGTGACCACGAACACTGCAAAGTGCTCGAAACGTCGGGATGTTTAAAAATAATTAATATACGCGATTCATCCGTTATAATTAGTTTTATTTAATTTAACGCCTTTTTAAACTGACGACCTCCGTGGTCGAGTAAAGCTGTGTACACCGGTTTTCATGAGTACGCTACTCCGAGGTCCCGGGTTCGATTCCCGGCCGAGTCGATGTAGATTATCATTAGTTTTCTATGTTGTCTTGGGTCTGGGTGTAGTGGTGCCGTCGCTACTTCAGATTTTTCGTAACACAAGTGCTTTAGCTACTTACATTGGGATCAGAGTAATGTATGTGATGTTGTTCAAAAGTTATTTATTTATTCATTTATTCAAATAAAAAAAACCTTAGATTTAAGTGTAGCGACAATTAGATGATTCCTTGTTCTCCAAAGTCCTCAGTTAAGATTTTGTTATAAATTCTGTGTCATCACGACTGAAACACACAGTAGAAATAACAATATTTGTTAAAACGTTACTCAGGAAATAAATTACCTTCTTAGAAAATATACTTCTTTGATTAAAAATTAAAGTATACAAACCTAATCAAGACATAATTCTTACAATATTAAACCTCAGTCTCACGAGCCAAATTACTTTATATAATATTAAAACAAGTTCAATATTTTTTTATTTACATAATACAAATTGGTAATTTAAATATTCTCTAAGGAAAATAATGGACAATGAAAGCTCTTTGATCTGAAACATATTTAATTCTAGAATATAATTAAGATTACTCCTGTCTTCTTTACAAATTCATAAAGATAATTCAATTAATATTTTATACCTTTAATAAGAATATTCTATACATAAACAAATAAAGACAATAATTAGTATGTATCAACTTTTATTTCACTTGAATCAAATTATGCTAATTATGATATATACATATATAAATATATTATTTTTTTCATTACCAATTTTAGCAGCCTGTATGTGTCCCACTGTTGGGATGAAGCCTTCTTAACCTCACATTTGAAGCTATTCCTAAACAAAACTCCGAATACAAGATGATTTATTAACACAAATTCAGTAGTGTAACAACATGGAAATTCAGTAGTGCTTACTTGGGTTTGAACACGCAACTATTGGTTAAACACACGCATTCTAATCACTCAACCAACTCGGCTCAAATTGAAGAATTAAAAAATTAGAAATGCAAAAACATTAATTCTATCAATGAAGCTTATGATTCGATATGAAAATTCAATTATACTTGCCTAAATTTAAACTAGGTCAGAATAAAAGGTATTTTTATTAGTATCTGCTTGAACATAACATCCTAATTAGCCAAGAAAATCGAGGACCGTACCAAATCTGTGGTCAAATTTAATTATTAACATTAAATATACGAGCAATCAAAACCCTCAATAACGGTAAAAACCTTCATTGTTTCTGATCTCTTAAGATAATTACCGAAATTGTTACGATCTCTGTTAAATTGGCTAACGCAAAACTCTTGAGGCCAATTACAAAGGATTCGGTAAATTTTCGTTGCGCTTGTTGGGATAAGAAAGAGATGTTATTTAAGAGTACAATACGGTTTTCACTCGGCCGCTTTGTAACGAACTGAATAATTCCAATCCAGATTTATTAGGGTAGGGCAAAAGAAAGTATAAAGAGGACGGAAGAAAAGTGTGGAAATTATTTATGATTTTCATATATTTTCTGACTCCACGCCGTTTTGCGTTGTTCTACATTTTAAATTTATGAATGTTATGTTTATATAATTGTCAATATTTAAAATGCGATTTATTACTTTGTGGCTGACCATTTTTTATAATCTTTGATATTTTTTTATCAGGTAAGTAGGCTGATGCGCAAATGAATCATATGTTAATAGGTACTAAACTACTGGCGATAGATGTTATAACTGTAAGAAATATTAACCATTACTTATATCGCCAATATGTCATAAACCCGCAGTTACACTGGCTCACTCACCTTTCAAACCAGAACACAACAAAACTTAGTGTTGTTGCTTGGTGATAAGATATCTGGCTGACGAGAAACCTATTCACCAAATAAAAATAAAATGTGAAAAAGGGTTATTAGTGAATTATTTCGCGGTCAATTTCGTTTGAATTTGAAACCAGTGATAGTTTTACATTTTAAATAATCTTGTAAAATGTTCAAAACTGCTCGAATGCAGTACATTTTAATTTATCTTAAAATACGCCCAACATTTTATCCAATGTTCCATTTTTCGAAATACCATTCTAGTCTCAAGTGTATTGTTTGAAAAATAAACAGTATAAAATAGTGCTGACTGTTATTAAGGTTCTGGGTTATCTGTGATACTTTACGCCAGTCATGGCTAGACTTTAGCCAGTATAACTTGATTGCCAGACTGCGATATCAAAGCGTTCAAAGTTCAAAAGCGGATTAGAGCCGTGTCTTCATTAGAGTATTGCGTTGCTCAGTCGACCGCTTATATTAGGAGTCACTTTGTTAAGAGCTGAGATGTGTGTTTGGCCGTAAATCATAACAAAATATGATATAGTATTAACAGATATGCCCAATTAACTCTATATGTATGTCTTGCTTACAAAGTAGCTATTCCTGGGTCTGGTCAGTGAAAAGATGGGATCTTTTTCCAAAACATTTTCACCAGTCCAGAAGGCAGACGAAGAGACATTGGTCCAGCTCTTTCTGGTCGTGTCGGATTTGCCATACCGTTGCATTATGATTCGTGGAACGTACATGGTTTTAAAAATGCAGCAAATTGTTATAATTTCTTAGTTCCATATATTTGATCTGATCGTGTAGTAAGTCCATTTCCCTTTCCATTATCCCGCATTTAAAAAACTTACCTCGTGTCTTCCTTTGTCAGATTTTCAAAAACGTATTTTTTCTGATATTTCAAAAGGTTTGCGTTAACATTACATTTTATATATCACTTTTTCAATTCAAAATTAGCTAACTCCAAAAAAATCCATAAATATTGGAACACGTACCTACCTACAAACAATAAAGTTAATCAAACGTTCGTTTGTCCATTTTTCCACAAATAATAACGCACAAATACCTGACTATGAATACCAATAAATCCTAAATTCCTACCCACATAAACAATAAAGTTATAAAAGTAATAAACATTATTTGATTTGAAATTTTTATGTTGTTAGGTATCTTGGGTCCGTCGAAGAGGCAGAGATGAAATTCCAGAACTCCTAACAGTTGGAGCTGTTACTTATGCAGCTGATAACAGGGTATCGGTTGGGAAGAGATACCCTGGTAATTGGAGACTACTAATTAGGGAAGTCAAGCCTGATGATGAAGGAGTTTACGAATGTCAAATATCAACACATCCCCCTAGAGTTAGTAGGACTTATCTACATGTTAACAGTAAGTACATTACTGATCTTTATACTTCTAACCAGTTTTGCCATTGGGTTGTACCCGATAGTTGGGTTGTACCCAATAAAATCGTTATTTAATCGTAATAATACCAATGGATTGCATTTAGAATAGAGAGAGTTTTTACCCTGATTTAATATATAACCTACCTGATGCCTTCTATCACTAGGAGCTCACAAGTAGAATTAAGTATAGTTAAATAAAGGATGTATTACAGTGTACTAACTGCTTAATAAATAGGTTACTCAGTGACGCATAAATTATCCAAAATCAGCCTGGTAAGACGTTCATACAAAAAATATTTTCAGCATTTGAAGTGTGATGTGAATTGCTTCAATTAAAGATTATTATTATTATTACTACATTTTGATATCACAATAATTACATTAATAGATGAAGAAAAGAAGTTTAATAATAATGTAATATCAGTATCGTTAACCTTTGATCAATTCTATACCAAAAACAAATAAATATACTTCAACTTTGTCTTATATAGCTCCACAAGTGTGGGTAGTCGATGAAGCAGGTGGTCCGCTCCAGGAGAAATACTATGAGGCTGAGTCAACATTAGCGTTGGTGTGCAGAGCGCGCCACGTGGAGACACCGGCTGTGCTTACTTGGCTACACGAAGGAAGGGCACTAAATGCTGACACTACAAGAGGTGGAATCAGGTAAATATTGTATATATTACGACCCTTTTTAATCCCAGATACGTTACTTTTTTAATATAATTTTTTTGGACCGAAGTTCTATTACACGGTTTACAATATAGAGAATTGGCAAAAAACGTAACGTAAAAAAAGCTGAAGGTAAAATTTTATTTAGAGAAAACGCTTAAATTTTTGTTGTTGATGCTTGTAAGGATTAATATTGGGCGAAAAGTTAAACTAAAATTTGTTACTAATGTGGTTGATTTTTAAACATAAAAAATTTTAATTAACTTTTATTTAAAGATACATAACATATCTATAAACTCAAAGTTAAAACTTTAAATTTCATTTCTTTTCTAGTTTTGTATAAAAGCATATATGTATATATTTTCTTTTACATTCAATATATATCAGAAAAAAGTAAATTATTTTCGTAATTGTCTTTAAAAGACATTTTTGAAGGCATATTCTTAAGAACCGATATGGTTTCGTGGCTGTAATACGTTAATCATAATTAAAGATTAGAGCTTTGACTAAATTATAGCAGGCAACACTGAGATTTAAACAATTAGTTTTATAACTCAATTCTGACTGGTGAACGAAATTACTGATACATATTTTGTACCGTAAAATTCACAGTGTGATTAACAACAAATCTCTCTAATCAAGCTTTACTATTAAACAGCATGTTGAATATTGATGTATAAAATTAATATTTCTCACTAAAACGCTCATTCAAGAGCTATTATAAAAGGAAAATATCAGCTTGACAGTTAACCTCGTCTGAAAAGCGAAATATGTTTATAGCGTATTTCTGGTTCAATGTGTTCCAACGTTGATAGATGATCCTCTCTTACCCCCAAAGAAGCTAAAATATATTTTCATATTATATCAGGTACTTTGAAATGTGATATGACATTGCTAAACCTTTTCGCACGTGCACAGAATAAATGAGGTTATAAATAAATAATGGTTTTATAGCCGCTTCATGACACAACATGACACCTTCATAAATTAGCCTTAAAGCCTCAATTGTGTCGTCTTGTGACGGTTTCAAGCTTTCACTACAAGACATGTTTTATTTAAAAACAAACGTGCTACCCTGCCTTCGCACGGTTTGAATTTTTATTTTGTTTTAGCTATGCCCCAAATTATTTTAGAACTTACTGCTATTCCTCATCACTTGTGTAAGGGGTGGGTACGAGAATAGCCCAAGGGGTCAGGATTCGATCTTTTGACTTTTTACATCGCTAGGCAGTCCATTAACCAGTACCCTTTTTATGTTTAATGTATTTAAATGTATTGTATAGTACACGTTTTATTTATGAAGTCAATATCGTTCACGAATAATGTAACTTTCTTTCAGTTTTTTTTTTTTATTTTTAGTTCCGGAGATACTTACACCTAACATTATTTTTTCTTTTTAATATTAACGTCAAAATAGTGTATGCCGATTCCCAACTTATTGTTAGATCATTCCGCACCCCCGTTATTATTTTAAATATACAAATAACCGAGATTGCCCTGTGGTTAAAACGCGTGCATCTTGACTAATGATAGCGGGTTCAAACCCAAGCAAGCATCACTGATTGTTCATGTGCCTTATTTGTATTTATAATTCAGCTAAGCGGTGTAGAAAAACGTTTTGAGGAAACCTGCATGTGTCTAATTTCATAAAATTTTTGCCACATGTGTATTGCCACCAAACCGCATTGGAACAGCGTGATTGAATATGGTCCAAACCTTCTCCTCAAAGGGAGAGTAGGCGTTAGCCCAGCTGTGGGAAATTTACAAGCTGTTGCTGTTGTTGATGGGATGACAAATCCAACACGATCACAACGAGTTCAGTCCTCCCATGCTCTCTGAGGTTCAGGAGTATACACTCCAACTTTCAGACTTCAGTTAATGAGAGTTTGTCGACGGGAAAACCCTAATAACTTTTATCCATCCCATGAGGTGTTTGAACCCAGAACCTGCGGCCTTACCAGACCAACTTGGAACAGTTAACAGTTTATGTTGTAACTTGTTGTTTTGTATCGTTTAAGTTTCATTTCTGGCGTGTTATTATTAGTTTAAGTTATATTAGATTTGAAAAAAATACTACTCTACTTTTAGTCTTATATTTAATCTTGGATTCGTGTTTTTTTTTTTGGTTTAATAACAAGATTATTATATTATATTCTTAATATTCCATTGTATAGACTTAAGAGACCAAAGTTTATTTTTTCTGAAATATAGGAGTTTACTTCACCGCGTTGCTCCAATCCAAAAATATAATAGTGCTTGTCCGAATTTGAACCTGCATCCCGGTTAAGATACACGAGTGTTACTGCTAGGCCATTTCACCTTATAATTCGATTTATAATTCTTTTTATCTTCATATTTTTTACAATAATGATACCAAATAAAATAATTTAAGTTCTTTTTTATGAAGAAAATTCGTTTCTATAAATCAAAACATAAGCAATAAATTTCATCACATTAAAAGTATTATAACTAAGTAATATCTTTGTTCACAGCGTAAAAACAGAACAAGTGCCAGGCGGAGCTGACAGCGTACTCAGATTGGCCCGCGTGAACAGTAGCGATGCTGGAAATTACACGTGCGCTGTGCGCGGGGCGAGGCCGCATACTGTGTCTGTACACGTGCTTAACGGTAATTAATTACTTACTGATAATAATATTCTCTTACTAATGAATCGCCCCAGCTTAAACGTGTACTACAGAATTGTTACAGTTAATGAATAGGGAATATTTACCATGTTTTTTTATTTTTGGCTAGTGGAGATATTTCGATATCATCTTTCAAAGTGTTTATTATATAGGTGATAAATAAGTAACTCATACTCTTCCAGTCTTATTCTACATTCTGAACCAGCAGTCTTACGATTCATTGAATCTTGTATAACGACTTGGTTTAAAAGTACTTAGTAAAACCTCTTTGAATAAAGTTAATATCGATTTGAATATATTTCCGATTTGTACTTATCTTTATGTAATACGTGATGACTAAGTAAGTAAAATTTATATTTATTTAATTTATGACACTTCAACAAAATATACACACTAAATACATATTTTTAAAATAAAACAATATAATGGTTACAAGCTCTATGCTCCTTATAGGAGACCACAGCGTGGAAAGCAAGTAATATTTTAAATACAATTAGTATAAAAATGAAAAAATATAAAAATAATTATAGCATTTAAAACACAAATGTAAATTAGTAACTTAAAATTAATAATTTTGAATTAAGAAGCCGATTAATTATTTTTTTTTTGTTTTATTTGTTTTAGGTTAAAATTTTAGTAGAAAAAATTCTGAATTCGGCTGTATAAAATATTAACCATTCCTTACATTCCAAATGCGTAACGTAGCTTAAGAACTAGGATGTTATGTTTTCTTTAATTACACTGGCTCACTCACCCTTCTTACCGCAACTCAGTAATTTTATGTAATGCATCAACCATTATTTGATTTAAATTTTTACCTAAAGCTAAAAGCTAAAGATTACCGAGAAAATAGAAATGAATGTAACTCAAATAACGTCATTTCATATAATACTCCACGCCTTAGGACTTGCGGAAAATGCAAGCAAATAAACGATGCGAATATTCGTCTCTTGTTTCAAATTATACCTTTATCCGTTCGCATAATTCTTAAACTTTGGACTTATCATACAATAAACTTAATATATACATATAATAAAATTGGAGTGTCTGTTTGTAATATTAGAATAGCCCTTTTTTACTCAATGCATACACGGTACATATACCAAAATATATTTTTTCAGTGGTTAGAACGCATGCATTGTAACCGATGATTTCGGGTTCAAACCCAGGCAAGCGCCACTACATATAATTATGTGCTTAATTAGTGTTTATAATTTATCTCGTGCTTGGCGGTGAAGGTATATATACAATATATGCATTAAGTAAAAAGCGGTTATTTTAATAAAACAAAACATAAACACCAATTTTATTATATATATAGATTTATGATCTAATTTCGGTATTTAAACGTAAATAATTAGCTTTGATGAAAGTTATTATTTTATAATCAGTTTTATATTAAACTAATATGATTATGGAATATATGTCATCGTGAATTCGAACTAATTATTATAATTTAAATTATAGTAATTAAATAAAGTGATTAGTAATTATTCTATGGTCAAAAAGCAATCATTTGTATCTCTGTGTTTCGGTTTAAAGAGTGAGTGAGACGGTATGATATGCTATCTCATTCTCTCATGTCAGCGAAGTATGGAATTATTAAATTCAGTTTTGTTCCAAAAATGTCAATGTCATCTGCCTTCGTTTAGGAAATTAAAAAAAAAGACGTAACTTTTTTAATATTGAGTAAATTGAAAAAGCTTTGAAATTTGTTATCTTGAAAAATTACTGAGAAAAAGTGGATTCGTTTTGGAAGTTTATTTTGATAGCGATATAAAACTGTCATTACTAACTGTTTAGATGAATACTTTCTCAAATGAAAGATGGTCAATATGCGTAATACTAAAGGTGGCCAGCGGCTCGGCTCGCATTCATGGGGGGAGGGCACGTGTTAGGCAAAAAAGTTGCCTATGTCCTTCCATGAAGTTCAAATTTGCTTGATACCAAATTTCGTCAAATTCGGTTCATTGCTTTGATCTTGAAAGAGCGACAGACAAACATACAGAGTTACTTTCACATTTATAATATTAATACAGAAATATAGATTCGCAGACCCACACAAGTAAAGTCACAGCCAGTAAATTTCCCACAGCTGGGATAAGGCCTCCACTTCCATTAAGGAAAGGGTTTGGAACATATTCCACCACGATGTTCCAATCCGGGTTAGTGGAATGCACATGTAAGGCAGAATTTAGATGAAATTAGACACATGCAGGTTTCCTCACGATGTTTTCATTCACCGCCGAGTACGAGATGAATTATAAACACAAATTAAACAGACATATATAATGGTACTTGCCTGGGCTTGAACCCGCAATCATCGGTTAAGATGCACGCGTTCTAACCACTGAGCCATCCCAGCTCAAACAAACAGATAATTATTTGAAATAAAAATCCGTACATTCATTAAATTAACTTCTTAGCATCGCACGTATATTTAATTAATGTTGACAAAATTAACACCTATCATAATTAAATTAAATGTTTCAAATAACATTATACAATTTAACACGAACCAGTAATTGCTTTACGTACAACTGATTTGAAAAGTGTCACTTGGTTCAACCCTGAGTCGAGAAAACACGACGTTAATGGAACATGCAGCGTGATTAATTAGCAACGTGTCTTCCAGACTTTTTTGTTTATTTGAAAGGAGAAACAAAAGCATCCCGAAAAATACACACATAAATATAAAGCATTAATAATTATGTTAGTGAGTAAAATTATCTTGTTTAGTGACTAGTAAAAGCAGCGTCGTGAAATAATCAGCTAATAGTCAGTAACTCCTTTGTAGGGCAATGTTCAAAATGCCTCTGTTGCCAAATTTAAAAAATAATTATTAAGGAACGCTTGTGTGCAATAGGTTATTATACAATTTATGAGTTTATTATTATTATTACCTTGGGAACGAAACGATCGCCTCCTGGCTATTATTTCATTTCATTTAAATTGTTTATATGATACATGAGACAAAAAAAAACCTCTGAGTTTCTTTCGCCGGTTATTCTCAGGTCAGGGTATTTTCTTTTCCGAACCGGTGGTACTGTTTCAATTGACCATCAAAAAGAAAGTGTAATACTTCTATATTAAATGAAGCAAATATATGCGTTTGAGTTTGAGTTAATCTAAACGACGACATCTGTGCTCGAGTAGTCATGGGTACGCAACTCCGAGGTCCCGGGTCCGATTCCCAGCCGAATCAATGATAGAAAAAATTCATTACTTTTCTACGTTGTTTCGGGTGTGAAACACCCAGAGTGTTTGTGGTACCATCGTTTTCTGTTTTTCCTTAATACGAGTACATTAGCTACTTACATTGGGATCAGAATAATGTATCAGATATTGTCCTATATTTATAGACATATTTACATATAATCTCTAAATGTTCTTTAGAGGAGTTTGATGGATACTTTATTTTTTATATAAAAAATACAAATGAGTCGAGATTATTCTAATCAATTAGCGAAACAGACTTTTCATGTTTAATTGACCCTGTAGTACTTTATAATAAATTAAAGCTAAGTATCCATACGCAACGGTAAGTGCTTAAAACAAGAGTAATGAAGTGAAATTATTCATGATTAATTAGTATTAACACTTGGCCTTATTGCCGTCACCGGATTGGTTTTTACACAGAGGATCGGAATTGCGATTCGGATCGGACCGGGAGAAGTAACAATCTCGAAACCATTCCACCCAGTCATGATTTGATAAGACAATGGTCACTTTGATAAGTGTTAATGGTAGTACACCAGAAGTAAGCATAATCTTATAACGCCAAGTTTTCGACTCCGCAAAGACAATAAATCCTTCTTGGGACAAGGTATCCGATTCAATAATAAAATGGCGCGGATATTTATAACTTTGCCGTTTCATAAATTCAAATTATGTATAAAAAATACATTAGTAAAGAAGGCGTATTCATTACAAGATTATTTACATGATAAAAAAGCGTTATACTAATATCTGTTGACTTCCCGGCAGGATATATTACAGACATATTCAACTAACATGACTTAACTTTTAAATGTTGAAAAAGAGTAACTACTGTGTTCCTATTCGGTTCTTTTTGGGAGAATTAGCATTCCGAACCGTTGCGCATTGGTAGTTTTACTTAATATAGATCGCTACTCGACTATACTTCTGAACCGAATTTAATGTAATTTATTTTGTGGCATATTTATTTTACTTATACTTCAAAGAAATACAAAGATTGCATATTACTTAATATAAAAGTACAAAGTCATACCTAAAAATATTTTCGAAAATAAAATGACAGAATTACAGGATTATATTTTTCTTGGAAGTCATTTAAAATAATGACTCTTAATACCAATATTTAATTCGAAAAATTAAACACATTTATATTAAATAAAAGCCCATTCGTATATTTCATGACGATGGTCTTTTTCCCGAGAATTATAAGCCTGACGGAATACCAGGGGCCGTCAGATGCAAAACGCACGTGGCCGCAATTTCGCGAATAATTTCATTTAAATTTCACCTTTAAAATTCACATCTGCGAAATTCGAGTAAAGAGTGCTACTGCATTCACACCGGCGAGTTCAAAAGAATTTTATAATTCTCTTTGTAATATTCACCTGTTAAGTAAATTTTTGTTTTGTTTTGTTACGGTGTGAAAATTGTTGTGTAATTACGGGTGTTGAAAGATGTAAAGTTTTTGTTCGTTGTATTTCGAACCTTGATAATTTGTTTTTAAGAATTATTTTTCCATATCATTATTGTTCAAGTTATTTATCTAACAATCAAAATGTCGATGTGTTTCGAGAAGATTACGTCTTCCAGCGTCAAAGATATCACCGATTTGTTTCGTTACATCCAGAGTACAAGAGCTTTGTTATTTAACGAACTCTAATCTATATTAAAGTCATAATGTCTTCTTTATTCGTGTGTTAACAAATACTATACTATTGGTTAATGCGTGGTTTTGAATTAGACCAACAATTTTTTTTTTGTTTAATATGTTGTTATTGATAATCAGAATTAATTTGTTTTATTTATAATACTAGTGTCGTTACATTTAACGTTATTTTTCGTTATTTTGTTTCGTTGAATTTCGTTCTATTTTCAAACTTATATTTTGTCGTCCTAAAGAATACTCGATGACTAATACTAAGTGCTTATACAACATCTCTACGTGTACAGAATAGCTAATGTTATGATTGCGAGGAACTTTTTGCTTACAACAACAGAACAAAATTTTCAACAAGAGTTTTAATATTACGTATACACAAAGCGGCAACTTTAAATTGAACTGCGTTATTCTTATAATGTAAGAAGTTTTTATTTCATAAACATTATATATTTTTTATCAGTTGGATCCATAATTACAATATAGTCGATAAGTCAGGCTACGATTGCTTTAACTTATTCTATGACTATTCTTGATTCTATTTATTTAATTGACGTGTATTAGCGCGCCTTAGGTATAATGCCTTGACAGGAAAACGACTCGAACACCGTGACAGCAAATGCTTGACGCTATTTTAATATTACCTACTGTCCGTTGCAGCTCTCTACTCGCTTGAATATTATATAAACTATACTCAATTTCTTCATTGCAAAATCAATGATAAATATTGATTTCTTTTTATATATAATTTTTACTAACAATTATATAACACAAAACACAATTACGGAGGAAGGTTTTGAGCACGGATGTGGATGGATAGAGGTAGAGGACGATGAAAGATGGATTGATTGTATGAAAAACGATATGGTTAGAAATAATGTTACTTGTGAGATGACGTCTGGCAGAGAAGTGTGGAAGGAGAAGACATGCTGCGCCGACTCCAAATAAAATTGGAATAAGGGCAGGAGGATGATGATGTACTGCATTAAATAGACACAATGAAGATGTTCAATTATCTTTTGTTTAGTATGTTCATATAAAACTCTTTTTTCTAGGAAGTAGGTATAATAAGTGTACATTAATTTACTTACTTTATCGTCCGAAAAGCCAAGTTATACACCAAATCGTCATGTCATTATGGATCGTAAAAATTGTATTTTATTTACAACCTCGTTAAAATTTGTATCAGCATCATTATATCTGAGTGTTAAGACTATATTGGAGTATGTCATTTACAACTTGATATGATTTAAATTTTAATGAATATATTATTGGTGCAAAAATTTCTTGCAACGGGTTTATTTACAATTATTTATTTCAGCGTTTAAAATTTACGCAATGATTTTATTTTGTAATTACTGTAATTACCGTGCTTTATACCTTTATATGGCTATTAATAATTGTACCAATCTTATGTAGATAAATGTTAAGTAGCGTTTAAATAAAAACTCTATAAAAATATTATCCGAGAAAAATGTATACTTCATTTATACAATTATACAATAAAAATGTTTTCATATTTAAGTACAAAAGGGTACAACAATACCGCAAAACTGTTTATTCGGTTTGTCGATAAAATAATTATCGATAAAATTATGAACACGGACGCGAGCAACGTTTTCCAAGCAACTTGTATGGCTTGTACAATAATTACCCGTAATACCCTGGTATACTATCTACGATACGATCGCTCGCCGAGCAATTTTTGTACCTACATACATTGTTTTATATTTTATTTACCTTAACATCAGCCTCGTTAGTTTTATATGGCTTATACGGTTTCGAAGAATAGATGTTATATCATTTTTCTGACGTTAAATTCTCGGTATAAGCTTGGAGTTTTCAAATTCTGTATTCTCACTGGTCGTATTGGATTATTATTTCATCAGACTTTGATGGAAAGGGCTACAGATAGGCTCAGTAAAATAATGACTTTATTTTATATTCTATTTATAATAAGCTACTTGAATATATAACGTTAATTAGATACCGCGTTTAATAACAGTAACGGGTAACGAAAATTAGATATTATAAATTTAATTTAATAGGAGTTTTGAACTAACGGTATGAAACGATAAATTTGATAATTATGAAAAACATAATATGTAATTAAAGAAAAATCAATAAATGTAAGACGATAAGAATTGGGAACCTTCAACAAAAAAAAACCTTACACATTTCTAGCCCCTCGGTATTAGGCGCGGTTGTAGTAACACTTCTTTTTCGTTAATTTGCTACCAATACCATTAAAAATATTGAGTAGTGTACGCACACATATAAATTAATAAGATATTTTATATACACGCCACAAAAAGCAAATTGCAAGCCCCTGGTGTTGCAGATATCCATGGGCTCGTTTGCCACCGATGTCATAAAAAAGAAACAAGTAAATAGAGACCGATTTTGGAAAGGGGGTAAAAAGGCATAAGAGAGTGTCATGACGTTTGCCGTCACGGCTTACGAGTCAAGACCAGCCAATAAAAATGTGCCACAATAAAATATAACTATTAACAATACCTCTATAAAGTGACATTATAGCAACGTTAAGGAACAAGTTTACTGAGCGTAATAGCAATAGCATTGTTTAATGCAGATTTCATTTGAAAAATGAAAAAAAGCTACTAAGTTGCTTGCTAGGTAACCGCCATTATACATTTTATTGAATTATATAACACAATACCTTAAAATAACTTGAAAGAGCCTACATGAATAAATAATCTTTCAATTTTGATTTGGTAGTATAATAGAAAAAATCTTGGTTGATAAAATATTAGGTTAATTTACGTATTCTAATAAAGGTATAATTTCGAATATTCAATATTTGATTTAACTTTTGTTTAAGTACGAAATAAAATCTTAATATGAATTTATTCGTACTACAAATGCTACAGGCCGTAAATATATTAAATTATGAACGCAGGCAAGTAACAGCTGTTCCATCCTTTAGCAAAGACCTCTCGCTAAGGATTGAAATCCAAAGCTTAAATTATGTACAAGCGTTATTAAAAATGTTTTTATAAAGTAATATATTTTCGAATAATAAATATGTTTATTATTATATAAACAGTGTACCTATTTCGAACAATATTACTTGTGTAATTTTGGTTTAGTTAAGTAATCATTTTATTCTTGATATATCACTCACTTTATTCCTATAGTTACTACAGAACAGTTTGGTTTTTCATTTAGAGGTTAAATCTACTGCTATGTTATGGTATAATATTCCCTGGCCGGTTCCGATGGATATTTTTTTGCATCAACAGCCTGTAAATTTCCCACTAATGGGCTAAGGCCTCCTTTCCCTTTGAGTAGTTCTTTTTCCCCTTGAGATGGATGTTTGCGCAATATAAATGAAACGAATATAAATTAAACACAGCTAAAAATGTTCCTAGAATAAAAGCTGCAACTTAACCTTGAAAGAAATAAACAAAAATATTTAAAAAAAAAAAATAGGATTCGAGCCCACGACCTTTATAAGAGCTGAGATTTTATAAATAACAACTAAAAAAAAAAAACAGTCAACTAAATCAAATAATGATTACGAAACAACTTTATAAAGTTCAACTTACTGCTGACTAATTTATTTCTATATATAACCATTACGTACATAATAACTCAAGTCGTGGCCTGGTGTAATTACAAGCAAAGAATATTTAACTTTCAAATCGATACGAATGATTATAAATAACTAAGATACACAATACAATACTTTGTTATTATGTCAACCTAATACATATTTATTTGTTCCAGCAGAAAGCCTAGCTGAGCTACATGCCGGAGTGTCAACGGTGCAACCATCGTTAAAAACAGTAACGACGTTATTTATTGTAACGTTTATCGTTACGAGATCACCGTTACTGTCAGTCTCTGTCGTGTTACCAGCACTAACTCGTAGTATTAGCGCCAAAGGCGAAATAAACGAACATTTTAAAGTAATATTATTGCCTACGTGATAAAAATGTGTAAATAAATTAATGATTTTAAAGATTAATATTATAAATAGTTACTTGCAAATAAATTTTCTTTATAATCCGCTGTTTTATTTTGTAACCTTTCTTATTCTACGCAGATTAAAAAGATATATTTGCCTTTTTAAGTGTATCTGTTAAGTGGAGACTTTTTGGATTTGTTATTTTGAAGTTATTGAAGTAGCCCCTTTATTCCAAAGTCATAAAACTATCCTGGATTCACATAGACGCAATTTATAAAGAAAAAAGAGAAAAGTATTTGTCAAGGAAATATTGAATTGGTATAATTATTTATTAACGTATATATATATATGTATTTTTAGTTTATAGAAGTATGTCATCAATGAATATTTTTAATAGTACAATAAACATAAAAACCACGATTAAATGCCACGATGCTTAAAAATTCAAATTTCGATAATTTTAAATGTCAATGTCATCATTTTATTTTACGGCCAGTTACCGGACGCCGTTTCGTAACGAACGATGATAACGATGCTAACCTCTAGAGTTTTCTTGTTATCTTTTTTAAAGTTTTAGTGTGACAATATAAATATTTTTAAATACATCCCCATTCAACTAAAGTTTGTTTTTTTTATAATAGATAAAATTTGTTATCATGATTTCACCACGATAGACACATATTGTCTCGTACTTTGAAGTCATGTTAGTGTACAAAAACAGTTATTATTGAACAAAGTAAAGTCATAGTTACAATGGTCTCTCATTTACGTTATTTTTTCCTATTATCACATAAAAACCGTTGCCTGATTAAAAAATAAACGGACATAGATAAATAATCAATAAACGACTATTATAAATTAACCGTAATAATTTCATTTATCAAAATAATGCTAACATAACGAAGTGAAACTTAAAAAAAAGTAAAAAAAAAAACACTTGATCACAATCCAAAAGAGTTTGATGTCAAGGAAAAACTCGAAATGAGAATTTCATTAATTAAATTACGTATGATATCATCTAAGCTGAAACGAAATATAAGGGATATTTCGTTAATAAAGCTTTATGCCAAATGACTTGATATGAACAAAAAGGCCAAGACCATCAAACGACATATATCCATTTTTCGTTCCAATTTTAAAATAGTTAAAAAAAAATACCCGTTTCTCTGCTTAATATACTTTTATATTGTGTGTGTGTGTGTGTGTGTGTGTGTGTGTGTGTAGTACATTTATGCATGAGCTCAAATACAGTATCGGGGATGCTATTATTGAGAATACTCTATAAGTCCGTAATTAATGTACTATTAAGTTCTGATCGAAAACCAATAACGGTACGACAAAGGTACATAACAGTTATGTATATGTTGATGTAAGCTTCGATAGTTCTTTATTTTTCTGGAAATACTTTTCTTTGTAATTGGGTTAGATTAAGTGACATTTCATAATATACATATATATATATATATATAGGTATAGGTCTTGCTTTATCAACATACCAAACTTTTTTTTTTTTTTTTCGAAGACCGTTGTGACTAAGTTTCTATAAGATCAGTCATTTTTGTTTAAAGTGCACGCAAAGTTATAATTGATATTACTTTGCCGGGCAAAGCTTAGACTATATTGGCGAAATATTATAGTTTATCTATCAACCATTCGGAAAAAGATTTCGCAATTACATTCGCAAAGAGCGGAAGTATTCAAACTTTTCCGAGAAAAGTCATAATTACAATAAAGGCTTACTTGTTTATTTGGCAACTCAGCCAGTAATTTAATTAGCCTTGGCATTAAATTTTAAAACAGCGTTGCAGACTGTTGCCCATGATCGAAAATATAATCTCATTAAAATTTAATCAATCAATTATTTCCCAACTCGGTGCTATTCTAAAATTAACTTAATCGACCTTTCTATCTGAAACTAATATTCGAATTTAAAAAAAAAAAATCGCAATTTCGCAAATACAAATTCTCGAATTTTTTCGCCTACCCAATATGGGTGTTTCAATAACCCTCTCAAATACCTTTTATAATTATACCTAATTACTCAGATCGTTGATGTGTTGCCAACAATGAAATCTATTAAAACCTTTCATTCAAAAAGGATTATTCACCTTTTGCAGACACAACAAAGAAATATGATATTACTAATAGTCGTTATAATGTAATTCCTACAGGTAAGGGTATTATTATCATCATTCATCATTAGGCAAGCTTTTAAGGCTGAAGCTCATTCCGACATTGGTCCTAGTTTTTTATATATATTATTATACCTATTCTGTGCAAGCCGTTTCGAATTCGTTTGAGTAGAAAAAATATGACATTAATTTGTTAAAATCAGTCCCATCAAAAAAATAAATGTAAAATGAGAGCCAAGTTCAGTATTATGGAATATAAGGTATATTGAAATTAAGGTTGTTGAGTACAACGACAAAAGAAGTGAGATCTAAGTGGGTGCCAAGTTCCATTATCCTCCCTGAAATTCATTTAATACCACATAAAATAACATTTCTTCTTATAATTTAGAATAATGTATTGTAGACTAAGGTCTGACTCTTATTATAGCTATCCTGTACCAGCCGTTTCGAATTCGTTCGAATATGATATTACTTCGTTAAAATCAATTCAGTGACATATACGTACATACATAGATATTATATACACATCTTCACTTCTTCACTTCCATTATAATATAGACTCATGCCCTAAGGCTTTTACGTGTTTTCCGAAGCACAGTAATGGAAACTGCCGACTTTCTAACTCCGTACTGCGACTGAGAGTTTCTCAACGAAAAATCACGATTAAATTCATTGCCTTACTACTCGAGCAGCTTTAGACAGAACCGCTTAATCGAACTCTGAAACCTCATTCTTTGATTATAGCTATTTTTTCTATAAACAACAACAACATGTAATAGACTGTAAATTTCCCACTACTAGGCTAAGGCCTTCTCTCTCTTTGAGGAGCAGGCTTGTAAAACATTCCACCACGCTGTTCGAATGCGGGTTGGTGAAATACACATGTGGATGAATTTCTATGAAATTAGACACATGCAGGTTTCCTCAAAAAATGTTTTCCTTCGACGCTGAACACGAGATGAATTATAAACATAAATTAAGCACATGTATATTCAATAGTGCCTGGGTTTGAACTCGCAATCATCGGTTAAATGCGCAAGTTCTAACCACTTTTCCATTTCGGCTCTATAAATCGAATGTCATTTTCCTGTAAAAAAACAGTTGAATGTTATATTTTTTCGCATTAAAAGCAGGCTAAAATGTAAAATATCGACAAAAAACTTTTAGGTGGACATTATGAGTTATATATAGATTGAATTGCGAGTCAGACCTTTTGCTAAAACTTTTGTCTCTGAACGACCCAGCGCTTGTTTCGTTCGCTTCGAGTTTGAAATGGATACGTGACGTTTTTGACTATTCCCTAGATACACTCTCATTTTTCAGTACATATAAAATTTTCATTTTTAGCACTGAGTCTCGGAATTGCGTTTCAACGGGTAAGCTAGCAATCGTACAATCTTTTCACGCGCTCATGACTTGTATTGAAAATCATTGAATTCTTGTCAAATTTCGATTGACATTTTAAAACTATATTTGCTTAGCTGAACTTGCTGTTATAGTCTAAATAAAAGTAAGACAAATTTTAATTTTGACGACCTCCGTGGTCGTGTGGTGTGTACGTCGGTTTTCATGAGTACCCCAGGTTTCCGAGGTCCCGGGTTCGATTTCCCGCCGAGTCGATGTAGATTATCATTAGTTTACTTTGTTGTCTTGGGTCTGGGTGTTTGTGGTACCGTCGTTACTTATGATTTTCAAAATCTTTTTTTCAAATCTCAAATTTATTTATTTTAAATTAAATTTTTTGTCAATTATAAATAACTATCCTACTCATGAAGATTACCTAATGTGGCGTTCCTTAATCGTAGTTCCTGAAACTCATATTGATCCATAATCCTGTATGTCTGTTTATCAGACCCTATTTCCTCGTAAGAGGATGTAATATCTAACATTCCTACTAGTATAGAGCTTGATGACCCAATAATAGATGTATAGCATCAATAAATAAATTCTGATGAAATATGTCTTTACTCTGCAACATAAGGGAAATACTAATAATCAAGGAAGTGAAATGAAAAGTTAATTTGAAAAGTAAGTAATCTATTTTATTTCTGATAAAAAAAGTCACCAAATCTAAAATTTTTGATGGAAATTATGTATACCCAAATCTAAGCAACAATATTAAAATTCTTATCGATGACAAAAATATTGATAATGTGACAATACAGATAGATAATATAGCAAATAATTTCAAGCAGTTGTCGTAACTTAAATTATAGGTGTTGTGGTATTAGTTACACTATTCATCATCATTTCAGCCGAAGGACGTCCACTGCTGGACATAGGCCTCCAAAGATCGCCACAACGCCCGGTCTTGTGCAGCCCGCAACCAGCGGATTCCCGCGACCATCACCAGGTCGTCGGACCACCTTGTGGGGGCCTACCCACGCTGAGTCTTCCGGTCCGTGGTCGCCACTCGAGAACACGTCGGCTCCATCGGCCGTCCGTTCTTCGAGCAATGTGTAGTTACACTATTAGTTACACTTTATTAAACATAGAAAAAATATATATTAGATAGATTGATATGAACTTGTTGATTTTATCTGGCTATCAAAATGACGTCAGTAAGGCAAAAATACAAACACACTACAAGAAAATCCGTTAATAAATTAATTGCTTTAAATAAATCGGCCAAAACAAAAAAAATGGGAAATATTTAACAATAACATACGTATGTGTTCATTTTCAATTTATATAAACTCCTAACTGGTTTTAACTGGTGTTACGAAACCATTGCCAGCTAAAACACCCAGAAAGTCGGCCAGGGTTAATCCCATTCCGTCCAATGGCTCCCAAATCGAGCATTGTGTAGTTCGCCTAAAATAAATTTCAATGTTACGACTCTACAGTTTTTTTTTTTTCGTTTTATCTGACTCAATCTATCCATTTTTTTTGGAAAAATAAAATGATACATATTATTCACATCAAAATTAAATCAAAATATGCTTTCTTCAATGAGGCTTTTACAAACGCTTTTGAAACGCCTTAATGTAGATTTCGAGAGGAACCGGTAAGAAAATTATTAGTTACTTATTTTCAACATTTGAAATATAAATAAAAAAAATTAAAAAGCAAAGTTATGTTGGTTAAATACAATTATATATGTAATATACATACATCATGCCTGGAAGTCAATTAGTATTCATCAAATTATAAATGAAACAATAATATGCAAAGATTTTACTTTCCGTATAACCTTATGACAGCTGTTTGTGATTTTAATATTAGGTCTGGAACAAGTTTTATTTACATAATCTGTATTACAAATTTTTAACAACCACGGGCTCATATTTGCCCGTGCCTTTTTTACATATTATTGTAATACGTTTTGGCGTTTTAAAGTCTAATGTTACTGAATAGCAGATCTTTGGTGGATTTAAATATTTACGTCAAATTTCCCACTCATCATATTTTCTATTAACAATAAATAATTCTCAGTTGTGTTCCGGATTGAAGAATGAGTGAACCAATATAATTACAGGAACAAAGGGTATAATAACATATCAGTTCATAGAGTTCTTTGCGTATTGTCAATGTAAGGATTGGTTAATATTTCTAACGCCACCAATGTATACTCGTATGCACATCGGCGTAAATGATCTCTTCTTTAAATCAAGATTTATACATAAACCATTTTTAATTCATTTTTGTTGACTTAATAAAAGTAATTTTTATGTAATGAAATTACATGTACATATATAAATAGGATCGTTAGAATCTACACGTTTATATGAAATTCTATCACATGAGAGTCGCAACAAAAAATAATAAAAATTGTATTTTATATACATAACATAAAAAAATAAGTAACTAAAAGTTAATAAGAACCTCGTCGGATCAGACCTAAGAAACCTCGTTAGTTCTTTACGTGTTTTCATTATACAATAGCTTATGATTATGCCTTATAATAAAACAAAAAGTAAATACTTTAGCACCAGAAAAACACATGACTCTTTTCTTAGATTCAAATGCACGAAATCGATTTTAATTCCAAATATTCCATTCTAAAACATTGGTTTATTCCTCATCATGATGTTCAAACAAATAATATTAACAGAAATTCAACAAACAACAATATTACTATACCAATAGCTATTAATTCGAAGCTCCAAAGCAAACGTTTGAAATCCCAAGCAAACCTACGCAAACCGAATCACCGACCACTCACGAAATTGAAGGAATTATATTATTATTATTTTAACCAATGAAATTTGTTTATTTATAAATTATATCCAAACAAACGCAATAACTGCACGGCTACTTTTATTTTCACCAATGGAAAAAGAAAATTATCACGTGATAGTTTTAGTTTGCCCTCTAATGTAATCATGCATCAATATTTTTTTCTCATTTTCTATATCAGTTGAATTGGTTATTTAATTACACTAGCTATACCCGCAACTTTGGGCTCGGTTGAATTTAACCAAACAAATATTTTTGTTGCCTAGGTTACTCGTTATTACACCAGCTATCCACCAGTGTAAATCATGTCAAAATCGGTCGAGCCGTTACAGAGATTAGCCGGAACAAGCAAATAGACAGACAAAAATTAAAAAAAAATCTTTTGATAAATATACATAAAAAAATAGTAAAAAACTCCCATTTTATTACACATATGTATAGATTATAATGTAGTGATACACAAATATTGCATATATATTTATTTATAATCTGTGTTTCAATATCTGTATGAATATTTTTTATTAAAAAATACCAGTCCACATTGATAATACAGTACAAGACTACAGAGTAGATTACAGTCCCTTTGTCGTCTGGACGCTTTGATCTTTTAAGCTACGTAACAAAATTTAATGCAATTTTCACAAATAAACAAATTTACTTCAGAGAAACGTAGAAACTATATACATATATAGCATGTATATTATAATAGAAAATAGCCTAGAGTTGCAATTGTCCATGCCAAAAAACAACAAGATTTCTTTATCATATTTGTTCTAGATAAACTATCCTAGCCTAGTTTTATTGTACCTGTGCAAAGCTCGGATACGTATCTTGTAATAATATACATAATTTCAAAAATATATTCCAAGTACTAAAGATTTAGAATTGTAGTCCAAACATTCTATTGTAGGATGTATTTTATGTATTTTTGAAATGTTGAAAAAGAGTAACTACTATCCGAACCGGTGGTAGCTTTACTTAATTGTAAAATGACTATTCAAAAGTTCTCGTAAAAGCCTTTTTTTTTCTCGTTAGCAAAACGCATTACGCGCTTCCCCCACGTGATGGAAAGTGGGGGGAGGGCGTGGTACTCCCCAGAGCCCTGGACGCCGAGTGCGCCCAAGTACGCTGGGTTTACCCACTAATATACCAGCGGTACCCTCTCCGTCTTTCGATGGACGCCACGAGATCGCTTACGCATGCTACCTTGACGCCCTGCGGCGCCCATTGAGGTGGTGGGAGAAGGAGCGCGTAGCGCCTTTTCCTCCGCCCCGGTCGTCTTCTGCGGAGCGAGTCAGCGGCGGCACTCTCTTCTCGCTCCCGCTCCGCGGCTTTCTTCTGCGACATGACATTTTCGCAGAAGGGGAAAATGTCATGTCGCAGACCAATTCTCGTAAAAGCCTACATGAATAAAGTTAGAACAACATATTGTTAATAAAGATTTAAATTATTGGAAATACTCATATCTTCCGTATTTGTACTGAACATTAAAATATATATTGTGTCACGCCTCAGCGAAGAGAACAAATAACAAAAATGATTGACATTAATCTGGTTATAACTGGTTATCAATGAGGACGAACAAAATATGTTATTACTGTGTAAAGACGACAGTAAAAAAATACTCAAAGGAAAAAAACAAAATTCCAACTGAAAACGAAGTTTAACGTTTAAGAATTTAAAACTAGAAAGATTGTACACAAGTAATTCAATTAGTGCAGAACGGCCATTTTAAAACTACCAAGAATCGTAGTCATTATTTCGTTCTCGTTTAAATTATACAAATTGGAAACAATGCATCGAAACTACGCAACAATGAATGAAGGACCGTGGAAACGTTCGCTATGAAGTGGTTTAAACCACAAGCTTTGGAAAATGTTTGCATTTGGTTTGCGATAGAATTTGTAACTAATTCAAATTTAGCGAATTATTTGGATCAAACGATGGGACGAGACGTGATGTTTTTATTATTATAATCATGCCATTTACTGGGTGGTAGGGTTTGTGCAAGTCCTTCTGGGTAGGTACCACCCACTCATCAGTTATTCTACCGCCAAATAATAGTACTCAGTATTGTTATGTTCCGGTTTGAAGGGTGAGTGAGCCAGTTTAACTACAGGCACAAGGGACATAACATCTTAGTTCCCAAGGTTGGTGGCACATTGACGATGTAAGGAAAAGTTAATATTTCTTACAGCTTCACTGACCACTTACCATCAGGTGGCCCATATGCTCGTCCCCGAACCTTTACCATAAAAAAATGCCGTTGTGTCATCATATTCCTGTTACCAATTTCATTAAAGTAATCTGTTGCTGGTTTCAAATAATACATTTTTCTTTATGGAGTTATTATTGAAATCTCTGGATAAATTAATAAACTTCGGTCATCATCATCGACCTAATCTGATCAATCCGATGTATAGTTATTCAAACGCTTGGAATATTCACGTTTTTGTGAATTGAAGAACTGGCAGCCAACGTTGGCCAAACAAAAAGACCAACGTTGGCTGATACGGCCCATGTTTTGAACATATACATTAATATGGGTGTATGTTAAGAGCTTATGATTTTTTAAATCAAAATTTTAACATGTGGTATTTGGTTTCAAAATTTTGATACGTTAACATGCACTCATCAAATATTAAACCGCCAAACATTACTGTATTTTTAGTAAATACTTAGTTTCTTGCCAGTTCTTTTTGATAAAATCTACTTTCCAAACCGGTGCTTGTAAAAGTCTACTTGAATAAAGTTTATTTGTTTTTATTTTTTGATTAGTACTCAGTATTGGGAAAACATCGGTGACCGTATGAAATAAAAACCTTTTCTTAGTATATAGTTAGTTACCAAAATACCTATTTCCCTTCCAATTAAACTATATTACTAAGTAGTGGAACTTCAACGACCTAAAGTTTTTATAAATTAAAAAAAACCGCCTTCAAAAATGAACTAAAAAGAAAAAAATAATCAGTTACATCCATATCCAATTTACGGTTTTTTAATCACCTCTCAAAGTCGGTGCCAACATTGCTATATATGCATATAGGTACATAATACATACATACAAAAACTAGATCTATTTATTGTATAGATGACACCATTAGACCTTACTATCGATACAAATTAAATGATTTCAATATAGGAATTTATTTACTTTGTTGGCACCGCCTTCAAAAGGTGATTAAAAAATCGTAAATTGGATATGGATGTAACTGATTATTTTTTTCTTTTTAGTTCATTTTTGAAGGCGGTTTTTTTTAATTTATAAAAATTTATTTACTGCTTTTCAGTGTTGTTTTGTTATTTATAATTACAATTGGTAGTGTTTGTCATTCACTTTAATGCCGTTAATCATTGAGGAGTTCTCCTGGTAGTCCACCATCAGCTAGACTTCATCATAGGCATTTTTACTAACATCAATTGCTTGACGAATATCTTAAAGAAATAGAACTAAGCCCGTAAAATAGTTACTTACTAATAGGTTCTGATTACTAGTTGTGGTCTTCATCATCAGTTCCACTTCATCAAATGTCACTTTTCGTGAGCATATGACCAAGGCACTTTGAATAAAACCGAAATCACTATAGGTGTGCCTATAAAATTTGAGGAGTTCCCTCGATTTCTCCAGGATCCCATCATCAGATCCTGATCTCCTGACAATGGGACCACCTGTAAAACATGCCCTTTCAAACAAAAAAAGAATTGTCAAAATCGGCCCAGCCATCTTCGAGTAATTCGGTAACATACATAAAAAATAAAAAATAAAAAAGAGCCCCGACGAATTGAGAACCTCCTCCTTTTTTTGAAGTCGGTTAAAAAGTATCAGCGATTTTCACAATGCTAAACCATTTAAAAAACCGCTTCCTCGCGTTACTTATGGCACTTTCATAGTTAAACACAGCATATATTTACGCATTTATGTAGCATGTGTACACGGGGAAGGCATAAATTGTTCCCAAACCTCTTATAAATTGTTTTGAAACATCTAATCCTCAAATCTCGAAGTAGTTTGGGGATCTTATATCATATGGGACGCTGTGTTACATATACAATATGATAACACAAAATCATATTCAGTTTAATTTAAATAGACTCAAGATCGAGATAAAATGACTGTGCTTATATTTTCTAACTAAAGAAGAAAGGAAGAATACTTTTGAAAAGGATTTTCGAATATTGGAATAGTTGAAAAACATTATTAATCTATATACATACGTAATAGTGAAACACCCCTCGCTGATTATTTACGAAATTTAACACATGCAAATTTAAAATTTGGCAGGTAGATTCCTAATAGGTTATAGACACCCGCTAAGAAATTTACAAAATTCCACCCTAAGGGGGTAAAACAGGGGTTGGGAGGTTGTGTTTGATAAATTTCGCTCGGGTAAAACCGCAGATTTAGCACGTGTAACTATATATAAATCTACATATACATATTTCACCGCTGTAATTGTCATAATATAATATTTATAAACTATTAATAAATTTTTGCCACTGAACAAAAACTCTTGAGAAAAAAAGAAATCCAATAAACAGCGATATAAATACATTTGTGTCTTAAATCTCTGAAAACGGCTGGTGTGCTTTTTACCATGAAATGAGTAGCACGTGTTGTTGAGAGTACGGCTTCTTATTTAATCCATCAATCTCCTCACGTCTAAACGGAGAGGATAAATGCGAATGTAATTTGCAATTCCCCCAAAACAGGTCTTACGTCGCGAGAAGCTCGCGTTAAATATATGAGTATGGCTTTGAAATAGGTTACTGTTGGAATAACTAAAATAAATACAAAATTAAGTAACGAAATACCGAGATACGGAGAAAACGTCGAATAAATAATGATGTAAATATTAAACGAGTTTGGATATTTTTTTTTAATTTTTGTTTCAAATACGCCACCTAAAGTAACTCTGTCCATAAACATTGGTACTGTAAGAATAATTAACCACCACAGTGAACCGTGTAAAGCAAGATACTGTCTCCTGAGTTCTAGTTATACTAGCTCACTCGCTTTTCAAATAAAACACCAAAGTGGATATTGATTTGGATGGTACCCAGATGGGTTTGCAGAAAGACCAGCCACCAAGTGAATTATTGGAAGTTGTGATTTTACGGACTTGTTAGTTTAGTAGCTAGCTTATTATTATATTACGCTACAAGATGTTTGCAGTTCAAGCTGATTAATTCGATCATAAAAAATATGTAAGTGAGCAATAAGTTGATGAAAGTAAAACGTCTAATTGGTGGAACGTCTAACGTGGAATTGGTATTTTTTATTTCTAGGCCGGATATATAATTTTTTTTCTGACACACTATGCAATTAAAGTGATGGAAAAGAGGAGCGGTTGTCTTGCCGGTTATTCTTTATAGATTCTTCTTTCCGAACCGGTGGTAGCTCGACAATTAATTCAACACTACATATAAGATGTTCAAAGATGCTTGTTTGTGGTAACATTAACAGCCTGTAAATTTCCTACTGCTGGGTTAAGGTCTCCTCTCCCTTTGAAGAGAAGGTTTGGAGTATTTTCCACCATGCTGCTCCAATGTGAGTTGGTGAATGTACATGTGGCAGAATTTGATAGAAATTAGTCACATGCCGGTTTCCTCACTATATTTCGATTCTCCGTCGAGCATGAGATGAAGTATAAATACAAAATATGGACATGAAAATTCAGTGGTGTTTGTCTGGGTTTGAACCCACAACCATCTGCTCGTCTAGTCGCTGGGACAAAAGATGCTTTCATGAGTCAGGAATAAAAATTATTATGTTTTTGAATTTTGCACGTGATTTCAATAAATCCTTCTTTGAGCAAGGCATTCGATTATATACTAAAATTCCCGACATATTTTTAATTTTGTCGTTTCATAAATTTATATCATTTGTAAAAAAATACATGAGTAAATAAAGGTATATTGTTCAATACAAAATTATATAGATGATAAAAAAGCGTACAGTTAATACTTGAAGACTTTCAGGCAGAATGTATTATACACGTACATAACATGACTTTAAATTTTTAAATGTTGAAAAAGAGTCCTCTGATCTTTTTGCCGGTTATTCTCAGTAGAATCTGTATTTCGAACCAGTAGTAGCTTCACTTAATATCATTTGTTGAATGACGATTTAAAAATGTTTGTAAAAGCCTCCTTGAATAAAGTATATTTTGATTTGATTTGAGATAAGAACGACTCGTATGCCGTGACGGAAAATAAAATGACGCTCTTTTATGCCTTCATGCCTCTCAGCCACCGCTCTCAATTATTTTATGCGTGTGTATGTACATTCAACTCTTTGTCGTTATATATTATTTCCAAACGACTTTAAAAAAGGATATCTATTCGTTTTCGCCATGAAAACCCTACAATATATCTAGCAAAAAATAATACGAGAATACTCAAAGTAAGATGTTTTTACAAATTAACTTATATACTATAATATAACGTGTCAATTAAGGGACCCGTATCGCTTCTTTCTCTTGATTGAGGCGCGTGCCCATGGCTGACACCGGCTCCAAAAATAACAACAATTGTATCTATAATAATCGTTAATTCACTTTTAATTAGTTTAATATTTTTCATTTCATTTTACTTAGAAGAACTCTAAACAATATTTTGAACACGCAATTATTTTTAGTACTTTTTAGTGCACATAAATTTGTTTTGAAATAGTGTATCATTTGTAGTCTATTTTTTTTTTGTAAAAAATGTTTGCTTATTTTTTTTTTATATAAATGTCTTAGTTTCCTTAATCATAAATTATAACAAAATCCATCGATTTCGATGTTTCTCAGCTTCCAGGAAACATTTTCAAGCGACTGAATATTTCCTTTTTAACTTATTTAACAAAGTTTTAGATAATGAAGGTTGGATGTTTTAAAATATATTTTGAGAATATTTCAGGGAACAAGCTTAAGGCGTGGACGTATTAGCACTGAGTGGGCTGTTATGGTTCGGACGGAATTTTTTGGGTGCTATTTATTCTTTTGGTAGTGTACGGTTATAATATATATATTATTATATTTATATATAAAAACATTAAATGCTTAAATATATATATACAAATATGAACTAAAACTAGTTACTGTATAAATCTTGACCACGTGGAATGGTGGCAAGAATGCTAGCAGCATTTCCCCGTTGAATCGCAATTCCGATCCTCTGGGCAAAAAACGAACCAGCCCTCCTGTCACCAGTGGAGGCAATGAGGCGAGGTGTTATACTTTTGATGAAGCTTTTTGCTATTTATATATTGGTATACTATAACACTCCATGATTAAAATCTAATTTTGTTCGCTTATGTCTTTGTCAGCTATTTTATACGAACAATTATTTTAATAAGATATTAAATTTATACTTAAGGTTTTAGTGTTAACAATTCTTATGTATATCAATAAAATATAATATACTGTATGCCGAGAGTGTACTGTAATATGATGAATAAAATTATGATTATGATGATGAGTGATGTGTTGTTAACGAAATTCGGGCTCGTTTCCGAAGACACATTCTTCTTGGGAGCGCTCCCTTGATCTTCACACACTTGAAGAACACAAGCGAAGGGATAGGTGATATTATTTAAAGGATAGGAAGGAAATATAGAAGGAATAATAATTCATTACACTAGCTAACTGTTAAACGAGGCACACTCACGATGCACACACGAGAAAGGAAGTAAGTCACATGACAAAATCATACCATGGACAAATGACAACGTTAAAATGTTTGCTTTATTCCTAAATACGCTACATATACCATTATCAATATAGGTATATAAAAGATAGAATTATAAAATTCAGATTGTACATGTGTATATTGCACATAACTATGCACTATAATATGTTCTGTGTTCAGCTGATCTCCCTTGAAATTTGATATCGATCAGGATGACATCATAGAAACTCCGCCAACCAGTTCAAAGCAGAACCCAAACAACAATTTGAAGATCAGTTATATGAGAGCGCTAATGATATTAGTTTGACACGGTTCTTAAAGGGGAAATAAAAAAAAAACAAATTATAACCGGTTAAAACCAGTTATTCCATTTATAAAAAAACTAGAACTGTCAACAGAATACAAACTTAGTTTTTTCAGGAAATCCCTCAATTACGTGGGACGTGGATGGGTCGCTTGGTAGGGATCTTATAATATTTTTCATATCATTTTTCTAAATCCAAGCTTAACATCGGATTCAGTACACCGTGAGATAATCACGGAATAATTTATAATTCGAGGACCTTATTTTATAAGCAGTTTACTCAAACATTATATCGTATATTCATATTAAAATATAATTTGTATTTGTATTTGGATAGGTACCACCATCAGTTATCCTACCGCCAAATAACAGTACTTAGTATTGTTGTGTTCCGGTTTGAATGGTGAGCGAGCCAGTGTAACTACAGGCACAAGGGATATAACATCTTAGTTCCCAAGGTTGATGGCATTGACGATGTAAGGAATAGTTAATATTTCTTACAGCTTCATTGTCTATGGGTGATGGTGACCACTTAGGATCAGGATAATGTCGAAATATCGAGCTCCACCAAACAAAAATAAAAAACATGGTAAATATTCCGAAATTAATAATGTAATATCACATAATCAAAATTTGTATTGGGATTACGCAAAAAAATAGTAACTATGCTCAACAAAACTACCGTGAGATGAAAAGCCAAGTAGTTTCATAATATTATAACATTTCCAATAAGTCAATATGCCACTGATGTGACCTCGAAACCTGTAGGCATATAACTTTTGCAATATGACGAGAAATTTCACGACAAAGCCCGCTGTATACTAGAGCCTTCAAAAGCATACGACTGAAGTTTACTTTAACACATTCCTTTCACATGCACGCGTTTTGGAAACATACGTTTATATATTTGGATCATTACTGTTCGTTTTTTAGTTTACATACACCGGTATTTTATTTAATATTATTTGATATATAATAACTTACAGCTTATTTATTAAAAACAATAACTATAACTGATTCCAAAGATAAGTGATTAGGCAACTTATTCAGTAATTCTTTCACAAGTTGATAAAACGTTTGTAAGCACAACACTCGTATTTGAATTTAATTTTCCTTAAAAATTATTAATAAATCTATGCTTTTTATATGTAATAGGTAGGTTGGATAAATGACCAGTCTGATTGTAAGGCACCATTGTCTATAGACATTCTCTTTGTAATAAATATTAAATGCCAGTTTTGGGAACTGAGATGTTACGTTTCTTGTATCTGTATTACTTATCTTGTATTACACTGGCACAAAGTTAAACCCACCATTAGTAAGATATTGCTATTTGACGTGGCATTGGACCGAGTCATGAGTGGGTTTTATATACATATACAAGCTGGCACCAAGCTCTCCCACTAAGTAAAATTACAATGTAAAACTAAAAGTTACTTTTCATCAACTCGCAAATATAAAAAAACGCTCGTTTTTTGCGGAGATTTTTATTCGTGAGTTTACAATATATGGAACGTTTGGCGTGCCTCACGTGAATACTTAGCTCTATTGAAGTAGCACAATATCGTACTTAAATCCCAAACTGTGACATATGGCCTCTGTAACATGCCACTCGGGCTTCATATGTATTTACACTATAACAGAGATTACCTATATGTGCCAATGCCCTTAATATTATAACGAATTAACATTTAATTACTTACCGATAGCACAGTGATTAGAACACATGCATCTTAGCATAAATTTGTAGATTCAACCTAGATAAGTACCACTATTTTCATGCGCTGAATTTCATTTTGTAATGCCTCAAGCGCTTTCTGGTAAACTGTATTTCACAGTAACACACACTGTAATCGCCTGTTAGTATCCCACTGCTGGGCTCCTCTGCCTTTGAGGAGAAGGTTTGCAGCTTATTACATGACGTTGCTCCACTACGGATACACATGTGGCAGAATTTTGTTGAAATTAGACACAAGCACGTTCCCTCACGATGTTTTCTAAATAAATACGAATTAAGCATTTGAAAACTCAGTGGTGCTTGCCTTGGCTTTAGCCCGCAATAATCGGTTAAGATCAATGCGTTCTAACCACTGCTCCATCTCGACTCGTCAAACTATATATGTCGGATGAAATTCTATTATGTGTTACCTATTAGAGCAGCCTAGATGAATACGGAGTAGAGTATAACCCCCCTTGTTTAATAAGAGAATGCTTTAGCCCAATGGTCAGACTTTTAAATACACTATTTGCTATTTTTCTTTATGTATACATATATAAATTGTATTACTTTTTATAAGTAGCTTCTTATCTTGTTGCAAAGTTGCAATGTCGAGTTATTGAAGTCTTAAAGCGTGATATAAAAGCTGAGTGTGTAAAATATTAAAATATAGCGCATAGGGGACGGATATACTTGCATACAATCTTGGGCCAGAGCGAAATGAAAATGAAATCATATGGGTGTAATACTAACCTTTTTTAAAACTAGAAACAGATTCACTTGATTAAATAAATAATAGCACGAAAATGGCCTTCCCCTCCTTTGTTTATCTTTCTTGATAAACTCAAATATGACTGACTGGCTTATCAAATTTTGGTTTCGGATATTATTGGTTTAGATATTAGCATTTAAATGATTGATGTAGATCCCATTAGTGCAAACACCGGACAGTTCGTTCATAATAATGTTAATAGTACAAAAACATTGAACGAATAAGATGAGGAATAATAATACATATGACAACAGCATTCAAAGAAAAGTTACTTAAGTGACATTTATAGTTTTACAAATAGTTTTTTTTAATTACATTAACAAGAATATAAACAAATGAATACGTTTATATTGAATTAATGTTCATATGTATAATGATAAATGGGATCGGTATGGATTAATAAAAAAATGGCGATCAAGTTGTTATCGGAATTAAAATTAAAGCGAATGTAGTTAAGAGGAATAGTATTGTATCGCAAACCAAGATTATTCAAGAATTGTTAGTAGCAGACAGTATAGTACCATATTTGTCGCAGAACAGATAACCGTTAGGGAAAATGTGTTCTACAGTGGAGACAGAGACAGCGTCTCGGCAAACGTAGTGTAGGACGTCCTCGGGCACGGTGGTGTGACGACTTGCGCAAGACGGCTGACAGGAGCTGGATGCGAGTAGCCCAAGAACGATCTCAGTGGCGTGCAATTGGAGAGGCCTATGTCCAGCAGTGGACGGAAATTGGCTGATGGATTGGATTGGAGAGAGTAGTAGAGATAATCATTGAAATATATGAAGCTTATGCATTAATTTGTGTGTTTACTACTTCAATTGGATTTAAATATACCTATTATAGGACTTGTGACGTTTATTAGTTCATTGGTTCATTTATTACAAGATGTCATTGTCACAGGAAAGTGGTAAATATATTTATATGTCTATTGAAAACAAAATGTCTTCGACGGAGTCTCTTTGAACACGCACCGCACTGAAGAAGTAAAATTCGATCACATCACATCATGATATCGAGTTTTAGTTTCTCGAACGTTACGGGGTCTAATAAGCTACGTACCGGTATTATAACAGTTTTATTACGCGGTCTAAAACGCAGGAATGGAACAATAAAAAAATGATGCCACTGCCAACGTGTTGAGGATGTATTTAACAAAGTAAGAATACTTTCATTTGTGTTACAACAATGTTATCTATATACACAGTATCATAGAATACATTGATAGCGTCTGTGGTAATGATTGTATGAACGCGAGAGTATATATATGTATAGAGTATGTATAGCAAGGATAAGGTTATAACGCCAAGTTTCCGACTCCACAAAGTTAATAAATCTTTCTTGGACCAAGTCATTGCTTTCTGTAATAAAACATCATAGAAATTTTTAACTTTGCCGATTCATTCTTTAAATCGTTTATTAAAAAGTTTTTATAAATAGTATTCGATTCACGAAAGTAATTTGTGTTTAAAAACATATAATACTTATTGACTTGTAGGCAAGTTATTTTTTTATGTAATAGGTGGCAAACGAGCAGGAGGCTCACCTGATGGAAAGTGACTACCACCGCCCATGGACATCTGCAACACCAGGGGGCTTGCAGGTGCGTCGCCGGCCTTTAAGGAAGGAGTACGCTCTTTTCTTGAAGGTTCCCATGTCGTATCGGTTCGGAAAAACCGCCGTCTTATATAATAATAGGTTGGGGAAAAAGTTTCTTCGTATTTTATATGAAAATTCAAAAAGTTTTTTTTATAGTTTATTTACATTTGACTAAAGTATGTAGGTGCCATTTTGTTCCATAACTTTTTGCCATCTTGTTGGTAGTGACATGATCCCATTGCTGTAAAAATTTTAGGGCTTCTGATCGAAAAACTGCGACAAGTGGTTTTGGCAGTGCTCTCGTGATGTTAACCTGACACTGCCTAAGGAATTCTGCAGAGACCGAAACAGATGAAAGTCTGAAGGTGCAAGGTCAGGACTATACGGAGGATGCATTAATACCTCCCAGCCAAACTCTCGTAATTTTTGTTGAGTGACTAAAGATGTGTGAGGTCTAGCGTTGTCATGGTGAAAAACCACACCCCTTCTGTTGATCAATTCTGGCCGCTTTCTCTCAATTTCTTGCTTCAATCTCATCAATTGTTCGCAATACAGTTCTGAATCGATGGTCCTGCCGGGCGGTAACAGCTCATAATGAATGACGCCCTTCCAATCCCACCATACACACAGCATTACCTTGTTGTGAGTTAATCCGGGTTTTGCCACAGTCTGTGAAGCTTGACCGGCCTTTGACCACGATCTTTTTCGCACGTTCTTGTCGTATGTGATCCAGTTTTCATCACCAGTTATCAGCTTCTTCAAAAATGGTTCGGTTTCATTACGTCGTAATAAAGAATCACAAATGAGTACACGGTTCATTAGGTTTCTTTCAGTGAGTTCATGAGGCACCCATATATCGAGCTTTTTTGTGTACCCAGCTTTATTCAAATGAGTCAAAACCGTTTTGTGGTCAATTGCCAGTTCTTCAGCTACATCGTAACTACTAATATGCCGATCTTGCTCCACTTTTTCAAAAATGGCATCAATTTGGTCCGTAACAGGGCGACCAGAGCGAGATGCATCTTTTATATCAAAATTTCCGGCTTGAAAACGCTTAAACCAAACTTGCGCTACTCTCACAGATACTGCATTAGATCCATAAACATCACAAATTTTTTTCGCGGCTTGAGTTGCATTTTTACCTTTTTTATAGTAAAATTTTAAAATGTATCGAATTTCTTCTTTAGATTCACTCATTTTAACAACAACAAAAACAAATGAAAATCACACAAATTCCTTATTTGAATTTGGAAGTGCCTTCTTTAAAATTAAAACTTTTTAATGATACCAAAACCAGCCAGATACAAATGGTATAGCCAAAGAGATTTTATTACAAGTTCATACATACTATATGCGAAAAGACTTTTTCCCCAACCTAATATATAAGACAAGACGAAAAAAACTTATAAGTTTTATTATATTTAAGTGACATTGCCTTATTTAAATATTGTAAAAAAGTGAGTTTAATGCCGTTACTTCTCGATAGCATCTTCATTCTATCAGTCTTTGTATGTTTCAAAGAATTTTGACTTGGTTCTAGAATTTTATTGATCTTTGATAGAATTTATACTAATAAATAAATTCGGGTTAAAATAAGTATTTCCTCTTTATTGTCCATTGTTGTCGATGTTTAATATAAAACGCACAACACTCAAATATTGGAGATTACAGTGATGGAGGAGAGGGGTTGTGATGACGTCATACTTTACACCGTGACGTCAGACAAATCTATCTTAATTTCAAAGTACACTGGGGTTCAGCTGAGCTATTGAAACACATTATATCTAAATATCATACATTGCTTGTATATATAGATAGAAACGCAAAATATGCGATACATTTCTGAGTATTAAATATAAAATCGAACTGTTTTATTAAATTTTGTTAAATTAATTCAATATTTCAATAGTTTTCTATTGAAATAAACTCAAATAAGGCCAACAGTATTAACATTTTGTCACCGAGTTCTAAAGTTTTGTAATATGAGCAAAATAATATTTGTTTGACGTCTAATGGAATTTAAACATTATTCTTATGAACAATAAGTTCAAATTCGATTGGATATATGCCGGGTTTTTATTTACAGCGATGTCTGTAATAAACCTCATTAGCGATAGTATGTTTCGTATGTCATTTAAAAAAGACACATTACGTTGTTTTGAAGATATTATTGAAAGCATAAATTATAATTAGGGAATGAAATTTTGAACTGAGATTTACAAATGGTTGGGACGTGGATCTTAAACAAAGTTTTTATAGACTTAATATACCTAACACATCTCATGCTTAGTGGTAAATATAAAAATCGTAAAGAGAAAACTCGCACTGTTTGGGAGATAATTCCATATATGTATACAAAACTATATTGGAGCACTGTGAAATATACTGATTAATATTTGAGATTAATAGATTTCGTTATCATTTTGAACAATCACTTTAAAAGTTCCGAATATATATTTTATAATCGGAAAGGCTGAGATGCTCCAGTGGTTAGAACGCGTGCATCTGAACCGATGATTGCGAGTTCAAACCCAGGTAAGCACCACTGTATGTATGTGCTTAATTAGTATTTATAATTCATCTCGTGCTCGGCGGTGAAGGAAAACATCGTGAGAAAACTTGCATGTGTCTAATTTAATCGAAATTCTGCCACATGTGCATTCCACCAACCCGCAATGGAACAGCGTGGTGGAATATGTTCCAAACCCTCTCCTTAATGGAAGAGAAGGCCTTATCCCAGCAGGGGGAAATTTGCAGGCGGTTGTTTTACTTTAATTTACTTTAATCGCAAAGGTAAACTATCCACATTTTTATGACACTTTAACGTCAAATATCGCGGTTAAGGATTGTTCGAGAATGAACTGGAATTACTGTCTCAATAATATATGGAAATACTTCTAAAACGCTAACAGCCAACCTTCAGGAGTGTAAAGATACAGAAGAATAAGGAGACGCATAAATTGGTTATATACTATGTCCATGTCTTTGAGTCAGGCAAACATCATCCACTGTTGGATATAGGATTCTTTCAACGCTCATGTTATTTACATAATGATTTATTCTTTACCATTATTGATATCATATTACAGACCCAATAAGTATATATTACATTAAATGATTTGCTATACCTTTATAACAAAATGTACGAACTTTTTACCTTGGAAAATTTTGTTCATGCTACTAAATTAGGAAGCAATGCAAACTATTGAGTTGATAATAAGTATTTGTTTCTCAAAGATATAGCACTGTAAGAAATATTAACAACTCCTTACATCGTTAATGAGCTAACCATGGGAACTAAGATATTATGCCCCATGTGCCTGTAATTACGTTGGCTCACTTACCCTTCAAACCATAATAAGCAAGAAGGGATAATTGAATGAGTATACTAAGAAAACACAAATACCAAGCAAAAATGTAAAGGCAAAATAAATTTGTACAGAGCTGAACTTTAAATATCATGAAAAATATTTAAACTTTTGCGCATTTGAAAATTTGTATACACTTCGTATACATTTGTACACAAATATGATTTACTCGAAAGTTGTTTTGTGGGTTTGTATTTCATTTGCAATAATTATTATTGATTTTCAGTTTTTATTATTACATTTCAACCAAATACGTAAACGTATTACATCCTCTGCTTAACATAGAGTAATAATAGAAAAAAAAATGCTTCATTGGTAATATCCATTTACTAATTATATATTCTTACATTACATAAATAATTAGTATTATTGTATTCCAGTTAGTGTGAGTTAGCTAGTATAAATAAAGGTAAAAGAACATAGTTTTCAAAGTATAAATTGACGGTAATCACTATTCTAAGAATACGTCTCTAAAGAATAAGCCCTTCAAGAGTATGTACTTTAAATTTTATTCAATAATAGCTGTGACCGCGACCTTGTACGCGTTTGAATAAGTATTATTGTAGCCTAAATTACTCCTCATTATATCAGTTATCTGACAGTGAAAGTCCCGTCAAAATCGGTCCAGCCGTTCCAGAGATTTGCCCAACAAACAGACATACAGACAAAAATTGTAAAACATGTTATTTCGGTATATGTACCGTATGTATATACATATGCATTAAGTAAAAAAGGTCTATTTTAATATGACAAACCGACACTCCAATTTTATTATATGTATAGATAATCACACGACATCGTAAAGAGAAATAAAAGATGAAAATGTTTGCACAAACTCACACCTTTATTCTAGATTTAATCGCATCAAAAGCAAACGGATCTTTACAATTTTTCCTAAAGAATTACCTACAAATCGATTTAGCCCGCATGCGTTCCTATTTTGCGCTCTATTGATGAGTGAAGCTCGCTTAAAAATTAAAACCATTTCGTTTAAATAATGATTCAAAATAAATTACAAATTATATTATGAAAGTTTAACTGTTAACGGTTTTGATGTTAAAGCTATCCCATGTTAATGTATTGTATTATAAATTTAAACAATGTTTAAATAGATTCTATGTCATCAAGTAAAAATACTTTATTATAATAGTGTACAATAGTAAGGGACTTTTGGATTCAATATCGTTGATCCTGATAAAGAAACAAAGAAAAAAAGATGAACTGGAAAATAGTGATAAGTAAAGACTACTCATTATCATATCATTCTACTGCAGTTGGACGTAGACCTTTTTTTTTCTCGCTGGAAAAACGCATTACGATCTTCCCCCACGTGATGGAAGTAGGAGAGGGGGACTCCCCGGAGCTCCGGAGTGCGCCCAGGTACGCCGGGTTTACCCACTAAAAAAACCAGCGGTACCATCTCGTTCCTTTTGGCGGGCGCCACGGGATCGCTTACGCATGCTACCGTGACGCCCTGACGCTCACGCCAACGCCTAGGTGGGATTCTCGGGGTACAGGGGACCCCCCCCCTGGTCCCTGCGGTGCCTATGAAGTCGGGGAGAGTGTATTTCCTGTGTCACCCTGAAGGTGAGTGTGCCCCTCTTCTTCTCTATACAGCGACTCAATTGGGGACGGATCGCCTCCACTATCGCCAGGCCTATGGGTGACCCCAGATCCTCCTGCCATCAGGCGACTGAACATAGATGGATATCCCCAGCGTCACTGAACACGATCTTCAACTCATCTTTTCTACTTCCTACCATCGTTCGAACATCAACGCTCCATCCTACCATAAAGCATCCTCCAATAGACTTGTCAGTTCGCGGTCTCCAATCTAGAATATTCTTTTATCTCTATAATTTTGATGTATTGTGTACCCTTCGTTATCATTCAGCAGGCGCGTACAATACGACCTCCGGTGCTCCAATACCCTTGCAATTGAAAAAGCGATTGAGCAGAATTAGGGGTCTACGGTATTCATACAATCTCTTGGAAGGAGCCACCAGGCGAAGTTGACCACAGCAAGTGGAGAAGTCGTTTCTTCCAAGCTGGCAGTACTTTCGGAAATAGACTTCTATGGCCGATTATACGCATCGCATGCATCTCGATCTAATCCCGAAAATGAGGATTCTAGAGCTACATTAACACGTCATTTCTCCGAAGACCTGCCTGAAGTCAGTATCATCAAATCGAGACTGCTGACAGCCAAAAAATGAAAAAGCCCCTGGAGAGGGCGGCGTTACCATAGAATTATTAAAAGCAGGAGGTAAACCGGTACTTAGGGAACGCCCGAAAGATTTTTAAGTCTGACCTCTTCGAAGAGAGAACTTCGGAGGCATGTGGTCATCCTGTTCTTCAAAAATGAGACAAAACCCAGCTGAAGAACTATCAGCCCATATCCCTACTGAGCCACGTCTATAAGCTGTTTTCAAGAGTAATCATGAACCGTCTTGCGCGAAGATTCAACGAATTCTAAACCCCGGAACAGACCGGGTTTCAGACCGGATACGGCACCATAGACCACATCCACATAGTGCGGCAGATTATACAGAAGTCCCATGAGTATAATCGGCCCCTGTGGCTGGCGGCGTTTGACTCGGTTGATATCTGGACTGTTCTGTAGTTATCATAATATAAATATTATTTTTATTTTAAAATCTACCCACTCTTTTGAATATTTTAGAGAAGTTACGTTATGCCATTATATTTTACATTATTTGTGAGCTTTGCAATGCTGGAATTACTAATTTCCAGGTATATCCTAAGATATTTTACATAATGATACGCTAATGCGTTCATTGGCATGTCATTATCTTAATAAATAAAATCATCTAATATACACTAAGCCCATAATCAATAAGCCAATCACAGTATATGTCACGATAGTATGTTAGCATATTTATAATTTTAATATATTTCATCAATTAAGATACTTCCTTTATACTCGTATATGTAATACATGTCTGAAGCGAAGTAATGAAAACCCAGGTATCAGTTTGTGAAATTTAAAGTTCTCACTAGTCAAGACAATTAGAGCATAACCTTGGAGCGACCCTTCGCCCGGCGCATCAGGTATCAACTCGCCTTAGCGTGACCTTGAAAAAGTCTTCAAACATGGCCGACACTACAATATCAGGATAGGGCCGACATCAGTCTGAAGCAGTTGAGAGATTTCTGTGTGTAGTTGACCCAAACTTCCTTCGTGTATAATGCCTGGCAATATGATTAAAATCCACATATTACTGTATCTTAATTTGTTTGTGGAAGTTGATTAAGAAACGAACTGAATATGATAGGGTTTTTCCCTTAATTCAGACTATAGGAAAAATATGAATGTCGAATTAACTGTCCATGTAATTACAGTGGTTCGTTTAAACCGCATTACAGCAATACCAAGGATTAATTTATAGCAGTTTGGAATCCTGTGGAAAAAATCTTTTTCCTTAAACTAAAATAATTAATTATTAATTTTATCAACGCCACATTCAATTACTTATTTTTTCGTACTATTCCAATTAAATTTATGTCTAAGTTTCGAACTCTAAAAATCTATAAAAAGTAACATTTTTTCGATCTGAAAGGGATAGAAGATCGCTAAAATTTATAAGAAATCTTATTAAGACAAAGAAAATTGATTCACAGAGACAGTTTCATAGAAAATGTTAAATGAATAAATGAAGTCGACGAGCGTTCGATTTTGGTTCAAATTTCGCTTTCTTGCAATTATTGGCAACACTTTCCAGTCATAAATTAGAAAAGACTGGATAGAACATTATTACGTTCAAAAAAGTATAATCTTCGGGTCATCTTTATCAAACTCGATTGATAAATAATACTTCCTTTTTTATCAAAGCAAATCGCCAAATCATAAGTATTTTTTGACACATCCAAAGAAATCCCAAATATGATTTGGCATTCGATTTTAAAATTTCATGAGCGTAAAGACAAAAAAACAAACCAGCTTATGGACGGATGCCAAGGGTTAAAGTCACTTACGAATTGGCAGCCGACAATTTTTGCTCCACAATTTGCCCTCGTTTTAAACGGTAATTTTTTGGAACCCACCTTTCTGTTAATGTTGATTAAGTTGCCATAATAGGGAACACTTCAAATAAAGACTAATTATTTTATTCTTTTATATTTTTATAATATATCTTCCAAGTGACTCAAAAATTTTTAGTGAGTTCAATTTTAGTTCCTATCAAAAAATGTATTAACGACCTCCGTGATCGAATAGTGTGTACATCAGTTTTCATGGGTACGCCACTCCGAGGTCCCGGGTTTGATTCCCGGCGGAGTCGATGTACAAAAAGTTCATTAGTTTTCTATGTTATCTTGGATCTGGGTGTTTGTGGTACCGAACCATCGTTACACCGTACCATTTATTATGTATTTTACCATAATAACAATAATTTACCTTCCAAAATTATTATATTCCTGCGTTATTAATAGTACCTCAAAGAAGATCAAAATTCCCAGTAGGAAAAAAATTATCAAACCCTGGATCACTCCTGGCATACTTAGATGCATTCGCCATCGTGATAGGTTGCACAAAAGATTCAGAGCTGATCCAAATAATACTGTGACAGAAATTAGCTATAAAAGGTATAGAAATTTTTGTAATTTACTAATTAGAAAACTCAAAATCCAATACGACAAGTCCTTAATTCAGAACGCTAGAAATAATAAGCAAACTTGGTCTGCTCTCAAAGCCATAGTAGGCAATTCGAATAAAAAAGTTTCATCTAAAGAACTTTTACATAAGTATGATGAACCTTCTAAGGCTGTTACAGCTGTAAATAATTATTTTGCAAACATCGGCAGTAAGTTAGCGAGCAACATTGAAAGCCCTCATACCCTAACAACTCCTAAAATTCCGCACCTACCTAACTCTATGGTCCTCTTACCGCCAGATGAAGCTGAAGTTGAATCAATAATTAATAACCTTAAAACAAATTGCGCCGTTGGATATGATATGATTTCAAGTAAATTTTTAAAACTGGCTAAAAATATCATTGTTCCTCCTCTTACAGCCTTATTGAAGCTTTGTTTTGAACAAGGAATCTTTCCCAAAGTTTTCAAGAGGGCTCTTGTTACCCCAGTCCACAAGGGTGGGAGTCGAGAGGATGTCACAAACTATAGACCGATCTCAGTGCTTACATCTCTATCAAAAATTATAGAAATCATTCTAAATAAAAGACTTATGAACTTTTTGGAAAAATTTGAAATCTTGTCTAATAATCAATTTGGCTTTAGATCTAACAAAAACACTTCACACGCGGTACGTAATCTAACTGATTATGTTACCAGTCATATCGATTCCGGGGATAAATGTATCGGTATCTTCCTCGACTTAGCAAAGGCTTTTGACACGCTCTCGATAACAGCCCTTGTGGAGAAACTGGAAATGATTGGTATACGAGGTACTTCTCTGTCCATGTACTCTGGTTTTCTTACTGGTCGTTCTCAGCAAGTTAAAATTGATGATCTAGTTAGTGATATGGTGCCCGTCACATACGGAGTCCCACAAGGTAGCGTTCTGGGTCCCACTATGTTCTTGATTTATATTAACGATTTGTGTCAAACAATCTTAACTGCTGGTAAAATTTTTGCTTATGCTGATGACACGGCTGTTGTATTTTATGGAGCAACTTGGGACGAAGTACGGGACAGGGCTCAGGAAGGGTTATGTAGGATAACTGATTGGCTACAGACAAATGGTTTAACTTTAAATATTAATAAGACAACATTTTTACAATTCACTACTGCTAAAATGAGTATCCCTAACGTCGAAATTAGGGTTCACACATGCCATTCATCGACGACTGATTCTTGTGCATGTTTGTTTATCTCTAGATCCTCTACGGTCAAATACTTGGGTGTTGTATTAGATGATAAACTTGGCTGGCAGCAGCATATTGAATTGTTAGCAACTCGCACTCGCAAACTTATCTGGATTTTTAAAAAACTCAGAGACGTAGTTGATCTCGATATTTTGCGTGGCGTTTATTATGCCCTAGTGCAGTCGATTTTAAGCTACTGCGTTGTTGTTTGGGGAGGTGCCGCAAAATCTCATATGATACTAGTTGAGAGAGCCCAAAGATCCCTGCTTAAAACAATGACATTCAGTCCTTATAGATTTCCGACTGTAGAATTGTATAAAAAATGCTCAGTATTAACGGTTAGACAATTGTTCATACTACAGTCTATTGTTTGGCAACATCAGCACACCCGGTACGACCCTATTATAAATAGCGGTAGGCGAGTAGTTAGGAATGTAATTGTGCTTCCAAGGACTCGCACTGCTCTGGCTAGGAGACAGAGTAATTATTTGTCCATCTACATATATAATCAGGCTAATAAAATATTAAACTTCTACTCTCTATCCCTTAAAGAATTAAAAGTGATTGTTCTGAAGTGGCTGTCCTCGCTAGACTACCAAAAAACTGAAAAGCTCCTACAGCCATAAGGGGGTAGTATGCGCGTCTCGTACAATCTATACGCAAACATATATACATATATATACATACCTCCTTCCGCACAAACATCAAACATACAACTAACACACAAATTTACTCACTTTCTCTCTCTCACACACACACACACACACACACACACAAACACACACACACACAAACACACACACACACACACACACACACACACACAAACACACACACATACACACACACACACACACACACGCACACGCACATTCACGCGCGCGCGCGCACACACAAACAGACACGCATTCATTCTCCTTATCTTTTATTGTTTTTATTTCTTTATGTATAATTTGGTTACGTTCTCACATGTATAATTTACCTTTAAGAAGTTAATAATGGAAGAGCACACTGGTTCGTTGTGGCACAGGCTTTTGCTTATCACAAGAACCAGGGAACTCATTTTAATCTGTAAATTATTTGTTATGAATAAAGAATATTATTATTATTATTATATTATTATTTTTTTTATGTGTAAATTTTACTCGGCATAATTTTGCCGGATTCAGTCGACATACACGGGCCTAGGCCAAGTGCACATCTATCTTAGAGTGGGGTATTTGATTGGATTGGTGGGGTATTTTGGGATAGAAATTTTCTCACTATTCTGCAAGTATTTAGTATGCTAGCTTTCTGTAACTGGATGAATGTATTTTTAGGCAAATCTAAAGTTTTTAAGGACTGGTGAAGCTGTTTTGGTATGACTCCTGTTGTAGATAAGACTATTGGAACTATTACTGCGTTCTGCAACCTCCACATCCTTATTATTTCATCTCTGAGCTCGTTATATTTGCTGAGTTTAGTGGCAATTGTGTCTTGTATATTGTGAGTATTTGGTATTGCAATGTCTATTATCTGTGCTGTTTTGTTTATTTTATCTACAAGTGTTATGTCGGGTCTATTGTAATGTGTAGTCTTGTCTGTTAGGATTGCTCGATCATAGTACAACTTGTGAGTGTTATTTTCTAATATAGTCTCCGGATTATACTTGTAGTAGGGTTGAGTTGGTTGACCAGATGGTAATAAATTGAATTTTAGAGCCAGTTTTTGATGAATAATATTTGCGATTTGATCATGACGATGCTTATAGTCCGTCTCTGCTATACTTTTACAAGCTCCCGTGATGTGTTGTATTGTCTCCGAAGCACTGTAACATCGTCTGCATATGTCAGTGGGTAAGTTTGGTACTTTAATGATATACCTCTGGTAATTTCTGGTCTCTATAATTTGATCTTGGATGGCTATCATGAACCCCTCCGTCTCTGGGAAAAGTTCGCCTCGTATCAACCACTCGTTTGACGCACTCTTGTCAACGTTAGGTTGGTTGATATCGTGGCGGTGTCTCCCATGAAGAGATTTCAGGGTCCATTCTTCTATTTTCTTATTATTATCAATTACAGTTTCGTTATTTTGTCGTAATCTGTCTTGTAAATTTAAAGGAGTAAGTTTTGTATCATTTTGAACTATTGCATTATGTAGGGTAGATGCTGTTTTATTGTGGAAGTAGCTGCGTAATGATGTGATTTGTCTATTGTGGAGATTTGTTATATCAATCAAACCCCTGCCTCCTTCTTGTCTAGGTAATGTTAATCGTTGTACGCAAGATCGCGGGTGGTGTTTACGGTGCTTTGTAAGGGAAGTGTTTATAATGCGTTGTAATTTAGCTAAATCTGTTTTGGTCCAATTAATAATCCCAAATGAGTAGGTTAAAATAGGAATAGCATAAGAATTTATTGCTGTAGTCATGTTTTTTGCATTAAGTTGTGTTTTTAATATTGATCTGATTCTATGTTTAAACTGTTTTATTAACTCTGATTTGGTTTCTTTAAAATGTATGTGCTTAGACTGATGATATCCCAAATATTTATATGTTTCATTTAATTCAAGTGATTCTATTTCCTCTCCGGTTTGTAGTTGGTAACAATGTTGGTGTATTTTTCCTAGCTGTACCGAATTAATTTTACATTTATCTATGCCAAAATCCATCTTTATATCCCGTGAAAATGCTTCAGTATAGGCGGCTAAACTTTCTAAGTCTTGTTGGGTGCAAATAATTTAATGTCATCCATGTACATGAGGTGGTTCAATTTAAAATGTAGCTGATTATTTGAGTCATTATCTGTTCTCGCTATGTTTAATTTATATCCAGCATTTAATGAGTTTAAAAGATTTGATAATGGATTGATAGCCAAACAAAACCACAACGGGCTGAATGCATCGCCTTGAAAAATGCCACGCTGTATTTTAATCACTTCAGTTAATATTGTATTTGAATTTGTGTTAAGTTTTAATTGCGTTTGCCATTTAGGTAAAATATTTTTCATGAAGTTGACAATTTTTGGATTAATTTTATAGATATCTAAAACTTGTAAGAGCCAGTCATGAGGAACCGAGTCAAAGGCTTTTTTGTAATCTATATACATGCTGTATAGATCTTTTTTCATCTTATATACTTGTTTCATAACAACAGCATCTATTATAAGCTGCTCCTTACAACCCTGGCTAAGTTTTCGACAACCCTTTTGTGCTTCAGTTAAAATTTTGTTGTTGTTTAAATGATCGTATATTACCTGTGATAAACATGCAGTTATGATTTTATAAAAGGTTTGGAGGCACGTGATTGGTCTATACTTAGCGGGGTTGCAAGGATCAGTAGGATCTTTTAAAATCATATATGTTACTCCTTCACAGAGGTAGCTTGGTATTGTTTCTGGGTGTAAAATAAATTTATTAATATGTGTATGAAGATAAGGATGTGTTTGTGTAAATTTCTTATACCAAAAGTTGTGTATACAGTCCGATCCAGGAGCTTTCCAGTTATGTAATTTTGCAAGAACTGTTTGAAACATGTCTATTGTTATAAATTCAAATGGCATTGTCGTAACGTTTGAAAATTTTTCTTTTTCTTTAGCGATCCATTCCGCCTCGTCGTTATAAGTAACAGGGTTCTCCCATATATTGGCCCAATAAGATTGAAGGTTCTCTGATGTTGGCATAATTTGGTTTGTTGTGTTAAAACTTGTATTATTAGATGTAGAATTTTTCAAGGTTCTGTAAAATAACCTCTCATTTGTACAGAATTTTCTATTTTGTGTTTTCCGATCAGTGCAATCTTTGTATCTTTTAAGTCTACTGCTAGTAACATTTAATTTTTGTTTAAGGGTATCTAGAAAGTGAATCAATTGTGTGTTGGATCTGTCGTGTGTTGAATGAATTTTATATTGTTCAGTAATATTGTTTATATGTCTTTGCAAATTTCGATTTCTATTTCCGTTGATGTATTGCGTGAGTCTTCCTATTTTAGCCCTGAGGTCTTTTACTTTATTTTCAAGTCTTACTTGCCATTTGGGTTTATTAGGTTCTTTCCTTTTTCGAATTTCACTCGTTTGTGACATAGTTATATTGGAGCCGTTTAGTTTGGCCACTGTCCAAGCAGCGCAATAGATGATAAGTTGCATTTGATCGTACTCAGTTTCATTGTTTAAATACTTCGGTAATATTGAGTTGTTAATATAGTGTAATAATTTTGATAATTTCTTTGAAGATTTTTGTTTAGGAATAAAATTTCTGTCTGTAGGTTTTGTTTGTTTATAGAATTCTAACGCTTTTATAAAAGTCTCATCTATCTGTTTAGCATAATTAATATCATAATTTTCATAATTTAACGTTGGCGTGTTTAACAATCTTTCCGGAATTATATTATCTATGATATTGTTTCGGGCTACTCCTCCTATTGACGTAGTTGGATGTATAGTATGTGCGTTTTCACCGCTAGAACTTTGATTCAAAGCCTCTTGATAATTGTCTTTTTCTGTTTGTAATTCTCTTTTTACTTCTTCTTTAATATTTTTTAGTCGGTTAGAATCAATGTATTTATTTAATATAATTAAACGTCGTTGGTCAGCTACTCTTTGTTCAGTTATGTTAGATAATTCAGGGAATTTTTTAATGAATTCTTGATGTAAATATTTTCTATAAACTGTTTTATTTGTTTCTAAATGTGTTATTTTGTAGTACGCTTTGATAATTGTCTCATTTTGTTCATTAGACCACCTCATACGTTGGCTTGTTTGAGTGATGTTAGGTATTTGGGTGTTGAGTGTATCGCGAACTGTTTGGGAGTTATTACCTGCTAGTTTGATGCTGACTTCCCTGTAAATCGTTTCTATTACCTGTTCAGAAAGCAGTTTTTTGTTTATTATAGCCCTACGTTGGTCTCCTATTCTTTGACGTGTAACATGCATGGTTGGAAATCTTTCTGAAAATCTGGTGTGTAGGGGAGTAAGATAAGTCTTAGTGTCTGTTCCCAAATTTGTAAGTTCCAAGTATGTGCGTAAGATGTACTCATTCATTTCATTACTCCATCTCTTTCGCGCACGTTTTGAGCCAGTCATGGATTCCGGGTCGTCGGCAGTTGCCTCCGGTATAACATTAACTGACACTGGAGATATAGTTGATACTCGGGAATTTGACCTTTCGTATGATTTGGGGGAAGAGTTAGGAGACGGAAAAAGGCTAAAAGCTGATGAGATTGATGATGGTGGGGAGGACGTCAAAGAATCAGTGCCTAATTTTTTGGGTATATAACTACCGAGAGCATTTGGTTTGCTCTTGCTTGAAGTCGCAATCGGTTGCTGGCGACTTCGTAAATTATATCGTTCATTTGGTTGGTTTAAATTTCTCTTCATTTTGTTCCCACGAGCAGCTAGGGTAAACTAAGGTCGGTCCCGGCAGAGCCCCGCTTGCCGGGATAAGAGCTATAGACCTAATGTAGGCTACACCTGGAGTTCGCCCTGGCTCCAGGCGTGGCACGCTTATGACCGGACTCGCCCCCGATCACGCATCCCTCGGCACGGCAGACCTTGGATTGGCGGATGTTTGGGACCGTTGGTTTGGGAAGAGTAGCAAAGTTGATGGTTGCTTTTTTGTATCTCCAATAACAGGGTCGAGCTCAGGATGTTCAGGCTCTGTTTAAGGTTCTGTCCTGCCTTCCCGCAAGCCCCCTCACCATGACAAGGTGGTCCCTCGAGGGGGATATTATTATTATTATTATGTTTCTCTTCTGTTTTTTCTCCATTTTAGAGGGGTAGTGGAACTGATACACGAGCCTAAGCCAAGTGTATCGGCCTTTAAATTAAGGATCTGATAATGCTAAGAACTTACGAGTGAGACGGCAAGTGTTGAGGATAACTGCTTTCTGAATGAGTCTGATGGTGGATGAGGGCATTTGCAGGGCATTTAGGTTATTCGATAGAGTTTTCGGGACAACGCCCGTTGTAGATATTACAATGGGCAAGATTTTTATGTTATCTACTTGCCATTGCCTTTTAATCTCATTAGCCAGTTCTAAGTATTTTGTTATCTTTTCAGTGTATGTATTAAGGAGATTGTGTGTGTTGCATACTGCTATGTCTATAATAATTACTATATTTTTATTTTTATCTATTACTGTAATGTCCGGTCTGTTATAATTTATTGTCTTATCTGTAAATATAGTTCTATCCCAATATATTTTAAATGTGCTGTTTTCTAATACGGTGTCAGGTGTATATTTGTAGTAGGCAACCTTTTTAGTTATTAATGAATGAGCATGAGCTAGGTTCTGGTGGATGATTGCTGCTACTTGGTCGTGTCTATGTTTGTAGTCAGTTTGGACTATGGATTTGCAAGCCCCGGTGATGTGTTGAATGGTTTCAGAACTACTATGGCATCGTCTGCATAAATCAGTTGGTAAGTTCGGTAAGCGGATGATGTGCTTTTGGTAATTTCGAGTATCTATTACTTGATCCTGAATGGCGATCATAAAAGCCTCTGTTTCTGGAAAGAGCTCTCCTCTCCGTAGCCATTCGTTCGACGCATCTTTGTCGACGTGTGACTGGCCAAGATCGGCTAGATGCCTTCCGTGTAGAGACTTTTGAGACCACAAATCAATTTTTTGTTGTCTATTAATTAACTTTGGTTGAATACTTCTATTGCTTAGATTAAGAGGCGTTAATTTTTTGTCTATTTCGATTGCGTGCTTGTGAAGTTGTGAGTGATCAGCCTTAGAATAGAAATAGGTGCGTAGTTTGTCTGTTAAAGTGTTATGTAAATTTTTAATATCAATTAACCCTTGTCCTCCGTCCTGACGAGGTAATGTTAAGCGTTGTACGCATGACCTGGGATGACGTTTTCTATGGTGAGACATATGTGTGCTTATCATACGCTGTAGTTTTAGTAGATCCGTTTGAGACCAGCTTATGATCCCAAAGGAGTATGTGAGGACCGGGATTGCGTAGGTGTTAATAGCTTTCACAGTATTACGAGAGTTGAGTTGCGTCCTTAAAATCTGGTTCAGTCGAATTTTAAACGCCTTTATCAAATCTAACTTAGTTTGTTTCTGCTCTATTTGTTTTGACTGGTGAAATCCTAAATATTTATAAGTGCTGTGTTCATCCATGTATTCTATTTGCTCACCAGTATCAAGTATGTAAGTATTTCTTTGTGATTTCCCCTTAATAATTGAGTGTATTTTGCATTTGTCTACCCCAAACTGCATTTGGATGTCTGTCGAGAATGATTGTGTGATGTCAGCTAATTTTGTGAGTTCGGCATTGTTTTTTGCATAGATTTTTATATCGTCCATATAAAGTAAATGTGAAAGGGTATGATATGAGTCGTTATGTTTCATTTTTATTCCCATTTCAGTTTTATTAAGTAACTCTGACAAAGGGTTTAGCGCAATACAAAACCATAATGGACTGAGCGAGTCTCCCTGGAAGATACCTCGTTGGATTTTAATTGTTTCAGTAGTAAGTGATGTATTATTTTGTATTAATTTTAACTTAGTCTGCCATTGAAGCATGGTAGCATGTAAAAACGTTATTAAATTAAGGTGAATTTTGTAGTGTTGCAGAATGTAAAGTAACCAACTGTGAGGGACTGAATCGAAAGCTTTTTTGTAATCTATGTACATAGTGTGAATGTTTATTTTCTTTGTGTGTGCTTGTTTCATTACTATTGCGTCTATTGTTAACTGTTCCTTACATCCTTGACTATTTTTCCTGCATCCTTTTTGTTGCTCTACTAGTATGTTATGTTTATCAATGTGTGAATAAATTAAGTGACTGATACATCCTGTTATTATTTTGTATATAGTTTGAAGACATGTAATAGGTCTGTAATTAGCTGGATTTTTGGGATCTGAACCTTTCGAGACCATGTAAGTAATTCCATGAGATATGAATGAAGGCATAGTGTGTGGTGCATGAATAAATTGGTTTATGTGGCTGTGAATGAATGGATGTACACATGTGAGTTTTTTGTACCAATAATTGTGGATGTTATCAGTCCTAGGTGCTTTCCAATTGTGTGTGCGTTTTATAATTTGAGTGAAGGTATCTATGGGAATATTTTCAAAATCCATAGCGATAATATGTCCTGTGTTTGTTAATTTTAGGAGCCACTCAGCATTAGAGTTATGTTGTACTGGGTTTTCCCAAATACTTGCCCAAAATTGCTGAAGGCCTTGAGGTGTTGGAGTGTTGGAGTTCTGAATAGTATTTTCTTTATGATTAGTATTCATGGTTCTGTAAAACTGTTTTTCGTTATTTATAAAAGTATGATTCTGTTGTTTACGTTTAGTGCAATTTAAATATCTTTTTAATCTATGTGAAGCTGCGTTTAAATTCTGTTTCAGTGTATCAAGAAAATGTTGGGGCTCTGTATTGGGTTCTTCATGCTGTGAATGAGTTTTGTGTTTAATTTTTATTTCATCAACAGTTTTTATTATTTTGTGACTTCTATTTCCTGCTATGTATTGTGTTAGCCTACCTATTTCTAGTCTATATTTTTCTATTTTATTCTCAATTCTCCTTTGCCATGTAGGTTTCTTATTACGACTATTTCTTACCGCATTTTCTGCTGCATGAAATCTAGTGCCATTACACAGAGCTGCTGTGTACGCTGCTGAATAAATTATTGTATGGACTGTGTTGAAATGTTGGTCATGATTTAAATATTTCGGTACTACTGTTTGTACTGTTCTGTAATATGTGATAGATGTGGATATTTTTTTACAAATAGTTCATGCATTTTTTTTCGGTAAGTAACTAAAAAATAACATCTAATAATTTCTTCATTAATTTCGTCCGTCCATTTCATTCTAGTAGTTGTAGATTTAATTTGCGTTAAAGTATGTGTAAAATCGAAAGGACTGTTAGTTTTGCGTGAGTGTGAATGATCATGTGAGTCTGTCTGTATTGGTTGTTTTACTTCACCACGTACATCATCAAGCGTTCTTTGTGATAGTAGTTTTGTTCTTAGGATTGCCCTTCTTTGATCTCCTAGTCGTTGTCGACTGGCCTGCATTTCGGGGAACTTGCTATCAAACTCTTTATGTAGGGAGTCTAAATAGGTATTCATACGAGTCGTCTCACACTTGGTTATTATTAGATATGTGCGCCATATGAATCGGTTCATATCTTGAGTCCATTTTTTTCGCGCACGTGGGAGATCAGCAGTGGGTACAGGTTTGGTGGCGAGTGCCTCCTGTACAACAGTTGTTGACCTTGTTGATCGTAATGAATATGAAGATGATGGTGATGAGTTTAATGAACGAAATAAACTATGAGTGGAAGAAGGAGATGGTATATTAGAGTAGGGTGAGTGCTCCGAGGTTGAATTGGATGATGTTGAGGATGATCGTTCGGCTGTAGTAGATTTTTCGAGGGAAACCCGCCTGCTCAGTCCCCCGTCGCCAACGGTTCGCATGCTGTGACATCCAGCGTTAGCTCCAGATGTGCCCCGGCGACCCCCGGGCAGCGGCCGTAAACTATATATCTTATTTCGACTTTCCATTGTTTTCTCCATAAGATGGGTTTGGGATCGGTAGTTTAGGTAGGTATTAAATTTATTGGTAAGATGTTAAAACCAAATAACTAGTGCCATGTACCCGTAAGCCCCCCCACCACGACAAGGTGATCCCCTGGGGGGTTATTATTATTATTATTAAAATTCAATTAATTGTATTCTGCATAATCAGTGACAATACCTGAGACATTGTCGATAACGATCGATGGTGGAAAAAAATGTTAGAGATAACCCTCATCTAGAACGATCATCGTCGTTACCGTAAACATCTTTAAAGTTGACATAACATTTTATGGTACCTACATATAGTACAGGTACAGCAACTCTTGCATCACGTTGAAATTATGCAACCGTGGCTGAAATTTTATATAACCTCAAACATTCACGATGACCTCCGTGGTAAGTAGTGTGTCCAACGGTTTTCTTGGGTACACCACTCCGAGGTCTCGGGTTCTATTGCCGGCTGAGTCTATGAAGAAAATTCATTACTTTTCTATGTTGTCTTGGGTTTGAGTATTTGTTGTACCATCCTTACTTCTGATTTTCCATAACACCAGTTAGCTACTTACATTGGGATGTATGTGATGTTGTCCAATATTTATTTTTATTTATCCACCAGTGTAACTACAGGCACAAGGGACATAACATCTTAGTTCCCAAGGTTGGTGGCACATTGACGATGTAAGGAATATATTTATAATATATATAATAATATAATATTTCTTACAGCGTCATTGTCTATGGGCGATGGTGACCACTTATCATCAGGTGGCCCAAATGCTCGTCAGCAAACCTATACCATAAAAAAAATCTCTTATCACATTATTAGGAGAAGTAAGTGTGGCATACTTACCTAATAGTTAAAAATCCTTTCAACATTTCACGTCAAAAATTATCAAACATAATTTATATGGAACATTATAATGAAGTGCCTATTGACCTGCAAACTGAAAGTGGATAATGGTTTTGAAGTTGAGATCATAATTTTAATATAATAGCAGCCTTTGAGTATTCGCTAATTGATAATTCAAATTAAGCTCAAAAGTCTACCATGTAATTGTATATTTCGTCTAAATTTAAATAAGCCTACTAATTATAATAATAATATATGTATACTAAAATTATAAATGTGAAAGTAACTCTGTCTGTCTGTCGCTCTTTCACTACCAAACTAATGAACCGAATTTGATGAAATTTGTTATGAAGCAAATATGAACTACAAGGCATAGGGTACCCATTTTGCCCAGCATATGGCAAACAACCCCGTTAAACGCGAGTGAAGCCGCGGGCTTCAACTAGTAATAAATATTTGATAATCCAAACATAGAAAGTACATTATAATTTGCAACATATAATATATTATAAGCATTGTTATTTTCGTTACGTTTCGTTCGTTGGTAATCATTTCTTAGATTAATGTATCCTAATAAGCATTTAATACTAAAATTATTTAATATGTTTTCTAGTTCAATAGTTAGTAATAATGGGTCCCTACCCAGCAAATGAGCCACATGGTACTTGTACATAAATATTGAACATGTAGGTAATATAGATCATTCCTTAAGTCGCCAATGTCATTAACCTTGGCAACTAAGAATACATATATGTCGTGTTACTATGTACACAAGCAGACTCATCCTACAAACCGGAACACAACAAAACTAAGTACTGCTGATTAGAGATGGAATACGTGGATTAATTGTGTGATATATATAACTCTCATTTATAGAAACATAAAATGTCAACCGAAACTAAATTTTTACAAGAAAAAAGAAGACCATTAAATACGTTTATCGGGCTGTAAAAACTTGCGGTGTATTCTTGGATGCCGTCTCGCCGATGACGATACGGAACACATATTATGCAAGCTGCTGCCCTTGGTTTTGTTCGCGTTTTGGTTGGTTGTCCTGTGTTAGGAAAAACATGTAACCTATGTCCTTCCTTGAAGGTCAAGTTAGCTTCATACTAAATTTCATCAAATTCGGTTCATTGGTTTGGTAGTGAAAGTGCGACTGACAGACAGAGTTGAAATCAAATCAACAGCTAGTCAATTTCCCGCTGCTAGGCTAAGGCCTCCTCTCTCTCGAGAGAAGGCTTGGAACATATTCCACCACGCTGTTTCAATGCGGGTTGGTGGGATATAGATTTACTTTCACATTTATAATTTAATATAAAATATAAATTATAGGAACTCATTTTTTTAAAATAAATACATATATACGACCTCAAATCTAACCGCTCACTAAAACTCCAATATACATGATATCCCACACAATAATCCACTAAAAAACACTGGAAGTCAAGAGAATTACATATGATAACATCAAGAGGTTTTTTTTATCTCGAGATAAAAAGGTGTTACCCTAAATGGGGAACGTGATTTATGCGAGTGAAAAGAATTTGTTTTATATTACAGCGGAGCTGAAACGCTTTGCGTAATTGCGGTTAAGTTATGTTATAAAATCAAGTGTTACGAAAATATTGCGCATTTTTCAACATATAAAATTAAAACCAGTTGAAATTTGTGTATCGTTTTAAACTTAGATTTAATACAATAGTGTTGATAATGGTTTCTTTGTTGACTTTGGAATTTATATTATTGTTGGAGTTTATTTTATAACCATGATGAAGTATTTCTTTTCTTATATTCGGCTGAGAAGCAAATGGCTGAACTAATAGTAAGCGGATACAACTTGGCGCTAATATTTTAACCATTTATCGTTGTGCCACTAACCTCGGGAACTGAGATGTTCCGTCCATTGTCTCGGTATTACATAGGTATAAATAATAAATATTGGACAACATCCCATACATTACTCTAATCCAAATGTAATAAGCTAAAGCACTTATGTTATGAAAAATCAGAAGTAATTTTTTTTTTATTATGAAATAGGTTGGTGGACGAGCATATGAGCCACCGGATGGTAAGTGGTCATCATCACCCATAGACAACGACGCTGTAAGAAATATTAACTATTCCTTACATCGTCAATGCGCCACCAACCTTGGGAACTAAGACGCTATGTCCCTTGTGCCTGTAGTTATACTGGCTCACTCACCATTCAAACCGGAACACAACAGTACTGCGTATTGGTGTTTGGCGGTAGAATATCTGATGATTGGTTGGTACCTACCCAGGCGGACTTGCACAAAGCCCTACCACCAAGAAGACGGTACCACAAACACCCAACATAGATAGACCCAAGACAACATAGATAACCAATGAATTTTCTACATCGACTCGGCCGGGAATCGAGCCGGGTTCTCGGAGTGGCGTACCCCTGAAAACCGGTATACACACTACTCAACCACGGAGTTCGTGAAAGTAGTAACATTAGGTCATTCTTCAAACCGGAATTCTAAACACAAAAACCATACGAAGCTGCCTGCTGCATAATAATTTATCAGGCGTTTGTTGGCAGGCCTTGTCAAAAGTCCTAACATAAAGTAACAGACCAAAACCAAAAATAATTACAATATATTTTTTCCAATTAAGTTATTTTAAGTAATTGTGCTTCTGATTTATATATCTAGCTCCTCATTGCGGCATTCATTATTTTCACCATTTTTATATCATATTTTTTTTAACGGACGCTCAAGTTTCAAAAATGCTGATATTCCAAATTTGGAATAGGCACGGTTTATGTAGTTTTAGTGTACATAGATTGATACTAGACCAACAGTTTTATAAATATATGTGTCCTTAATTACATTTAACAATAATTAATCAATATCAAATATTATTCTAATCAATACAGAACAGCATATATAGTTTAATAACGCATCCACACTGAACAATGACACAAAAAAGTAACCAACCTCCGTTATCGTATTTCCATGTAAACGATTTGTGCTAACATAGAAAAACTTTGAGATGCAAAATATTAATTGCTAGCATTTGTTTCATTAATGCACTCTTTTCATTTGTTTATTATATGTTTAATTAAGTTGGCAAACAGTTGCAAGTATTTTAAAAATTATGCGGAGTTAAGGCCAACTCAAAATTAATTACTGGAAATTATATCGTAAATAGCAATGAATTTGCGTTCGTATTTTATGTTTATCAGAGTTTAATTGAGTTGATCTATCTCTCTTAATATTAATGACACAAGACAAGTAACGTTGTGAAAAAGTAATTTGACGACTTCCGTGCTCGAGTACACCGGTTTTCATGGGTACGCCGATCGAGGTCCGTTTCGATTCCCGGCCGAGTCGATGTTTTTTTTTTTTTATTGTATAGGTTGGCGGACGAGCATGTGGGCCACCAGATCGTAAGTGGTCACCATCACCCATAGACAATGACGCTGTAAGAAATATTAACTATTCCTTACATCGTCAATGCGCCACCAACCTTGGGAACTAAGATGTTATGCCCCTTGTGCCTGTAGTTACACTGGCTCACTCACCCTTCAAACCGGAACACAACAGTACCGAGTACTATTATTTGGCGGTAGAATAACTGATGAGTGGGTGGTACCTACCCAGATGGGCTTGCACAAAGCCCTACCACCAAGAAAAGTTGATGGAGAAAAAGTTAATTAGTTTACTACGCTGTTTTTTGGTCTGGGTGTTTGTGATATCGTCAATCCTGATTTTCCATAACACAACTGTTTTATCTACTTGTATTGGGATCAGAGTAATGCATGGGAAAACAAAGTCGCTTTTTTGTCCCTATATCCTTTTGTACGCTTTAATCTTTAAAACTACTCAACGGATTTTGATGTGACTTTTTTTAATAGATAGTGTGATTCAAGGGGAAGGTATGTGTATATAATACATGGACAATATAGTAATGAAACACTTATAATTTTAGAAGTTTGCAATGTGATGTCGTAAATAAACATTAGTATCAGTATTGCACCCGTGCAAAACCGGGGCGGTATGTCTAGTTTATTTATAATTTAAGGTCAGCAAATTAATATATATTTCCATACTTATTAAAGCTTGATGGGAACAAACCTAAAATCTAAAAAGGTTCTTAATGCGATATAATTATTAAATAAGAAATATATGTAATGTTCGCTAGCTATGATTCATGTAAGATCCTTTGCGTGGGTTTAGTGTGCAATTAAACCTTATAACGAAGGCAGAGCAGGTGAATGCGGGCCTCTTAATGGACACCCATCCGTTTTGGTGAGGAATCGTAAATACGGCATAACGCGATTTAGTATATATCGCTCTTGTAAGACGTGAAATGTTTATAAATGTCGACTCAAAATCAAAATCAAAATAAACTTTATCCAAGTAGGTTTTTATAAGCACTTTTGAATCGTCATTTCACAATTAAGTGAAGCTACCACCGGTTCGGAAAGTAGATTCTACCGAGAAGAACCGGCAAGAAACTCAGTAGTTACTCTTTTTTAACATTTAAAAAATACAACGTCATGTTAATTAAATACAATTATTTCAATTAATGTTTCCTGCTTGGAAGTCAACAGGTATTCAGGTATTGTCTGAGTTTGATATCTGATAGTTTTCAACCGACTTCCAAAAGGAGGAGGTTATCAATTCGTATGTATTTTTTTTTTTTTTTTTTTTATGTTTGTTACCTCATAACTTTTCACTGGGTGGACCGATTTTGATAAATTTTTTTTTGTTTGAAAGGTAGTGCTTCCCGTGGGGTCCCATTTTTTTTTTTTTTTTCCGATGATGGTATCCATGTGAAAACGACGTAAGTCTTAAATTTGCATTATGTATATGCGCGACAAATAGGTGAATAACTGAAAATCACGTTAACCAATTTTGATAATTCTTTTTTTATTATAAAATATATACTTCAAGGGTAATTTGGTGAAAGTTTGGTAAGGTTCTGAGCACAGGATCCATGACAAAGTAGCGGAACGGAAGGGAACGGAACAATTCTGAGGAGCACGTTAGCGATACTCGGTCGAATCTTTTATTTATAGGTTATTTGGATATTTGAGTCACCTTCCGTAATGTGGTTATGTTTATGTAATTATCATAGTCGAATATTATAATCAACTAGCTACCCATCCCGGCTTCGCACGGGTGCAATACTGATACTAAATATACTACAGAATTTGTTCATTTAGGACATCACATCGCAAACTTCTAAAATTATCAGTGTTTCTTTACTATATTGTTCATGTATTATATACACAAACCTTCCCCTTGAATCACACTATCTTTTAAAAAAAACCGCATCAAAATCCGTTGCGTAGATTTAAAGATATAGGGACAGAGAAAGCGACTTTGTTTTATACTATGTAGTGATGGAACTCCTATACGGCTCGCAGTTAGGGTGCGATATGGGGCAGAATTTCTTACTATCTTTAATCAAATTTTGTGTATGTGATGTGATGTCATATGATGTCCGAAATATAGTTGGTCTTTTTCAAAGTTTTTTTGCTGAGTTCGATTACAGCTCTTTCGAGGGATCCTTGTAGTTTACGCCGCGTGACGTATTAAATCCGCATTTTCGAAAGTCTATTTTTGCTTTATTCGCAAGTTTCCTTTGAAATTGTCCTCGAAGTAGTTTCTGACTCATATAAACGGAACGCTTAATCTATCCATATTAAAAAAAATTAGTTAGTCAACATCAGTTTCACTTAAAATCAAAAAATAAATAAAAATTTTAACAAAAAGAAAAACCGACTTCAAACAAAACACTATTTTAAATAAAACAAATGAATATGCACGAAACAGTAATAAAAATAATTGCGTATTCAACATATTTTTTAGAGTCCTCCTAAGTAAAATGAAATGAAAAATATTAGACTACTTAAAAGTCGATTTACGATTATATAATGTAGTTATAATTATTGTTATATTTGGAGTCGGTGTCAGCCAATAAAATCGCACAGTATATCTATCAAAAACAATACGAGAATACTTTAACAAATATGTTTTTTACAAATTACATTTTACACAATAATATACTGGATCAATCAAGGGGCTCGTATCGCTTCTTTCTTTTGATTGTTGGGGCAAGGGCACCGTAGCTGACACCGGCTCCAAATATACCAATAACTATAACTACATTATATAATCGTAAATCGACTTTTAAGTAGTCTAATATTTTTCATTTTATTTTACTTAGGAGGACTCTAAAAAATATGTTGAATACGCAATTATTTTTATTACTTTTTCGTGCATATTCATTTGTTTTATTTAAAATAGTGTTTTGTTTGAAGTCGGTTTTTCTTTTTGTTAAAATTTTTATGACTTATCTATACATTACATATAATAAAATTGGAGTGTTTGTTTCTAATATTAATACAGCCCTTTTTTACTCAATGCATATGTATTTATACACGGTACATATACCGCAATAACATGTTTTACAATTTTTATCGGTCTGTCTGTCTATCTGTCTGTGTGTTCCGGTTATTCTCTGGAACGGCTGGACCGATTTTGATGGGACTTTAACTGGAAGATAAGTGATATAATAGGGAGTAACTTAGGCTATAATATTTTTTTGTTATATTCGAAGGCGTACTACGTTGCGGGTACAGTTAGTCATCCAATAAAATACATGTATTATACAACATGGTATTTCTGACGCTCTGAACTAAGCTCAGCTAAATAACCCAGCATTTATATCTCAACAAATGATACTTAATAAGAGATGTAAAAAACATTTTAATATTATTTTTGTACCAGTTACCACTTCATATAAAAAACTTATTAAACCAGTATACATACTAATACTAGAAGATACAATACGTATTACTTTCGCGACAAGATTGAATTAACATACAGAATGGTTATTTGTATGTGAAAATAATTTGTGAGATTTATTTCGTGACGTCACTATATCTCGTATGTAATATTGTTTTATATACGTCTTAAGCTGTCATGAAAGGTTCGCTGATAATCTCCGACATGAAGATGGAGGAGGTAAGCTTCGTACCTCAATTGACGTAATATTATAAATTCCACGTAAATTAAACTGCGGTTAAGTAATAGTAGATAATACACTTGGGTTATGGTCAGTTCCGACTGAATAGATACTACCAATATACATTCTACCACTAATGAGAAAAAAATGTGTAGTGTGTACCAATTACACTGGCTCACAAGAGTAAGTGCATATACAATAAACAAAATATCTTAGTGCCCGAGATTTGTCATCATTACATAGTATGAGACTAAGTCGCTCACCGTTGTCTGTCCCTATGTATGCTTATATCTTTAAAATTACACAACGGATTTTGAGTAGGTTTTTTTTCAATCCACTGTTTGATTCAAGAGAAAGATTTCTATGTAAAATACATGTACAACATAGTAGTGAAACACTGACAGTTTTAGACGTGCGGAGCCGGGGTGGGTCGTTAGTTGATAATATAAAGGATGGCAATAGTGCTCATGTCTAAAATTGGTATTATTGGCAACTTAAGGAGGTGCTAATAGTAAAATATGTAAAATATCTATAATAGTTATAGATGATAAAAAAGCGTGGAGTTAATACCTGTTGACTTACAAGCAGGATATATTCATTTAAATAATTGTATTTAACTAACATAACTTTGTATTTTTTAAATGTTGAAAAAGAGTAACTACTGAGTTTCTTACCGGTTCTTCTCGGTACAATCTACTTTCCGAGCCAGTGGTAGCTACATTTAATAGTATAATGACGATTAAAAAGTGCTTGTGCTAGAGCCTACTTGAATAAATAATTTTCAAATCAGAATAAAGTTTATTTTGATTTTAAAATTGAAAATGAAATTAGCAATTTCAAATATGAAATAAAATGTTTCTGTCCTACTGACCAATTTCGTACTGTCCAATTACCTATAAAGCTTGAGATAGTGTGTGTCTGTACCTACATAAATACATTATATAGGACAGGAGTGCATTCACCATTTCCCAAGACCTTTTTAACCATATGAAGCTTATATATGTATGTATATTTCAAACTTCGAGCTACTAAGGAAGATACTTTTAATAAAAAAAATAGTGCTAATTCATTGCCTTGATTCGGAATTTTAAATCTGAATATCTGCGGATGCAGACTTATAATATACCAATTATGCGTCTTAGTATAATCTTTATATGAAAACTTTTTCAAGTATAAATGGTGGCCAAATTAAAACTATAAGAACAGTGAAAATGCTCAAACAGTAAGTTCCAAGTAAAAAAAAATCTCTTCTGCGAAAGAGAGCTACGTAGAGATTATAAAAATTTGAGCACAATCGTTGGGATTAACGTTGAAAACGGAATATCATTTGGCACAAAATTCAATAGTTACTTGTAATGTAAAAAGATTTCAGAGAATAAATCAATTTGTTTAAAAACGAGCGTTTTTCTTTTGTTTAACGTTGAACAATCTTGTTACAATTTGATCCCTATTAACGACAGCATCAAATACGCTATTTAATTACCCATCATCTTTACTTGGTGGTAAGGCTTTGTACAAGCCCGTCTGGGTAGATACCACCCACTCTACAGATATTCTATCGCTAAACAACAGTACTTGGTATTGTTGTGTTCCGATTTGAACGGTGAGTGAGTCAGTGTAACTACAGGCACAAGGAACATACCATCTTAGTTCCCAAGGTTGGTGGCGTATTAGCTATGTCAGGAACGGTTAATATTTCTAACAGCGCTAAAACTCGTCCGCAAACCTGTAACAAAAAAATTAACATAATAGTTAGAATATGCTATCATACATCGCTATACATAGCAAATATTAATCACTTAATATAATTTTGCATTAATTATATTTAATGCTATCTACTTTTGTTAATTTCATACATAATTTTGGTTTTGTTACGTTACTTTTATTAATTGACTAGCGGCACCTGAGGCTTTACCTTTACCTATTGCTTAAGGTAAGAATTTAGCATTCGTAATATAAGTAGAGATAGTACGTATCAACGCTAATCTGATGCAATTTGTATTGTGCCGAAATTCAGAGTAAATTTAAGCACTTTGTAGTGAGCTCGTTTGCATAGTGCTTAAGTTTCTTTCTAACAATTAAATATATTTATATATATATATATATATATATATATATATATATTTCTGATGGTCAAATTTAATTTATCATCACTTATTAAATCGTGTAAATGCAGATTATTAAACATTTCTCCATCAAATATACTTTTAATAATAAAAATAAGCGAAATCCCGATGGCATATTAATGCTTCCCCTGACGAAACTTGATCCTTCTGATCCTGAGGCCGTGATTCATTATCCTGTGGAATCTCGTTAAACGTGAATCAAAGTGACAAGTAAATTTATTGTGAACGATGATTTCGTTTAAATTTTTTCCCACTCAAAAATTTTCAGGATTCAATATTCCTTTTTTATATTTCATTTACTTCCATAACATTTTGTTTGAGGTTTAAATCTGTGGTTATTAAATACAGGCACACACACGCACACATTCACACGGATTATTTATTCCTTACGATGATTATGGTAACGATAGACACAAACGTTAACAACACCCATCAAAACATGATACACACATAGAATAGAATTCTTTTTTAATAGTTTTATTTCGAAGTATTTAGTGAAGAATAATGTCGAAAATTATTCCATAGTTTAAGTACTATATATTTGTCGCTTCATTCGAAAATACAATTAACTAAGTAATCCTTTTAACTTACATTGTCGTTTAAAGAGTTTTATTTTCATGTTATACTGTTACTTGTGCTTGAGCTAGGAGGATGGCTCAGTGGTTAGAACGCGTGCATGTTAACCGATAATTGTGGGTTCAAACCCAGGCAAGCACCATTATATATGTATGTGTTTATAATTCATCTCGTGCTCGGCGGTGAAGGAAAACATCGTGAGGAAACCTGCATGAGTCTAATTTCTTCGAAATTCTGCAACATGTGCATTCCACCAAATCGCACTGGAAGAGCGTGGTGGAATATGTTCCAAACCCTCTCCTTAATGGAAGAGGAGGCCTTATCCCAGCAGTGGGAAATTTACAAACTGTTACTTTACTTTACTGTTACTGGTCACTTCTCTCACAACTTTGGTTGTCTAAATTAAAAAATAAGATTGCTTAATAAAGATACCAAGCTTAGACACTACTAGGGCAGGATATGGCACTTAACAAAGGTTATATTAATGATCAAAAAATATTAATAATTTTCTTATATATAAGTATTTTATTAAAAGTCAAATGCCATAGAGTTGGTGTACATGTATAATGACATTATAACGGAGGCCACTGTTTGAAACACATTAGCAAAGGAAGCATGTAATATATATCTAGTAGACATTTACGTACCTCGTTTGGGAGAATAAAACGAAAACGACTTTTTGAGACGGAAAAAGTTCTTTTTTTTAATTTTTACCAGTCCTTCCGATTTACTTTAAAAAAAAATCGACTTGAATGTAATAAAATAAATCAAGATCATGACAGACATTACAGAGCAGAATAGTCAGCTAACCCATAACAGTGTAAATATCAATAATACTTAAGAAATTTCTTGTCTATAAGTATATACTGAAAGGAAACGACTGCCAGATCAAGACTTGTCTGACCTCGAATCTTAATTAACGATTTTGTCTCATTTCCTTTAATTTCAGATATTAGAAATTTTTCAATACCAAATTTACCATGCCAATCCTTATAATTATGTCATTTTTATTATTTTGTGTTTATAATTCATCTCGTGCTCAGCGGTGAAGAAAAACATTGCGTGGAAACCTGCATGTGTTTAATTTCATAGAAATTCCGCCACATGCGAATTCCACCAACCCACATTGGAACTGCGTGGTGGAATATGTTCCAAAACCTTCTCCTTAAAGGGAGAGGAGGCCTTAGCTCAGCAATGGTGAAATTAAAAGGCTGTTGTTGTTGTTATATTATATTTAATTCCAATTCAATAAGGCAAAACTGCTTATAAGATTTAATCTAAGTAAAATTTAATGAAAATTTTTGTTACCAACAGGTTTAAACTGGTTTTAACTAGTTCTATCATATTTATTGAATTGCACTCACTAGTTTTTCCAAATAACCACGGAAACAACTAGTATAAGTCGGTTGAATCTACAACAGCATAAAAAGGCGGGTTGATGTTACATTTCATTATTTAGATCATTTAACAGACAATTTACTAATGTATTTTATTGCTGTTTCTTTATATTTATTTTGCTTTGTCTAAGGATAACAGTCATAAATGTTATCACTATATTACCCAGCGTTCCGGCAGCGATGTATGGGGATTACGATCTTTTATATAAGTGTATGTTTTATATTATGTTAAATATAACTTGGCAAACTTCACTGAAATATTATCCAGAAAGTGGCCTCACAGAATTAGGTCAAGACTAACTGGATTTAATTCTGCACTGGTCTATAAATGAATTTCTAACGTTGTTCACGACATTGTATAATAATTAGAATAGTTATATGTGTTATAATGAAATAATGCAAATACAATAGTACTATATAAATTTTATCAGATGAATGCAGGTTCAAATCCAAGCTTCACAGAATTTTTTTCTTAATTTGTGGACATAATTTTTATAATTCTTATGGAAATAAATATTATATGTTAGTAAGTATAAGCTGGGACATTATTAAAGAATAAATTTCTATATTTTTTTATGTTATATCTCGTTATAGCACAGTTATAGACCGACTTCTGAAACCGAATGTATAGTTGCGGTGATGTGGTATGTTAGCCACGTGATTATTATTCGATGATTTCAGGTTCAAACTCAGGAAGGATTCAATGAATTTTCGTACTTGATATTGTACTTTTGAGATTGATGGATGTAATACATTATGTCCTGACAAAGAATTCCTATATTTCTTGTATGAAAATCTATCACAAAGTAACAAAATAACTTATTCCAACCTATACAAAGTCCTGATGTGTTACTGTCACATAACCAATGCACTTGCAATAACTCTAAAACTAATACAGTAAAAACAGTAATATTTAATAGTTCGTAATAAATTAGTTGTAATTGGTAAGGTTCCAATTATATCACAGAGCTGAGATGACAGCCCAGTGGTTAGAATGCGTGCATCTTAAGCGATGATTGCTCGTTCGAACCCGTGCTTAATTTGTGTTTATTTATTTATTCATGGAAACATCGTGAAACCTGCATGTGTCTAATTTCATTGAAATTCTGCCACATATGTATTCCACCAACCCGCATTGGAACAGCGTGGTGGAATATGTTCCACACCCTCTCCTTAATGGAAGAAGAGGTCTTATCCCAGCAGTGGGAAATTTACAGGCTATTACTTTACTTATTTTACTTTTTATTCTATCTTCTTTTCTTTATTTTATTTTGTCATTTATTATAATTGTTCCACACTAAGTTTTACCAGAGACCCTGTAATGAAGACTTTTTCAAGAGCTAGCAATAAATCTCTCAGAGAGATAACCGATCTTACGAATTCATTGTATATACAAAAAAAAGCCCAAGGCATGATTGGAAATGTTTATAACACGAATCGTACATTATGTAGATCTGGTTTTCAAGTGTCGCCATTTTGTCTCGCTAGGGCCACTCTTATCAGATACGATAAATTTACAGAATCTACCCTATCTCGGTTTATTAAGGGTCGTGTGTAACATATTTTAAGAGAAGTTGAGAAATACTTGAATTTTATTCTGTGTTATCTTTAAATTTAAAATTGTATTTGCCTGAAGGCAAATTTCAACATCCTGGCTTCGCTGTATATTGAGTATCTTTAACAGATGCAGTAAGCATTTAAAGTTAAATCGTCCGTTTTACAATTTTACGGATAACATAACACATTTCATTAAGAAAAAAAAAAAACAAAATAAACGCTTTGTTTTAATTTACTTATAATTAGGAAATGGATACAAAAATATTTTATGTTTTAGTAAAAAATAAAATTGCTATCTCAATAGCCTCAAATAAGACGTAAAGTTTGTTTTAAATCCCAAATATTTATATGTTTGGTATTTTATATTATGTATTCTAAATTCGAATATTACATACATCCTGTGTCTGTATATTTTATAGATTTAAGCATTGACCAGGAATTTCTCGACGAAAAAACTTAATATTAAATGGCAAATACATCACGTGATGTTAAATGGTCACCAATGCGCCAACGACCTTGGAAACTAAAATGCTATCTGCCTAATGCCTGTTACACTGGCATACCTTCAAACTGCAACACCCAAAACATTGAGTGCATGAAACCTACCACAAAGCCCAAGGAGGTCGGCTCATTTATATTTGGCATAAACAGCATGTAATCTAACCACTTGACCAATACAGCAGTTAAACAAATTACCTATGTGCTTGTGGTATGTTTGTACACTTCGTCACGGTAGCATGCGTAAGCGATCCCGTGGCGTCCGCCGAAAGACTGAGAAGGTAGCGCTGGTTTTTTAGTGGGTAATCCCGGTGGACCTGGGCGCACTAGGCGTTCAGTAAACCGTCCCACCAACGCCCCCACTTTCCAAGAAAGTTGAAAAAAAGTATATTTTTTTACCCTTCCAAAGTGTTCCATATCTTTATTTCCAAAGTCTATGCAGTGCAGGAGATTGTAAAGTGAAATTATTAAACATTTCCTGTTTCTCTTTAATCTTTAAGATCGAGTTTCATGTTTGACTCGGTCTGCATCTAAGATATTCTGCACACAGAGTCTTCTATAACGGTACTATATACCTTAAATATTTCACTGATATTGGAAAGCGCTCCCGGAACATTTTGAGCTCCTTATCTCGACTGTAAATGTTATATCTTTGTAATTTAATATTTCATTTGTAAAATTAAGGTTTCATCTTGAAACAAACTTGAAACAAGTGGAAGAACGGGCTTCCTTCTTATTTTTATAGCTACTGGGTACTATCTTATTCACTATGACCTTAAAAAACTTGCATTTTCATGAAAACGATCCTGTGGTGCCCACCGAAAAGGCGGAGAGCGTACCGCTGGGTTTTTAGTGACTATTCTGGGGCTGGTGATAGGGTTGTCGTAACTCCTACTTTACAAAGAAGGAAATGCGTAATGCGTTTTTCTGTAAGAAAAAGGAGGGTTTTATATGTCATATACACCACAGGACATTCTTTATTAACATATTAATTATTTACATTCAAAACTTATTTTTTCTGTATATTAACATTTGATGAGAATATTGTATTTAATTTCCAAATTCAAATGTATTTAAAACATTAAAACATCGTAAAAACTTGCCTTCTCTCTCAGAATAAGTCACCCACCAAATTCTTTCGACTAACAAACTCGGTCGATTTTTCTTTGATAATATTTCTGCTGTAGCTGTGACGTCATCTTCTCATATTTGGAAAGTTTCTCGCCAATAATCCACAGTTAACAGAAGTTTAAATACCATTCTATTAACTTTAGTGTAAACAAATCTATATTAAAATAGCTACTGTATTAAACGTAACCGCCTTAAACAGTGAATCCGCAAGAATGCTAGCTAAACCCCGTTTAATCTCAATTTTGATTATTATCTAAGCATGAAGGAACCAGCGCTTCTATCGCTGAAGTGCTTTATTTACTTTGTTCATAATATTTTGAATAGACTACAAAGTTTATACATTAACAACAAATATACTGAATACTTATAATAACAATTGATGGCTTATACAATATATGTTGGAGTTAAGATTATGTTGATTTCGTGTTAAATTAATAAACTTTATGATATATGATGTAAACTTTTTTGTATAGTAGTAAGCGGATAAGTAAATAGGTCACTTGATAATGAGTGATCAACATTGTCATTTGTTTTCGCGATTGTGACCTTCAATGTGATACTCATGCTAATAGCTCAGCGAAGCCCTTCTCAGGGGGTAAAGGTAATCTGGTACTCCGCACTCCTTGCTAGTGCTAACGTATTTACTGTGTCCGGTATAGGGCCATCGATATGAAGAAAAATGTCCGGAAACTTCAAACTTGTAACATTACAACAACAAACAACAACAGCAGCCTGTAAATTCCCACTACTGGGCTAAAGGCCTCCTGTCCCTTTGAGAAGAAGGTTTGGAACATATTCCACCACGCTGTTCCAATGCGGGTTGGTAGATTACACACGTGGCAGAATTTCTATGAAATTTGTTACATGCAGGTTTCCTCGCGATGTTTTCCTTCACCGCTGAGCACGAGATGAATTATAAAGACAAATTAAGCACATGAATCAGCGGTGCTTGCCTCGGTTTGAACCCGCAATCATCGGTTAAGACGCACGCGTTCTAACCACTGGGCCATCTCGACTCAACTTGTAACATTAGAGAAGCGTAAATCCATTGATGCTTTAACATTTCTGCGTAAAATAATTTATGGTTTAAAAGACTCGCTAAAGTTACATTCTAAAATTGATATCAATGTCCCAAAAATGATTCCGCGACACCCAATCAAAATGCCTTCGCTTTATATAATTATATCTATAGATTTCGTATATATATAGGGAAGTTTTATCCTATGATCCAATATGTAAGTAACTATAATGACATCATGACATTGATAACGCGATAATAGAAGTAGTTTTTTAGATAATCTTAACCTCTGTGCTTAAATACTGCGAGTTGTTTATGTTATATAGATTTATTAATGTAAGATTGTAGTGTTTAGTTTTATGTTATTTAAAATGTATAATATAAACGGCAGAGTGTATTATACCGTATGACATTTTGTTTCCTTGTTAATAATATTTGGTGGAAATAGTATTATATTTCTAAAAACTATACATAAATAAATAAATTCACATAGGTATTGAGACAGCGAAGGCTGTTATACTGGCTTAATCCAGTTAAACCAGTACAACTAGCACACGACAATACAATTATTATAGTTCTCCGGTAATATGTGCGATCTGTATACTCAGATGAGCTTGCAATATAACCAATGACCCCTACATGAGTCGAATGATACTCTACCATGAGCATATGTATATTATGGTATGTGTAATTTGGAGTAAGGTTTATACCTTCCCTTCCGTCTTTTATACAGATAAAAATGTGACTATCTGTAAAATGGACATCTATTCCAAAATTTTCATCTTCTTTTTCGTTCACAAACATCAGAGTTGGAGCTTAAAACGTCTGCTGATTATTCAAAATAATTCTACAAACGAAATAGGAAATGAAATGAATTTTAATGAATGAATTTTAAAAATTCGCTACTTCACGAACACAGTATGCGATCAACAAAACGTACACAATTTGGGTAAACCAGAATAAATCAGCGAAAATATTCATTACGAACGAGGAAATACGAAAGAAAATCGCTTGCATTTATTCAGTAGAGTTTCTAATTAAATCACCAGGTACTCAATTAATTGGTTAGGGGCGTAAAATTTTCTTTGTTAGCGGTATAATGAAAGTAACAAAGACTTTTTAAGATCGCGAGAATTCTACTTCTTTCTTTTAAAAGAAGTGATTTATTTCGAAACATTATTTTGCTAAGATTTTGCTGCCCATTCTTTTCAAACTTCAACTGAAATTAATGTATCGCCTTATACTATACTTACTGAGAAAAGTTTTTATGCGAAACAAAGTTACCAAAGTAAGCTAGACTTGTTGTGATATGATATGAGTACTTGAGAAAGCGTCATTTTAATCGTGAGTGAGTGAGTAGCTAATCCAAAACCTTGATACACGTTTCCAAATAAAAATTGTTATTCCAAACAATTATTGACGACCTCTGTGGCCTTACTTCTTCTTCTTCCTGTATATGTAATTTATAATTGTAACAGCCTGTAAATTTCCCACTGCTGGAATAAGATCTCTTCTTCCATTAAGGAGAGAGTTTGGAACATATATTAGCATTAGCATATATTAGCAATTAAGCACATATATATATATAGTGGTGCTTGCCTGGGGTTGAACCCGTAATCATCGGTTATGATACACGCGTTCTAACCACTGGGCCATCCAGTTCAATTTATAATTAACATGTTTTAAAATGGTAATTATAATGTTTGTTATTATGTGATGTTTATTTATAAATGACAGAAATTAAGTTAATTTCCTTTCTGAATATATAATACATTTTCTTTATCTTCATTTTTCATAATTATCGGTTGATCGGTATAGAAGTGCATAGTCATACATCAGCATACATTCAGCCGTTCTCGAGCTATATAGCAAGACGTGTCTGTATGACAGACAGATATAAATTTCAAAATTGGTAAAACTGATATCCGTCAGTCATAAAAAAAATACTTACGACGAAATTCTAAAAAAAATATGGGTACAGATAGACTCAAACAGAGAGATTAATATAGTAGTAAGTATAGAAATAGATTGTATCTAAATATTATTTTGTATCAAAAATCTTAACATACAATCATTTATGCAATCGAGGATTTTCTGCTCCAGAAATCATTGTTAATAATAATTATTTCAAAAATAATTTGACAAAGTTATGAAGTCCATAGTGTAAAGAACAAAAATATTCTGATGCAGTCAAACTTGGTATGGCAAAGTTGTATCTCAAAAGTTCCTTGGAAAGTCAACGGATACGTTATAAAGATAAAATCAGAGCATAAGTTTGAACTTAGCTATTTGGATACGAAGCAATACTCCTTTCTAATCTTAGTTTTGACTGCTTCATCGGACTGACTTATTTATAAGGCTGAAAGCCAAAAGCTCCTGGATTAAAACCCGGATGATTCCAACAAAAGTATTTCAACTCAACGAGCAAACGCTGCTTGCACTTTAGAAACCATTTCACGCGATCGTGACTTTTACAGTAAGTGTTTGAGTTCTGATATTATTAATACATTTTCAATAAAATATTTGACGCTACATAAAAAAGTATTCCAGTAACACTCAATATTAATAAAATAAAAAAACAAAAAAGGTAATGTTTTAAAAGGAAGTTTAGATGATAAAATATTGGATAAACATTTAACTGATCAAACTGCGTATAAATTATCATATATTTGAAATTTATACGTTAAAAATGCACTGTATTTTTTTTTTAGAAAATGGTAAAACAATTGGAACGAAACACGTTTGTACATAGTTATATAAAAGAGTTTAGTTTCAAAATTTACGCCGAACATTTAACAGTGTTTTTTAACAATTCAATCACTATTTTTTAATGAAAAAAAAATGTAACAATCCTTTCATCGGTATATAACCGTCAAAAAGACGGTAACGTAAAAATAAAACTTTTATTGTACACTCAATATAAAGCTATTGTATTTTGAGCTATCTTAGCTTAAGCTTCACAGTTTTATTCTGTCTTTATTGCTTAATAAGTGAAGATTTTATAACGATAATAATATTTTTTAAGTGTTATATGGCAAACGATCAGGTGGCTCACCCGATGGAAAGTGACGACCACCGCCCATGGAAATCTGCAACACCAGGGGGCTTGCAGGTGCGTTTGCCGGCCTTTAAGGACATGGTACGCCCTATTCTTGAAGATTCCCAAGTCGTATCGGCTTGGAAAAATCGCCAGTAAAAGCTGGTTCTACGGTAGTTTTGTGCAAGGCAGAAAATGTTTTAAAAATCTTGAACATTTTAGTGGTGCGGGTGAAATTTAACCAGATCGGAAAGGGCTTGGTTGTCGATAACTCGAGCCTCTCTAAAAAAGTTGGTACAAGAGAGCACACGCCAGAGGTGAGAGCACCATTTGCGGTCGAATTTGCGCCTTGTAAAGAAAATATTATAAATAATTTAATCAATGTATATACTAGTATAGATGCGTTTGGTCTATCGTTCTTCATTCATTGAGGATAAACATATACTTCTAAATTTTCTCTCGATTTTTACGAGAGAAACTATATTCCTAGTTGGTTATAATTTTAAAAATGCTGTTCCATATTTATAATTGTAAAATGTCAAAAAAGGTCTTCCTAATAATCGAAACTAATGGAGTAACATAGATTGATATCACAATTTCACTTAAGTTAGTATAATTTATCTGCAAGATTCCATGATACAGATCCAAATTTAAGAGCTGACTCTCGAAGTAAAGATATTAAAAGACGTGATACTATAGTGTTATTCCATAGAGACGTGACTTTAGCTAAAATAAAGACTAAGCTAAGGAATGTTGAACTACTAAAGAGCCCGTGGACCACTCAAAAACCTTATAGTGCCTAAAAAGCAACCAAATAAATACAGCAATAAAAACACAATTTGAATATGTCAGGCAGAATCACAACAATACAGATTACGCATTCTGCCGCTATCTAGATGATGATATCTCCGGTGACCCTTTTGCGATAACAACCTCCACGTTTTAACGACCGAATCAACGCGACACTAAAACGGTTTCCGCAGTCGGAAACGAAGTCTTGCTTGAGTCTCGACGACGGAAGTGACTGCGGCACGCGCTCCGCTTAGCGCTTCTTCTATTCTGACAACGTTATAAGCAGATGTGCATTCCCACAGAAATAAACTTTAGAATATTCAATCTACTAATCCTTCCGGAGTTTCAATATTGACCTTGTCAAGGTCAAAAAGTAATATAAGCTGCTGATATGACAATTTATAGTTTAGCAATGCATGCTTTCCGTAATTGGAAGGAACAAATGAGCCATCTAGTATATGATCACCATTGCCTGGAGGAATTGGCACCTGTGGATATTAAACATTCCACATATCAGCAGTGTACTATTACCAACTTGAGAATCCTGCCTATAGCTATATTGACAGTCACCATTCAAATCTGGACACAAGCTACAAGTATTGTACTTACATTATTTAATCATGTGCGACATATTGTATGGTCATATATATCACTGGATATAAACCACGTAGTTGTGGTACCACGGAGAATTAAATGCATGGCGTTTTCCATCAAAGCCATATCTTATCATACATATTTCATTGACTCGGCTTATTTTTATTTGGTTTATATAAACAGCATACAATTTACTTTGCTGAAGAAGTATACATTTGGAATACAAAAATCAAAATAGAATGGAGAAACGATAAATAGGCCGTAATTTCTCGACAGCTGATATTCCACAAAACCGGACGATGTGATTTGTTACTTCGTTCCTCAAGCGTAAGGCTGGGAAGTTAAATTCCCTTTTCGTGTCTGAAGGATCTAATGGCATCTTGTTGCGCAAGGAAAAATCATTACGGTTCAGTCGTAATGTAAAAGAAAGAGGATTTAGAATTAATAAGAATTCACCTCCACTGGTTGTACCAATAACAGCCTGTAAATTTCCCACTGCTGGGCCAAGGCCTCCTCCTCCACTAAGGAAAAGGTTTGGACCACCACGCTGTTCGAATCCGGGCTGGTTTTTGTATCGCGTCCTGAAAATTTGGATTATTAAAAATAAGTCTAATTTACAAAGTTGATCAGTCCGACTTGAAATGCTTTTATACTTGGCTAGGAAATGGTAGTTAACTTGACAATCAGCCACATCAAATATAACTCAAGATAATTTAATTTGACAATTGTAATTTAACAAAAGAGAAACATCTTGTGTAATTTGTCAAAACGTAGCGCCTATTTGAGTTTTTCATTAAACTGAAGTTCTTACATTTTAAATCACTTTCAAACTTTACAATAGAACGCCTGCGGTAAAAAGCCTCGTACTCCTTTCTGCGACAGAGACAGTAGTAGAAATTTGTCGCAGTAGTAAATTTAAGCTATCAATCTATTTTCAACCGACTTCCAAAAGGAGGAGGTTATCAATTCGTCTGTATTTTTTTTTTTTTTTTTTTTTATGTTTGTTACCTCATAACTTTTCACTGGGTGGACCGATTTTGATATTTTTTTTTGTTTGAAAGGTAGTGCTTCCCGTGGGGTCCCATTTTTTTTTATTTTTTTCCGATGATGATCCATATGAAAACGACATAAGTCTTAAATTTGCATTATGTATATGCGCGACAAATAGGTGAATAACTGAAAATCACGTTAACCAATTTTGATAATTCTTTTTTTATTATAAAATATATACTTCAAGGGTAATTTGGTGAGAGTTTGGTAAGGTTCTGAGCACAGGATCCATGACAAAGTAACGGAACGTAAGGGAACGGAACAATTCTGAGGAGCACGTTAGCGATACTCAGCCGAATCTTTTATTTATAGGTTATTTGGATATTTGAGTCACCTTCCGTAATGTGGTTATGTTTATGTAATTATCATAGTCAAATATTATAATCAACTAGCTACCCACCCCGGCTTCGCACGGGTGCAATACTGATACTAAATATACTACAGAATTTGTTTATTTACGACATCACATCGCAAACTTCTAAAATTATCAGTGTTTCTTATATAATATACTATATTGTTCATGTATTATATACACAAACCTTCCCCTTGAATCACACTATCTTTAAAAAAAACCGCATCAAAATCCGTTGCTTTGATTTAAAGATATAGGGACAGAGAAAGCGACTTTGTTTTATACTATGTAGTGATGGAACTCCTATAGGGCTCGCATTTAGTGTGCGATATGGGGCAGAATTTCTTACTATCTTTAATCAAATTTTGTGTATGTGATGTGATGTCATATGTTGTACGAAATGTAGTTGGTCTTTTTCAAAGTTTTTTTGCTGAGTTCGATTACAGCTACAGATTATTGTTATATTTGGAGTCGGTGTCAGCCAATAAAACCCTACAGTACCTATATCTATCAAAAAACAATACGAGAATACTTTAACAAATATGTTTTTTACAAATTACCTTTTACACAATATACTGGATTAATCAAGGGGCTCGTATCGCTTCTTTCTTTTGATTGTTGGGGCAAGGGCACCGTGGCTGACACCGGCTCCAAATATAACAATAATTATAACTACATGATATAATCGTTAATCGACTTTTAAGTAGTCTAATATTTTTCATTTCATTTAACTTAGGAAGACTCTAAAAAATATGTTGAATACGCAATTATTTTTATTACTTTTTCGTGCATATTCATTTGTTTTAAAATAGTGTTTTGTTTGAAGTCGGTTTTTCTTTTTGTTAAAATTTTTATTTATACCATCAATTATCTCATAGATAATTTATAAAGATAAAGTTCTTCATATTTTACTCATATTTGCTAAAATAATACTGGGTTTTTTAGTATACATACATATATTGTGCAGTCTATATAATAATTTAAATTGACATTTTGGTGAAATATATATTATGATATAGTTAGGTGGGTGGCCAATCAGCCGTCTGATAAGTGAACATTGGTGCTGAAAGAAATATACACCAAACCTTGGAAACTAAGTTATTATATCACTGTGTTACATTTTGCCTCGGTAATTATAATAAGGTGCACAGGTTCAAATTTGGTTTAAATCGGAACACAACTATGAATTGTTAAAAGTATGGAATATTTGATGAATGTGACTGTACCACTACGTAAACGCCAAGCTTACAATTTTCACTCATCGAACTAAATATTTCATCGTTCATCATTTTAAGCACTTTAAAAATATTATAACCCAATGCAGAACTGTTATAATTAACTTGACAAGCATTTTAAATTTAAGCCATATTTAAAAGGTGTCATTATAAAATAACTAACATTATAAAAGTTATTTGTTGTTGTCGTGGCAGAGAAGCTCAACCTTAAAAAAGTAAACCTGGCAGGCCTTTAAAATACGTTATACGTTCACATTGTTTTTTGATATATTTCGTGTTTGGAGTTGTTTGAAACGTATTAAACATGTTTACACGTGTTTCGGTATTCGAAATATTTTAAACTTTTGATACATTTATGTTGGTGGAAATTTTATTTGTTTTGAAATGAAAAAAAACTACGTTCATTATTGTTGGAAAATAATAAACAGGTCATATTCATAATATTAATTCATATAGCTATATTTTGAAAGGTCATTGATTGGCACCTCATAACGACATAGGCGACCAATAAATATGGAATATTAGTAAACTTGATAAAACAAAGGAACAAATTCCTTTACCAACTTATTATTATTAATAAGTCCTTTTCAAGCAATTGGACATCTCTATTTAGATAAACTAATATGTATTTATAATGAAAAAGTAGCCGCCCGCGGCTTAGCTCGCGTATTATGGTGTTGGTTGTCATGTATTGGGCAAAAAAATAGCCTATGTCCGTTCTTGGAGTTCAAGTTTGCTTCATACCAAATTCCATCAAATTCGGTTCAGCGGTTTGGTTTGGTTTTCGGTGAAGAGTTACAGTCAGTCAGTTTTTCTTGGTGGTAGGGCTCTGTGCAAGCCCGTCTGGGTAGGTACCACCCACTCACCAGTTAATCTACCGCCAAATAACAGTACTCAGTAGTGTTGTGTTCCGGTTTGAAGGGTGAGTGAGCCAGTGTATCTACAGGCACAAGGGACATAATATCATAGTTCCCAAGGTTGGTGGCACATTGACGATGTAAGGAATAGTTAATATTTCTTACAGCGTCATTGTCTATGGGTGATGGTGACCACTTACCATCAGGTGGCCCATATGCTCGTCCGCCAACCTATTCCATAAAAACAAAAAAAAATAGTCAGACGGACAGCAAGACAGAGATACTTTCATATTTATAATATTAATATGTGCTATGCATATAGATATAGATAGTGACGTAACCAGCATGTGTCAGAAGCAAATCTAACAATTGTGTATTCTAACACTTTTAGTTAAAAAACAAATGTTGCTTCTTTTTAGTATTAACGTAGATTCATATAGGCTTTCATCATCAAGATGCAGCATTAAATTAAATGAAAATCTGTTTCTCAGTTAAGGTTCTACGACAAATAATTAACAATCATCAAAAAAGAGTAACTTGTTTAAATATAAATTTATATACTTTAAATGTCTTCTTCATTTTCAACTGTAGTAAATTTCAATTTATTTTTAATCATCATTTACACGAAAAACGTCACAGTCCTTATAATCAAAGACGTCGCTAGAAAAAGCAATAATCTGCAAATTAAGAAGATTTACTGAACTTGTACTCGTTATTGATATTAAATAATCATTTCGAAACTTTACATATAATAAAATTGGAGTGTCTGTTTGTAATAACGAAAACGTATAGGTTTTACATATACCAAACCTTTCTTTTTTTAATTTTTCTCAGTCTCTAGTTTTGTTTGTTCCGGTTAATCTATGGAACGTCTGGACCGATTTTGATGGGTCTTTTTCTTTCTGGTTCTTTCTTCTTACGCTACAACAATAACTTATATATTTTGTTACATTCAAAAAAGTACTAAGTCGCGGGCACAACTAGTTACAAAATATATTTAAATGTTCCGATGGACTAAGAGATGATAGCTCATAAGGCCGCAGACTGAAATTCTGGCTTAAAATCCAATCGGGCTGATGAAAAAGTGAGATTCAGTCGAAAATTTCTTAGTAGTACTGGAGCCTCGCAATTGATCCCTCCAACTACACCCAGAATCTCACTGGTCGTGTCAAATTGTGGTGACTTTATAAGAGCATTTACGACACACACACCGGCGGTTTAGAAATTAATATAAAATTTACATTTACCCACGCATGCACTGTAGATGTAGCAATATTTATATTGCTTCTTATTTAAATAAAATCTGTTAACCATAGTTTTAGAAATAATTAAAAGTTAAAAAAATGTTGCCATTTAATTTTTACAAAATGTAGGTTCCACCGAGATTTGAACTCGGATCGCTGGATTCAGAGTCCAGAGTGCTAACCATTACACCATGGAACCACACGACCTAGCGTTCAAAATTAATAATTATATCGTGAGATTTAAAAAACGACAATGTTTTAGTAAAGGTCGTAACTACAAATCAAATAAAGACTGTTAAATTTTTGAAAAACAGAAAAAAATAGCTTACATTAATTTCAAGCAAATATATCCCCTTGAGATATAGAAGATAAATTTTCGATCACATTCATATCTGCAAATGAAAATCGAGAACCAAAACATTTTTTTTTGAAAATCAAGTTTAACTATTCATCATATATATTAGTACATCATTATTTTAAATTCATCGTATATTTATATACTTATGTACTATGTTTATAACATTAATTAACCGCTTTTACGAAGTGCATATGTATGTATTCCCGGTACACATACCAAAAATTTATTTTTTCTGATAATTTTTGTGGTCTGTTTGTTCCACCTAATCTATGGAACGGCTGAACTAACTTTGACGGGACTTTCAATGGCAGATAGCTGGGCTATTTTTATTTTAGGAATTACTAATAAAATTTCTTAATTAAATTCGAAGACAAAAAATCAATGCCGCCTTCTAGCTGCCTTAACTTCTGTGAGTCCATATTACTTAAATTTATTAAAAGGCAAAGTTAAGTCCCACAGGAGTGACGCAGTGGATTAGGCTTCGAACCCTTCTCTTTATCTATGGCATGGTGTTTCATTTCCGCCATTACTCCTTCCCTTGGGTATATTTTACCAATCAAACAATATAATTTAAGGTCACAAAACAAAATAAATTTACGATGTAATTTTAATACATTTTTATTTTTTTTATTTTTTAAGCTGATTTCATACATAAATAAATAGGTATGTTTATTTTAAATTCCATTCACTAACAACTAAAACTACATTTTATTAAAAAGAAAGTTAAGTAACAGTATTTTAATGTCCCCTTCCAGAGGCCCCTCTTCTCTCCTCTAAATTAAATTTTATAAAGTAAAAATAAAGTAACAGCCTGTAAATTTTCCACTGCTGCGATAAAGCCTCCTCTCCCATTAAGGAGAGGGTTTGGAACATATTCCACCACGTTGTTCCAATGCGGGTTGGTGGAATGCACATGTGACAGAATTTCGATGAAATTAGATACATGCAGATTCCTATTGCCGAGCACGAGAGGTACTTGCCTGGGTTTGAACCCGCAATTATCGGTTAAGATGCACGCGTTCTAACCACTGGGCCATCTAAGCTCAAAATTTTATATATTTACTCAACTAATAAGGATATTAATGCGGCTTCATTCGAGGGTATGGGTAGTAAGGCTATATGGTTAGACAGGGAATAGGCAATTAAAAATTACACCCAGCCATATAAACTTTCACACTTATAATATTAGCAGTAAAACATAATAAGAGCTGGCATAATATCCTGAACTTTGCGAGACTAAAATCAACCTCCCTAAAATTATTTGTATACGTTAATAATTCGTTTTTTACACCCACCCAAGGAGATACGTATTACCGAAAACCCACGCCTTTTTAGTATAATATCTTTTTTTTTTTTTTTTTTAAATCTTCCTTTATTATAGAGGGTTTGATCAAGTATGATCATGCCACCCTCATTGGAACATACATAGTCTTATTTCATCATGCAAAGTTATCTTCGCTTAATAGCTAATAAAACAAGTCTATACAACATTTGTGCCTCCTCCGATTGAGGAAAAGCCAAAATACTGTTACATTTTCCAACCTCATGTAAGTTTATTCCATTTTCAAATTTCATAAGAGACCTTTCAACTTCGTTCCGGACACACTCCACCATGACATGATAAGCGTCTTCTACTTTATGGCACTCCGTGCAATTAGGTGTGTTATTTTTTGCCATTAGGAATGCAAAACTGTTTAATGGAATATGTCCGGATCGAAGTCTCAAAGCAAGAACAATATACAGTCTGGATAAAGTGGAATCAGAAAACCAAGGAATTCGCATGAGGTGGGGTTGAATCGTTCTATACCATATACCCTTAGTCAAAGATCTCTCGTCAAAATACTCCTTCCACAGTTGTGAGCACATATTTCGAACAACGTATAGATGATCAGTGAATAAGGGTAAACACTGAAATGGAACTCCATTAGTAATAGCATCTCTTGCAAGAACATCAGCTTTTTCGTTTCCTGGGATGCCTATGTGAGAAGGTATCCACTGTATTTTAATAGTTTTATTATTACTAGATAGTTTCGAGATCGAATCTAATATGCTGTAGGCTATCGGTGTTCCTCGAAAATTCGAGGTACATCGAGCCAGGTGGTAAATAGCACTTTTAGAATCTGTTAAAATAACATATTTCCCATCCTCCAATGAATTAATATAAGAGATAGCTTCCGCAATAGCAATCAATTCTGTATACATAATTGAAATATTAGCATTAACACTTAACTGAATGTTTGTATTTTTCTGAGAGTCATAGATCGCAACCCCACTACCAAGATTTTTAATTTTAGATCCGTCCGTGTAAAGCTTATGGAAATCGTAATAAATCAAATCTAAGAAACTTTCACAAATTTGCTTAAGTTGCGTTAATTCATACTTCTTTTTATTCTTATTAATTCCTTGTATTTCTGGTTCCACTACACCTGAAAGATCCACATTGCTGACCCATGTCTGTAAAGTATACATTTCCAATTGTTTATTGGAGTGAAAGGACATATTTCTTAATTTATTATGAGTGAAAGCAAGTAGGGGCCTATTCCTATGTCTCCAATAATTACTATCCTGACATAAAGTACCTAATTTTTCCATTATTTCAACAATTCCATTGTCGTTAAAAGATTTGCTTTTTAGCCAAAACTTTCCAGCTAAATACAGCCTACGAAATTGTAATGGTTCTAGTGAGAGTTCATTTTCCATTATGTGTATAGCAGTAGTTTTTATAAATCCTCCGATTATACGCATACATTGATTTTGGATCTTATCTAGCATATCTAGGTGAGTTTTGCAACTATTTCCATACAAAAAGGAAGCATAATCTAATTTGCTTCTTATCATAGCGATGTAAATTCTTCTTAAATGAACCGGATGAATGCCCCAGTCCGAGCCTGCTAATATTTTAAACAAATTTATTAATCTAAGACAGTTATTTTTAAGTTCTTTAATATGTTTAGACCATCGTAGTGATCTATCTAGCCATAGTCCTAAATACTTCACATAATCAACAGTTTGCATCTGAATTCCATTGATAGATACACATACCGATTGTCTGCGATAACCTCTTTTAAAAACACATAATTTGCTTTTTTCTGTGGAAATTTCTAAACCAATAAATGTCAGTAATTCAGTAAATCTATTAATTGCTATTTGTAATTGTAGTCTTCCTTCGTGTACATTATCACACATAATATATAGAACGAAATCGTCTGCATATTGCGAGATAAATACATTATTTATAATTTTGCAGATGTTACTGGTAGCGACATTGAAAAGGAGAGGTGAAAGGGGATCTCCCTGTGCCAAACCGCAACAAGTATTTCTACAATAAGTAGAAGTACCTACTATAATTTTTAAATGTCTCTCTTTTAAAAAATTCCATACATATTTACAAATTTTAGTATTAATGCCAAGTTGCTGCATAATATGAATTAAACTAATCACATCGACATTATTGTAGGCATTGTTAATATCAATAAATGCAGCAATGCATGTCTGATTTTTTGATAGGCCGATCTGAATACGTGACACTAACTTACTGAGGTTATCTAAAGTAGAACGACATCTTCTAAAGCCAACGGTATCCGAAGACAGTAGTTTATTCCTTTCGATGTACCACTCCAGTCGTCTAATTAAAATACTATGGAATACTTTACATATACATGAGATGAGGGATATGGGACGTAAAGAGCCAAAAGACTCCGGATTTCTTCCCGGCTTTGGGATTGCAACGATGGTAACATCTTGCCACTGTGAAGGTACAAAGCTAATTGAATAAAAATAATTAAAAAATTTTAGCAAAATGGATTTTCCATTGACAGGTAAATGAGCCAACATCGAATAAGAAATATTATCACTTCCGGGAGATGTATCTTTGTGAAGCAAGCAATGTTCTAACTCTTGTCTAGAAATTTGTATGTCTAAATTATTTTTAATAACTTTAAAATAAGGTTCCTTTGGAGATACAAAATCAGGAGTTAAACTATGCAAAAGCTCAGTGGCAGCTGATTTACCCACAAAAGATCTTGGTCTTTTAGGCCCTTTTAACCAACTCACTTTATACCACATCTCACTTTGAGTTACCCTGCTATCAATTGAAGTATAATAATCGTTTCTTAATTTATATTGACACTGACGCATAATTTTTTGAGTATTACTAATTTTTTCCTGTAAAATCTTAAAGTTCCGTGGGATTGGGTTACGCCGAAAAAAGGAAAGAGCAAGCCGTCTCTCTGCTACAAGTTTTGATAACGATACATTCCAAAATGGTTTAGGTGTAAAATTACAGGTCGGATTACGGTTAATCTTAATAAATGGAATAAAACGATCACCCGCCGTATTAATAGCATTTAGAAAGTTATTATATAATTTTTGCGGGTCGTCAGTAACAAAAGAAAATTCACGAAATAATTTTTCCAAAAATTCTGTGTAGGATGACCAGTCAGCATTTTTATAATTACGTCGAAGAGGTATATTATCCTCAAACCCTTTTTCCCATTGTGTCGTTATCTTAATTATAAGATGATCACTACCTAAACTTTCATTTATAGTTCTCCATTTAAGTTTCATTGCAATGTCGGATGAAACTATAGACAAATCGGGGGAAGACTGTTGTATATTATTATTTACAAGTTTGATACGCGTAGGGCTATTATTGTCATTTAAAGTTACGAAACAACTATCTATAAGTGCATCATGAATCTGAGAACCGCGCAAATCTGTTTTGTTTGACCAATTACCATGGTGCCCATTAAAGTCTCCCAAAATAAGAGTATTACTATCTAAAAGGTTAAATAAGTTCTCCCAATCTGATTTGGAAGTTCGTACGGATGGGGAGCAATAAATGGATGCTATATACTTAACATGTTCGCAATTAAAAACTTTCACTACAATCATTTCTATGCCAGCATTCGTGCTACTATAATTATTCTTCAAAGTAGATGTAATGGAATTATGAACCAATATTGCTACTCCTCCATAAGAATCATCCCTATCCCTACGGAACATATTATAACCTTTTATTTTAAGATGGCTATCCGGTTCTAACCACGTTTCACTAAGTGCAGCAATGTGAATCTTTTCTTGAATTAACAATTGTTCTAATGTCAAAGACTTTGGACGAAGGCTTTGTGAATTCCATTGTATAATATTGAGCTTAATTAACTTACAACTTTCAGCCATTATTATTTCAAATATTCAATAAGTGACTTCAGCATTGGCCAATCTGACATATTTTCGACTATCACTAACATCACCCATTCTATACAACACTTAATGACACTTTGCACTTTTTCTTGAAATGACTCATCTTTTAAAAATAAAATCTCTTTTAATCTACTTAAAAGTTCACTAAATTTAATTTCTCTTTTCTTTTCATCTTTTTTATCTGTATTACTATTTAAATTTTCATCCAACTCAATAGAAAGATCTTCTTCGAACCCATTGTGTTTTCCTAAAGAATGAGACAATGTTTTTTTATTTTTTTTATTTTTAGGCGTAGTAGAGGTTTCTTTTACAATATCAGCAAATGTTGGGACTTCTCTGAATACTATTGGGGTAGATTCTTGTGGTAGAATGTCAAACATATTACTTGTGGGTTTATTATGTGAATTAACATTGGATTTATTATTTTCCAATTTATGAGACTCGGTTGGTACGTATAAGGTCAGAGCTTTTCTATACGTGCAGTTAAATTCCGCCATTAACTCCCTTAACCTCTTCTCTTTTCGATATGCCGGACAAGAGCGCAGCAAAGACATATGTTGGCCTCCACAATTACTACACTTAAATATTGTAGTATCACAATTAGGGTGGTTATCACCACATTTTGGACATACAATTTTTGCGTTTGAACATCGTTTCGAAGTGTGTCCAAGCTTCCAACACCGAGAGCATTGTGTTACCGGAAATACATAAGGTTCGACTTGGATTCTTAGCCCATCGACACATACATATGACGGACGATAGGATCCTTTAAAGCATAGACGTATGGATTCACTAGGTTTCCAGTCATCCCCTTCTCGATTTCGACGTAAAAGTCTATTTACAGAAATCAGTTCTCCTGCATTTGGACAAATAATACTTTTCATAATCTCTTCTTCTGACAATTCTATATCTACATTCTTAATCACTCCATAAGAAAGATTAACCTCCATGGCTCTCTGAATTCTCCATCCTAGATCTATAAACTTTTTACATTGTTCAATCTTATGTATCATAACTTCATTAACAACGTCGACTCTTATCTTAAATGGGTTAATGTATTTAATTTTCTCGATATTTATTATTCCTTCATTACAGAAAATTTTAGCTAAAGAGAACTGTTTCGGTAACTTTTCTCGGGATGATATATAAATTTCAAAGAATTCTTTATCGGTTCTAGATTTATACTTCTTTTCGTTTTTTTTTTGAACCAATTTCCATTCGTCTTCTTCATCTTCTTCTCTGTCCCTTTTGCTGGCTTTCTGTTCCTCGTCATCTTTACTTACTTCATGTGATGCCTCTAATTGTTTTGGTACTACTTCTATTATATCCGCTACCATCTCATTTTCGCTCAAATAATTAGATTGACGTATATTGTTGTTTTCATATTCATTCTCGTATTCATATTGTTCGTCCATTATTATTGTAATCGACGGTCAACAGATGTGCGCAAGGCGCCCGCAGGTAAAAACCTAGCGGGTACCGCGATAAGACGTACGTAAACAAATTAATAACAATGCGCGCGTTTACTACGATCGAGTGTCGAGCCGCGAGTGTATAATATCTTCGAAACCACAATACCCAAATCCGAAATAAAAACATTATTTACACAATATGCTTAGAACAAAGTAAATTATTTTAATAAGGATAAATACCATTACAAACTAATTAAATGAGGCCTACAGTTATGTTAATATCAAAGAGAAAACAAATTAAGAAAACCACCTGTTAAAAAATTCAAAGCATAAAATATCTTGTAAAATAGGTACATATTTATTTTTATTTCTTGATACAGATAGGCGGACGAAATGAGCCACGTGATAGTAGTTACACTGGCTCACTCACCATTCAAACCAGATTACGACAATACAATGCAGCTTGGTGGAGATATATAAGGAGTGGGTGGTCCGTGGTACACTACCCAGACGTGCTGCAATAATCCCTAATAACAATTAAATACCACTAAGTATAAATATGCCAGCCTGAAAAGTGGCTGAATTAAAATATATCCTGTATTGACTGACGATTCATCATCGCCTACGAAAACTAATAAAGCTAGGGTATAGAAATTTGGTGAGTAGGATCATTTTATTGAGTAGACACCCACTAAGGAAGGAATTTAGGAAATTGTATCTCTAAAGGACTGAAATAGGGTTTAAAATTTCGGGTAATATTAGCAATTTTCACCCGAGCAAAGCCGTGAGCAACAGTTAGTTAAATATAAAATTTATTGTATAAATAAACCCAAATAAACAAAATTAATTAACGAACTCTTGATTTTTAAAATACAACTTTAGTATATTTAAAACAAACCTCTTTTCTTCCTTTGTCAAATTTAGAAGACCTTGATCTCGACGGAACAATAAATTAAATCCAGAAGACCCTTGATTTTGTATTGGAAAATAATAAATTCGAACCAAATACGTCATTGATATTCAACTCTTGTTGTTACTGATTTATAAAAACAAATATATTATCCCGAAATACTGGTATGTGTTGACCTTTGAAGCTTACTAGAACCAACCAACTGAAAAACATGTTTTAAATGGTTATTAACATAAATTATGTAACTGCTGATTCTGGCTCTGATATTGATAGATCAAGAAAAAAATGTTTATTAAAAACATTTTGTTTCCGTTATCAATACTTAATATTATAAATGTGGTATTAACTCTGTCTGTCGAATTTGCTCAAATTTGGTATAAAGCAAATTTGAACTCCAGGGAAGGACATAGGTTACTTTTTTTCTAATATTTTTTTATGGTATAGGTTGGCGGACGAGCATATGGGCCACCTGATGGTAAGTGGTGACCATGACAATGACGCTGTAAGAAATATTAACTATTCTTTAAATCCTCAATGCGCCACTGACCTTGGGAACTAAGATATTATGTCCCTTGTGCCTGTAGGACTGTTGTTTGACGGTAGAATATCAGATGAGTGTGTGGAATCTACCCAGACGGGCTTGCAAAAAGTCCTACCACCAAGTAAAATAACATATAACAACCCCATAAAACGCGAGCGAAACAGCGAGCGATAACTTGTTTATTCTATGTTTGTTATCTTTTGATTGAAACCTCGATACATTAGCTACTTTTTTGAAAACATTGTCTTAATCCTCCTGATTGTTAACGCGTAAAGAATGCCTAATACTGATGTCATTGTCCCGATCCCGTTTGGCTCATTCAGAAGCCTAATTGCTCGTCAGTATTCCTGCTATAAATAAAGATCTAATTCTACGAGTCAAGCCACGTCGAACAGATAGCCTGATTTATCTCTTCACATTGTGACTCGTTTTGTTGCTAGAACAAATAAAACAATACATTTTCATCCCTCTTTAGATGTAAAAGGATGTGTAATACAAATTAATTGGAACTAGAGATAAGCATTTTAATCAAAAACAATAGAAAAATGTCGACGTAATCTGTACGATATTCAATTGCTATCGACTTTATTGTCGAGTAAATTGATTTTTTTTAATATCAAACGACGCGATGTTATGAAAAAGGTTTTTTTTTAAATATTATAGCTATATGAATAGTGACCCTGAAAGAAGTACTAATAATTCCTTACATCACCAATGCGCTATAACATCGTCGATCTTAAGGTTGGTATACGTTAAGATGTACTATTGTTTGGCGGTAGAACATCCGGTAAGTGAGTGGTAGCTACGGGTTTGCACAGAGCACTACCATTAAGTCAACATAACTACCAGCTAATTCTTATCCGTCTAATAATTATCATCTCAATGATAGCTAGGCTGAGTTTATAACCAAACGGATAAAACATGAGCATCAGATTAGCTCATTTAAGTTACTTTTTCAAATTTAATTTCAATAAAACTAAAAGTCAAACATCGCAAATACATATTATAACAACACTAAGTACGTAACGCAGTATTGAGCGTTATATATATGTATGTACAAATGTATCGTATAATGTACCATAATTTCATTCAAAGTGTCTATTAGTGGAAATGTGCTATAAAAGGCAACTTCACTAATACTTGTTTGCTATTCACGAGACAAAGACTTCTCTACAAATGCCCAATATGCGCAATTGTCGCGTAGTTTGCGAATCGATGTATCAGTCGCAGATGTGTCCAAACAACTACGGAGTTTATACTTTTACGAACTGTTTTTATGACATTTGTTCGAAAGGATTTTCTATATTGTGTTGCATACTGACCATTGATTGAATTTCATTTGAAATATATTCTTGATATGAAGGTGCAAAAAGATTTACATTTTGAGATCTTATTCGAATTCAATTTTAGAGTAACGTTTTTTTAAAGTCCTCCATTTTGACATTCGGCTAATTCCAAATTCAAAATCTTCATGCAATTTGTCCAAAAATATTATCACCTGATCAGCAACTCTATGGACACGTAAGGATACAACAACAACAACAACAACAACAACAACAACAACAGCCTGTAAATTCCTACTGCTGGGCTAAAGGCCTCCTCTCCCTTTGAGGAGAAGGTTTGGAACATATTCCACCACAATGCTGTTCCAATGCGGGTTGGTGGAATATACATGTGGCAGAATTTCTATGAAATTTCACATCAGGTTTCCTCACGATGTTTTCCCTCACCGCTGAGCACGAGATGAATTATAAAGACAAATTACTTGCCTGGGTTTGAACCCGTAATCATCCGTTAAGATGCACGCGTTCCAACCACTGGGCCATCTCGACTCATTATACGTAGTCGGTCCCAAAGTTCTGTCATATATGAAAATAGTGATAAAAAGAAAAGTACCAATCCGTTTTTTATAAATTATATATTATATGAAAGAACATTTAATAAGGAATTATATTAACTTAAAATTATTCAAAATGACCGCCCTTATTTTTAATACAGGCCTTTAGTCGCCGCGGCCAGTCGTCTATCGCAGCACGCACCATATTCATGTCTATTTCAGCGACTGCTTTTATTATAGCTGACTTTAGACTGTCCAAATTTTTATGGGGCTTAGCACACACCTTCCTCTCTAAGACTTGCCAAATTTTATAGTCCAGAGGATTAAGGTCCGGACTGGAGGAAGGCCAATCTTCATGTCTTATGAAGTCGATGTTTTGACGCTCGAACCAGGCTTGAGTGGTCTTGGCTATATGTGCAGGTGCAGAATCTTGCTGGAACACAAAGTGATGTCCTGAAAATAACGTGTTGGGCAGGTCTTTGACATGGTGATCCAAAACCGTCTCTTGGTACACTTTTGCACTGGTTTTGACCCCTTTTTCACAAAAATGAACCTCAGTTGGTCCGTAGTAGGGGACTCCTAACCAGACCATCACTGAAGATGGATGATGCCCATGTTGCACCCGCGGAACTCTTTTTGCTGCTTCTTCAGAGCTCCCAGCATACACTCTATCATTCTGTTTATGGAACTTTTCTTCGAAAATTTTTTCGTCCGTAAAGAGTATATCACGATGTCGATTTTTCGCGTACCGTTTCAACAACACCCGGGATCTTTTGAGTCTTATTGCTTTTAGACGAGCATTAAGTAGGTGTCCACTCTTTTTTTTGTAAGCTCGCAAATTAAGGTCTTCGTTTAACACCTTTTTGATAGTTTTTCTACTGGCCCCCATCTGCAATGCCATCAGCTTCTGTTTTCGGACAGGATTCCTTCGTATGCGTGCCTTGATTGCTTTGATCACTGCTGGTGTTCTTGCGGAGCGTGGCCGGCCAGTTCTTTTCTTATCCTCAACACTTGAAACTTCATTGTACCTATTTATAGTACGATACACAAACCTAAGCGATATTTTTAAATTTTTGAGCAACTTGAAAATGGTATTCGGCGAGTGCCCACAGCGGTGCAACGCTAAAACTGCTATTCGGTTTTCTTTCACGGTCCATTCCATCGTGAAAAATCGCGACAAATGATAAGTTTTTGTTTTTTAATAATTGACAAACATTCAAAAATGGAATGCAATTAAACTTTTTTTAAATCGTCTTCGAAATTGGAAAATAATGTGCCAGTGACAGAACTTTGGGACCAACTACGTATAAGGATATAACAAAGACGCTTCATATTATTAGGAATATTATGATCTAGAATTTCTGCCAACCTAATAGAAATTGAATTCCATCGTTAAGTAAATATTAAATATATAGTGAGCTAGACAAATAATTGGTTAGCAGATTTAAACTATTTGACTTATTGTTGTCTTATTGAATACCTTTAGTAATAAACAATAAACCTGTAAATCTATCACCGAACCCAAATCTGATGTCGAAGAATTTCAAACAATATTTACTCATCTTCAAAAAATTGCGCAAGATAGTCACTCATTTATAAAATTATTTGAAGAGCATGTCAATATGATAGACAAGACAATTCATGTCATGTAGATTTTTATTAGAACTAGCGCGCACTGGTGATTCTTGTTACGATGACTGTTTCGTCACTCTTTTCGAGTCCATGAACATGTATGGTGTTGCGCACACGTTACGACGTGACAATTGGTTGACATTTGTGTCCGCCGACCGTGACGAAACTGTCAGCGTCTTTTCATTGTCATTCTCTTCGCTTTCTTTTTCTGCCGAGTCTCACGAGTTCACAGAGAACGACCGTCTCTTCGAAATCCATAGTGGCAAATGACACTTCGATTTCGAAAATGTTTTGTCACTGTCTCTATTAATGAGCGCACTCCACTTTGGAAACGTGACGTGACAATGACAAAAACTTTAAAGTCACCGTGACAAAAGTTACCAGTGCGCGCTAGCTCTTAGAATAAGCGTAGCAAAAATATACAGCAATTGTATTTTTTACTTTGAGCCCACGCGAACTCAAATTCGTCACGTACACGTTGACCAAAAAAAAAATATTATTGTAGCCTGAGTTACTACTATATCAGTTATCGGTCAGTAAAAGTTCCGTCAAAATCGTTCCAGCCGTTCCAGAGATAAGCCGGAACAAACAGACAGACGGACCGACAAAAAATGTAAAAAATGTTATTATAAAAAAGAGCTATTTTAATATTACAAAGAGACACTCCAATTATCGTAAATATAATCTCACGCACACTAAGACATCTTGTAAACACGAGCGTCTGTGACGCTGCGTCACACATGGATAATTTAATGTAGAAGGGCGCGCCTTCATGAGTGAATAATTCCATACCTCTCAATCAGTACTTAACTGTAAAATAAATTTCATCGCGAACGAAGAAATTTAGCAATTCTTTAATTTGCCACACCGCTAAAAATGTAATCGGCGCGAGGTGAGGTGTGAAGAGGCATCTTACTGGTTGGCATGGCGAGGGGTTACCCTCAGTTAGTTAGGTTACCCTCAGTTAGCCCTGCAGTGGTGTAGTTCATTCTTCCTGACTGTATTGGCCCTTCTCATTTGGACTCCAATACTACTTACCATCAGGTGGAGTGGAGTCATTTTTCTTCCCGAAATCATCACCTAGTATAAAACAAAGTCACTTACTACTGTCTGCCTGGGTATGCTTAGATATTTTAAATTACACAATGTATTTTGATGCGGTTTTTTTAATAGATAGAGTGATTCAAGCGGAAGGTTTTTGTATATAATACATAGACAATATATTAAAGAAACTAGAAAAAAAAACTGTAGTATATATAGTATCACTATTGCACACGTGCGTATCCGCTACAGTGAGTAGTTATATACTACTAGTATATACTATAAAACGAGATATATATGACCACGACGTCAGATAGTTAAATTATTTTGAATCACTTAGTTTTGAGATATGATTCTGGTGCTAGTGAGGTCAATCGCTGTGTGTCCTATCAAGATGGAATGACGGATGGTGTCTTAGCCTATGAAATATCGTTAAAATCAATATACGATACTACAATTATCGATTCGATGTATTATTTCGTGAACGTATGACGAATATGGTGATCCCGAATATATACGAGTACGTATACTAGCGGCCAGTCCCGCCTTCGCACGGGTAGAATGCTGATACTCATTTTGTTTACATGTATTAAACTTCTAAAATTATCATTGTTTCTATTACATTGTGCATGTATTATACGTAGAAACCTTTGTCTTAAATTAATCTGTCTATTAAAAAACAAACGCATTAATATCCGTTATGTAATTTTAAAGATCTAAACATACATAAGGACAGACAGCGATAAGCGACTTTGTTTTATACTATGGCTATTTTTATGATATTAAAATAATGTAACACCGTTTTGAATATAGTGAGGTGACATTCAGCTGTCGTTCGAAACATCGATAATTACGCATTCGATATCCACAATTCCCGCAGTAACTGAATCGATAAGCGTTACTAATCGACGTGTCCGGGTCCCATTTGGACTGAGTTGTTTTGAATATAGGCCGTTGCAGGCTGAATATATCGCGTATAAGGCTACCAAGCATCCTATTTACGAATAAATCCTATTAAAGTGTTGCCATATATTTTGTTATTTGGGTAATATAGGACTTTATCATCCTAAATATCGACTAATATTTTGTGAACAAAATAAAACTAACAGTATATACAAAATGATAATAAAATTTAATATAATATATAAAAGTTAATTAGTTAAATATTTAAAAGTTAAATTATTTATATTAATATAAATAATTTAACCGTTGAGATAAGTAGAAATAAGTAGTTGTGAAATGAAAATAATGAATATTATTTGATTGAAATTAATTACTTAATTTTATTGTTAGTATAATTGCTGTTATATAATATTAATTTTGTTTTAAATACGCGTTAATTTTCCTTTATTTATTTGTGCTTTACTTTTGTTCATGGCAACCCTAAGTTATGTCACTGTCACTAAGGATGTATCGTCTATTGAAATACCTATAAGTGTGGTATGCAAATCATTAGTTCCAAATCGTATAAGCTTAAATGAACTTAAACGCTTTGAAATCGAAACAGAAATTTTACCTCATTCATTTACCAACTTGCCCGTTACTGTCTTTATATCTCCGAACTATGATTCAGTGATTTGAAAATCCTTATTGTATATTATAAAAAAGTAAAAAGTAAAGTACCAACCCGTAAATTTCCCAATGCTGGGCTAACACCTCATCTCCTATTTTAGAACATATTCTACCACGCTGTTGTACCAATGCGGGTTGGTTGAATGCACATGTGTCAGAATTTCGATGAAATTAGACACATGCTGGTTTCCTCACGATGTTTTCCTTCTTCTTTAAGACTTCTGCTAAATTATGCTACTGAAATAATATGAGATAGGTGTAGAACTTTTCTAATATATAAAGATATTTAAATTACCTACAACGTATACCAAGCATTATTGTAATATTTTAAGAATATTATTCATTAACCCGAGCAGGAATTTGGATAGAATAAATATAAAAATAATATTTCGTTAGACATGAGAATACATCTTAATCATCATCAATCACTAAGAATATTACACATTTTCGAGATATTAAATAATGTTCTAGTTTACTCAAGATATTTTATTAAGACTTTAGTGCATTATAAAACAATTAAGAGATAAACTTGCACACGTTATATATATACATAATAATTAATATTTATAATGTCATTCTCTATTCTAAATTATCTCTTACTAGATGTGCAAGCCCGTCTGGGTAGGTACTACCCACTCATCAGTTATTCTACCACAAAATAACAGTACTCAGTACACAGTAGACAGTGTAATTACAGGCACAAGAGACATAACATCATCAGGTTGGTGGCACATTGACAATGTAAGGAATAGTTAATATTTCTTACAGCGTCATTGTCTATGGGTGATGGTGACCACTAACCATCAGGTGGCCCATATGCTCGTCCGCCAACCTACACCATAAAAAAATAGAAGGCGCCCGCGTTTTAGGTTTTGTCATGTGTTAGGCAAAAAAAGCTTTCTTGGAGTTCAACTTTGCTTCATACCAAATTTCTTAAAATTAAGAGCGACAAATACACAGACAAACAGCCGATAGACAGAGTTTCTTTCACATTTATAATATTAATAAAATAATATAGAAAAATATAATATAGATTTAGAGATAAGCTTGCAAGTTTATTATATAAACATTATAATTAATATTAATAAGATTCAAGTATTTCTTATTTCATTAACAAGTTGAGTAGCATCCTAACATCAGTGGATAACTAAGTAAGCCTAAGTAATATTTTTTTCAAATATATTTTATGACGATTCAAAACAGCTCGTAAGGGACACTTAACTTTCAATCGTCATAAAGAATCAATTACCCAAATAAAGTAAGTTTTGACTTAATTGGATTTTTGGTACACATCAAACGTTTATAAGAGAATGAATCAAGGAAATAACTTCAAATAATACATTTTACGTTTAACTATATTTGATTTGTTAGGGATACGAAACCTGAGTCTCACTGACGTGGGTATTTTTGATATCAGGGTTAAGATAATAAATACAGGGTATAGAATTAATTTAAAAATTATTATTATTGGTTGGTTTTCGTAGCAAAGACAGTTAGTCTTAACATTTAAACATATTTATCGAAGTAGGGTAAACATGTGATTCTAAATCGAAGATTGCAGGTTAAAATTCGAGCGAGTACTGCTTGATGTTAGAAAATCCATAACAGCGCGAATTTTAAAAAAAAGTTCGCCTCGCACAACCACAGCTGGTTCCACAGGAACCAGCTTTCGTCGGCGATTTTTCGCAACCGATACGACTTGGGAACCTTCAAGAATAGAGCGTACTGCTTCTTTAATGGCCGGCAACGAACCTGCAAGCCCCCGTCATTGCAGATGTTCATGGGCGGTGGTAATCACTTTCTATCAGCTAAACCTTCTGCTCGTTTGCCACCTATAACAATAAAAACCTCTTAATATGCTTATATTGAGTTTGTAATAGATCTTTTTATGTTCCACATCAAAAAATATACTTCAAGTTTCAACAGACGAGAAGGCTCGTAGATGAACGAAATAACAGTATCAAATACAAAGCACCATATAATCGTAGTTGTTCAGGTGACGAAGTTTTGTTTACTATACATTTCGGACTCGTCGGCTAAAGAAAACATCTTGAGATAACTTGTGAGAATCGGAAAATATTTTTACACGTGTTGATGCCCAGAACAGGGTACTACCAAGGTCTCTTTATCTTATTTATCAACCTCTTGATACCCTACTGGTAGTTTACGTAGTTTTCAGTAAAGTACTTTAGAATGTTGCTTACTTAGATTTTATTCGCTATTACCAAATCACGATTCATATCGTAAGGTTCGTCAGGTTCAAGGACCTTTTTTATAAAATGGTATTGCTATAAATTACACATTATACCTGTTATTTAAATCAAATTAATATAAATTGATGTAAATATGAAAAAGTCGAAAAAAAGACCGTGATTTATAAATGGTGATTTGTAGGTATTGTTTAACTGAGGCATAAACGTTCAATAGTACCCATCATTTACGTTCGCTTTGAAAGTAAACGAAAATCTAAAAGTGACGTGGAGTCCAAAACGATTAAAGAATATAAAATTATATTCAAATTATCTTAATAGCTCTCAGCCTTTACAAACAAGGTTTTTATATAAATCGGCAATGTAGACAACTTTATCTTTTATCGGTATCTTCTTCCCTTGTGTTTGTCAACCGAATTCCTTTTTTCTCTATTTGGTATCTAATTAACGACCTTTAGTATTATCAATGAAAATAGGAATCCAAAAATAAAACATTCCAATTTTGAACATTCATGTTTATCTACAATAATTATTATCGTCAAATCTGACCATTGGGTATAATTGATTTTTTTTTATGTGATAAATTTGGACGTGCAAATGAACCATCAGATGGTAAATGGTTCCCATTGCCCATAGACATTGGCGCAGTAAGAAATAATAACCATATACAACATACTATACATCACCAACCTTGGGAGCTAAGATGTTATGTACTTAGTGCCTGTAGTTAAACTGGCTCACTCACCCTATAATAGATATTACTGTAAGGCGGTAGAATATCAAAAAAAAAATTCAAAATCAAATAAACTTTATTCAAGTAGGCTTTTACAAGCACTTTTAAATAGTCATTTTACAATTAAGTGAAGCTACCACCGATTCGGAAAGTAGATTCTAACGAGAAGAACCGACAAGAAATTCAGTAGTTACTTTTTTTAAACTTTTAAAAATACAAAGTCATGTTAGTTAAATACAATTATTTCAATTAATATATCCTACTAATAATAATATATACTACTTGGAAATCAACAGTAGTATTAACTCCACGCTCTTTTATCGTCTATAAAATCTTGTGTCGAAGTATAAAAATCGAATAATATGATTTTTCTATCAATGTATTTTTTACAAACGATTTCAATTAACGAAACAGCAAAGTTAAAAATATCTGAAGGGTACCTACCCAAGCTGGCTTGCATAAAGCCCAACCAACTATTCTTAAATTAACACTGAAACTTTCAATTTAGATTTATATGAATCGAAATAAAATATGTAATATTATTTTCATAACCGAATGAATATCCTAAATCTCCGGGAATCATTAATTTGACTAATGACAAGTGAACTGAGCGGTGGCGATACGTCATGTGTAAACATGATAGCTTTCAGCGCCTAATAGCTTTCGTAATTTGTGTAATACACAGTAGCGACCTATTTTGCGTGGGTAGAACTTAGCTTAGTTACTATTTATATCACTGGAACTCCTGACAGGAGGCGAGTTAGCCCAGTGGTAAGAACGCGTGCATTTTAACCGATGATTGCGGGTTCAAACCCAGGCAATCACCACTGAATGTTCCTCTTTTGTGTTTATAAATTCATCTCGTGCTCTGTGGTGAAGGAAAACATCGTGAGCAAACCTGCATGTATCTAATTTCTTAGAAATTCTGCTATATGTATGTATTCCGCCAAACCGCATTGGTACAGTGTGGTGAAATGTGTTCCAAAACCTTCACCTCAAAGGGAGAGGAGGCCTTAGCCCTGCAGTGGGAAATTTACAGGCTGTTGTTATTGCTGTTAAACTAGTGATGGAATATCAGTCCTAGCAATCACAAACACGTGAGGCATTACAATGAATAAAATTGAATTCACAGAAAACTATCTCGTCCTTTGCTGAGATAAGATAACGTCGTAATATAAAACGACCATATACAGGGCAAACTTAATGTTCTCACGAAATTCTATTGTGCATTTTTTACAGGCAAATACAACTAAAGATAAATTATTCGTTTTTCTTCTCTGAGCTGGTTTTTAATTGCTGTAAATAAGCTAACTATTTTTCGAGCAGGTTATACATAAAGAAAGGACCTCAAAGTTCTGAGAGAAGCTCAATAATGCGGTTTTTGATGCTCACGGATTTAGGAGTTTAAGGAATTGTTTATATAAAACGCATCCAACCCAACCAACTCATGAGTCGTTGTGCTGATTATGTCTACTGACTATTCTGTTACTATGTAATTTTGAGGGTAAAAAAGTTAAATAAGTCCACAATGATTACCTTCCTGAAATTTTATTTCATTTCCCTTTTACTAAGCAAGGAAGCAAGATATTACTTTATATTTGTATTTGATTCATGATTCACATCAATTAAATTAAGTAGGTGCGAAGATCAACATTAATATTGAAAGCTACCATCATAAATATGGACACATCCCAATAATTATATTAATATGGTCAATTTTAAATTGGATATTCTTCAGAATTTGGGCGCGTGGTGGAATTATTTCCAAATCTTCTTCTCAGCTGTTTCAAATTATTACGCCGTTTATTTACATACACCAGTGTGGCGTTGCATTAAGAATAAGGCACGTGTAAGCGCGTCAGCAGTTCTACACCTGCGTAATTTTTTTTTAATTTCATACATTTTTGTAGTGAATTTATTAGTATGATAAATGTTATTTCACCTTTTTTTTATTACTAATATAACTATACCTCATAAATTTATACATTCAAGTAATAATTAAGCGTCGTACGAAATTAAAAATTAAATTAAATTAATATGTTGTATAATTTTGTAACTAGTATTATTAAAACAGTAATTTTAAAAATTAATAAATGTCCATATTACTCCTCTAGTCTTCGTTTAGTGTTGCTGGTATGGTTATTTAATCTGCTATAATAATCAATTTGCTTATTTATTTTTTATAAATTTAACCCCTCCCTTTCCCCTCTATTTAGCCTGCTCTGCCTAGAACTTTTAAATCGCGTTTAACATTTTAAAAGTATATATTTATATTAAGCACAGTTTTACTCATAAAATATCTGAAATATGTGAATATTTAACAATGACAACAACAACAGCCTGTAAATTCCCACTGCCGGACTAAAAGCCTCCTCTCCCTTTGAGGAGAAGGTTTGGAACGTATTCCACCACGCTGTTCCAATGCGGGTATGGAATACACAAGTGGCAGAATTTTTATGAAATTTGTCACATGCAGGTTTTCTCACGATGTTTTCCTTCACCGCTGAGCACGATATGAATTATAAAGACAAATTAAGCACATGAATCAGCGGTGCTTGCCTGGGTTTGAACCCGCAATCATCGGTTAAGATGCACGCGTTCTAACCACAGGGCCATCTCGGCTCTTTAATATTTAACAGTCTATATTTAATAGTATAAATGTGAAAGTAACTCTGTCTGCCTGTATGTCTGTCACTCTTTCAATTTTTTTTTTCATGAAATTTGGTATGAAGCAAACTTGAACTTCAAGAAAGGCAAAGGCTACTTTTTGCCTTACACATGACAACCAACACTCTGAAAAGGTCAATAATGTATGTAGTTAGTAGATTGTTATGACCTCTGTTCACAAGAATATTCACAGTTTATCTTAAATTGATACGAAATTTGAGTGCAAAATGACGATACAAAAAAGTAATTTACAAAATATATTTACGGTTAAAGTTATTTTAACATTGAAGCGGACATGTACGTAATATAACAAACGAAATTCGACTGAAACGATAATTGTGCCCTGGATAATTCAATTTACCGTGGACAGGCCCGACAACGATCGTCCCCCCGGCATAATTCCGGTAGAATTCAGAGCGAATCGACGACGAAAAATTTACACTTCAAAGGCTGTGACATTAATTATGTAATCGTTGAATCATTATTGTAAGCATTTTTGTTTATTATCGTTAAATTGTATACATTTTATTAAAATTTAAACTCATTGTTATTTTTATTTTTTTATATCAACGGCCTGTAAATTTTCCACTACTGGGTAAATGCCTCCTCTCCCTTCGAGGAGGTCTGGAATATGGTTGAAATTAAACACATGCAGGTTTCCTCATGATGTTTTCCTTTAGAGTCCAGAGCAAGATAAATTATCTACATGAAAATTTTGTGGTTATTGCCTGAGTTGGAACCCGCAATCATCGGTTAAAATGAACGTATTCTAACCGCTGGGCCATCTCAGCCATTGCCTAAAGTAAATATATTTATGATAACACGTATAACCTGGTCTTCACTTCCACTTATTATCAGGTGGAGTGGAGTCATATGCCTAAACGGAACGTATAAAACAAATTGTATTTCAATTATAGCTGTCGATTTAATCAAAATTATTATTGTTATTAATTTTTAAAATATATCAAATTATCATGTTTATTGTTAATGTTTTTCGTTAACATCTTCAAAATTATCGTAATTGCTCAGAACATGACAACCACGCTTATCAGTAGAAGCATTCTATAAAAAGAGTATCGAAACTCATCGTAGTTTCGAATATCAGAATATGATATTGACTATAATAAGTTTAAAATTTATGGAATATAGGTATCAAAATGACGTAACAACGTAAGTCAGCTGTCAAATTTTCACAAGTGAGATACGAAATGAAGCTGCAAGTGAATAAACTGAAAGTAGGTGAATTGCGTAACGTAACTTACATATATTGTATTATTATACACTAAACCCTTCTCGGAAACACACTGTATCTTCTAGGAAAAATTATGAATATTTATTTACTCGTTTTTCAGTTGGGCATGACAAAACCAAAAGAATATTCTTTTATTATTATTTTTGTATAAACACTAGCTTTGTCTGCGAGTTCATGCGCGTTTGAATTTAACAAAAAAGTTATTGTCGTAGCCTAAGTTACTTCTTAATACATCAGATTTTTGCCAGTGAATGTCCCATCTTAATCGGTCCAGCCCTCCCAGACATTAGCCAGAACAAAAAGACAGACAAACAAGAATTTAAAAAAAATGATATTTCGGTATACATATCATGTTTTAATACATATGTATGTATTTAGTAAAAAGTGGTTATTTTAATATTACAAACAAACACTCCAATTTTATTTTATATATAGATTCGATGATAAGTTCTTACGAATCTCTGTTTCGATAGCGGGATATCTTTTTTATTTCAAACGTAAATGTTTACGAATAATCTCTGGGGTGACCCTAAACAAAGCCGGCGTCACCCCGAGGGAATGAATCCTTTACCCTGAAAATGGATTTTACCCTATCGACGATAATAAAAGAACAAGAGAATATTATCAAAATACAAACGATTATCAAATTACATTTATAGATGAAATAATGATTACGATTGTTAATATAAATGATAAATAAATAACAAAAAAAAAACATTCCTTGAATTAAATGCTCGACATATAGTTTTACTCGTACTCGTACATAATTAAACCAAAAAACTGTTTATTTTTATTGAATCGAACATATTAAATTACATGCTTTCCATTGCGCATTTCGTTAATAAAGCCGAAACTATACATCGCAAGAAGTATGCAAATGAATTAGAAATTGTATATTTATTAAATACTTTCGCTTTATCGAACAAGAGACGATTTGACTTTGAAATTACTTTTATATATCTCATAGACTTTTTTTGTATCATGACGCTGATGACACATGATTCTGGCAGAATAATATAATTATAATTCCTTTTTGTAAAACAAATACGTTTTTAATACATTTTTAGCAATAACCAAGTATTAATTTGGTAATGTAACAATCTAATAGTAGCTATGCGTTACAAGTAAAATCATAAAATGTATATTACAAAATGATTATAAAAAAAAACTCCTAACAAGACCATCGATATTCGTTTAAATATAGACTCATTATTGTTAAGAAAATATTAAATAAATCTTAACAAAAACAAACTTCTAAGAACTAACAATTTCCTATTAAGGCCATTGTCTCGGGGTCTTTGTAATACTTCCCTTTAGTTAAGTGGAATGGTACAATAGCTAATGGTTTTTGTTACCAACAAATTCTACCCGTTCGCGACATACCTACTTAGTTAGGTATTTACTAGATATCAACTCATTAGTCCAATGGCTCCAGATATAAGTGAGAGAGTGGGTTCAAACCCATAGCCAGCTCCAATATTTTCCAATATTTTTTGGAGTTTTTCTATTGAAACAGTCGTAATAACAGCAAAGTCTTGAAGGTGGAATTATGTGCAATCCCTTGCCTCAGAAAGCAAGTAAACTAGTTGTTGTTTGTGCGCCTGAACTCTTTCCATACCTGTCAGATTTGGCCTTCCAATTGGAATATGATCAGAATGAGGGAATAGAAAGTGCCCTACTGCCTTAAAACAACTACTTTTGCAGATCTTCAATTAAAATTTCCTGATAACTTGACCACATTTTAAATACACCATTTGTGTTATAGATATATTTTCTCAAATTAATAAAATAATGATTATTGTTTAAAATACTTGAAACGTCCAGTCATCTGCAAAAAAAGCCATAATTTTAAGGAAGTAACATTATTTTAATTAACGTTCTAATTAAAAATGTGAAATAATTTCGTATTTCTTCAGACTCAAGATACAAACAACTAATTTAATCTTGGAATCTTCGTGCGCTGACTGTACAATCTTTTTTACGGCTGTTTAATTCGTAATGTTTGGGAAAGTTTAACAGTTTTTACGACTCTTCAAACATTTTTTTTCATCACGAAAACAGCATAAGATTGATGTTCGTATTACATCGTCTATTTCCTAAGGGAATATTTTCGCTTCCGATGTTCATATCTCTAATAAAATTGTACGAGGAATCATATAGTTTTATTGGCTTATGTGATCATGAGGTTGTAGCAAGTTTATATTGATGACGTTACCAAATTTTATGACTGATATTTTTGGTCATTCGTTTGACATTGGGTCAATGTGATTTGAATTTATTTATTGGCAAAGCTAAATGTAATTATCCTTAATTAAAATAAATAATATAGTTAAGTAATATACATAATTTTAAAGGTCCTCCTTTAGTATAGAAAAACATAATCATAAAACTCTTAATTATTTATATCTAAAATTAATAATATTTAATAATAATTTTAACTTTGCCGTTTAGTAAATTCAAATCGTTTGTAAAAAATACATTGGTAGAAAAAGCAATTCGATACAAGATTTTGTAGATGATAAAAAAGCGTGGAGTTAATACCTTTTGACTTCCAAGCAGGATACATTAATTGAAATAATTGTATTGAATTAACATGACGTTGTATTTTTTAAATGTTAAAAAAGAGTAACTACTGAGTTTCTTACCGGTTCTTCTCGGTAGAATCTACTTTCCGAACCGGTGGTAGCTTCACTTAATTGTAAAATGACGATTCAAAAGTGCTTATAAAAGCCTACTTGAATAAAGTTTATTTTGATTTTGATTTTTGATTTTATAAAAAGTCTGTTTTTGTATGCGCCTCGCGCAAGATTTACAGGATATTTTGACGTGAAATTTGTATCACTTTATTTAAGCGTTTTTCAGTTAATGTTACTGGTTAAATATAATAATTATTTTACAAAATAATTAACCACCGCAACGCGTGTCCTGGTCTTCTAGTTAGTAATTTTTGTCGTAATCGGATGGAGTATAGAAAAATAGTTGATGATGCAGTTGTATCATGGTATCATTTGTATTATTTATTTTATACCCCGTTTCATGTACTGTTTTTTTATGTACAATATAGTAAAAGAACAGAAAGTGCTCCTGATGGAAAGAGAATACAGAAGCCCATGGATGTATGTAACACGGGAGGCGCTTGCAGGTTTGTTACCGGCCTTTAATACTCACATCGGTTCGAAAAGTTGGTTCCAAAGAGTACATATGTAAAATAAAAAAAGGTTGTGTTGAAGAAGTGTGATGATGGAAGTTTAATACCTAAATGACAATGAGTTTATTTGAAGTTTAGGATTTATGAATTAAATTAATAGTTTAATTGTAAAAAAAAAAAAGTATAACACCTCGCCTCATTGCCTCCACTGGTGACAGGAGGGCTGGTTCGTTTTTTGCCCAGAGGATCGGAATTGCGATTCAACGGGGAAATGCTGCTAGCATTCTTGCCACCATTCCACGCGGTCAAGATTTATACAGTAACTAGTTTTAGTTCATATTTGTATATATATATTTAAGCATTTAATGTTGTTAATTCTTATGTCTCTGAATAAATACAATCCTAAAAAACAAAAAAAAAAAAAAAAAATAAAAATAAAAAAAAATAAAAAAAATAAAAAAAAATGTAATTGTTAATTTATAATAATAAAAGAGACTCGAAGATGATAAAATATATGCGTTAATGAATGAACATATCATCAAGCTAAGTTTGACCGCAAAATATTTTCTTATTTACAAAACAGTACATGCAACATTGACAAAAACATTAACTTCATTATAAAACCAAGAAGTGGATAGAAACACGAAGTTGCATAATTTGTAAAAATAGAGAAAGAATAATTAAATAGGTCATTGACCTATAAAAATTTAATTTATTTAAATGCGAAAACACGACGCTGAAAAAGTCCATTACCATAATTTCTTCAGTGACATGCATCTTTAATATTATTAGAGTTTTTTCGCGCAAAATATATAATCTTTCCCTCAGAGTTCCTCTAAAACTGTAATTTAAAGATATTAAAATATCAACTATCTCTTCTCAATATATACATATACTATGTATATATTGAGAAGAGATAGTTGAGTTTATTATGTATGTTTGGAAAAATATAAGTATCTTTGTAGAAATTGTGATGTACATAATATAAAAATATTAATTTAAATAATTGTATTTAACTAAAATGACTTTGTATTTTTAAATGTTAAAAATCCCTTATCCTCTTCCTAGAATCTACTTTCCGAACCGGCGCGGCGGTAGTTTCACTTAATTGTAAAATGATGATTCAAAAGTGCTTGTAAATGCCTACTTGAATAAAGTTTAATTTGATTTGACGTACATAAATATAGCCTGTAAATTTCCCACAGCTGGGCTAAGGATTATTCACCCTTTGTGGAGAACGTTTTGAATATATTTCACGACGCTGCTCCAATGCGGGTTGGCTCCAATTGGGATTCACGTGTGGCCGAATTTCATTGAAATTAGACACTTGCAGGTTTTCAGGGTTTTTTTTTTGTCTGGCAATGTATAAACTTTTACAACCGGATCCCAGAAAACGTACAGAATTATTGAATTGTAAAATAAAATATTAATTATGCAACGTTTGTGTGTTAAAGGAAATTATTAAACTTCTAGAATAGATCTTCTAGAATAGAATGCAATGATAAGTAAGTCCCCAGGACATTTCAAATAGGAACATGAAAAATTATATTAATATTGAATACATATTTATGACTTCTGAATTTTGGAATTCCTTCGCCAAGAAAGAAATTATAACCAAGCTAACGACCTGTCATTAAAAAATCGATACAATAAAATTGACAATTGTGAAACCAAAGTACACGTATTATTCGAAATTCGAATGAAAAGATTTTATACGATAAAATTGAATCGTGTGCAATTAGTCGCTATACACAACGTTAAAAATGAAGACAATGGGATGACAATACCATTCAAACACACAAAATATTTAAGCAAACAATTTGGTTTCGCCTCAACGACGTGAGCCTTCTGCCAAATTAATGAGTGTCACTTTATTAATAAAGAAATTACAAAAGTTAATGTCGTATTGAAAAATACAAAAAATATTTATCACGATTTTTTATATTCAGTTGAATGGACGAGTGAAACTACAGGCACAAGGGTTTATTTAGTGTATGCCACTATTACCGCATTGTTTAAGTATGTCTTGAAAGATAACATGGAGAGTTACCACATAGAGTTTGGTCCACTAAATTTGATTTTGAGTCCCAGTTATATGATGTATATTTTTAAAACAAAGGAAGAAAGTTTTGTAATATGAATTAAACATTTTATCTAGAAAACCAGTAATATTTACAAAGATTATAATTAATGATAATTCAAATTCCCAAGCATTACAATTACTTTTTAATAGTCAAAACAAATACAATCGTTTTGGAAAAATATCCATACCTAAGATGAACCTCAAAATAAAATAAACTCTAATGGTAAATAATTAAGCGCCTTTACCGAGTACATTAATAGTATACGTTTAAAGACTTTGTCGAATTTGTAATTACATAAAAACATTAATTTAAACTTTTAACTTGTCATTTTATATGACACCAACAATATTATTAAAGTGCCTCACGCTGGTCACGTTTTAGCTGAATATTAGTCTGCAATATTCTCTAACATGTTAATAAAATTAATATTGTGTCGGCAAATTTATAATACGTCGTCTGTTCTTTCGCAGTTCGAATCAAAATGACTATTTACGTTAGGCGAAAAGTCTACTTAGAGGGCGTTTTTTTAATCAAGATAATGAATTTTATTATATCCAAATTATTGCCTAATTTCATTTTAAAATTAATCCCTTTTATCAACCGACTTCCAAAAGGAGGAGGTTATCAATTCGTCTGTATTTTTTTTTTTTTTTTTTTTTTTTTTTTTTTTATGTTTGTTACCTCATAACTTTTCACTGGGTGGACCGATTTTGATAATTTTTTTTTTGTTTGAAAGGTGGTGCTTCCCGTGGGGTCCCATTTTTTTTATTTTTTTTTCCGATAATGGTATCCATGTGAAAACGACAAAAGTCTTAAATTTGCATTATGTATATGCGCGACAAATAGGTGAATAACTGAAAATCACGTTAACCAATTTTGATAATTCCTTTTTATTATAAAATATATACTTCAAGGGTAATTTGGTGAAAGTTTGGTAAGGTTCTGAGCACAGGATCCATGACAAAGTAACGGAACGGAAGGGAACGGAACAATTCTGAGGAGCACGTTAGCGATACTCGGTCGAATCTTTTATTTATAGGTTATTTGGATATTTGAGTCACCTTCCGTAATGTAGTTATGTTTATGTAATTATCATAGTCGAATATTATAATCAACTAGCTACCCACCCCGGCTTCGCACGGGTGCAATACTGATACTAAATATACTACAGAATTTGTTTATATGCGACATCACATCGCAAACTTCTAAAATTATCAGTGTTTCTTTACTATATTGTTCATGTATTACATACACAAACCTTCCCCTTGAATCACACTATCTTTTAAAAAAAACCGCATCAAAATCCGTTGCGTAGATTTAAAGATATAGGGACAGAGAAAGTGACTTTGTTTTATACTATGTAGTGATGGAACTCCTATACGGCTCGCAGTTAGGGTGCGATATGGGGCAGAATTTCTTACTATCTTTAATCAAATTTTGTGTATGTGATGTGATGTCATATGATGTTCGAAATATAGTTGGTCTTTTTCAAAGTTTTTTTGCTGAGTTCGATTACAGCTCTTTCGAGGGATCCTTGTAGTTTACGCCGCGTGACGTATTAAATCCGCATTTTCGAAAGTCTATTTTTGCTTTATTCGCAAGTTTCCTTTGAAATTGTCCTCGAAGTAGTTTCTGACTCATATAAACGGAACGCTTAATCTATCCATATTAAAAAAAATTAGTTAGTCAACATCAGCTTCACTTAAAATCAAAAAATAAATAAAATTTTAACAAAAAGAAAAACCGACTTCAAACAAAACACTATTTTAAAACAAACGAATATCACGAAAAAGTAATAAAAATAATTGCGTATTCAACATATTTTTATAGTCTTCCTAAGTTAAATGAAATGAAAAATATTAGACTACTTAAAAGTCGATTAACGATTATATCATGTAGTTATAATTATTGTTATATTTGGAGTCGGTGTCAGCCAATAAAACCCTACAGTATATCTATCAAAAAACAATACGAGAATACTTTAACAAATATGTTTTTACAAATTACCTTTTACACAATAATATACTAGATCAATCAAGGGGCTCGTATCGCTTCTTTCTTTTGATTGTTGGGGCAAGGGCACCGTGGCTGACACCGGCTCCAAATATACCAATAACTATAACTACATGATATAATCGTTAATCGACTTTTAAGTAGTCTAATATTTTTCATTTCATTTAACTTAGGAAGACTATAAAAATATGTTGAATACGCAATTATTTTTATTACTTTTTCGTGATATTCATTTGTTTTAAAATAGTGTTTTGTTTGAAGTCGGTTTTTCTTTTTGTTAAAATTTTATTTATTATATTTAAAGTTTTGTAAAGGCTGTAGGAGAATATTTTAAATTATATTTTATAAAACAATATTAAATGTTGTGTTTAATTTTTCTGAAAGATTAATTGATTATACAGTAATAAGCTTAGGTTCCAGATACGGATTCAATAGAAAACCATGATGATGGCCCAGTTAGATCGCGTGCATCTTAACCGACGATTACGGGTTCAAATCTAGTCAAGCACCACTGAATTTGTATGTGCTTAATTTGTGTTTATAATTCATCTCGAGCTCAGTGATAAAGAAAACATCGTGAGGAAACCTGCATAAATCTAATTTCATAGAAATTCTGCCACTTGTGAATTCCATCAAATCCGCATTGGAACAGCGTGTTGAAATATATTCCAAACCGTCTCCCTAACGGAAGAGGAGGATTTAACCCAGCAGTGGGAAATTTACAGGCTGTTGCTGTTGTTGTGTTTATTGATTAATATTCCCACCGATGCTTGCTTATAACCAAGAGCACGGATGTGTTAGTTAGTTAAGTTAGTAATGAAATATACTTGCTAGCATGAGTTTTGATACCTTAGAATGAAGATTGGCCGTATCGTATTGTGCATTGGGCTGAATCAGCGAACCATATAATTATGCTGTTTCACAAATCAATTTTTTCTTTGCGTCATAAAGTGCGTCATTGTGTGCGGTGTCATATTTTGCTTAGCAACCGTCGTACCTGTTATTTATGAATCTATTATTTCAAAACACTTTATGTACTCATGAACAACATCAACATCAACAGCCTGACAATTTCCCACAGCTGGGCTAAGGCCTCCTCTCCCTTTGAGGAGAAGGTTTGGAACATATTCTAAGTATTCGATGTAAATAACATAGAGATGACTCCATATATAATACGAAATAAAATATCCTTTTTTTTGGTGGGAGAAAATCCTTTCCACCATCAAAATAGCAACTTAAATCGGTTCATTAAAACTGACCGACTGGCCATAGAGTCCCTAGTAGATGTCACTTCCCAACTCGTCGTTATTTTTAAAAGACAGATTGCATATACAGTTATGAACTTTTATGGAATTGTGGAAAATTTACACTAAAAATTAAAACAATTCGAATTACGTTTATTATCTTCCATTACTCTTCTTTTATTTCCCACAGTCCCATACTAACATTTTACAAATTAAAGTTTTGTGAAATACAAATTAAGCATTAATAATCGAAGTGATGAATAACTTTTCATAATATTTTATTTGATGATTATTAAGGATGTCAGTATACAATAATATAATACATTTTTTTGAAAAATGGGCCACCTCATCAGTGTTTAGATTGGAACTAGATATTGGCGCGGAAAGAAATGACAAATATTGCTTACATGGCTATATATAGGAAGATAATTATCATGCTGTTATTGTAGGACAGGTATTTGGGAGATCAAGTACTTTTGAATAAGATACTGCCAAGACTGTATACAGACAAATGTGATGCATTGCTGAAAGTTTAGTATGTTTTTAGAAATATTTTTAATTTAAAACATTTATTTCTTTCTTTCCTACTTATTTGTATATCTTAAATAATTCCAGTAACCATTATTCTGTACAAAGAAATAGAAAAAAATTACGTCAATTTAGGTAGTAATAAAAAATATGCATGCGCGTTATGTGATTTATTCGAACAGTACCTACTGATAAAAAATATCGATAAACGACCATTTATATTTCTGTTTATATCTTTGTATTAAGAAATAATACCAGATGAAACAAGTTGGTTTAAAAAACACAATCGAGTGTTATTTCTTTTAGAATTTAAATTCTTTTGTTACATGATTAGTGCGCACAATAGGATTTTTTTTAAAACAAAATCGCAATAGACATCTGCAGGGCAAGCATAACACATCTGTCAAATTTCAAGCATGCACGACACGTAGTTAGAAACAAGAGTGTGGACCATTAAAACCACCGACTTTTCCCCCTTCACGTCATTCCAGCGATGGATTTTATTTTTCTTTGAACTGACAAATCTCTTCAGACGTGTTTCTGTGTCTAGTGGTTACATTATTTTGATCGAGTTTAGTATTCGTGCATGTTTTAAATTGAAAACCACAATAAACGTACTTATACATCTAATACTATGTAATAAAAGCAGTAACAATATTATTATTATTTTTTTTTATGTTATAGGTTGGCGGACGAGCATATTGGCCACCTGATGGTTAGTGGTCGCCATCACCCATAGATAATGACGCTGTAAGAAATATTAACTATTCCTTACATCGTCAATGCGCCAACCTTGGGAACTAAGATGTCCCTTGTGCCTGTAGTTACACTGGCTCACTCACCCTTCAAACCGGAACACAACAATACTGCGTACTGTTGTTTGGCGGTAGAATAACTATTATTGTATTATGACATTCTCGAAACTTCTCGAAACATATACATTTACAAACTCATGTACAATTACTGACTTTTTATAGATATTGATTGGTGAAACCTACCCAGACGCACTTACATAAAGCTCTCCCACTCTTACTCTTTTTTTTTAATGTAATGTCATTGACCTTTATAAAGAGGAGTAAAACTGTTTTTTTTGTATATAATACTATAACTAGATAAGGTCAGGTAAAATATTCATATACCTTTCCCGAGTAAAGACCGATCTTTTATTGGAATCAAAGTCTTTTAACATGTTAAATAGTTCCCGCATTCCGGAGAAACCTTTTGAAGTTACATCGTTCGATAATATATTTATTGAAGTGAATAAATGGTTTGAAAAATTATTTCTAGTGAATAGTTCTCTGAACGTCGATGGGAACCTTTTATTTTTTATCACTAGTGGAAAGTCCTTCGCCTTTTGAGTGGACCCTTTAGTATTGATTTGTCAAGTTATGAGCTCCAATGGAAATGTTGAATTTACTGTAATACACATACATACAAATATACTGCGTACACACACATTCAAATCAAAATTCATCTGTAGTACATGTATGACCAATGTGAATAAAAGTACATCACACATACATAGTTTGTCTACGTGTGCGTGAAATATTATTCATAATATAATTCAAATAAATATTTGTATGTGTGTGAATTATGACTTTTTACATTCATAGATAATGTTGAAATTTTAGTTAGGTTGTCTGCGTACGGCAATGAAATTTAGACCACCAAAAAATTAACAATTCTCCTACATATGTGTCCTTCATTATAATTGTATGTTGTAGACCCTTATTCTATCAGAGGGAAACCAGGACAGGAAGCTAGTCGTATTATATAAATACGAGAAATAAAGGTAAACTTATATCACCGAGTTTCCGACTTCGCAAAGTCAATAATACATCCTTCCTGGGGCGTGGTATTTGTTTCTGTAATAAGATTCCGCAGGTATTTTAAATTTTATTAAGGCTTATTGTTTTATATTTATAAAATCTTATATAATTGATAGAAGCGCATGATGAGTATACAGTGTATAGACCGATAGTTTTTAATTGTTTTTAAAAATTGTGTTCGATGGTGAAAATATTAGAGATATCGGATAAAATCTATACAATATGTGTATCTAGGAATACGCATTGATACAGCAATATACGTACTGTGTTCGTCATAATCCAATGTATTAAAAATCCCAAAGCCTGGTATTTTCCCGGTATTTTGAAATAGTAGTCGAAAAAAAGCATTTTGTTCAAAATTTTATGTTCGATGGTGAAAATATCCGGAAATTTGAATGTATCGGATAAAATCTATGCAATATGTGTATCATGGAACCCGCATTGATGGAGTATTAAACTCCAAAACTTCTCAATAGCAGAGGATGCCGCAGTCCCGCGATGGACGATTTACTATTACGAACCAATTATGACTCGCCATAGCATTAAACATTGACAATTGAATAAAATCAATTTCATATCTACAAAACTAGTCTGATAGTAGATGACTTACTTTGTCGCATTGAATTACTTTTTTAATTAATTACCTTTGAAATTTGAAGCAGCTCAGTAAATGCGATGGAAATGAAACAAGAGATACTTTTGTATTTCTATATATTGTAGTTTTAACACGCAATGACTCATGAAAATGGAACATGTAATCAATCTAATCTAAGTATATTCAAAATTTGATGGACCATTCTCGACGTAGTGTTGCACTACAAAACATACTCAAGAACATATGTTGTCATCATCATCCTCTTCCCCTTATGCCGAGTTTATTTGGGGTCAAAAGTCGTCTTCTTCAATTCTTCTTTGTATGACGTCATCTCACAAGTAATATTCGAAACAATCCATTGCTAGAAATAGTAATATCGTCTCTCAAATAATCCATCCATCGTTTCTTTGGTCGTACTCAACCTCATGCTCAAGACCTTCACAACATGGTATTTAAGATCCTTACCATCCTTTATGAAGTTAGGAGATTGTATTTTACACTTTAGTTGTAACTAATCTTTGTAAGATTAGAATTATTAACAACATTAAATGCTTAAATATATATATACAAATATGAACTACAACTAGTTACTGTATAAATCTTGACCGCGTGGAATGGTGGCAAGAATGCTAGCAGCATTTCCCCGTTGAATCGCAATTCCGATCCTCTGGACAAAAAACGAACCAGCCCTCCTGTCCAGTATTATTTGAAATTATACTTACTATAAAATTTGGTTTCTCATTACTTAAGATGTAGGACACCGCACAAACTTTTTTAAACTTACGGTAACTTACGCCATAATACGTCATAATTTAAATTATTTTTCGACGTTATTTCTAATTTAGTTTGAAGTGTAATTTTAATATAAAAATGAATTTTCATGTCGAGCCTTTTCAGGTAAAATATGTTTAACTTAACCAAGCTACGTAATTTGCGTTAAAGGGAAAAGAATAATCAATCTTCCTTCCCTTTTTTTCTTCGTTTTATTTTTCAAGGTGGAGTAATCATCCGCAGGCTGTCACTTCTAAGACCATGATATAAGTCACTTCCAGTTTAGATTTCATTTTTGTCGATTTAATTAATTTTTAGTCGTTCCATTTACAATTTTTTATATTCAAATGTAGTTTAAATTTATCATCATGTAATTAAAGGATGTTGTTTTATGCAAGACCCGTTAAACCACACATTCGTCAAATATTCTATATTTAAATAGCAACTCACAATCTTTAAAAACAATTTGGAACATATTTCTCTAAGTAACAAGTCTGCGATGTTTAAAATAATCCACGTAAATTAGTAAAACATTACGGTATGATTCACATTATAAGGGTATTAGCTATGCCCTAAATATTGTAGACCACATTTGATTGACACACTGTGAACCCACGGATTTAGTTTTTGATATTACAGCCAAGAAATAAAAGGGACGGGTACAGTTTAATAGTAACGAACAAATTCAATCCAAAATATACAAGAAAAACACAACATTTTTTCAATTAAAAAAATTAACCTAACTGAAATCGAATATTACCAATTATCCAAGTACGGAATATAAGACCTTTTGTACAAAAATGTCGAGTAATATCAAATGTGATGACACAGACACAGGACGCTTATTATAGTAAAAACAGTTTTGTAAACCTGTTTATTTGAAAAGAGCAACTATACGAGTTACTTGCTGTTTCTTTTTGCGGGAGGCTGCTTTCCAAAAGGGTGGTAAAGTATTTAAATATCGACAATTCAGTAACGCTTAATTGTGAAGTTTACTTGAACAAAAACATTTTGATATATTTCAAAAAGGTTGCAACTTTCAAAGAAGTAAGAACTATGTCACATTAATATTATCATACATTAAATCAGCATTATTAATACAAAAGTATAGAATAATTTTCCAAATTTTCTATGAGTTCCATGTATTGGTCAGAATAGGAATAATACTGTTTGACCGTTACAAATCATTCCTTTATGATAAAGGACGCATAACGAACCCTAAAAACTTATTTTACGTCCCTTGGCTTCATCTTATTTACGTTATACTGAACCACAAGTTAAGTAGATCACATCGAAACTTCCCTCGATGGTAAAACGAACAAGCAAAGAACAAGATGTCATTTATACTCAACGATAAAAAGTCGTATCGTCAAGATTAAACATATGAGAAGTATAACATTTCATTATAAATGTAGTTTATGAAATTAAAAGGGATTTCGATAATATACAGACATAATATAAATGTAACTACAATATAATTTTGCCAAATTATTTAATGAATCTGCCAATTTCATTTCAGGCCAGAAATTTTGGCTGAAGGGAATAAATAAATTATTGTTCAAAATGTATTCTTCAAAAACCGCTCATCATATTTGCTCAATTTCAAAAAGTCTCAAGTTAACATTAAATAAGACTGTCACTTAAAATTAATATCGTATCGAATCGTCTTATGACCTTTTTCAATAGTTCCCAAGAGTATCTCTCCAAACACGCAGCGCGGTTAGCTCAGTTCTTACGACAGAAAAGCAATTCCAAATTTACTCACAGCTTTATTATGACTTTTCTTAAAATTAATAATCTAATTGAATTAGCACGAAAGTAAATCTGTTTTTATGATTGTTTCCTTAACAACAACAACAACAGCAACAACAACCTGTAAATATCCCAATGCTAGGCTAAAGCTTCCTCTCTCTTTGAGGAGGTTTGGACATATTCCATCACGCTGTTCCAATGTGGCTTGACAGAATACAGAATTTCTGTGAAATTAGATACATGCAGGATTCCTCGCGATATTTTCTTTCGCCGCTGAACAAGAGATGAATTATAAACACAGATTAAGCACAGGAATATTCAGTACTATCCTGTGTTCGAAACCAGTATCATCGGTTAAGATGCAAGCGTTCTAACCACTGGGTCATCTCGACTTTATTTACTAATATTCCACACCAACTAACCATCATAAAATAACTTAATGATAACAATGATCATTAATTCCTGATCTATGACCAATAGAAACTCTCAAGGAAGATTTGCCAATAAGCACACACATTGTACTGTGTTCGTTTCAATGTATGTGTGTACATAAATTCACTTTCACAATTCCATAGAAAACCATTACGAAACGAGTGAGGCGTATGAATAATGGCTTTATATTCTTTGCGAGGCACAGAAATGTAAATACTGCCAACATACATATAAGTCAGGCTGCTACTGAATATTTTTCTACGGAAATCTTGATAACATTCTACCACATCCGACTTTTAGATATGCAGCCTTATCAACCAGTTACTAGACAGTAATTTGCAGGCTGTTGTTGTTGTAGCTGATTAGATTAAATTTGATTGGTCTATTCTGTTTTTAAATTCATTTGATATAATTTAGAGCAAGAACTGAATTTTCATACACTTGATTTGTGTTTATAATTCATCTCGAGCTCATCAGTGAAGGAAAACATTGTGAGGATCTGCACTTATCTGATTTCAACTAAATTCTGCCTGGAAGCCCTAGCCTCGTCACGGAAAATTTTCAGGATATTACAATCTTATAATTAAAAATCATCAAAAATCGGATAGGATTTAACAAGCACTTTTGAATCGTCATTTTACAATTAAGTGAAGCTACCACCGGTTCGGAAAGTAGATTCTACCGAGAAGAACCGGCAAGGAACTCAGTAGTTACTCTTTTTCAACATTTAAAAAATACAAAGTCAAGTTAGTTAAATATAATTTAAATTAATATATCCTGCTTGGAAGTCAAATGTATTAACTTTACACTTTTTTATCATTTATAAAATCTTGTATCGAATAATATGCCTACGCTAACCAATGCATTTTTATAAACGATTTGAATTTACGAAACAGCAAAGTTAAAAATGTCTCAATCAATAAAATTAATAAAATCAATCAATAATATGAATAAAACAAAGAGTTTCGTTACTTAATAAAACATATTTGGAATAAGAGAAGAATATTTGCATCGTTCGTTCGTTTCATCTATCCGCTGCCGCTCCAGCCTTCAACATCAGAGTTAATAATAATACAACAACGAAGTACACATATACGTAAGCACCATGCATTAACGAGGGGCTTGAAATCACAAGTGATAACAAGACGGCATAAAAGAGTCACGCCATTTGCCGTCACGTCACACGTGCTACTCCCAAGGCGTACCAATAAATGTTTCACATATAAAGTACTTCGTATACAGACAAACGAGCAATGACAATTTCATTATGTAAAGATTGCATTATGAATAACCTGTGGAATCGTTCTAAAGGTGTCATGTTGTGGAACGTGGAATTCCTGAATGAAAACAATATCGTAGCTAGCGACCCGCCCCGTTTTCACATGGATACTATGCTGATACTAATCTACAGAATGTGTACAACGTTCTCAGTTTTTCATATAGTCTATTTTATAGAAACGTCCATGATAGTATATACTATTCCGGACTTTTTTGTACAAAAGCTTTTTTGGTCTATCTCCTAGAGTTTAGTCAGCGTTTGTAATGTATGCAGATCTGGCGGCACTGGAATCTTGGACTAATATACATAAACCTTCCTCTTAGCTTCCTTTATTTATTAAAAACAAAAACTAATCAAAATTCGCTGTGTAGTTTTAAACATCGAAGAATACACAGGGACAGAAAGCAAAAAACTACTTACTCAATATTTCATACTATGTAATATTAAACAACGGACACATTATATCAACACTTTTATTAAAATTTCCGTCTAAAAAAAACAAAATAGAAAGAGACAGAGATAAAGAAAAGGAAATGTAGCCTAAAGGGATTATGATGCTTTCCTCACGTGACGATTTTTTTTTTTTTTTTATATTTTCCACTAAATATGATTTCTGGCAAGACTCTTATTGTAAGCCGCGTAAAAACACTTCGTTCCAACAAACGACTTAAACTTTATTTCGTTTACAGACAAACTGTGTATGCGGTTTCATTATGTGTAAATTCTATCATATTCATGTACTTGTTTTACTTCGCTGTTTGAAGGCAATCAGAGGTGGGTCCACATTTTATTTTTCTATCTATAGGCTTAAACAAACAGTAATCTTATACAATAAAGATGAAAGTTGAGTGCAAGGGAAAATACTTCAGACAAATACTCGTATATATTTCCCGCGTCGGATTATTTCTTAACTACGTTACGCCGCAGTTCTTTATAATATTAAATACATATTCCTCTGAACGTTTTTATTATATATTTTTTTAATTCTTATTATTTAATCATTCAATTGTTAAATTTAACAAATAAAATGATAAAATGATGAAACTAAACAAAATGATATAATTGTAAAAATTGTTTTAATCTATCATCGTGAATCGGAATACCCGTCACTAAGAATCATTGAGCAATCAGCAATATGAGATTAACGTTGGCAGCGCATTGGCAACGTGAGGAATGCCGGTTCTAGTAGTGCCATGTTGCCTTGAGAATGTAGTTACAAAAAACACAATGGCGAGGGAAGTAGTTAGTATACTCCCTACTATAGTATAGTATAGTATGCTATTGGTAGACTGAGTCATGTACGAGAAAAAAAAAAAAAAAAATTACATTAATATATTATATACAGGTCAAGTAAACATTATGAAAATACGATAATTGATATTTTTAATTGCTTAATAATTATATAAAAACTATATTTTACAATTTAAATATTCATTAAATGTATTAATTGCTCTTCACAGATTTACAAACCACACATGTTTGAAACAATATCTTAAATTTAACACGACAATAATTAATTACATCGTGAATATATTAAACCAAAATTGTTGTCTATCAAAACATACAGACTAAAATAGTTGACTATATATACAAAGATTGTATCGCGAAGTCAAACATTTACTCTTGGGTAATATGTCTCGTATGCAATGTCAATACTGCTCGCATTATTTACCAGAGCCATTCAGTCTCTTAATGGCTACCCGGCCTAGTGCCAAAATCTCTATTTCACTTATTTATATTGTACTCGTAATGTCCCGTGGATATGTCTTTGTATTCTATTTTGAAAGGCAGATTGCAAAAGTAATATCAAAGTTAAAACTTTTATCAAATATAGATTTATCGTTCGGCTTTAAAAAACTCAAAAAAATAACTATAGGGCCTGTAATAGCTTATGTTAACTTAATATTAATAATTTAATCGGTGCCATCTCTGCATAAATAATAGCAATAATTAAAAATTATAGATATTAAAAAAAAAATAAGTTAACAAAAGTTGTTAAAGACCGAATACAGCTAAAAAGTAACATTCTCACCCCGATGCTGCGGAATGTGACTTGGACGCAGATTTTCAGGCAAAGCTTCACGTGACATACTGACTACGAAATAGTTACTGAAAAAATATTATAAATTAAAGGAAACAAAAATACACTGAATATTTGAACGCCTGCTTCGATCTTATTAAGAACAAATTTGGAAAGGTGCATATTAAATATACGTTACTTAAAAAAGATAGTCATTGAACTCATCATATTTTAATAATAATTTATTAATGTTCGCGCCTGCGATTTTTATTTAAATTATATCTATATTATATAAACATTTAAATGTATTTAATTTTAATTAACATTATTTTGCCATATATAAAACCTTTTTTTACAACATTAAAAAAGAAAAAGTAATGTGTAAATGGAATGTTCTGCGAACTTCTTTTGTTTTTTTTTTTATTCACTTACTATTTAGCTACTAATGACAACGAAACAATATATAATTATATTACAAGAATATTAAGAATAAACTATTTTTAAAGCAATTTTTTGTTTAATTGAGTTCGGTTTATTTGAGTTCGGACTCCAGTGTCTAAGTAATAGATAATTAACTATAAATATAATTTTATGATTTATTATTACGAGTTTATTTACTATTTATATACACAACTTTACGATTTATTATTAACGATACATTATATATTTTGCATTTCAATGCAAGCAAATGGCAAATGACAAGCAAAGCACAAGCAAATGAAATCTATCTGTCCACTCACTCACCAATGAATTTGAGATATGAACATAACAAAAACGTAATTTCGATTACAACTGTTTTAATAACCGCAGATAACATAAATGGTCCAACATTTTATATCCCAAGATGATGGTTCCATATTAATGCCTGGTCCAACCCAAAACGTCATATTTCGTAAAAATCTCTTTAGCTGATTCATGCGGGCATTGACAAGACAAATGGCGTCGCGAAATTGACGACGAACAAAGTGTTCTCAATGACGAGGGTCAACAATATGTGATACCTCCGGCCATTCCTTATTGTCATCTGACCTCTGTCTTGCGGTCCGCGTTCCAGATTACAGCCTGAAGTTAGATAAAAGCATAAACGTTTGTGACGTTATTATAACCTCTATCACGATGGAATAAGGTTTACGCAATATAATTTTATTAATGCTTTGACTGTCATGTGGGCACAGATTTCATGGAAATCTTGTTTTTAATTTGGGGTTTCCATTTTATTTTCTTCGCAGTAAAAATATTAAAATCTAGTGAATTCCTATGTGATTTTGAAGACTTTGAAGACTGAGAATATGAAGAATGAGAATCATTCAGAATCTTCACCGACGATTGCAATTAAAAAGCACGATTGTGGATTGCTGTGTCCTGTGTCAGTAATTATAGTATCACTGAAAAGCTCGGTATTTTAGGAAAATATGTCGGATGAAATATGAGGAAAAAGAAGGTTTTAAGTTTCCACCAGTTTGATCACAGATAGAATCCGAAATTCTGTCACAAATTCCAACTCGCATAGGAGCAGCGTGGAGGAAAATGCAACTAACTTTTTCCACAGAAAGGAAGGCTTTCTGCATAATAAGACATTTTAATAGCTCTTTTTAGAATAGCAAGAGACCTCACCTACACATTTTGTCAAGCATTGTAAAATCAAGTATCCCAACCAGGTTATATCTATAAATCAACCTACCAAAAGCCGTATATAAAGCTTGATATAATTTCTGTCTTCATATCTCAAGCAGCTTTAATTGCACTGCATTATTAATTCACCGCCAATACCTAAGATCACATTACAAGGTAATGTCATAGACACAGTTACCGAGAAACCGCGTCGTTTAATACCACAGACTATATAATTACAACTTACCTTTAAACATTCAACGAAGATGAAAGATGATGACGTAGGTCCATAAACGAAGATCATTAAAAACAAAAGAGAAACGAGAGACTAGATATTGAATTGCCTCCCTCTTATTTATTACAAGAAATAAAAGAAGAACAAAAAGAGATGGAGAAATGTATTAAAGTTTCAAGATATTCGGTAAAGAAGCAATGGATTATAAAAGAAAAATATAAAGTTTGTTTTGGTCTGAAACATTAATTTAGACTAATAAATGTATTCAGTGATAAAAATTTCAACGAACTACCTAAATATTTATGAATTTATATTTGGGTAGTATAGCGTCACTATAGACTACCCAAGTATCTGCGATACCTGCTTAATTATCTGCTATATCTGCAAAATTAAAAAAATATCATATTATAATTCATCTTGTGCTCGGCGGTGAAGGAAAACATCGTGAGGAAAGCTGTTGACAGATATATGTATACATCCATTTCTTATATCACTAATGCGCTACCAACCTCGAAAGCTGAGATGATATATTGTGCTCTTGTGTCGTTAGTACTGTTTAGCGATAGAATAGGTAATAAATTAGCCGTACCTACACGTACGATCTGTACAAAGCCCTACCAAATATTAATATAAATAAATGATAACACTTGTTGACTTCCGGCTAGGATACATTACATGCATATATAATTGTAATTGACTAATATACTTTTTATATGTTCAAATAAAAGAAATGTAACTACTGAGTTCATTGCCGGTTGTTCTCGGTAGAATCTACTTTCAGAACCGGTTGTAGCTTCACTTAATATAGTTGTTAAATGACGATTCAAAAGTTCTTGTAAAAGCCTACTTTGATGAAATATATTTTGATTTTGATTCATCTCTAGATAAATCTACTAGACCCTAGCCAAAAATTTTGGCGCTATAATAAAATAGTCGATATTCTAACCATTTTTTAATTTATTTTTGAATGAGCAAAGTTGCTAATTATTCGGCAATGTCATTACAAAGGAGTTAAAAATACAATACGAAACATTATCATTCCAAACAACCGATAAGCGGACGAAGAAACTCGAGAAATGCAAAACACTAAATAATTTTACGACTTCAGAAAGTTGAATGAGGGTAAAAGGACGTAATTGGTTTTAAACCGTTTAAAACGTTCAAGATCAAAGTAGAGACCGCTTAAAGTGACACCACAATGAATCTCATTAAAAAACCATCAACCACAAGCAATGAGCTTTACTAACTACATAGGGATTTCATTATCAACTATTACAGCTTTAGCGAGCCATTATTAAATTATAAACATACAGGTTAAATAGATTTTAAAGTTATGAAAAATAATAATAGATAGTAAAATGCTGGCTTATATTTAATAATAAAAAAAACTGATTTTTATAAATGCTTTAGGTTATGTACAAAATAAAAAAATATTAAGACTATTTTTTTTAAATATTTCCAAGATTCTTTGTAACGTGCCCTATTAATTTAGGTGTAATTTATATCTTAGGAAAAAATATTTTCAACCGACTTCCAAAAGGAGGAGGTTATCAATTCGTCTGTATTTTTTTTTTTTTTTTTTTTTTTTTTATGTTTGTTACCTCATAACTTTTCACTGGGTGGACCGATTTTGATAATTTTTTTTTGTTTGAAAGGTAGTGCTTCCCGTGGGGTCCCATTTTTTATATTTTTTTTCCGATGATGGTATCCATGTGAAAACGACATAAGTCTTAAATTTGCGTTATGTATATGAGCGACAAATAGGTGAATAACTGAAAATCACGTTAACCAATTTTGATAATTTTTTTTTTATTATAAAATATATACTTCAAGAGTAATTTGGTGAAAGTTTGGTAAGGTTCTGAGCACAGGATCCATGACAAAGTGACGGAACGGAAGGGAACGGAACAATTCTGAGGAGCACGTTAGCGATACTCAGTCGAATCTTTTATTTATAGGTTATTTGGATATTTGAGTCACCTTCCGTAATGTGGTTATGTTTATGTAATTATCATAGTCGAATATTATAATCAATTAGCTACCCACCCCGGCTTCGCACGGGTGCAATACTGATACTAAATATACTACAGAATTTGTTTATTTACGACATCACATTGCAAACTTCTAAAATTGTCAGTGTTTCTTTACTATATTGTTCACGTATTGTATACACAAACCTTCCCCTTGAATTACACTATCTTTTCAACCGACTTCCAAAAGGAGGAGGTTATCAATTCGTCTGTATTTTTTTTTTTTTTTTTATGTTTGTTACCTCATAACTTTTCACTGGGTGGACCGATTTTGATATTTTTTTTTTGTTTGAAAGGTAGTGCTTCCCGTGGGGTCCCATTTTTTTAATTTTTTTTTTCCGATGATGGTATCCATGTGAAAACGACATAAGTCTTAAATTTGCATTACGTGTATGCGCGACAAATAGGTGAATAACTGAAAATCACATAAACCAATTTTGATAATTCTTTTTTTATTATAAAATACATACTTCAAGGGTAATTTAGTGAAAGTTTGGTAAGGTTCTGAGCACAGGATCCATGACAAAGTAACGGAACGGAAGGGAACGGAACAATTCTGAGGAGCACGTTAGCGATACTCGGTCGAATCTTTTATTTATAGGTTATTTGGATATTTGAGTCACCTTCCGTAATGTGGTTATGTTTATGTAATTATCATAGTCGAATATTATAATCAACTAGCTACCCACCCCGGCTTCGCACGGGTGCAATACTGATACTAAATATACTACAGAATTTGTTTATATACGACATCACATCGCAAACTTCTAAAATTATCAGTGTTTCTTTACTATATCGTTCATGTATTATATACACAAACCTTCCCCTTGAATCACACTATCTTTTAAAAAAAACCGCATCAAAATCCGTTGCGTAGATTTAAAGATATAGGGACAGAGAAAGCGACTTTGTTTTATACTATGTAGTGATGGAACTCCTATACGGCTCGCAGTTAGGGTGCGATATGGGGCAGAATTTCTTACTATCTTTAATCAAATTTTGTGTATGTGATGTGATGTCATATGATGTACGAAATATAGTTGGTCTTTTTCAAAGTTTTTTTGCTGAGTTCGATTACAGCTCTTTCGAGGGATCCTTGTAGTTTACGCCGCGTGACGTATTAAATCCGCATTTTCGAAAGTCTATTTTTGCTTTATTCGCAAGTTTCCTTTGAAATTGTCCTCGAAGTAGTTTCTGACTCATATAAACGGAACGCTTAATCTATCCGTATTAAAAAAAAATAGTTAGTCAACATCAGCTTCACTTAAAATCAAAAAATAAATAAAATTTTAACAAAAAGAAAAACCGACTTCCGACTAACCGAGTTATTGGTATATTTGGAGCCGGTGTCAGCCACGGTGCTCTTGCCCCAACAATCAAAAGAAAGAAGCGATACGAGCCCCTTGATTGATCCAGTATATTATTGTGTAAAAGGTAATTTGTAAAAAACATATTTGTTAATGTATTCTCGTATTGTTTTTTGATAGATATACTGTAGGGTTTTATTGGCTGACACCGACTCCAAATATAACAATAATTATAACTACATGATATAATCGTTAATCGACTTTTAAGTAGTCTAATATTTTTCATTTCATTTAACTTAGGAAGACTCTAAAAAATATGTTGAATACGCAATTATTTTTATTACTTTTTCGTGCATATTCATTTGTTTTAAAATAGTGTTTTGTTTGAAGTCGGTTTTTCTTTTTGTTAAAATTTTATTTTAGATGAAGAAATGGAACAAGCATTTTCAAATAGTATTATTTAAAAATGCCAGTATATTTTACACGATTCGAAAGAGGTACCACTTCAAAATTGAAAACCAAAGTGCCCGCTGCGCTTCGACGTGTTAACATCTGTTGGATTATCTGGCTAAGTGAATACCTAGTCAAGAGTGTTTGGCGCAATTAGTATACTCAATAGTCGAGTGACTTCGTTTGATTAATCTGCTTTGACAAATTAACAACTCCGTTAATTGTTATCAGCCGCAACACCTCAACAATGCCAGACAGGGTCAGATGAAGAAATTACATGGCAATGTTATGGCAAAAAATGACGGTCAATTTATTAATTATTTTTTTTATGGTATAGGTTGGCAGACGATCATATGGGCCACCCGATGGTAAGTGGTCACCATCGCCCATAGACAATGACGCTGTAAGAAATATTAACTATTCTTTACATCGTCCAACCTTGGGAACTAAGATGTTATGTCCCTTGTGCCTGTAGTTACACTGGCTCATTTACCCATCAAACCGGAACACAACAATACTGAGTACTGTTATTTGGCGGAAGAATAACTGATGAGTGGGTGGTACCTACCCAGACGGGCTAGCTAAAAGACCTACCACCAATCAGTCAATTATATTATTAATTAATATAATACATAATACTGCATTTTTTTGCAATTATTTTCACTTCATGGTACAACACATACGTAATACAGAATAATCTTACTAAATATTATATTTTTCTTTTTAATTTTTAGGGAGCAAACGAGCAGAAGGCTCACCTGATGAAAAGACTACCTAATGAAATGACTACCACCGTCCATGGACGTCTGCAGCACCAGGGGGCTTGCAGGTGCGTTGCCGGCCTTTAAGGAAGGAGTACGCTCTTTTCTGAAAGTTCCCATGTCGTATCGGTTCGGGAAAACTGCCGGCGAAAGCTAAAACCATAGTGTCTGTGCGAGGCAAAAAATATCTTAAAAATTGCGCTGTAGTGTGTGTGTGTGTGTAGATTTTCGGATATCTAGGTAGTGCGCGTGAAACTTGGAATTTTTAGTCTCCTATAAATTATAATGTATGTGTAATAATATATGCATTCGTAATAATGTAGAAAAAGAAAATTGTGTAATGATAAATTAAAAAAAAAAACTATAAGTTACCATAGTAAATTTAACATTGTTACTTTTTTGTACATTATACCCGCCATACGTAATAAAATAGAGCATTTTTTATTTGATATTGAGTTATACGTTACAAAGCTCGCAGCGTAAAAAGTTTATAATATAATAAGCTCCCTTTTTTAAAACGTATTGTGTTATCATACCGAATATTTCTATTGTGTATTCTGTTTCTGAGCAGTGGATAACATTTTCACGCACGCAGAATATACTGTTTTTTCTGGCAAGTAATAAACAAAAAACGAATTATTTTCAATACATTTATGTAGGCACAACAACTAGCGCATTGATACACGTTCGCACAAGCATACGAAAACCCGCGCTGGCTCAATCATAGCGCTTGTAAGCACCGCCCCAGATTTATCTTTGCTCAAAATAGCGGCCCTAAGCGCTTTCTATCGACTGTATCACGGTGACTGATCTGAGGAATTATTCTCTTTATTTCCTGCCCATCACAAGTCGACGCGTGCTGGGGCGATTTCACCATCTCAATGTGACATCAATTCAATCGTGCACGAAGTAATTTCGAAACTCTTCTTTGTCGCACCGTCAACAAATGGGTTTCTCTACCAGTACACGCATTCCCCTCTTCAAACAACCTGGGTTTCTTTAAACGAGGCATGAAGAGGCATCTTGCAGACCGTCATTGATAAGGTGACTAGTGTAGGTCATTATATCTGACTGTACTGGCCGTCTTTGCGTTTAGACTCCACCACCACTTACTATCATATGGAGCCAACCATCTACCAAAAAAATATAGTTTATAATTCACTAAACAATTGATGTTATTGTTATACATTAATGTTTTATAATTACAGCTATAGCGATGTGGTAAATGTCTGTCCAAATTTTACTTTAACTTTAGTACGAGTTTTTAAAAACATCATTTTTACTTGTTAAACTGAAACACCGTTGCCTAGAACTGAATCTAGTTTTAAAACGGGTGAGTGGAGAAAGGATAGAAATCCACTGAACCACTCAGCTCTTTTCCTCTAAAGTACTTTAAAAACAAAGTTTATCTGTGACATAGAGGTCGAAAGAATAGGTAGTATCGTTAAATCGGAGTGGCTTTCAGCTCGGTGACATGAAAAGCGAATTGCGGATCATGCTGGCTGCAGATAACTGATGATGGGATGAACTCGTGCTAACGCCTTTATTGATGCTCGGGATTATAACATTTATATCAAATTTCGGCACAAGGACATTTGCCATCGTGCTGTTTCTCATTTTGTTTTTTTAAGCATAATTTACGATATGCCATCATGGATCATAAAGAAAGATACTTATATAAATGTATATAAGTATCTTTTCTACATATCATAAGTGGGTAGAACGGCAAATGGACCACTTGTTGGTAATTGTTCACCACCATAGTAACGTTCTAAAAAATATTAACCATACCTTACATCGCACTAATGCGTTGTGGGAGCTAAGATGTTATGTCCCTTGCACCCGCAGTGACACTGGCTCATTCACCTGCAGAATGACCTATAAAATACATGATGAATAATGGTATCCACAAAGTCGGGCTTGCACAATTTCCTACCTAGTATTTCATGTACCATGTGACGTAATTTTTTTTTCAATAACTGAAATAAAAAAAGGTTCGTTCAAAAATGAAAATGTCCTAAATCCTTTAATGAACAACGAACGTCAGATATGACTGAAACTTGCATTTATTTCAAAAGCGGAAATGAAAGGATTTACTTCGATTTTTACGGATATTCACCTAGCTATTTATCTATACCGTGAAAGAGCATAGACATATAGAATTGTCATAGATAATAATTATATTTGACAATGCTATATGATTAGAGAGAATTATCTCTGACAATTCTATATGTCTATGCTCTTTCACGGTCAAACCAGTTAGTAGAATTTGGAATAAAATTTGAGCTCCAAGAAAAGATATAAGCTAATATTTATATCTCTTATATCTCTTATACAACCAACTGTTAAACACGAGAAAACCCATGGACGAAAACTAGTTACTTAATTTATCAGATTAAATTTCTTGATTTCAGGAAATTCATGACAATGAAAAAAAAATTAAGAAAAGCTTAGTGTCTATAGAATAGTGTTATTTCTAAGTTGTGGTGTATGATACTAATACCATACACGAATGACATTTGATGATGAAATTTATCGATTAATGATATGGCAAAGAATTCGTTACTTTACTACGTACTGTGCCAGTGGCGGCGTAATGCGTGGGTGCCCAAGGCCTCGCGGTGCAAAGGACCTCGCGCCCGATATTTGAAAAAGTACGGGGTCAGAGTACTGTAAAAAAAACAGGGCTTCGCAAACTGTATCTTGCCCACATTAAAATTCGATCTTGCGCCGCCACTGTACTGTGCAATAAGAATCGAGGCTATAAGGGCGAAGAAAAGTATAATTAGAGAAATAAATTAAACAAATTGTATGTTTGTATAAAACGAAAAAATAGTAGGTCTTATAATTAAAAGTCTTTTATTTTAACTTTATTCCCGCACGCTAACATTCCGACGTCGAGTCGCAATTTACCTGTAAGCAAATGAAATAGAGGCGTAGGAGAACAACCAACATTTACATAAGAACGTGGAAACCGTCCGCTTTTAAACGTAATACTTATCTTTTATCTAGAAATGCGTTAATGATAAAGTCCTAACAGAAACGTTGAAATTTTAAAGGTATTCTTACTAAATACGCCGAGTGCTCGTAAAACGAATTTGTATATTTAAGATTTATTAAATAGTAATTCATTTTTTTTAAACTATACCAAATTGTACACTTTTTCCTGTTTATCCTAACTGTGATTGAGTAAGATATTTGATTTGCAGTTTTTCCAATATAAATTATAGACATATATTTCCCACTACCCTTTTTCTCCTCAACGAGCCCATTAGCCCACTAAGGGCTCCCTTTGGTGATAAGATTTTTTGGAACATATTCCACCACGCTGTTCATAATGCTGGTTGGTGAAATACAGATGTGGCAGAATTTTCATGAAATTATGCACATGTAGGTTTCCTCACGATGAGTTGTCTTGTCTTGTTTGGGTTTGAACCCGAAATCATTGATTAAGATGCACGTGTTCTAACCATCTCGGCTCCCATATAGACATATATATAAAAACTAAGAAATTATGTCTCGTGCAGTGACCAGGAAACAAACCGGCAACCGTTAGCTCACTAGTTAATCATAGTTCCGGGACTATGCCAAGCATTATTATGGAAAATAATTCCATTCATTACGTTTCAAATTAAGCTAACTAGCATTAAAAATAAATGGATAGGATTTTACTCTTAAGCCTCTTAGCACAAGGACGCATTCGCATTCGATTGCGATATGATATCTCGCTCTTTCTTGCAGCATTTGTATAATCTTGTCCTTTTCGATCAAGATTCATAATTTTAGTTATTATAAAACATAAATGGAATAAGCTTAAACTATGTATAGTACAAGTTGCAACATTATTTAAGCAACTCGAGGCTCTAGAAGATAGAACGTTTTTGGAAATGTTAATTTGAAAAAAGAACGTTCCATTTTTAAATTTAAACAATGAACGTTTTGTACGTATGTGTATACATGTACCTATTTGAGAAGGGTGGATAGCAATTACGATACCACGCGTTCAATGCGAATATTTCTTCAATATCTTCGTAATTAGGGGTCAACAACCTCAATAATCCACATTTTCTATATTTATTTTGCTATCATAACTCCATATTTAAGTATGTTATTGAATTCTTACAAATAAAGGTTGTCGCTAATTAAACAAGCGCGCAGGTGTAAGTTCAGAACAAACATCTCTGTTCGTTTTGTTGACATGGCCGTATCTCAACAAAGATATAACAGAAAATGGATACGAAATAATTAATACTGTAAAATATTTTAAACAATTAATTCTAAGAAGTATTATGTATTTTATAGGCCGGCAACGCACTTGCAAGCCCCCCGGTGTTGCAGATGTCCATGGGCGGTGGTAATCACTTTTCATCAGGTAAGCCACCTGCTCGTTTGCAACATGCAAACGTATATCCATCAGGTGAGCCTCCTTCTCGTTTACAGTATGCTTTGTTATGACACAAGAAAAAACCTAAAAAGAAGACTTTAAATGTTAATGTAATGTTCATGCTGTAGAACGCTGAACAGTTCCTTGATATGGACCCATTTGAGTATAGAATACAACGTATAGTATGACACTACTAAAATGTAACATCGGCAAAATTCGTAAAACCGATCACATCCGAATTAAGTACACAAATCACAAATTATCGATATATATTTCTTATGTGAATATGATCTTTATGCAAACGTAAATAACTTGTAATATCATATGACCTAATATATTCGTTAATTTGACACGTCACTGACGCGAGAATCTATAGCGACGAATAGCGTCAAATGGCACGATAGGGAGCTATTTCTATTGGTTGTAAAAATCGGCAGTAATCGATTTTATTGCATTTGTCGATGCTACATCTGAGTTGTGTCGTACTATATCTAACTCGAAATTTTTTGACTTAAGTAATCCGAAAATACGATACGTTTGTTCTATAAATATTATAATTATAATAGTCAATGTCATATATATTTTCCGCGTTTCGAGTTCCTCCGCTATATTTCCAATATGACTATGGGAACTAAGATATTAAGTCCCTTGTACCTGCTACACTGGATCACATACTCTTCAAACTGGAACAAAATATTACTTAGTATAGCTGTTCGGCGGTAGAATATCTGATGACGGGTGGTGCATATCTAAATGGGCTTTTTTTTCAAAATCAATTATGCGGACTTTGTTTTTCCATGAAGTTTTACCTGTTACAATTAATTTGTCCTTAAAAAAGTCACGGGTATATATGATGCCGCATCCAAATTATAAGATTTCTAGATTGGGGTTAAGCAGCGTGGCGAAATTTCATATCTTTCATCCATCTTTGTTCTTATATCTTCGAAGTACTCGTATGATGGAGTCCATTACGAAAGGGAGCATTAAAAAACATATTAAATAATTTAAAGTATTTATCGATGACCAAATTAAATAATTTATAACAGAAGAAGTAATAAGGGTATTTCCCGATTACCCGGGATTTTTTTTCCTGGTAATGTGGCCTTACCGTCATAATTAACAGAAATTTAGATTATTTTAAATTTGGAATAACAATTTTCTATTTGGTGCTGTCTTTTGAATGACGAAAATAATTTACTTCATTCATGATTCAAAAGTCTTTAAGAGCCAACTTGAATTAAGAATACTTTAATTTTGTAGATGAAAATCTTGGAATAAATATTCTTTGATCTTCGAACAGGTTATAAGTTTTAATTAATGAATGTAATATGTATTAAAATTAATATTAAACGGTTGGTGCTGAGTTGATTGCGAGGTACACGAATAAAGCAAATCCAGACTTGATATTTTTATAGAAAAACAAACAAAATTATTAGAGTTATTTTTTACACATTTTTATAACTATAATTTATTAGAATAATTTAATTAATAATATGTCGATTGACTATTTTTAGAATATGTTGTAATGTAACATTTTAATTTTTCACGATTAATACTGGCCGAATGTATAATACTGGCCGGTAAAAAAAGAATGTCAAGAAATCGAACGCGGCGACAGTGTTTGGTTATAATGCTGATTAATTTTAGAATAATGAGAATTATAGGCTAGACTTAGATATAGAATACGGGATGTATTGTGAAACACGGATTAGTAGGCAAAATAAATATGAAAATAGTGTTAATAAATGAATCTGGAAGAATATCGTTATTTAAACTCGTGACCATCCTAAGATCATGTATTAAAATTTCTTTTCAATCATTTTTATTTCAAGTCCTTGACATTTTATTTCAAAGCACTTTTACTCAGAAGTACAGAACTATTTCTGCATTTGAGTATTTTTGCATTACCTGTGCAATCGAAGCGAGATCAATTCGTTGAATTGATTATCTGTCTGTTAACCGTCCAATCGCCGAACTCACTCTTGAATGTATACCATTTCGGGAGCCAATTAAAGTGTCCATTTGTACATGCAAACATAATAAACTACCCAGTGGTTAGAATACGTCATTCCTTCCGGACGATTACTGATTCAAACCCAGGACTGCACTGATTATTTTTTTATGTACTCGTGTTGGTAGAGCTGAGATGGCCCATTGGTTAGAACGCGTGCATCTTAACCGACGATTGCGGGTTCAACCCTAGGCAAGCTCCACTACAAATATGTGCTTAATTTGTGTTTATAATTCATCTTGTACTCGGCGGTGAAGGAAAACATCGTGAGGAAACACATGCAGGTTATATGTCTAATTTCATCGAAATTCTGCCATGTGTGCATTCCACCAACCCGCATTGGAACATTGTGGTGGAATATGTTCCAAACCCTCTCCTTAATGGAAGAGGAGTGGAGCTTAGCCCAGCAGTGGGAAATTTACGCGCTGTTACTTTACTTTACTTCTATCTACTCGTGTTTATTCATTCGGCATAAATGGCTTTAAATGTTCGTCTGTTGGTAGACTTTAGTATAAGTATAGTAAAAGATCAAATTATTTATTTTTTTAATTTCGAATTAATAAAATGTAAATGTTTATTAAATATTTTAGGTAAATAATTACTCAACACACTCAAACAAATGATATAAAACTTATTTTGTAAAACTTCACATTTATAAATCCGATTAAGAACAAAAAAACAATGTCCAAATAGGATGAACGAGGAGGTAATTCGCCGCTAATTATAGCGGTGTTGTTCAAGATTTCGTTCAGAGAAATCCCTTTTTTGCACGTGACTTCTAATTTTGCTTCTCTCGAGTAAATAACGCATAAATTTTTAATAGTCTCTTAACAAGCTTTGAGAGTCTGGAATTAAAGAGAACATTCGCTTTTATATTTTAGGATAATTTGACTACAACATTTTATTTCGTAGCTGTATGGTGTGAATACTTAACTTGTGGTATTTGTACTGCAAAACTTTTATGTTTTTCTTAACGTATGTACATTGTGCTACTTTATAATTTATCTTCATCTAACAAACATTCGACGACCTCCGTGGTCGAGTGGTGTGTATCCCGGTTTTCATGGGTACGCCACTCCGAGTTCCCGGGTTTGATTCCCGATCGGTGTAGATTATCATTAGTTTTCTATTTTCTCTGGGTGTTTGTGGTACCGTCGTTACTTCTGATTTTCCATAACACAAGTGCTTTAGTTACTTACATTGGGATCAGAGTAATGTACCTATGTGATGTTGTCTCATATTGTTATTATATAGACTTATTTTATGTATAACATTCCTTACGTTCCGACTTTATTTAAATTTGACTCAGTTTATTTCGAAGAAAACTTGTCAAAAACATTAAAGCCTTTTACTAGGCATTTTATAGCTATAAATATCATAATCGAAAATATTTTTGCTACACAAAAGCTTTTAACAGAGTACGTCCTACGCAGCCAATTATTTATTATCTGTGACCAAAACTTATCAAGCAAAATGGATTCTAAACAAACGGTACCGCTAGAAAACCTGCTCAAGAGCTACTTCACATTATAGAGAGTCCCAGCAAATATCAGAAAAGGATGACTTACTATTAAAATAAGAATAAATATATAAATTATTTATGTTTACACAAACTTACGTATGTGCTTTAGAATCTTTGATTGTACTTATAAGCAAATCGTAGTGTCCTCTATCTAAAATGTCATTACAGTCTTTCAGTCAGTATAAGCATCAATAACGCAATCGTTTTAGAGCCGACTAGTGATGCAAGAAGTCGCAGGATTAAACCTGACCCGTTAAGCCATTATCCCCCTCCTAAGACAAGCTCAAATTAAGAGGTAAATAGGAATATTAGATATTACTTAAGTAATAAATTTACTAATGCCACTACGACTGACCATCAAATAGAGTGGATACATATGCTTACCTGGATAATATGAAATAAAGTAAACCAACCTCGAAAACGCATAGTTTAATGATTAAAAAAACATTTATGAATTTTCTAAGAAAGGGCATGCTAAAATCATAACAAGTATTTTAGTTACAGACAAAATAATTTATATTTTATCTCATGTATCAAAGGCTTCTGATTGGTAAAGTGTGACACGTCAAATTAACACAGCATCGAATGCAAGTTTCTCCTGTATGTCATATAAATGCAAGTTTTCCAGTGGAATAATAAAATAGCGTATCATCGAAACAAATGTCCAATATGTATTGTACTAGAAATTATTAAAGTATATTTACAATATTAAATATTGTCGACCGTTTGGAAGGTCCTAGGTTTTTATGGTGTAGATCAATCAGGTCATGCTGACCATAAAAATTAATGGCCATCTGAATTGAACTAAAATATATGTAAATTCAAACTTCGTAAGATAAGAGACATTATGCTATGCTATATATTCCCCTAACACTAATTACACAAATAACGTTTTTGTTACATTGTAAGTTTGTAAGCTTTTTATAGGACAGGTCAAAAAATCAAAATCAAAATAAACTTTATTCAAGTAGCCTTTTACAAGCCCTTTTGAATCGTCATTTTACAATTAAGTGAAGGTACCACCGGTTCGGAAAGTAGATTCTACCGAGAAGAACCGGCAAGAAACTCAATAGTTACTCTATTTTAACATTTAAAAAATACAAAGTCATACTAGTTAATACAATTTGTTGTTAAATCCACGCTTTTTATCATCTATAAAATCTTGTATCGAATGCTTTTTTACCAATGTATTTTTTACAAACGATTTGAATTTACGAAACGGCAAAGTTAAAAATATCTGCGGAATTTTAATATAGAAACGTACGTAGGTGAATAAACATTGATCTTGTAAGAATCATTAACTATCCTTCATATAGCCAATGCCTAGGGAACTATGATGTTATATTACTTGTACCTGTAGTTAAACTGGCTCACTCACCTGTTACACCAGAATCCAACAATTATTTAGTTTGACGGTAGAATATCTGATAGGTTGGTAGCGTCAGGCATAAAGCGCTCCCACCAATTTTATTTAGATTTGTAAGAAAATCAAGGCCAAACCTTGAAAAAATGTTTGGTGAAACATATCCATAATATATTGCCTTCGACGTGATTTCAGTGCGATAAAATGTGCCTTATTTATTTACATTACGTTTTGAGAAGATGCCGTTTTTATTACACCTGCCTGGCATCTCAGATAGGTGTCACTTCCTAGAAGCGTCAATAGATATTCACACACATTCACATCAAACCAGCGCAGTCGGAATTCGTCTTTTATATGTATCAAGTTTCACTTGCAAAGCTAATACGAATACAAAATAACTATACGTAGGAAACCACGTAGATGTTATTTAGAATGAACTTTAATATCATAAAATTCCTTTGTTCTGCACTCAGATGTGCTTGAATGAAGTCTCATGATATGCACTTAAGATCCAATTAACGTTATGTCGTAACATCCTTACAATAAGAGCTATATTACAGTGGCAGAGCACACGCTGTCGGCCGTGCTCAAACACAGGCACTCGTGTTAAAGAACGCTTGAATTTCGTAGAGACTCGCCAAGTTGACACATGGCAACCACTTTCGACGTAAAAAATAGTAATACCATTAATTTTTACTTCCACTTACATTGAATATTAGGTCTAATTGATATGGTTGTATTAGGAAAATTTGTTAGCTTGAATTATAGTTAGCTGTCCTTATCTGACAGGTTAATTTGGAATCTCGGTATCCATAGCATTTTCCGATCGAAGCCAAAATAAAGATAGATTAACGTATGCTAGATGTTAATGGATCAGCTCTATATTTGTACACTTCTAGCATTTTTACTGTTCTACCATTATTTATATTACCACACCAGACATACATACACACATACGTACATACGTACATACATACATACATGCATACATACATACATACATACATACATACATACATACATACATACATACATACATACATACATACATACATACATACATACATACATACATACATACATACATACATACATACATACATACACACATACATACATACATACATACATACATACATACATACATACATACATCATCAGCACGTTTTTGTCCACTGCTACACATAGGCCTCTCCAAGTGCACGTCACTGTGGTACCACACCACACATTTCTGTAAAAATATTTATATCCAATTTAATTTTACCTCCGTAGTTCCGATAATAAATTCGTCAACGTTCAAAACGCCATTTTTGCACAAATCCATAGTGTAATGTCATAGATTATTCAAACTCTCGAACTATAATACCGCGTCAATTTGGTGTAAAATGATGTTTATTTGGCTTTGGATCTCTCGTGGTTATAATTTTAGATTATATAGTCGATTCGACTGTATTGTATACAAAAATCTTCCTCTCAAATCACTCTTTATCTATTAAAATAAAACACATCAAAAACAGTTTGGTAATTTTAAAGATCTAAGCACACATAGGAATAGATAGCGGTAAGTGACTTTGTTTTCAAACGACTTCAAAAAGGAGGAGTTTATTAATTCGTCTGCCAAGAAAACCCTATAGTATATCTATCAAAAAACAATACGAGAATATTAATAATTTAAGAAATATGTTTTTTACAAATTACCTTTTATACGATAATATACTGGGTCAATCAAGGGGCTCGTGTCGCTTCTTTCTTTTGATTGTTGAGGCGTGTGCCCATGGCTGACACCGGCTCCAAATATAACAATAACTATAACTACGTTATTTAATCGTAAATTGACTTTTAAGTAGTCTAATATTTTTCATTTCATTTACCTAGGAGGACTCTAAAAAATATGATAAATATGCAAATATTTTTAATACTTTTTAGGACATTTTTTTTAAATAGTGTTATGTTTGAAGTCTGTTTTTCTTTTTGTTAAAATTTTTATTGATATACTACTTAATGATAATGGTAGAATACAAAGCGAACATAACATCCTTCCAACCGGGTGTCTCACGACACCTCTATTTTCAACCGACTTCCAAAAGGAGGAGGTTATCAATTCGTCTGTATTTTTTTTTTTTTTTTTTTTTTTTTTATGTTTGTTACCTCATAACTTTTCACTGGGTGGACCGATTTTGATAATTTTTTTTTTTTTTGAAAGGTAGTGCTTCCCGTTGGGTCCCATTTTTTTTATTTTTTTTTCCGATGATGGTATCCATGTGAAAACGACATAAGTCTTAAATTTGCATTATGTATATGCGCGACAAATAGGTGAATAACTGAAAATCACGTTAACCAATTTTGATAATTCTTTTTTTATTATAAAATATATACTTCAAGGGTAATTTGGTGAAAGTTTGGTAAGGTTCTGAGCACAGGATCCATGACAAAGTAACGGAACGGAAGGGAACGGAACAATTCTGAGGAGCACGTTAGCGATACTCGGTCGAATCTTTTATTTATAGGTTATTTGGATATTTGAGTCACCTTCCGTAATGTGGTTATGTTTATGTAATTATCATAGTCGAATATTATAATCAACTAGCTACCCACCCCGGCTTCGCACGGGTGCAATACTGATACTAAATATATTACAGAATTTGTTTATATACGACATCACATCGCAAACTTCTAAAATTATCAGTGTTTCTTTACTATATTGTTCATGTATTATATACACAAACCTTCCCCTTGAATCACACTATCTTTTAAAAAAAACCGCATCAAAATCCGTTACGTAGATTTAAAGATATAGGGACAGAGAAAGCGACTTTGTTTTATACTATGTAGTGATGGAACTCCTATACGGCTCGCAGTTAGGGTGCGATATGGGGCAGAATTTCTTACTATCTTTAATCAAATTTTGTGTATGTGATGTGATGTCATATGATGTACGAAATATAGTTGGTCTTTTTCAAAGTTTTTTTGCTGAGTTCGATTACAGCTCTTTCGAGCGATCCTTGTAGTTTACGCCGCGTGACGTTTTAAATCCGCATTTTCGAAAGTATATTTTTGCTTTATTCGCAAGTTTCCTTTGAAATTGTCCTCGAAGTAGTTTCTGACTCATATAAACGGAACGCTTAATCTATCCATATTAAAAAAAATTAGTTAGTCAACATCAGCTTCACTTAAAATCAAAAAATAAATAAAATTTTAACAAAAAGAAAAACCGACTTCAAACAAAAAACTATTTTAAAACAAATGAATATGCACGAAAAAGTAATAAAAATAATTGCGTATTCAACATATTTTTAGAGTCTTCCTGAGTTAAATGAAATGAAAAATATTAGACTACTTAAAAGTCGATTAACGATTATATCATGTAGTTATAATTATTGTTATATTTGGAGTCGGTGTCAGCCAATAAAACCCTACAGTATATCTATCAAAAAACAATACGAGAATACTTTAACAAATATGTTTTTTACAAATTACCTTTTACACAATAATATACTGGATCAATCAAGGGGCTCGTATCGCTTCTTTCTTTTGATTGTTGGGGCAAGAGCACCATGGCTGACACCGACTCCAAATATAACAATAATTATAACTACATGATATAATCGTTAATCGACTTTTAAGTAGTCTAATATTTTTCATTTCATTTAACTTAGGAAGACTCTAAAAATATGTTGAATACGCAATTATTTTTATTACTTTTTCGTGCATATTCATTTGTTTTAAAATAGTTTTTTGTTTGAAGTCGGTTTTTCTTTTTGTTAAAATTTTATTTTATATGGTACTTTAGGTTCAATTTATGGGGTAGGCTTTGCGAATCGATTATCCTTCCGTTAGCGAAGTGGAGGCAGATAATGCAAACGATCTCAAGGCACAGTAACATTTTAACACATTATAAATTTAAGGCTTGTTCACAATTAGAGAATTAATCTAAAATTTACTTAATTGTATTTCATATGTCATATTAACTTATATTGCGATATTTTCCATTAATGTAAGTGTTCTTGAAAGTAATCCAAAGTTCTCAACCCTTTGAAGCAAGAAAGTTTCTTCATGGAAGGATTTGTTTAAGACAAAGGTTTTAACACCATTGTATATGTGGATGTAAATTTAATCAACTTTTCCATGGTTACTCTTCAAACACTACGACCAAAATTCCCTGCGAGTCTAGAATATGATACGCCATTATGATTCTTACTTGTGTTTAACAAATTTAGAAGATTTAATTCTAATAGAGAAATACAGACTGAGTTTTGAATTCAGAACGATCTATCCCATCTAAAAATTGAAAAAAGTTCCTGCAGTTTCATAATCAGTAAAAATTATAAATAATTATCCAAATTATCCGCGATTATTTTCCGATCCGTAGAACATTATTTCGAGACATCCACTGCGGTTTCCTTTTAATTAAAAAATACAAAATGTTATTAAACCAGCTACAACAATTTGCCTTCATCAGTGTAAGCTTTTGGACTCATACGAAACTAAATATACCCAGTTTTCTAACATTTATTCCAACAAAGTTCCAGCGACCTAAAACAAAAAGCATATTGACGGAGGTAATCTATCACCTATCGGTTTTCATTACAAATTTGGAGAATTTTGTGGTTCTTCTCGGTGGAACCTACATTCCGTAACGATGGTGATTTTCAAATTAAATTAAATTTTGCAAAACGATTCTAAAGGACCTCAAGACCCTTAATAAAGTATCATTGGACATTTGAATTTGGTCTTTCAACGCGGTCGTTCTAGTACATTAACCTTTCTATTAGAATGTTTAAATTTATTAATTATGATTTTTATATAATTGAGAGCTGAAGTGACTAAGTTACAACGTGTGCATCTTAACCGATGATTACGAATTCAAAACCAGGCAGACACCACTGGAATTCTATATCTTTTATTTGTGTTTATATTTCACCTTATACTCAATGTTTGCAAGAAATGATGCCCATTTTTTTATAAAGAATGCTAGTAAAGTCCCAAATTAATTAAGGACTGCTCCTGGTGTAATAGTGGTGGAATTATCTTCAAACCTTGAATGTAGAAGAGGTCTTGCTAAGGAATTACAATCTTTGGTATCATTGTCACGATTTTCAGGCCAAACCCTTGAAAAATAAAGAGAAAAGGAAAAGCTATCTGCATACTCATAAAACACAAATAACATGGTATCAGCAAAAAAAAACAATAATCATAAATTTTACTACGTCATACTTTTATATTAAACTAGCACGAAGACGGAAGAGCTCTTATTTATTTATACGACACACTTATTACAAGATCACGTAGAAGGCGTTAAATTTTGTAATGTTGAATCAGACAAACGACTAAAATATTCGTCTCTCATCTCGAATTACGCCTTTGTGCTACTTTCTTGAGATACTAGGCCTAGAATTAATAGAAGAAAAAAAAATTAAAGAACTTTTGGACCGACTCGTTTTCTCAAAGATAATTGGAATTCCAATTCGGCGACAAAAGGGTGTAAGTATTGTTTCATATAATTTTTAATTCGTTTTGTTTGTTGAATACTTTTTTTAATCTGAATTTATATGTTTTATTTATTTGTGATTGAATCACGTCAAAGCTACTGAACGTATCGGCATCATACTGACCAATGTGATGTGTTTTTGATCAAAATTGATGACATCATCTAAAGAAATAAACTTGGAATAATCAAAAACTGTATGACTGTGTATGTTTAAAAATATCAAAAATTAAATTCGGCTTTCAAATATTACACGCGTTTGTAACTTCAAAAACATTTTTTAAAATTGTTAAAAGCATTTTGAATATTGAATATTGGATACGGCATATTCCTTTTTAGATGAACTGAAACCAGATTTACATATTACATAACATTTAAACGTGGAATGTGCACGTTCATATTTAACCTGGATTAAAATTAAATCGACGAATTTTCGACAATACAGGTGAAATAAATCTACGGTTTAGGCAAATTAGTTAACCAAGTCAAACATTTGGAATAGAGACCGGCCAGACACGTAATGAATAGCGCCCATTGTTCGGACGAATTACTTGATGTAGAATTATGCTAGAATTTGTTGGTATGTTGTGAGAGCTGAAATGGCCCAGTGGTTAGAACGCGTTCATCTTAACCGATGATTTCGGTTTCAAAGCCAAGCAAGCACCACTATATATATGTGCTGAAATGGTGTTTAGAATTCATCTCGTGCTCGGCGGTGAAGAAAAACATCGAGAGAAAACCTGCATGTGTTTAATTTCATTGAAATTCTGCCACATGTGCATTCCACCAACCCGCATTGGAACAGCGTGGTGGAATATGTTCCAAACAGTCAATGAGAGAAGAGGCCAGCGCCCAGCTGTGGGAAATTTACAGGCTGTTACTTTATTTTGCTTTTTTTACGTTTTTGTTGGTATAATACGAAATACTAGAATACTATACCGCAAATAGACATTTTATAGTTCAAACATTTCTATAACATTAACGGCTTTAATTGAAATCAACAGTAAAAAATTACCAGCCCGTTAAACTGCCATTTATTAATATTGTTATTTAATTTCTTGGGTTTAATATCGAAATATCTCGCTTATTACGAATTCTGCGAATATATGTTATCGACTAAATGTAATTCTTTAGCGATCCGTACCGATTTTGATACGGCTCGCTTAGTATATTTCAGCTACTTTCATAGTATAATGTCATACGGTATTGTGCTGTGGGGCAATGCAGCCGCTATCCATACTATATTTGTGCTACAGAAGAGGGCTATTCGCGCAATCTACAACCTAGGAGCTAAAGAATCGTTAAGGAATAAATTTAAAGAAATCAAGATATTGACTGTTGCTTCTCAATATATATTCTCTAATGTTATGTATGTACGAAAAAATATTAATGATTTCATGAGAAAATGTGATACTCATAACATTGGTACAAGGAACAAACACAAACTTGTTACTCCTGTTACTCGACTGCGTAGAGTCAGTAACTCCTTTGTGGGGCAATGTATACGGTTTTACAACAGGATCCCAGAAAGCGTTCAAAATGCCTCTGTTGCCAAATTTAAAAAAATTATTAAGGAACGCTTGTGTGCAAAAGGTTATTATACAATTAATGAGTTTATGATCGATAGCACACCTTGGGAATGATACGATCGTCTCCTGGCTATTTCATCTCATATTAAATTGTTTATTTATATAATACATAAGACAAACAAAAAAAAAACCCGCTGAGTTTCTTTCGCCGGTTCTTCTCAGGTCAGGGTATTTTCTTTCCGAACCGGTGGTAGTGTTTCAATTGACCATCAATAAGAAAGTGTAATGCTTCTATATTGAATAAAGATATTTGAGTTTGAGTTTGAGTTTGATCTATAGATTTCGATCGGGTTTATTGTATCTGCACATAATTATTAATTATGTAAGATGAATTGTTTGAAATCATTTAGAATGTAAATTTCTTATCTTGGCTGTATTTTATTGATCGTTGAGAATGTTTAATTTCATCTCCAGATGAGGCGAGTCTAAGTCAGCTCTATACTTATATACTTCAACGAAACTAAGAAAATTGAAAATATGAGGTTTGAATATTCTATTACAATGTCTTTTTTTATCGAATAGTTTTTACTTTAACACTTTATAAATATTTTTCTGTTATATATTATGAATATTTTGTTTCAGAATCTGATGGTGCATAAGTTTGCCAAATGTAAATAGAAATTAAAGTGTCGAATATTTGTATTTACCGATCATTAATTTTTATTTAAATCAATTATTCTTTTTTTCGGTTTTACTATTCCTTTTAATAATAAATGAACTATGCGTTATACAGGTTAAGAAATTGTATATTTAATTTTTACTCGAGTTTTGTAGTTGCAAGCCTATCTGAGTCGTTAGGACCAACTCAGACGGGTTTGCACAAAATATTGCTGCAAATTAAAACTACATACTATTCGTGCAAGCCGCTTTTTTTAAGTCGCTGTTATATTGTCAAGCAATATATAGTGTTTCATTTTAAAGGCTTAACGTAACAGATACAAGAGTTCACCTTAGATGCCGTGATTTAAGACGTAGTGCGCTTCGTACACCAGGAATTGTACTTAATTAAGCCCAGAATATAAACAGACCAGACCAGGTGGTCTGTCTGGTCAGTTAGTTATTTACGCCCAGTTAAATCACACTATATAGGCATATCGATGCGAAAGGGAGTTTGCTTCGGAGCAATTAATCGATACCTATTATTTTATTTGTAACTTTACGAACCAATGGATGATGCTGGATATGCATGGAAAATGATGTAACAAAGAGGATTTAAAATGGAATAGGACAAAGATAAACAATAGAGCCGAGATGATCTAGTGATTAAAACATTTAGTTTATGACCGAAGGTGGTGAGTTTGGATAATGATTAAGGAGTTCTTAATTTGAAATTCACTCCGAAAATTTTCAAAATGACACGAATAATGCTTTACCTCATATTATGTATCCACGAATTCGTGTTCGAGCCGCGGAAAATAGGCTCCCAAATCTTTACTTGGTGGTAAGGCTTTGTAGGTACCACCCTCTCATCAGATATCCTACCGCTAAACAACAGTGCGCAGTATTGTTGTGTTCCGGTTTGAAGGGTGAGTGAGCCAGTGTAACTATAGGCACAAGGGACATAGCATCTTAGTTCCCAAGGTTGGTGGCGCATTGACAATGTAAGGAATAGTTAATATTCCTACCATCAGGTGGCCCATATGCTCGTCCGGCAACCTATTCCATAAAAAAAACCTTCTCTAGAAAAGAGAATGCCTTAGTCTTCTAAGTCATACTTACGCAACTAAAGTTGCCATACATAAGCGTATTTCGAGTATTCGAGACATCTTAACATATAATAGAGCGAGGGAGGGGGGGAGTTCGATATGTATTCTTATTCAAACGAAGCTTGAGACAAAAGATAGTTGAAAATAAAACAAAAGAAAATGTCTTTATAAAAGGATTTCTTAATCTAATCGTTCTCTTAAAGAGTTTCAAAGCGTTTCCACGATGTCGGAGCATATTTTAAAATTCAAATTCACATTTTCCAACAATGTGTTACTTCACTGCTGCAAACGTGACGAATTTTTAAATAAGAGTCAATATTACATAAATGTTTTCAGAAGGAAATATTTTATGTAACATACATTTTTGCAAACAACGTCTGGGAATACTTTCATAAATAAATATATGTTTATAGGTAACAAGATGTCGGGAACGAAATACTTGGTTCAAAAAAATAAATAAAAAATAAGTCAATATATAAGCACATATGTCCTAGCGAATCGTATAACAGCGAGAATATTTCCTGCCATGCCTTCCTTATAATCAATACATTGATTGATAAAATTGTTGATCTTTACGTTAACAAATTTTAACTTTTAAATATAAAAAATAAATTATATAAAATATAAAAATAATACAAATAAACATATGATATTTTTATAGTATGACAGTTTAATCTTCATTATCATAAAATGTAACCCAGGAGAATTTTAAGAAAAAATATGCCCATAGAATCAAATCATTTCTTTGAATAATTTATATTGTCAAACAATGGTATATCTCAAGTGTAATGATTAAGTGTGAAAGGCAAAGTTCAGAACTGATATTGCAGCTACCAAATCGTCAGCAAAACTTTATTCAACTTGAGCTGAATGTAACACTAACGATCGAAACTGCTTTGATCTGTATTTTATTATTAAGCTATAAAACCTTATTTTATTTTTTACTTTGCATATGAAATGAGTAAAATGTATTAATTAAAAAAAAAGTTGAAATATGACAATTCGAAATTTAAAATAAGAAAATAGAAAGACATTTCAATATTTGCTTTATACAATGTGTCTAATTAGTTTGTCTGTATGTCTGTAGTTGGTCGAAGAGCTCTTTAGAGCCTTAAATATTGTAACTATATCCTACTAGCCTTGTAATATTAATAATGAACCATGTTCGATATTCATTTAAAATAAATGGGAGTATAATCGACATTCTTTCTAGATAAATATCATAGAGTTGTTCAGTGGTTAAGATTATAATACATTAGCGACCCGACTTTGCAAGTATGTTTCATTAATAAAGTCAGTAAAATGATTCACATTTAATTGATATTTTCTACCCTCAGGAATAATGTAACTTTCTTCCAGTGAAATTATTAAAAAGGCAATGAAATGACATCGAATTTGCCCCATGTTAAGTCTTAGCAATATCCTCCTTATACGGATATCAATTTGTAATTTGAATGCCCCTCGAATATATTCCATCAAGACTTAACGATCGTTAGTCCCATTTCATCCCATGGACATCACGGATAATTCCCCATATCGTGCAACATGAGCGCTTAATTGCTCTTACATTTCGTATCTACAGAGATAATACAGTAATTAATGTACGATGAGGAATAACTACAAATGATTTAACATAATTTATCCAAATAGGTATACATACATATGTTCAAACACAAATTTACTTGGTGGTAGGGCTTTGTGCATGCCCGTCTGTGTAGGTACCACACACTCATCAGTTATTCTACCGCCAAATAACAGTACTCAGTATTGATGTGTTCCGGTTTGAAGGGTGAGTGAGCCAGTGTAACCACAGGCACAAGGGATATAACATCTTAGTTCCCAAGGTTGGTGGCACATTGACGATGTGAGGAATAGTTAATATTTTTTGCATCATTGCCTATGGGTGAGGTGGCCCATATGCTCGTTCGCCAACCTATACCATAAAAAAATGGGATATCTTACCAATATCTCGTAACAAAAAATTTAATAAAAAACTGACTTCAAAGAATACACAATATCAAAATAAATTAATGTGCAATAAAAAGTAAGAAAAATATTTGCGTATTCAATATATATTTTTAGATTTCTACTAAGTAAAATGAAATGACAATTATTAGACTACTTAAAAGTCCAATTAGGATTATATAGTGTAGTCACAATTAATGTTATTTTTGGAGCCGGTGTCAGCTATTGGCACGCGCCTTTACGAAACGCCCTTGATAGACACAGTATATTGTCGTGTAAAAGTTAATTTGTAAAAAACATATTTATTATTATCGTATAATTTTTTGCTAGATATATTGTAGAGGTTTCATTCTTCCGTTTTTTTTTTTAAAATTAAAATCGAGTACGATATTTCCAATTCTAAAACGACTACCATTCATGAATGACTCGTAGGATCTCTTAGCACAGCGGATTACGTTATAAATAAATAGCAACGGAGAGTCCATAAAGTTTATCATGTGTGTAACGACCAAAGAAACAATGCATGGTCAGAGAAGTATGGAAGGAGAAGACATGCTGCGCCGATCCCAAATGAAATTGGGATAAAGGCACGAGGATGATGATGACAAATGTACATATATCAATATATGCTTAGTAAAGTAAAGTAACAGCCTGTGAATTACCCACTATTGGGCTAAGGCCTCCTCTTCCATTAAGGAGAGGGTTTGGAACATATTCCACCACGCTGTTCCAATGCGGGTTGGTGGAATGCACATGTGGCAGAATTTCGTTGAAATTAGACACATGCAGGTTTCCTCACGATGTTTTACTTCACCGCCGAGCACGAGATGAATTATAAACACAAATTAAGCACATATATATATATATATATATATATATATATATATATATATATATATATATATATATATATATATATATATATATATATATATATATATATATATATATATATATATATATATATATATATATATATATATATATAGTGGTGCTTGCCTGGGCTGAACCGGAAATCATTCGTTAAGATGCACGCGTTCTAACCACTGGGCCATCTCAGCTCATATGTGCTTTTACTTAAATGGAATCAAAATATACATGTAACGTTTTAACGTAACGCGTTAACGTTTTTTGGTTGAAATTACAATTTCTCGCGTTAAAACATCCAGAAACATGCCAAGGTCATTCGCACCCAAGTCACTTACGCGCAATTTGATTTCCGTTACTCAAGTCTTAAGCACTCATGTTTATGTGAAAATCCTTAGCATGAATACGATGATCAATGGTTCGGAAATCTCCAGAGATTTATATTTTAAGGAAATAGCGTACTGGCCGCGAAAATATATTTTTTTATTTATAGTGAAATATTATGGTCGTTATAGTGGATAGGATAGCAAAATATTACACAGGGACTTTTCTTTCTATGCATTGTTTTCTTTGGATTCTATTTTGAGCATTGGACAGCCGAGTCTGTTTTGTATTGTTTATAATGCTCAGATTTTCTGAATCATTTTTGTAATTACTCGAATCTAAGGCTACAATATAGGCAAATGTAACCGCTTTTCGAGCAATGTAGATTTATCAGTCAGATATTCAAACAGTCAGTTTTATTTGTCAGCCAACTGGAAAATCGACAGCCATAGTATGACGTCACAGCCAACGGCATTAGCGCCACCTACCCTGGAAGGTAAGATAGTAGTTATACTTGCTCACACATCTTTCAAACCGGAACCCAACAATACTAAGTAATTCCGTTTGATGACATAATAGATTATAATTAATAGTACTACTCAGACGGGCTTGTTTGAAGCTGTGTTACTCAAGTATCGATAGTTTGGCCTTCGATAGTTGAAAACTATTCAGGATATCGATAGTACTAACGATAGTGCCGTTTTGCTCAATACTATCGATATCAATAGTAATGCTCATAGGGAGCTACTGATACTAATGGAGACAATGCTATCGATATATCGAGTATCGATTGCCCATCGAAAATGAACTATCGATTGGCAACAGTTTGAAGCTCTACCACCACGAAACTTACCTTAATTACCTTAGTAAGATACTGATTACATTATAACATTATACTTGGTTACAAGAAAAAGATAATGTAATTCTTTTATCTTCGTTGAGAGGTGCTTGACCTTAAAACACTATTTAACGTTATTGATTTGTAATTATATTCCTAATATAAACAAAGATATATGTAGGTCATCTTTCTACCTCATTACGCCTAACTCTAAGTTCATCCTCCTAGGTACTAATTAATATTTCATCAATGCAAATTACCAACTTTTTAATTGGTTTTAAAGTAAAATTTAAGAAATAACAATCAGAAAAGGACGAATAGATCGCAAAAACATCTCGACAATTCAAAAGTTCTTAATATTAATTGAAACTGAATTTACTTTTAGAATTAATGTCTTTCATTTATTTTCTAAATGGGTCTATCAGCGCCTATTGAAGAGAAATAATAACTCTAAGACGCCCCAATTCAAGGATTTGAGTTTACGGTATTATCAATGTATTTAGGCTATGTTTATTTCTGCAGAGCCGAGAAGACCCGGCCGGTCAAACAACGTGCATCTTTACCGATGATTGCGGGTTCAAACCCAGGCACCACTGAATATTCATGTGCTTAATTTGTGTTTTTAATTCATCTCGAGTTCCGCGGTGAAGGAACACATCGTGAGGAAACCTGCATGTGTTTAATTTCATAGAAATTCTATCAAATGTGTATTCCACCAACCCGTATTGGAACAGCTTAGTGAAATCTGTTCTGAACTTTCTCAACAGGAGAGAAGGCCTTAGCCCAGCAGTGGGAAATTTAAAGGCTGTTGTTGATGATATTCGTTTGGGTAAAATATCCTTAGTTTTGACAACTATTTGAATCAGCTATACATCTAATGATGTAATTTGCGGTTGTTCTATCCATCAGTCGTAATGATGATAGAGCTTGATCAGTATCATCCATTAATTATTTTGATATGTGTTAAATATCAACGGAAACTTTGTGTTGTCTAAAATGTGATCCAGCATTATATCAGAATCAAAGTGCGTAAATTTCATTCGCATTTGGAATTGATATTTTTTCTTTTATGGCTTATCAGATTGTAACAAATTATCATTTATTTATTAGACTATGCTAATAAAGTAGTTAATATTTTTCACTCAAATTCTGTTATAAATACATATTTCTTGTATGATGATGTATGATGTAGTATAATCGATAAATCAGAGATTCCTAGACAATTTATAATATTTCAATTTAAACTATTAAGGTATTAAGAAATATATTGATATATTTAGAATTATTGGAATCATCGTCGAACATATTAACAAAGTCCTTAACCTCCGGCCAAAACCTTAACCAATCCTCCTGTTACCAGTGACTGCAATAAGGCTACCTTTTACCTAACATTTTTTTATATATTATAGGGGGCAAACGAGCAGTAGGCTCACCTGATGGGGCTGATGGAAAGCGATCACCAACGCCTATGGACATCTGCAACACCGGGGTTGCCGGCCTTTAAGGAAGGAGTAGTAGTAGAGTAGTAGTAGTAGTAGTAGTAGTAGAATAGTGAAGGTTCCCAAATCTTATCGGTTCGGTAAAACCGCCGGCGAAAACTGATCACATAATTAAGTTTAACAAATATAGATCTTGTGTTTGCTACACAAGTTTTTCTGTGATCTATAATAGAAGTACGAGTATATGTTTTCTTGCAACGAATTGGAAAAAGTATTGTTGAAACCTAACAATCATTACGAGTTCAGATAATCTCTTGGCGGATTTATCTTAGCTAGTGCTAAACTTCAAAGGATTTCAGAGTTAAATTTTAAACTAAGTTTAAAAGTTAATATGCAGTAAACTCAATTTGGATAAGTTTTAAATCCTCACAGCGCTCAGAATTTTTATTACTATCTTTCCAATTATGGTGATTTAGAAATACTAGAATTCTCTACAGACGTTGGTGAGAGCGGGAAATTGTGATTTAAGTTGAGACAAAGATTATCGCGTAATTTAAAATTTATGATTAAAATTTACATAGCTTTATTCAAATGTATATGTATATAGTCTTCGACTATGGCGCCCTAGTGCTACTGACGTATATGATATGCATTGATGCAAAGGCGTGACTTGACCAAATTTATACTTTATTCAGATATATGTCATTATCACTTCGTTGTATTATCATTTACGTACATTTCGGCATGTGATAGATTTCTGTCGATGGAGCTGACGAGTTCTCGAGTGGCGACCACGGACCGGAAGAAGCAGTGTGGGTAGGACCCCCACGAGGTGGTACGACGAGCTGGTACACGACTGGCACAAGACCGGTCGTTGTAGCTATCTTTGGGGGAGGCCTATGTCCAGCAGTGGACGCATCACGGCTGAAATGATGATGATGATGATGATGATAATGTGATAGATTCCATCGTGATTAATATGAAGATAAAAATAAATCAAATAAATGTAAATTACATAAGCCATAAGCCATATACACAGATAATATATTACAAACCGTAATCAGTACAAGAAGAGAAGGAAAGATAGGGAAGGGAGGGAGAGCTCGGCTGGATTGGACGTAAGGTTTTATAAGTTATGATTATATTGAAAAAAAAAGTGAATTAAATTTGACACTTTTTCATCTCCTACTTATGAATGAAGAGACGCAAACAGGTATGGACTCATTGAAATGAGTGAGATCTAAACATCGATCTCTTAACGACATCATTCAAGATCAAAATCATAATAAACTTTATTCAAGTAGGCTTTTACAAGCACCCTTGAATCGTCATTTTAAAATTAAGTGAAGCAACCACCAGTTCGGAAAGTAGATCCTACCGAGAAGAACCGGCATGAAACTCAGTAGTTACTCTTTTTCAACATTTAAAAAATACAAAGTCAAGTTAGTTGAATACAATTATTTAAATTAATATTAATATAATAAATATAAACAGCAAGAATCTCAATAGCTAATGTTTTCGTTTAATAAAAAAGGATCTATTGGTGAAAATAAATAAAAATACGTCGAATTACTGTACTTTTATTTGTCTTTGACTCTATTCGGTTAATAAATAATCTATAGGTTTCGGTAATACTGATCAAAGTGCGATTTAGTAATGCAACTATATACTGTACGTTCATCGGTATAAATTTCTTCCTTGATTGTTATGAACCAATTATAATTCAGATTAAAATGTATCAGAGACTGTTATTTCGCTTTTATATACATCGATTTGTAATTATAAAATCGCCCATAATATTATGAACAAAATACGCTGTTCATAATTTCACGGCAGTTTACAATTTGCCTAAATTTGTTTTAATAGTCCTTATAATTATTCCGTTATATATGTACCTATTCTAGATGTGGTTTAATGCTAAAAGCAATTTGTACATATAATTAAATATAAATTAAAGTCCAGGAAATATTAAATGGTCCACATATTTGAACTGCACGCGTATTATTTATTTGAGAAAGCAAACTATTATAATTACTCTTATAAAAATAAAACCAATATAAGAAAAAAATAAATCAATTAAGTTTCCACTTACAAATTAAACAGACAAATGAAAACTCAGATCAAAAATAAAAACAAAAACAGAAAGTATAAAAACCTCGCTAAAAAGTAAAACAATTAACGTTTAAAAATACGACGTAAACTAATTTTATATTCACTAATTCTGGGTTAAATATATTCAATTATTTACAATTTTTACAAACACATTACAAGTTATCCACAACAGCGCGATTTTTAAGTCATTCTCTTACTTTGTGGAAACAGCTTTTGCCGGCGGTTTTTCCGAACCGATACGACATGGAAACCTTCAAGAATAGGGCGTACTCCTTTCTTAAAGGCCGGCAACGCACCTGCAAGCCCCCTGGTGCTGCAGATATCCATGGGCGGTGGTAGTCACTTTCTATCAGGTGAGCCTCCTGCTCTTTTGCCACCTATAGTATAAAAAAGACATATTCACACTTACACATATGTATATAACACTGCTCACTAAAATACACACATATACACACAAAAAACATATAAACATAAATATTTAGTGTCAGTCCTGGGAATACGTTGTACGAATTTCAATTAAAAGTATTCTTTAACGAGCAACAAAAAAATATACACTCGTATTTTTTTTTCGGACATGAGTTTTTTGTTCAAAACATTGTATTTCAAGTTGCTAACTTTCACGTGTTTATTTTGTAGTTACGTGAAAAAACATTAATGGCGGCCGAACGTACGGCTCTAATGAATTTCGGGTTTGTGAGTGCGTGACCTATGTAACGGCGATAAAAGTGAGATTCGAAATTTCCGCTGTCCTGTTACACTTGAAACAAAATGTAATATTTATTCTTTGGTGGCTTAATGAAACTTTTGGCTGTATGTGAATCCTATGTATGTGAACATGGCTTGAAGTATAATGTTAAGAAAAGTGTATATATGATATTTAAAGAAAAGAAACATATTTTATCTGACCTTGTACCATCTATAGAGTTAAACGGGGTTTCATTGAGTCGAGTTAAAGAGTTCAAGTATCTTGGTCATATCATGACTGAGACATTAAGTGATGACCAAGATATTGAGAGAGAGCGTAGGGCATTGTCGGTCAGGGGTAATATGTTGGCACATACATTTGCTAGATGTACAAGAGAAATTAAAATAACACTTTTTAAAGCTTATTGCCAAACCTCTATTCTGGCAGTCTATGGGCAAACTTTACACAACGGGCCTACAGTTCCTTACGTATTCAATACAATAATGTATTTAGAGCTCTATTCTGGCTTCCTCGACATTGCAGTGCTTCAGCTATGTTTGCTGATGCTGGAGTTAATGACTTTTATGCTATTATGCGCAAAAAGGTAGCGTCATTAGTACGGCGTGTTCGAGAAAGCTCGAATAAAATTTTGAATTTAATTAGTGAAAGAATGGACTCAGACTTGTACAGGAGATTCACTGAACTACATGTTCTGAGAAATTAATAATAATAAATAAATAAATATTAATTATGTAATACTAACATAGAATAAGTTAAATTACTACCAAACTAACTAACAAATATGGACTACTATTGTCTGAAAATAAATGAATAAATAAAAAATAAATAAAAATATTTATTATATCTTAACACAGTATGACGTCCGGTTTTCGTCGAGTCGATGTAGAAAAAGTTCATTAGTTTTCTTTGTTGTCTTGGGTCTGGGTGTTTGAGGTACCGTCGTTACTTCCGATTTTCCATAACACAAGTGCTTTAGCTACTTACATTGGGAAGATGGGACTATACTAATACGTGGGAATAAGGTTATTATTAAAAACGCCGATTTTTTTAACAGTACAACTTAATGTATTTTGTGCAAAGTATCCTTAAAGATACTTTAACCAAAATTAGTTAGTAAATTTTATTTAATCCGTTTATAAGAACAGCGAGGAATAATATTTTATGGGATTGTGATTGCCACTTGAATCTCGCAGCTGCTTCTTATACAGTTGAAATTGCTTAATGAACAGTTTAGCAGTTATTTATTAATAATATAGGTAAAAAAGACATCACCCTCGTCACGTTAAAAGACGTGATGGAGAGGAAGATGAGGGTCAAGCAGAATGCGACAACCTATATAGGATAGGTAAGGTTAGGATATGCTCTGAGTATTCATACATTTTTATAAACGATAAATAGGTTCTAAGCACACGTTAATACGTTCAAATATAGGTAAGTAGGTACTTGAAAACTTTATTAAAATATATTAATAAGTCGGAAAAAAATATCTATAAAATCTATACTCATCAACTTATAATAGGAATGTAAAGTAAATGTATCTCTGCTAGGCTAAGACATCTTCTTCTTTTTGAAAATAATGTTTCGAGCTTAATTCACCACGCTGCTCCAATTCGGGTTGTTGGCTATACTTTTGGCTTTCAACTTTCGTTAAAATTGGACTAAAGCAGATATGCTCACGATGTTCGATCCTCACGATCCTCGCTGTCCGATACGAGATTAATTACAAAATTAAATTAAGCACATTAAAAATCAGTAGCGCTTGACTGTAGTTCGAGCCCGCAATCATCGGGTAAGGTAGAATACGTTCTAACCACTAGGCCATCTCGGCTCTTTAAATATAGTTATAAATCATTGTACTAAAATAAACTCCAAGTCTCAGAATAGAACAATATACCCTTGCATAGCATTGGAAAATTTACGGACTTTTTAACCTATAGGAAAATAAGGATAGAACATAGTCATACTCAATGTGCGGATAATATATACGATCTTGTTTATTATTTGTGTGTGTGGAACACGGTTATAACGAAGTTGCTTTCGCTGTATAACATGTATGAAACTAAATGAATTAATTCAATGACAAGAAATTAAAATGTTATGATAAAAATATGCGTAAATAAAAGAGCCATAAAGACATATACATATACAGAGATAATATATTACAAATCGTAATCAGTACAAGAAGAGAAGGAAAGATAGGGAAGGGAGGGAAAGCTCGGCTGGATTGGACGTAAGGTTTTATAAGTTATGATTATATTGAAAAAAAAAGTGAATTAAATATGACCCTTTTTCATCTCCTACTTAGGAATAAAGAGACGCGAACAGTGTATGGACTCATTGAAATGACTGAGATCTAAACATCGATCTCTTAACGACATCATTCAAAATCAAAATAAACTTTATTCAAGTGGGCTTTTACAAGCACTTTTGAATCGTCATTTAACAATAAAGTGAAGCTACCAACTGTTCGTAAAGTATATTCTACCGAGAAGAACCGGCAAGAAACTCAGTAGTTGCCCTTTTTAACATTTAAAAAAATACAGTCATGTTAGTTAATACAATTATTTATTAATTATATATCCTGCCTGGAAGTCAACAGGTATTAATTCTACGCCTTTTTATCATCTACAAAATCTTGTATCGAATAATACGCCTTTATAACCAATGTACATTTTATAAACGATTTGAATTTACGAGATGGCAAAGTTAAAAATGTCTGCGGAATTTACAGCGTTACAGACTTGACCAGCAACGCAATATGATAATGATTTACATTTGATAGATTGAGGGCGGTCATAAAGAACTATGACATATTTCCGCCGAGCCACGTCACGTACGGGTTAAGATAAATGTGACAAAGCGTGACAAGGGAAACGAAACGGAGTAAGGAGAGTGTTTGAATATTTAGTGACGTACTTTATATGACTTGTTTTTATAAAGTGGCATTTGTTTTATATTAGGTAGTAAGATCTATATAATGCATAACACACTATTGTGTGTTATGCATTATATAGTCAACCAGTAGTATATATTGGTCTTCCAGGATGCTCAACCAAGACGAACCAGATTGAAACGAATCGCTCAAAAGCTGCTGAGCCAACTGTAGAAGTACTAGTAGTAACATGGCACCGTCATTGTCTTTCATTGATCGACAAAATTTCAAAAGACTACCCCATACTATAACCTCAAAGACAATTTTTTTCTTTGGCAAGAAAAACGCATTACACTTTTCCCCGCTTAGCACGCCTAGCACGCCCAGTGCGCCTTAGTACGCCGGACTACTCGCTAAAAAGCCAGCGATGTATATAAAGGCACCACAGATCACTTTCACATGCCGCCGTGACGCCCTGATGATCCTTCAATTCCGAGGGGAAATTTCTAGGGTACTTAAAACCGCCCCAGTCCCTGCGGCGCCTATTGAGGAGGAGAAGGTGTGCCAACATTGTTTCCTCCTTCTCACACCCTTAGACACCTACTCTTATGTTATAGAAATAACAAGAACAAAAAAGTAATGTAAATTATTTAAAAAACAAAATTGCATAGTCATTTAAGTAGATTATCAAGTCCTTGGACGCTGAAATTGAAAAGCCTGTTTAACATGACAATGACTCGCGGGCGTTCCCTCAGGACCTCAGAGATGGACACTTGTGATAAATTACTAGCAATTGTACGTTTTCCAACACCTTATTGTAGTTTAAGTCGTTTATCATTCTTAATCTGATTGACTGGAATTCTTTTGTTAACAAGATGTTTTTAATTTTAGACTATGCTCAACTACTGAGTAATTAATTTAAAACACGATTGATTTTAGTTATTAATGTTTTTATAAGATGTAATTTGTTAAGTAATGCTGTCTTGTTCTTTCGAATATAACATTAATGATGTCAGAAAGAGATATAAAGAGATATTGGTGTTAATACAAATCACAAAATTTAATAAAAACAGTTAATTTTTAATCAATTATTTTTTCTAAAAATGGATTTTTTTGAATCCCTGTTTCATTTCCCATGAATCGAAGTCGAGTGAATGCTGTAGCTTGTGTTTACTTTTTATGGCCTTTTTTGATATGTTATCGTGATTGTTTGAATTGATTTGTTAATATTGTTGCAGTTCACCTGCGATTATTGCATCAATAGGACGCTAGGAGAACTGTTGCCATCGTTAAAAATCAACAACCGCGACAAGAATGGTACTTATGTTTTTTTTTTTTTTTATAGCTAAACCCGTCTAAAATATGTCTGAATGAAATATTCAAAACGTTACCATATTTTTGAATCTTTGACAATAAAATTGAAATATTTATTACCTATTATATATCTTATGTGTATTTACAATTTATTAAAAACATATGTATAGTACGACACAACTTAGATGTAGCATCGGCAAAATTGTAAAACCGATTACATCCGAATTGAGTACACTATCCCAAATTATCAATATTTATTTCTCATGCGAATATGATCTTTGCACAAACGTAATAACTGGTAATATCATATGACCTAATATATATTCGTCAATTTGACACGTCGAGTTACATGCACTTGCTTTCTCTGACGCGAGAATCTATAGCGACGGATAGCGTCGAATGGCGCGATAGGGAGCTATTTCTATTGGTCGTGTAAATCGGCAGTAATCGGTTCTATTTTCATTCCATTGCATTTTCCGATGCTACATCTAATTTGTGTCGTACTATATGTGTATATCTACACAATTATGTAATAAAGATTAAGGGATCCTTTGTAAGTGTACTCAGAACGATGGCGGTTTTTATCGCGCACCGCGATGTGTCAGTCTAGCTGATACATGAATAAATGCACAGATAATATACTATTAACAAAACAAAATTACTTTTATAACAAATGATTTCAAGGATATAAAATAATCATCATTAACAACAAAATACTTCAATCAATTTCTGGTTTTCTAATATTATTACAAAAACAGTAAAACAATGATACGCCTGACCGTATTTCGCGCCACCTCCCGCCAAAAAGAGGAAGAATTTTAAAAGCCATCTGTCAGCTTGACGCATGACGTTCGGAAAATTGCACTAATTCTTCTTATAATACATATTTTATTATAGATCTATGTACACTACAGTCTTTTGGTGCAAAACCTTTTCCCTTTCCAACGAAGGTTTATATTTAAGTTATAAATTCTCATCCACAATAACGTCATACTGTTATAACAAATAATATTTTAGTAGTAATAAAGGCCGGGATGCCCTAGTCGTGACAAATGAGTTTTCTGGTTCAAACCACTGAATTTTCAGATGTTTAGAACGTTTTCATAATTCATCTTTTTTCACACCAACCCACTTAAGAGTAGCGTGGCGGAATAATCGTTATTATACGCTGTAAGTGAGTAACATCACTATGTTTTTATTATACTTTTAAGTTTTAAAATTATTTTTAGGGGCATAATTATTTATTTTGTTTGTATTGCCTGTATTGTATTTGTATAGCCTTAAACCATATTTGTCTACGTTTGTTCTAGCGTAAGTTTTTAATACTAATTAAGTTTTTAATATTATTTAATATCTTATAGCGATGTAAAACGAGTTCGTTAAATATACAATTTTAAATAGTTTTGTTTTATTTTTTAATCGGTATTTAATTATCCAAACCATATGTCCAGTCAATATAAACAAAATGGAATTATTATATTCATATTGAAAAACAAACATAAAAATATAAATATGAAATATTATTTATAAAATCATTGCATTTATTTATACAGTAAAATGTTATCGAATTTTGAAATTAATTTCTGTATTCAGAGAAAATAAAAGCTGATAACAATTAAATCCAAGGGTACTTTGCATACGAAACGAAAATCGTAAAAAGTTTAAACGTAAATCAATTTATCATATTTCACGTAAATCCAGGAAAATCTTGGAAGTTTTTTTTATGGCGTATCTAGGACGGACAAAGCGACTTAATATCGATAAATATTGCCATCGTATTTAATATTAATCATTCCTTATTTTGCTAAAGCGCCACCAAACGTGGCAGCTAAGATATTATGTATTTCATACCTGTAGTTATACTGGCTAACTTGCCGAATGCAAATTAATTTTAAGTATTGTTTGCCAGTAGTATATCTGATAAGCGAGTGGTATGTACCCAGACCAGACCCAGATCACAAAAGTGTTCCACAATGTAAAACTTTAAAGCAGCTTAAAAATAACCATAACAATAAATCACTACATAGTATAAAACAAAGTCACTCTCCCTGTCCCTATATCACTATATGTGCTTAAATCTTTCAAACTAGATACGGATTTTGATGCGGTTTTTTTTAATAGACAGTGTAATTCGAGAAGAAGGTTTTATATATAAAATATGGAAAATTGAGTAATGCAGCACTGATAATTTAGAAGTTTCTACTGTGATATCATATCATTGCACCCATGCCAAGCCGGGGCGGGTCGCTAGTTACATGATATTTTTAATGGACAAATTCAAAGTGTTGAAATATCATCAAAACGACTCTACTTTCATTTTGAATTTGAATCTACATTTTACTGGAGCGCATAGCTTCAGTCGAGCACACTTTAACACCGGTCTATAAATTCTGGAATCAAGCCTTAATAGGTTTTAATACGATGTAATTTATAAAAGTAATCTAGTGGTGACCAACAATTGTAGTTACGCCGGACTAAGATATTATTGCACCCTACTTTTGTTTTTATTCAAGTTTTTATTATAGTTTTATCGCTTTAAAACGGTTTTATAACTTTATAGTGATTAAATTCTGTAATTATCTCTTTATTGAAAACAGCGCTGCATAAAAAAGATTGCGATTTACTTTGTTTAACATTCATTAGCGCTGTCCGTTCGCTGCAAGATTTTTTAAATGGAGTATTCGATGAAGTTCTACGAAAAGTTTGAGAAAAAAAACTTACAATGTAAAGGTGTTTAAATAAATTACTTTTCCTACTTTCACGGTTCGTTTCAGTCTGAACAGACAGAAAGAACTAAAATATTCTCGCAGATCAAATAAAAAGATTTTAATTGAAGATTTCAGATTCGATTGATTCCATGTCTAAGTAGCAAATAATAATTTTGTCGCATAAATCCTCCTGTGTTGTCGCATGCATCCCAAATCTGAGAAGCCTTTAAACATTTTAAATTAACCCAATTTATATATTTTTAAAAGAATATTTGTAAGTGTGATTAAGTGTGTGCTCGTGTAAAGTGGGTGTGTATGTGTATGTGTGCGTGAGGCTCTAATGAGCAACCAAATTTTTTTGTCAATTGTTTTAAGCGCCCTCTTGATTTTGAATCACGATATATCTATTTTAAAAGGATGAATAATTAATAGAACGTTAATAGAATACTACTTCTACCGCTGATATTCAGACAGAACAGCTAAAACAAGTATATCTTGAATCTTCATCTGTTTCTACAAAAAAAAAATAGCTTTCTTTTTACAACTCAAGCGAGCAAATTCACTTCATTTTGCTCTACTTTTAAGGTCAAGACATGTGATACTCATTACCTATCACAACCATGCACGAATGTTTGCAAACAAATCTCTACTTTATCTGAACACAGTAAAGTTTAGAATGCCAATTTGATTTCTTAATATGAAAGAGTCGGTCATAAAGGTTTATATGGTAATTTTCGGTTTATTTTTTCATTTACAACGCAAAATACATTTATGAATCGTATCTCTTTATCAATGATTATCATTACATAGTATATAACGAGGTTGTTTACCGCTGTCTGTCCGTAAGTATGCTTAGATATTTATAATTACGCAACGGATTTTGATGCGGTTTATTTAATAGATAGAGTGATTCGAGAGGAAGGTTTCTATATATATTTCATGGACAATATAGTAAAGAAACATAGGTAATTATAGAAGTTTCTAATGTAATGTTGTAAATGGGCGGGTGGCTAGAAAATAATATAATATAGCTTAATACCGTGTAATAAAGTTAATAAAACTTCAGTATCTACTTTTTTGGCAAGAGTCACCCGCTCCTTAGCTTGTATTTTATGGTTTGTAGGGATGATAAATAAAGATATATTAACATCTCGCCCAATATATGCAGTTTCCTGATTTTTTTTTCTTTTGTGAACAGGACTATAAATTCATTAAAACTCACTGTCTGTATTTGCTCCCATCTTCGATTAAGAATCACGTGTTCAACCCGACTTGCTTTTATAAAATATTTTACTTCGAACTAAACTACCCGCTCACGTAATGGATAGAATATGTATGACAATTAAAGATTTAAATTCCCCGTTATAGAAGCTAGTATATCGTTGCGGCTTAAAAGCATAGAGTACACACTACGGCTCCTGTTTGCTTCTGTGATTGCGCAAACATTGGCTGATTCGTACGAGGCTCGCGAGCCGTCGGTGTAGCAGACCATTACGCTGTCTTTTAAGCCTTCCAATTTCCAATATTCCACATACTGGTTGAACAACATCGATTTTGTAATGAAAATGTTTTCAACGGATAATGATTTCATCGTTTCATTCCAACTTTGAAATTATTATTTTTCTAAAATTTATATTTCGTATGAAAATTATATTTAGCAAATAGGTTCACTATATTAAGTCTATATTATAGTCTGTGTCACATAAATGTAAATTATACATTATCTTTAAATTTGGGTACGTTTTTTAACTATAGCAAAAAAAAATGTAAGCCAGCAAATATCCCACTGCTGAGGACCTCCAATGCAGATTAATTAAAAGTAAGTAAAGTAAAGTAGCAGCCCGTAAATTTCCCACTCCTGGGATAAGGCAGAGCAGAGATGGCCCAGTGGTTAGAACGCGTGCATCGAAATTCTATGAAATTTGTCACATGCAGGTTTCCTCACGATGTTTTCCTTCACCGCTGAGCACGAGATGAATTATAAAGACAAATTAAGCACATGAAGCAGCAGTGCTTGCCTGGGTTTGAACCCGCAATCATCGGTTAAGTTGCATGCGTTCTAACCACTGGGCCATCTCAGCTCAGATTGATTACAATATTGCGAAAACGAATACGTTAAATTCCAATCATATTTCACGGTTCACAATATTTCGACAGTTTACCATCTAACGAGATAGATTGTAATCTAACGAAATTTGTAATCTTACTGTGACATACATACATGTAGATTTTTGTTGAAACTGGACTAGTAGACTTTTAGGCTAGAGGTATTCTAATCATAAACAATGCATTCCATCGTAATGAAACGATATTATCTTTCAGTGCCAGCACGAGATGAATAATATATAATATATAAATTAAGCACATTTACTTACCATTAAACCACCAATTCTGTACCCAAAATGTGATAACAATTTTTGAAAAGCCGATTCCATTAAGCTATTCCAGTAACTAATAAAATAAGAACAATGGAAGATTCGTTCTTAGAATTACAGTAAAATTAATTATAAGGAAGTCTTACAAATGCGGTTAGGTAAGCCGCAGGTATCTCGTTATTTTAATAAAACAACAGAAAACGTACAATTGTTTTACAAGGCTAAAATATTTATATTTTATGATATTTGACGACCTCCGTGGTCGAATATTGTGTACACTGGTCATGGGTACGCCATTCCTAGGTCTCGGATTTGATTTCCAGCGGAGTTGATGTAGAAAAACTTTAGTAGATTTCTATGTTGTCATGGGTTGTGGTACCGCCTTTACTTCTGATTTTCCATAACACAAGTGTTTAAGTACATTGGGATCATAGTAAGTATGTGATGGAAACGTGTGAATTAAAAAAAAAAATGTGTTCACGTGGCTGTAGAATATCTCGTGCTTGCACAAAACTCTACCATACAGTGAATTACAATATTTAAAAAAAATCATTACTTTTAAGCATAAACTCTTGTATTGTTATTTTAATGAAGGGGAGATTTCTTCGGCTATCGCTTCAACAAAAGCGATGTATATTGTGAAAGTAGTTTATTTAGGTAATTAGAATTCCCATCGTCCCAGGCCCTTCAACCTCATTAATTTCAGTTACTTGAGAATACCTTTTCATTTATAAGATAATCTTTTAATTGAAAATTACTTTGCAAGTTTTCCACTTCAAAATATATTGTATTAATTAATTATTTCTATTCTATCAAGGGATTCTCAGCTTTTAATTAGGAATTCGATAGGGTTACATTCCCTTGCACGTTTTATTGATCTTGTTCCTTTTTCCTAATGTAAGTCCAATCAATTCTGTGTTTGCACACACTTGTGAATTTCCCGTGTATGTCACTGTAATGGCAGCCAACATATGTATCTATCAACGTGCTTTTTTTCTATGTAAGGGGTAAACGAGCTGGAGGTTCACCTGATGGAAAATGACTATCACCGCCCATGAACATCTGCAACACCAGGGGGCTTGCAGGTGCGTTGTCGGTCTTTAAGGAATGAGTGCGCTCTTTTCTTGAAAGTTCCCATTTCGTATCGGTTTAGAAATACAGGCGTTACACCGTAAATGTTACCTGCGATCAAAAAAGCGATGCAAAAAATAGGTACTTAAAGATTTGTTATGGAGAAAAAGTTGACCAAATCTCACAAGTAATATCGAAGCTGAATATTGTTTAACAATCTAAGTAACGTAATGATTGCTAAGAAGCAAAGCATTTTAGATGATTGCATTAAGACTTAAGAGCTGAGATAGCCCAGTGGTTAGAACGCGTGCATCTTAACCGACGATTGCGGGTTCAAACCCAGGCAAGCACCGCTATATATATGAGCTTAATTTGTGTTTATAATTCATCTCGTGCTCAGCGGTGAAGGAAAACATAGCGAGGAAACCTGCATGTGTCTAATTTCATCGAAATTCTGCCACATGTGCATTCCACCAACCCGCATTGGAACAGCGTGGTGGAATATGTTCCAAACCCGCTCCTTAATGGAAGGCATTATCTCAGCAGTGGGAAATTTACAGTAAAGTAAAAAGTAAAGTTCATTATAGGAAGCAGGAGACAGTTGGCTAAGCTAGATGTTCTGACTCTGCCCTGCCTAAGATATAATAATATACCAATAGAGTTCAGCAGTAGTGTTAAAGACCTCGGCATTATCACTGACAGTAAACTCACTTGGGGGGAACATATTAAAGAAGTTTCTCGTAGGTTTTACGCCACTATGCATTCCATGATGCGTTTAAAAAATTTTTTGCCCATGGAAACTAAAATCCAGCTTGTTACTACCCTCTTGATTCCAATTCTTGATTACGGTGACTCCTGCTATCTAGATCTGTCGGAAGAACTCCTGCAACAACTTAATCGTCTCCTTAACACTGGCATTCGCTTTATCTTTAGCTTACGCAAATTCGACCACGTTTCTCGTTTTAGGAAACAGTTACACTGGCTTCCTTTACGGGAACGTAGATATACTCGGATTCTATGTCTTCTCTACTCCATTCTTACCGACCCTAATGCTCCCACTTACTTATCCTCTAAATTTTCTCTTCTTTCCTCTACTCATAATAAGCCCTTACGATCCTCTCAATTCCTTACCCTTTTCATACCTTCCCATAAATCTGGCTTTGTTTCCAACTCTTTCTCTCTAGTTGCAGCCCGGCTTTGGAACACTTTGCCCGATTCTATTCGTAGAGCTCCATCGCGCGATTCCTTCAAGCGCCAAGTAAAACAATTTTATCTGTCGTCTGTCAACACTGCGTGATGTCTTTTTATCAATATCATTCTCATAATTGGATTCATATATATATATATTTATGTATATATGTTAAATATTTATGTACTTATATATGTATATGTTTGTGCATATTTATGTATATTATGTATATGTATATTTATGTATTTTATATTATATTATGTATAACATTGATTTAATTAATTTACTGTATTATTATTATATATATTTATAGGTGTCTATCGCTATGTATATATTTTTTAATTTTTCTTTAACTTCTGTGCACACCCTACTGACTTCTCTCCTGCACTATTCTGGGTTGGCTGGCAGAAAATGCTGTAATAGCGTTAAGTCCGCCCTTTGTACATGATTGATCTGTGCAATAAAGAATAATAAATAAATAAATAAAGTAACAGCCTGTAAATTCCCACTGCTGGGCTAAAGGCCTCCTCTACCTTTGAGGAGAAGGTTTGGAACATATTCCACCACGCTGTTCCAATGCGGGTTGGTGGAAATTTACAGGCTGTTACTTTACTTTACATTAAGATTACATTAAGACTTTTAGGCGTTACCGAAAAAAAAAAAACAAATTAAATAGTACAAAACGATTCGTGATCAAGGAAAGAGCGGAACTCCAAAATCACTGGCGCTCTGACGGGTCATTTGTTGTAAATGTGGAAGCAAAACTCGAAATGATATCATTAGTTCCGGCGACAGCTCGCATTGAACAATTCCAACGATTCGTACCACTTAGTTAAATGTTTCTACATTAACATCTACTCTTACGGTCTAATGTAATATAAAATAAAGTAAAATGTTTCAAAACACCACATTCAAACTCAATTTGGATTTAGGCAACATGCTACTTGAACTAAGAATGCATGACACTAATGTATAGTTGTATACTAAAACTATTGGGTGCCACTGATAACTAAAAGATGTTTATTTGAATCTTTTCATAATGCTTTATCTTAATATAATCTTGCCATCACGATTTCGAAATGTCTAGGATTTGACGTAACGCATATTGTATTCATAAGTTAAAACATTTATTAACAAAATAATTAATAACATTAAATGCTTAAATATATACAAATATGAACTAAAACTAGTAAATGTATAAATCTTACCGCGTGGAATGGTGGCAAGAATGCTAGCAGCATTTCCCCGTTGAATCGCAAATCCGATCCTCTGGGCAAAAATCGAAGCAGCCGTCCTGTCACTAGTAGAGACAATGAGACATTAATAAGTTAACATATATATGTCACCGTAAGATTACAAAATTCGTTAGATTAAAATCTGACGAGACAGATTGTAATCTGTCGGAATATTAAAATCTATTACAATATAGTGGAAAATAATACGTTAAATAGCAATCATATTTCTCGGTTCACAATATTTCCAGTTCGTTAATAAAGGAAAAAAATGGACTAGTAAGTAACAGCCTGTAAATTTCCCACTGCTGGGCTAAGGCCTCCTCTGCCACTAAGGAGAGGGCTTGGAACATATTCCACCACGCTCTTCCGATGCGGGTTGGTGGAATGTTCATGTGCCAGAATTTCGATGAAATTAGACACAAGCATGTTTCCTCAAGATGTTTTCCTTTACCACCGAGCACGAGATGAATTATAAACGCAAATTAAGCACATGAATATTCAGTGGTGCTTACCTGGATTTGAACCCGCGTTCATCGGTTAAGATGCACGCGTTCTAACTACTGGGTCATCTCGGCTTTTTTATTATATTATTGAAATATACAAATACTCTTTATATCCTAACCAAACTGAAAAAAATGTACAGAAGTATCAATAAAACAATTAAAAGTAAATATAGAAAGTTATCAGTTTAATTAAAATAACGCCAGAACGAAAACGTATTTTTCAATTACTCAGTGCAATCCAATTTGTAAGAAAGTATACAGAAATGTTATTATTTCTAAAAGAACACATATTCAATTGCTGAACAGAAAACTTAAGTCGTTTCTTAATTTAACTTGTAAAAATTTCAATTTAATTATGTAAAAGGAAAATGTAACGAGTTCTGTCTTGCTAATTTATTTTTTTCTTGTAGAGTAATTGCGCATTTCTTACATTATATCTAGTTGAAAATATCTATTTTCATGGCTGCATATTCATAGTCCCGAGTTCGGACTTTAGGTCGGGCCAAAAAAGTGTTCTTTTCTGTAAGGGAAGTCTTAGAAGCAGAGTGGGTAAATCATAAATTACAAATATCCTACTGAAAGAGTCTTTATAAAAAATGATACTCGATCAACCCAAGGTGTATTACTTATTAAAAACAATAAATTATAAGTTCACTTAAATTTAATTTGAACAATATCAGATATTGTTGGTTATTCAAACATAATCAGCACAAAGGAGAAGTTAATACTTACGTGGTAACAGACTACAAGTGTCCTTTAAAGATCCCCTACTTTTAAAATACAATAGGTACTCAATAAAGTGATATAAAGTTATATTTTTAATTAATTCACGCAATGTACATAATACATTCGCCGCTTATTATCTTTTTTAAATCGTTGCGAGCTATTTATTCCATTTTTAAAATCAATAAAACCTTCATACCAATGTACTACAAAAAAAAAATTAAACCATAAACGATTATCTTAACTTAAACCATAAAACTTGCATAATAAAGTGACCACTCGATCAAGTGCTTTAAAAATAAACGTACCGGTATTTTCTGAAATAATGACAGGGTCCGAAAAGCCGAGAATATTAAGTGTGAACATCGATCCATCAGCCTTGCACATAGATTGATGGCCGTTGCTCGTTTTAAAACAATTAATGATAATAGAATTTTTCAATTTTACAAAAATACCGTATGAAAGGGTTGGGGCTATTTACAACATCGAGAGAGACAGAGATAGCGAGAAGCTAAAGACAAATAGCCCTTTAAACGTAACACGTATGATGATTAGTATGTTTTCTGATTGATTTCGCTTACAGCGGTTAATATCAGAGACTAGCAAATATGCAGAGAAGATATATACTCTAATTCAGTACGTCTATAAAGCCGATAAAGAGTACATACAGTCTCTTAATTAAACAAGACAAACACTATGATATTTCCTAAAAGAATAACTCTCCTATCACCAGTGCAAAATCCTCAATGTTAAATCTTTTTAGTTTGTTTTTCAATATAATTCCACGTTAAATTAATGAAAAGCAAACTAGTACATAATATAGAACCTAACTACTATTTTAACAGTAACAAAAGGCAAAATATCCTTTTTATATGTGATAGGTGGCAAATGGCCAGGAGGCTCATCTGAAAGTGACCACGGTCCATGGACATCTGCTACACCAGGGGACATGCAGATGCGTTGCCAGCCTTAAAGGGATTTCTAACACGTAATTAAGTGATGACGTGTACATTTCGAAAGTATTTAAAAAGTAGATCTCTTGAAAACGACCGCCAATAATCTCCAGCAAGCTGACAATCGTTGTCAGAAAATTAAATTAATAGACCCTTGCCTGAAGTGCACGCTTATACCTACTTCGTTAGAAGACATCAATCAAGACGATCAATCATCCCTGTAGGGGCTAAATTTGCCATTTAGTTATTAATTACCCACTGGAAGGTCCGTGATGTCAGTTGCGTTAAAAGACTTTGTTTTTTAATTACAATGTCACGAAAAAATCACCCATAACAGCAAAAACGATAAAGAGTTTAGGCAATTGGTATCTACCATATTCCATTCTTTGTGACCTTAAATTTCTTTACAGCTCCATCATTATGGCTTATTAACTACTACATATTATACAACAAAGTCCCGGGCGCGTCCGTATGTCTGTATGTTCGCGATAAACTCTAAAACCGCTGAACGGATTTTCATGAGGTTTTCACTAATAGACTGAGCACTTACAGAGGAAGGTTAGGGAATAAATTGAAATACAACGATAATTGTTAAACACGTCGGAAAAAGCGACAAAAATAAAGGTAAAAATATAATAAAAAAAACTTATGGCCCGCCCGTGGAAAGCCGGGACAAGCCGCTCGTTTCATATATAATTGTGACACGTGAACTCATAGTGTTTGGTATGCTTGAGTATATTTCAATTGATGTTTCAAACATCTCGATTTCGGAGTAATTAGAGATAAAATCGATGCCCGCGACCGCAAATATATAGGGAAAAGCGTGACTAGTGAATGGTGTGCGGTAACAGTGCGACCCCAAAATCAACTCATCTGTATTATATGGCGAACTAACCTTAACAACTATGACGTAATAAAAACAGCAACAAATAACATCGATTAAATAAAGTCTGTTTTGACGACCTCCGTGGTCGAGTGTACATCGGTTTTCATGGGTACGCCACTCCGAGGTCCCGGGTTTCCGGCCGAGTCAATGTAGATTATCATTAGTTTACTATATTGTCTTGGGTCTGGATGTCTGTGGTACCGTCGTTACTCCTGATTTACCATAACACAAGTGCTCTAGCTACTTATATTGTAATCAGAGTAATGTATGTGATGTTGTCTCATATTTATATTTATAGATGTCCGAATGACAATGACAGCGAGGCTTGCTAATTAATGCGTTCCATCTGCAAAGGCTGGTAAAGGCAACGAAACTTGAGCAGGAGATTAACCCTGCTTTAGATCCGATCCAACGAAGAAGACCGGGAGGAGGAGACAACGATATCCCACCTCAATGGGCGCCACAGAGTTTGATTTCAGATATTCCAGCACTAGGCGTCCTAAAACCGGCTAGTAACTTCATGTGGGAGCAACGCGTAATGCTTTTTTCTAGCAAGAAAAAACAAGGTCGGTAGTCTACATTAAACCTTATGAAATTATTATATCTCGACGGGTTATGCGGCTTGTGTTTGTGTTTCCCATCGCTAGTCTAAGGTCTTCTTTTTGATAAGAAGCTTTGGAGCTTATGCCACCACTCTGCTTCAATGTGGGTTGATGGATACACATGTGACAGATTTTCGTTGGAATTATGACAAATGCGTGTTCCCTCAAAACATTTTCCTTCACCGTCGAGCTCGATATGAATTTTGTGTGTTTTAACACACAAATTAAGCAAATGAAAATTCAGTGTTGCTTGTCTGGGCTTGACTCTGCAATCAACGGTTATGATGCACCAATTCTAGCCTCGGGGCCATCTTGACTCATGTTTGTATATATGAAGTAATATTTACTACATTTTTGCCATTAATTTAAAGGCTTTAAATTTAGTTACGTTACAACATTGAATATAAATATATAGAAACGGAAAATTCATTACCTTCCATGGCTCCGTCTTATTTGCGTGAAAAGAGAAATTGTTTTACATAATGTAAATCTCATTGTTATGCTAACCATGTTGTTCGTTATACTTTTGTGATTTACCGTAATATTTTAATGAATGTTTAAGGAATCTTGTTTCCTCTAGGCAACGTAACAAAAGTGCCTTTTAGTTGAACTCAAAGACACAGGAGACAACGCCAATAAACATTATTCATATTTCTCATATTTAGCATATTATTATAATGAGGGAAGTCACAAAGTTGTAGAATTAAGCTTTACTTTTTATAAAAGAGTTAAATGAAAATACAGTTGTTACAAAAAATTATACCAACTTACATGTACAAAACTGTTAACTCTAATAGAGCGTTATATTATATATTTGTTTGTATTAGTAAGTACGAATGAAGTGCGTGTTTGCAATGTGTCTTAGTTTGTTTGAGAAGTTTAAGTAAGGTCAGCAAAAAAAAATCTCAAATCCTCATATTATTTACATTTGCCTACATTGTATTGTCTCTCATATTAACACGCTCTCATTTTAACGTGTTTGAATTTAAATTGGAGTAATGGAATTTAATATTTCTTGGACTATTTTCATATCCACTATTAAAGGTAATGTATAATATTGATGATTAAAAATAATTTTAAACAATATTACAAAAGCAGAGATACTAGTTAATTTCTTATAATAAACTTTAACAACAAGCCACCTAATTTTTTAAACATCTCAACTGCAACGAAAGCGCTAGTTTAAGTCGTTTATCAAAATAACCGACTGGAATTTTTATTGTTACGTCCCACATATTTCTTTTTCTTTTATTTAATCATGTTAAATTTTCCTACTTCATAGCTTAACAAATAAGTTAATTAAAAACATTGTTGATAAGGAAAGCCTTTCTGTGACGTTAAAATGTTGTATTGTATTCTCCGATTGTGAAATGTGCAAGCTAGTGCTGTTACAAAGCTTATTTCATCCTTGATCTCATGATTAACGCCAAAAAATGCCAATTACAAAAAGCAACAGTAAGCCATATGGTACGTATCGTAAAACGAATTATATTTCATCTGGTTTTCTACGCTGGAAAAACGTTTCTCTGTTGGATAAAGTAGCGACAAAATAGAAATTATATTTTTCTTTATGAACTAAAGTGTTATCGTATTTGATTTTTTCGGTACTCTTCAGACAAACTAACTTCATTCATAAATTATAATTATTGTTCATGGTCCAGTTGTACCTAAGAATTTTGGTACTTTTGTAAAAAAATCACTGTAGTATATGTATTTCATTTATGGTTATTAATTGGAAATGTATCTACTATTCGAAAAAAAATATCGTGTGGAAACCTGCAATCGCATAATAAGTTTTATCGCTTTAAAGCGGTTTTATAACTTTATAGTGATTAAATTCTGTAATTATCTCTTTATTGAAAACAGCGCTGCATAAAAAAGATTGCGATTTACTTTGTTTAACATTCATTAGCGCTGTCCGTTCGCTGCAAGATTTTTTAAATGGAGTATTCGATGAAGTTCTACGAAAAGTTTGAGAAAAAAAACTTACAATGTAAAGGTGTTTAAATAAATTACTTTTCCTACTTTCACGGTTCGTTTCAGTCTGAACAGATAGAAAGAACTAAGATATTCTCGCAGATCAAATAAAAAGATTTTAATTGAAGATTTCAGATTCGATTGATTCTATGTCTAAGTAGCAAATAAATTTGCCGCATAAATCGTATGCATCCCAATTCTGAGAAGCCTTTAAACATTTTAAATTAACCCAATTTATATATTTTTAAAAGAATATTTGTAAGTGTGTGTCAGTGTGTGCTCGTGTAAAGTGGGTGTGTATGTGTGGGTGAGGCTCTAATGAGCAGCTAAATTTTTTGTCAATTTTTTTAAGTGCCTTCTCGATTTTTAATCACGATATATCTATTTAAATAAGAATCAATAATTAATAGAACGTTAATAGAATACCACTTTTACCGCTTATTCAGACAAAACGATCAAATCCAGTATGTCTTGAATCTTCAGCTGTTTGTACAAAAAAAATAGCTTTCTTTTTACAACTCAAGCGAGAAAATTCACTTCATTTTGCTCTACTTTTAAGGTCAAGACATGTGATACTCATTACCTATCACAACCATGCACGAATGTTTGCAAACAAATCTCAACTTTATCTGAACACAGTAAAGTTTAGAATGCCAATTTGATTTCTTAATATGAAAGAGTCGGTCATAAAGGTTTATATGGTAATTTTCGGTTTATTTTTTCATTTACAACGCAAAATACATTTATGAATCGTATCTCTTTATCAATGATTATTATTACATAGTATATAACGAGGTTGTTTACCGCTGTCTGTCCGTAAGTATGCTTAGATATTAATAATTACGTAACGGATTTTGATGAAGTTCTTTTTAATAGAGTGATTCGAGTGGAAAGTTTCTATATATATTTCATGGACAATATAGTAAAAAAACACTAAATATACTTATATCAACATCGCGCCCAATATATGCAATTTCCTGAAAATATTTATCATCTGTGAACGTGATAAAAAGTTCATAAAAACTCACTGCCCGGATGTACCCATTTTCGATTAAGAATCACGTGTTCAAGCCGACTTGCTTTTATAAAATATTTTACTTCGAACTAAACTACCCGCTCACGTAATGGATAGAATATGTATGACAATTAAAGATTTAAATTCCCCGTTATAGAAGCTAGTATATCGTTGCGGCTTAAAAGCATAGAGTACACACTGCGGCTCCTGTTTGCTTCTGTGATTGCGCAAACATTGGCTGATTCGTACGAGGCTCGCGAGCCGTCGGTGTAACAGACCATTACGCTGTCTTTTAAGCCTTCCAATTTCCAATATTCCACACACTGGTTGAACAACATCGATTTTGTAATGAAAATGTTTTCAACGGATAATGATTTCATCGTTTCGTTCCATCTTTAAAATATTTTTTTTTTTCTAAAATTTATATTTCGTATGAAAGTTATTTCAGCAAATGGGTTCACTATATTAAGTCTATATTATAGTCTGTGTCACATAAATGTAAAGTATACATTATCTATAAATCTGGGTACGATTTTTATCTCTAGCAAAAAACAAATTTAAGTCAGTAAATGTCCCACTGCTGAGGACCTTCAATGCAGATTGATTAAGAGAAGCCGTAAATTTCCCACTGCTGGGATAAAGCCGAGCAGAGATGGCCCAGTGGTTAGAACGCGTGCATCGAAATTCTATGAAATTTGTCACATGCAGGTTTCCTCACGATGTTTTCCTTTACCACTGAGCACGAGATGAATTATAAAGACAAATTAAGCACATGAAGTTTGAACCCGCAATCATCGGTTAAGTCGCATGCGTTCTATCCACCAGCTCAGCTCAGATTGATTACAATATTGCGAAAACTAATAAGTGAAATTCCAATCATATTTCACGGTTCACAATATTTCGACAGTTTACAATCTAACGAGATAGATTTTCATCTAACGAAATTTGTATTCTACGGTGACATATATACATGTAGAATTTTGTTGAAACTGGACTATTAGACTTTTAGACTAGAGGTGCTTTAATCATGAACAATACATTCCATCGTAATGAAAAGATATTATCTTTCAGTGCCAGCACTAGATGAATAATATATAATATATAAATTAAGCACATTTACTTACCATTAAACCACCACGTCTGTATCCAAAATGTGATAATAATTTTTGAAAAGCCGATTCCATTAAGCTATTCCAGTAACTAATAAAATTGGAACAATGGAAGATTCGTTCTTAGAATTACAGTAAAATTAATTATAAGGAAGTCTTACAAATGCGGTTAGGTAAGCCGCAGGTATCTCGTTATTTTAATAAAACAACAGAAAACGTACAATTGTTTTACAAGGCTAAAATATTTATATTTTATGATATTTGACGACCTCCGTTGTCGAATATTGTGTACAGCGGTTTTCATGGGTACGCCACTCCAAAGTCCCGGGTTCGATTCCCGGCCGAAATGTAGAATATGTTTATTTGTTTTCTATGTCGTCTTAGGGTGTTTGTGGTACCGTCTTTACTTCTGATATTCCATAACACAAGAGCTTAAGTACATTTGGAGCATAGTAATGTGTGTGATGTTGTCCAATATTTATAAAAAAAGACTTAAATACTCACATCTATGCTCAATTGAACACGTGTGATTTTAAAAATTTGGTGTTCACGGCTGTAGAATATCTCGTGCTTGCACAAAACCCTACCATATAGTGAATTAGAATATTAAAAAAAAATCATTACTTTTAAGCATAAACTCTTGTATTGTTGTTTTAATGAAGGGGAAGATTTCTTCGGCTATCGCTTCAACAAAAGCGATGTATATTGTGAAAGTAGTTTATTTAGGTAATTAGAATTCCCATCGTCCCAGGCCCTTCAACCTCATTAATTTCAGTTACTTGAGAATACCTTTTCATTTATAAGATAATCTTTTAATTGAAAATTACTTTGCAAGTTTTCCACTTCAAAATATATTGTATTAATTAATTATTTCTATTCTATCAAGGGATTCTCAGCTTTTAATTAGGAATTCGATAGGGTTACATTCCCTTGCAAGTTTGATTGATCCTGTCTCTTTTTCCTAATGTAAGTCCAATCAATTCTGTGTTTGCACACACTTGTGAATTTCCCGTGTATGTCACTGTAATGGCAGCCAACATATGTATCTATCAACGTGCTTTTTTTCTATGTAAGGGGTAAACGAGCTGGAGGTTCACCTGATGGAAAATGACTATCACCGCCCATGAACATCTGCAACACCAGGGGGCTTGCAGGTGCGTTGTCGGTCTTTAAGGAATGAGTGCGCTCTTTTCTTGAAAGTTCCCATTTCGTATCGGTTTAGAAATACAGGCGTTACACCGTAAATGTTACCTGCGATCAAAAAAGCGATGCAAAAAATAGGTACTTAAAGATTTGTTATGGAGAAAAAGTTGACCAAATCTCACAAGTAATATTGAAGCTGAATATTGTTTAACAATCTAAGTAACGTAATGATTGCTAAGAAGCAAAGCATTTTAGATGATTGCATTAAGACTTTAGAACTGAGATAGCCCAGTGGTTAGAACGCGTGCATGTTAACCGACGATTGCGGGTTCAAACCCAGGAAAGCACCGCTATATATATGAGCTTAATTTGTGTTTATAATTCATCTCGTGCTCGGCGATGAAGGAAAACATCGCGAGGAAACCTGCATGTGTCTAATTTCATCGAAATTCTGCCACATGTGCATTCCACCAACCCGCATTAGAACAGCGTGGTGGAATATGTTCCAGACCCTCTCCTTAATAGAAGAGGAGGCCTTATCTCAACAGTGGGAAATTTACAGGCTGTTACTTTACTTTACTTTACTTTACATTAAGACTTAGAGGCGTTACCGAAAAAAAAAAACAAATTAAATAGTACAAAACGATTCGTGATCAAGGAAAGAGCGGAACTCCGAAATAACTGGCGCTCTGACGGGTCATTTGTTGTAAATGTGGAAGCGAATCTCGAAATGATATCATTAGTTCCGGCGACAGCTCGCATTGAACAATTCCAACGATTCGTACCACTTAGTTAAATGTTTCTACATTAACATCTACTCTTACGGTCTAATGTTATATGAAATAAAGTAAAATGTTTCAAAACACCACATTCAAACTCAATTTCGATTTAGGCAACATGCTACTTGAACTAAGAATGCATGACACTAATGTATAGTTGTATACTAAAACTATTGGGTGCCACTGATAACTAAAAGATGTTTATTTGAATCTTTTCATAATGCTTTATCTTAATATAATCTTGCCATCACGATTTCGAAATGTCTAGGATTTGACGTAACGCATATTGTATTCATAAGTTAAAACATTTATTAACAAAATAATTAATAACATTAAATGCTTAAATATATACAAATATGAACTAAAACTAGTTAATGTATAAATCATACCGCGTGGAATGGTGGCAAGAATGCTAGCAGCATTTCCCCGTTGAATCGCAAATCCGATCCTCTGGGCAAAAATCGAAGCAGCCCTCCTGTCACCAGTGGAGACAATGAGATATTAATAAGTTAAAATATGTATGTCACCGTAAGATTACAAAATTCGTTAGATTATAATCTGTCTCGTCAGATTGTAATCTGTCGGAATATTGAAATCTATCAATATAGCGAAAAATAATACGTTAAATAGCAATCATATTTCTCGGTTCACAATATTTCCAGTTCGTTAATAAAGGAAAAAAATGGACTAGTAAGTAACAGCCTGTAAATTTCCCACTGCTGGGCTAAGGCCTCCTCTGCCACTAAGGAGAGGGTTTGGAACATATTCCACCACGCTCTTCCGATGCGGGTTGGTGGAATGTTCATGTGCCAGAATTTCGATGAAATTAGACACAAGCATGTTTCAAGCCGAGCACGAGATGAATTATAAACGCAAATTAAGCACATGAATATTCAGTGGTGCTTACCTGGATTTGAACCCGCGATCATCGGTTAAGATGCACGCGTTCTAACTACTGGGTCATCTCGGCTTTTTTATTTCATTATTGAAATATACAAATACTCTTTATATCCTAACCAAACTGAAGAAAAATGTACAGAAGTATCAATAAAACAATTAAAAGTAAATATAGAAAGTTATCAGTTTAATTAAAATAACGCCAGAACGAAAACGTATTTTTCAATTACTCAGTGCAATCCAATTTGTAAGAAAGTATACAGAAATGTTATTATTTCTAAAAGAACACATATTCAATTGCTGAACAGAAAACTTAAGTCGTTTCTTAATTTAACTTGTAAAAATTTCAATTTAATTATGTAAAAGGAAAATCTAACGAGTTCTGTCTTGCTAATTTAATTTTTTCTTGTAGAGTAATTGCTCATTTCTTACATTATATTTAGTTGAAAATATCTATTTTACATGGCTGCCAATTCATGGTCCCGAGTTCGGACTTTAGGTCGTGCCAAATAGGTGTCTTTATAAAAAATGATACTAAATCAGCCCAAGGTTTATTACTTATTAAAAACAATAAATCATAAGTTCACTTAAATTTAATTTTAACATTATCAGATATTGTTGGTTATTCAAACATAAGCAGCACAAAGGAAAAGTTAATACTTACGTAGTAACAACCTCCAAATATCCTTTAAAGGCTCCTCTACTTTTTACTTTACAAAAGAGAGAAGAGAATTTGAATACACTACGATGCCTTAATATTGTATAGATACTCAATAAAGTGATATAAAGTTATATTTTTAATTAATTCACGCACTGTACATAATACATTAATTATTTTAGCTTATAATCTTTTTCAAATCGTTGCGAGCAATTCATTTCATTTTTAAAATCAATAAAACCTTCGTACAGAATGTACCACAAAAAAAAAATTAAACCATAAACGACTATCTTAACTTAAACCATAAAACTTGCATAATAAAGTGACCACTCGATCAAGTGCTTTAAAAATAAACCGGTATTTTCTGAAATAATGACAGGGTCCGAAAAGCCGAGAATATTAAGTGTGAACATCGATCCATCAGCCTTGCACATAGATTGATGGCCGTTGCTCGTTTTAAAACAATTAATGATAATAGAATTTTTCAATTTTACAAAAATACCGTATGAAAGGGTTGGAGCTATTTAGAACATAGAAAGAGACAGAGATAGCGAGAAGCTAAAGACAAATAGCCCTTTAAACGTAACATGCGTGATGATTAGTATGTTTTCCTGATTGATTTCGCTTACAGCGGTTTATGTCAGAGATTGGCAAATATGCAGAGAAGATATATAGTCTAAGCCAGTACGTCTACAAAAGCTGACAAAGAGTACAATCTCTTAATTAAACTACACACGCCCCCCTCGAAACACTACGATATTTCCCGAAAGAATAATTCTCCTATCACCAGTACAAAGACCTCAATCTGAAATATTTTTGTTTTGCATTATAACCTCATGTTAAATTAATGAAAAGCAAACTAGTGCATAATATAGAACCTAACTACTATTTTAACAACAGTAACAAAAGGCAAAATATCCTTTTTATATGTGATAGGTGGCAAACGGCCAGGAGGCTCATCTGAAAGTGACCATGGTCCATGGACATCTGCTACAAAAGGGGACATGCAGATGCGTTGCCAGCCTTAAAGGAATTCCTGACACGTAATTAAGCGATGACGTATACATTTCGAAAGTATTTAAAAAGAAGATCTCATGAAAACGACCGCCAATAATCTCCAGCAAGCTGACAATCGTTGTCAGAAAATTAAATTAATAGACCCTTGCCTGAAGTGCACGCTTATACCTACTTCGTTAGAAGACATCAATCAAGACGATCAATCATCCCTGTAGGCGCTAAATTTGCCATTTAGTTATTAATTACCCACTGGAAGGTCCGTGATGTCAGTTGCGTTAAAAGACTTTGTTTTTTAATTACAATGTCACGAAAAAATCACCCATAACAGCAAAAACCAATAAAGAGTTTAGTCAATTGGTATCTACCATATTCCATTCTTTGTAACTTTAACTTTCATAACAGTTCCATTATTTTGGCTTATTAACATCACTACATGTTAGACAACAAAGTCCCGGACGCGTCTGATCGCGAACATACAGACATCTGTTTGTTCGCGATAAACTCTAAAACTGCTGAACGGATTTTCATGAGGTTTTCACTAATAGACTGAGCACTTACAGAGGAAGGTTGGGAAATGAGTTGAAATAGAACGATAATTGTTAAACACGTCGGAAAAAAGCGACAAAAAATATACGTACAAGGTATAATATAATAAAAAAACTTATGGCCCGCCCGTGGAAAGCCGGGACAAGCCGCTCGTTTCATATATATATAATTGTGACACGTGAACTCATAGTGTTTGGTATGCTTGAGTATATTACAATTGATGTTTCAAACATCTCGATTTCGGAGTAATTAGAGATAAAATCGATGCCCGCGACCGCAAATATATAGGGAAAAGCGTGACTAGTGAATGGTGTGCGGTAACAGTGCGACCCCAAAATCAACTCATCTGTATTATATGGCGAACTAACCTTAACAGCTATGACGTAATAAAAACGGCAACAAATAACATCGATTAAATAAAGTCTGTTTTGAGGACCTCCGTGGACGAGTGGTGTGTACCTACACCGGTTTTCGGGTACGCCACTCCTAGGTCCCGGGTTTCCGGCCGATTCAATGTAGATTATCATTAGTTTACTATATTGTCTTGGTTCTGGATGTCTGTGGTACCGTCGTTACTTCTGATTTACCATAACACAAGTGCTCTAGCTACTTACATTGTTATCAGAGTAATGTATGTGATATTGTCTAATATTTACATTTATAGATGTCTGAATGACAATGACAGCGAGGCTTGCTAATTAATGCGTTCCATCTGCAAAGGCTGGTAGGCAGCGGAACTTGAGCAGGAGATTAACCCTGCTTCATATCCGATCCGACGAAGAAGACCGGGAGGAGGAGACAACGATACGCAGGAGAAAGTCCACCTCCCACCCCAATAGGTGCTACAGAGTTTTAATAGGTATTCCAGCGCACTAGGGGTCCTAAACCGGCTAGTAACTTCATGTAGGAGCAATGCGTAACGCTTTTTTCTAGCAAGAAAAGCAAGGTCGGTAGTCTATATTAAACCTTATGAAATTATTATATCTCGACGGGTTATGCGGCTTATTTTTGTGTTTCCCATCGCTAGTCTAAGGCCTTCTCTTTGGAGCTTATTCCACTCTGCTCCAATGCAGGTTGATGGATACACATGTGACAGATTTTCGTTGGAATTAGACACATGAAGGTTTCCTCGCGATATTTTCCTTCATAATTCAGATGAATTATAAACACAAATTAAGCACATGAAAACTCAGTGGTACTTGCCTAGGATTAATCCCGCAATCGTCGGTCGAAACTATCGGGTTGTACCCACTGGACCATCTCGGCTCATGTTTACACATACTAGAAGTAATGTTTATTATATTGTGCCATCAAGAATATCTCTTAATTTAGTTACATTACAACATTGAATAAAAATATATACAAACGGAAAATTCATAACCTTCCATGGCTCCGTCTTATTTGCGTGAAAAGAGAAATTGTTTTACATAATGTAAATCTCATTGTTATGCTAACCATGTTGTTCGTTATACTTTTGTGATTTACCGTAATATTTTAATGAATGCTTAAGGAATCTTGTTTCCTCTAGGCAACGTAACAAAAGTGCCTTTTAGTTGAACTCAAAGACACAGGAGACAACGCCAATAAACATTATTCATATTTCTCATATTTAGCATATTATTATAATGAGGGAAGTCACAAAGTTGTAGAATTAAGCTTTAATTTTTTATAAAAGAGTAAAATGAAAATACAGTTGTTACAAAAAATTAGACAAACTTACATGTACAAAACTGTTAACTCTAATAGAGCGTTAAATTATATATTTGTTTGTATTAGTAAGTACGAATGAAGTGCGTGTTTGCAATGTATCTGAGTGTGTGTGAGAAGTTTAAGAGTAAGGTCAGCAAAAAATATCTCAAATCCTTATATTACTGACATTTGCCTACATTGGGTTTTCTATTATATCAACACGCTCTCATTTAAACGTGTTTGAATTTAAATTGGAGTAAGTAACAGCCTGTAAATTTCCTCTAAAATAATAATAAGATGAGACCTCCTCTTCCATTAAGGAGAGAGTTTTGGAACATACTCCACCACGCTGTTCCAACGCGGGTTGGTGGAGTGTTTCCTCACGATGTTTTCCTTCACTGCCGAGCATGAGATGAATTATAAACACAAATTAAGCACATGAATCAGCGGTGCTTGCCTGGGTTAGAACCCGCAATCATCGGTTATCCATCTCATGCCATCTCAGTTCCAGCCAAATTGGAGTCATGGAATTAAATATTTCTAGGACTATTTTCGTACCCACGATTAATTTTCGGGGATATATTGAACTTAGATATATAAAAATATTTTTAAACAATATTACAAAAGCAGAGAAACTCGTAACTTTTATCATATTAAACTAAACAACAAGCCACCTAATTTTTTAACTATCTCAACTGAAACGAAGACGCTGCTTTAAGTCGTTTATCAAAATAACCGTCTGAAATTTCTATTATTACGTCCCACATATTTCTTTTTCTTGTATTTAATCTTGTTAAATTTTCCTACTTCATAACTTAACAAATAAGTTAATTAAAAACATTGTTCGGTTTTTAAATAAATGTTCAATTTATTTCTTGTTAAGAGACTCGTAAGAAAGGCTGGTTATGGTCTCCCTGTATTTTTGCTAAAATAAAATAATAATAGAATAAAATACTGCATTGCAAAAGAAATACAGTACCCTGACTCTACAAAGTTGGACTATCTTAAATGAGTGGAATTCGGAACAAAACATAAGACACTCGCTTTCTATTTCCTTCCAACTTCCATCAAATTTCTCATCATCATTATCATCAACCGTAGGACGTCCACTGTTGAACATAGGTCTCCCCCAATTATTGCCACAATGACTTGTCTTGTGCAGATCAAATTCCTACTTGATACACATATTTATAAATTGGTATATCATTTTACTAGTGATAAGGAAAGCCTTTCTGTGATGTTAAAACGTTGTCTTGCAGAGTCCCAGTTTGAAATTTGTACAGAAAGCTTATTTCATCCTTGATCTCATGGTTAATGCCAAAAAATGGCAATTACAAAAAGCGACAGTAAGCCATATGGTAGGTATTGTAAAGCGAATTATATTTCATCTTGTTTTTTACTCTGGAAAAACGTTTCTCTGTTGGATAAAATAGCGACAAAATAGAAATTATATTTATCTTTATGAACTAAAGTGTTAAATAAATCAAATACGATATTTGATTTTTTCGGTACTCTTCAGTCAAACTAACTTCATTCATAAATTATAATTATTGGAAATAACATGCAGTTGTACCTAAGAATTTTGGTACTTTTGTAAAAAAATCACTGTAGTATATGTATTTCATTTATGGTTATTAATTGGAAATGTATCTACTATTCGGAAAAAAATATCGTGTGGAAACCTGCAATCGCATAATAATTTGCCACACCTTTATTATCAAGCAGCATACCCATCTTTCTCAAATGTGGAAGAGGCCTAGAACCAATAGGAAACATTAACAGGTTGTAAATTTTTCGTTCATATAAGCCTTTGAATGTGCATTACACTTAGTACATAGTGTTTATTAGTGGTCAAAATATGCAATGACCGCCCCCCCCCCCCCATGCAAATGATCCGTGTTCAGAAATTGATGATCTCAAACTTTATCCCCAACTTAAATTTGAAGCACTTGCTAACTTTAGCCCTTACATCTTCCCCAAATAAAATTAGCATTCTTGACAGTACACGATCAATTCATTTAATGAAAATGTTAAGTACATTTTCATCTCGTTTTCCCATTTCGAAAAAGATTTTGCCATTTCTTTTTTCCATGATTTCTTCCGAGCGGATACTCCAGTCCCTAACAGTTTGATTAGTAAGCGACCTCAGCGGATATCGAAGAAAATGTACAGAAACGATTGTCTACATTCGCACTTTTTCTGCCGCGGTCATTTCCTTAAGGAATTACACTGAAGCTGAAATTAAGAAATTAATTTATCATTTAAAAGAAGTGTTAATTAGGTTTCAAAGAATTTTTCATCAAGACTTGTTCTTGGCAAAATAGTTTAAATCCAAATTTATTCATTCGGTATAGATGATTTTTCTAGTGAGATTATCATTTATTTAGAAGTTATTGATAGTTAATAGTTTTTTTAATTGTGTAAAAAAAACTATGTATGATAATGTTATTATTTTACTCTTAAATAATTAGAATTTCAATGCTGATCTTTAAAGTATAATTTAAAAATTACAATGAACGAGATAATTTAACGATTAAGATGAATTATGCACACCATACTTGTGAACTCCCGAAACTGTAAGCAGATGCAGAGTCACGCATGACACTGGCCTCTTAATATAGTATACAACCTAAAACATAATAAATTTCATTGTCAGCAAGACTTGACATACTCTTTTTATACAATACTGCAACAACAACAGCCTGTAAATTCCCACTACTGAGCTAAAGGCCTCCTCTCCCTTTGAGGAGAACGTTTTTGGAACATATTTCACCACGCTGTTCCAATGAGGGTTGGTGGAACACACATGTGGCAGAATTTCTATGAAATTTGTCACATGCAGGTTTCCTCACGATGTTTTCCTTCACCGCTGAGCACGAGATGAATTAGAAAGACAAATTAAGCACATAAATCAGCGGTGCTTGCCTGGGTTTAAACCCGCAATCATTGGTTGCACGCGTTCTAACCTCTGGGCCATCTCGACTCACAATACTGGTACATTATACAATACTTAGCTAATAAAGCCTCGGATGAGTGGGCTGTTTACTGGGTTCAAACTCTAGGTCACCCAAAGAGCTGCTGTTTGAAAATTAGTAGTGTCTCAAATGTCTAGGGTAATGCAGAGTTGACACAGCACCTGATCTTACATTCGTATTCAGTTTTGTAAACAAGCTTACCTACTTTCCCAAGAACAGAACACAGAGTCTGAACCGAAAAATGTAACCACTTCATTTACTATATTATTTTTAAACGACGAGCATATGGGCCACCTGATGGTAAGTGGTCACCATCACCCATAGACAATGACGCTGTAAGATATATTAACTATTCCTTACATCGTCAATGAGCCACCAACCTTGGGAACTCAGATGTTACGTCCCTTGTGCCTGTAGTTATACTGGCTCACTCACCCTTCAAACCGGAACACAACAATACTGAGTACTATTTTTTAGCGGTAGAATAACTGATGAGTGGATGGTACCTACCCAGACGGGCTTGCACAAAGCCCTACCACCAAGTAAAACTATATAGGCCAGAACCTCAAATTCAGAATCTTAAAGTTTACAGGCTTATAAGCTAGTCAGTATATGAATGAGGTATCACAATATAAAAATACAGACTAAGCATTGAAACACGTCGGCCCATCGCCTAAAACTTTACAAGGCGCAAATTCGGCCTCACATGGAGTACTGCTCTCACCTCTGGGCGGGTGCTCCCCAATACCAGCTCCTTCCATTTGACCGCATCCAACGTAGAGCGGCTCGAGTTATCGACGATCAAGCCCTTTCCGATCTCCTTGATCCTTTGGCTTTGCGTAGAGATGTTGGATCACTCTGCATCTTCTACCGAATTTTTCACTGGGAATGTTCCGAGGAATTGTTCGGATTAATCCCGGCTGCTGAATTTCACCTTCGAACATCTCGTCGAAATTATAAGTTTCACCCGCACCATCTTGATGTCCGAAAATCCACAACAGCGCGATTTCTTAGACATTTTCTGCCTCGCACAACCACTTTGTGGAACCAGCTGTCGCCGGCGGTTTTTCCGAAAAGATACGACATGGGAACCTTCAAGAAAAGAGTCTACTCCTTTCTCAAAGGCCGGCAACGCACCTGCAAGCCTCCTGGTGATGCGGATGTCCATGAGCGGTGGTAATCACTTTTTATCAGGTGAGCCTCCTGCTCGTTTGCCAACTATACCATAAAAAAAAAACACAATTATTCAAAATTAAAAAAAAGCAATACAATAAAGTTGGTAGAGGATTTCACTAACTTATACAATTAAGAGTTTCGAATCTATTCACGTAACCAATCACAACTGTGAAAAGCATTATTTTCCAACAATAACGTGGTATAGAAAATTCAACTACACCAAACTCTTTTTAAATATTCCAATTTTCAATCGTGATAGTGACGTCATCATATCATCGTTCGAGCCTGACTGATAAAACGCCCGACGATTTCGACATTCGATTATATTGATAACCAGCCCTCCTGTCACGAGAGACAATAAGGCGAAATGTTAAACTTGTAATAAGGCTTTTTGTACCACTATTATAATTATAGTTCAGGCAACGTTTGCTTAAAAATCACCGAGATTGTCTTTTCGACGCGAGCATCTTAACCGATGATTGCGGCTTCAAACCCAGGCAAGCACCACTATATGTATGTGCTTAATTTGTCTTTATAATTCATCATGTGCTCGGCGGTGAAGGAAAACATCATGAGGAAACAGGCATGTGTCTAATTTCATCGAAATTCTGCCACATGTGCATTCCACAAACCCGCATTGGAACAGCGTGGTGAAATGTGTTCCAGACCCTCTTTTTAATGGAAGAGGAGGCCTTATCCCAGCAGTGGGAAATTTACAGGCTGTTACTTTAATTTACTTTACTTTATATAAACACAAAACACATGTAAAAAATATATAACGTAATACGTCCACCTTAAAACCTGATGAAACAACAAGAAAAATTTAAATCAATTGAATTGTCTCATTTAACTTCTTGTAACTATTAATGTATGTCGAAGAATCCCTGTGATACGTTACAATTTTAATAAAACTTCAATTATAATGTAGAACTACTTAATTATTATTAACCAAACAATTAATTATCTTTCAATAATACATTTTAAAACAATTTGTTCGCGATTGTATTTCAACTACTTTTACATAGCATAACATCATTACAATTGTTGAACATTATTCAATTTGCATAAACATACAACATTCCCGTGTTTATTATTAATGAAAATAATTAGCGAATTAATATTATTCGACCGCTCCATTTTGTATTGTGATTTAATTTACATATAATGGCGAATAGTGTGTATAGTTGTCGAATTTTTATTGTAATATTTAATTTAATAAAAATATTTACGTAATCTATGTATTAAATTGTTGCAAGCAAAATTAAAGTAAAATTAGATCCTTCGCCAGTACTTCAATTAAACTACTAAGAACCGGAAAGAAACTAAGTATTCTTAATGCATGCCCGTCTGGCTTATGAGAGGGCCTCTCTTGTGTCTTCAAACGGTCCTTAGGAGGATAGCAGAGATGTCATCTCACTGCCATATGTACCTACTAGCGATGACGCGAAGGGCGACATCCTTTTTTGCCCACTTGGAAAAAATCCAACAAGGCATTAGTGAAAGTTTTCTCTAATAGCCTGACAGAATTCTTAAATTTAAGCTTGTTGTCTGTGCTTGAAAGCTTACGTTTTGTGATTTTCAAAAGTATTTGGAAATCAATCAGCATACGGTAGACAGTCTAAATTTCAGATTGACAAATTTGCATTCGCTTCTGTAATACTTATTTATTGTGGTGTGCGTGTGAGTTTGTGTGTGTGTGTGTGTGTGTGTGTGTGTGTGTGTGTGTGTGTGTGTGTGTGTCTGTTATCTTTCTTGTATATAATCTGTATTAATATTATATAGACGTGAAATTATTTTTTTTATTTTAATATAATAATTATAAATAATAATATAAGTTACAAAACTACATTTTTCCGAGTACTATAATATACATAATATTTATATCACTTAATTTCATTATTAATAATTTGCGCTCGTGTAATGCCGGGTCGGATTGCTAGTAAAATTTACTATAAGTTAAAAATCAAGGTAATTATAGGTGCAAAGGATACAGTCGTATTATAACAACGGTTTTCTACCAAAGTAACGTAAAGAAAAATCTCTGTTCATCTAATAAAGGAGAGACGTCTATCCGAGTCTAATTGAACCCGTGGTATTTTAATTAGAAATTCTTCGCCTTGCAAAATTACGATATAATTTAGAGAATTTTAGTTTTTATTTTAATTGAATGAGACACTTGTTTTCCTTGCGCTTTGTAGTGTGACTTACGATATTAATTAAGTCAAAATATTTTTTATTTTTTTTATGGTATAGGTTGACGGACGAGCATATGGGCCACCTGATGGTAAGTGGTCACCATCACCCATAGACAATGACGCTGTAAGAAATATTAACTATTCTTTACATCGTCAATGTGCCACCAACCGTGGAACTAAGATGTTATGTCCCTTGTGCCTGTTGGCACTGGCTCACTCACCCATCAAACCGGATCACAACAATACTGAGTACTGTTATTTGGCGGTAGAATAACTGATGAGTGGCTGGTACCTACTCAGACGGGTTAGCACAAGGTCCTACCACCAAGTATGTTTTTAATAAATCTATATTGTGAAGGATTTAATCTCCGGAACGTAAAGTATAAAATAATATTTATATCACCTTATTTTGTATTAAGAATACCAAGCTTCAAATAAACGGGAACATCAAATAATAATTAATCTTGAATAAAGAAGTATAGCGGGAGACTAACTAGTATTAAAATAATTAACAGAGACATACAAAGGCAGGCAAAGATAAAGTTATTCGTTAACTTTTTCTTCTTTGTTTGTCAAACGATTGATCGTCTTCTTTTTTTGTAGGTTAAATTCCTAAAACGTAATTGTTTTTTTAATACAATCACTGTATAATAAATAAAAGTGACAACCTGAAAAAATAATCGAATATTAATGTATGAGTTTTAGTAAAGCATGAAAATGCTTTTAAACAAAAATATTCGTAAAAACGACTATACGTATCTTAATGACTAATGGTATGAGATTTTAAACAGTTATGTCGTGTTACAAAAATATTTGAAATGTTATAGTTTCAAATATCGCCGCGTAAGCGAAAATATTGAAAGAATCAAATATAAGGCAATACAAGACTGAATATGTTAAAATTCAAGCCCACGATACGATCTGAAACGTGAAATATATTAGATTTTAAATTAACATGGTTATTTTTATTACTGAAGGTATTAATTTCGGAATATTTACCATGTTTTTTTATTTTTGTTCGGTGGAGCTCGATATTTCGACATTATCTACGAATGTCTTGTTCTCGTGAACAAGATGAAGATGGTAAATATCCCGAAATTAATACCTGCAGTGAAATATATTTCATTGGATTTTTAATATTGTCAGATATTTTAATCAATAATAAAAATATCAAGCGTATTCAATATCATAATTGAATAATAAGGATGAAAAAACTATTAATAAATATTCACCAATAAATCTGTGATTATGTGTTTATTAAAAAAATATATACGACGTATTATTTATTTTTTCTATTTACACGTTTAATAAAGTACAATATTTATTACATAATATAAAAACAATTATAATTGAATTACATAAATTATCACTTGAGTAATTAAATTATATTATGAAATTGAATTGTTATTTAAATCCCTAATATACGTTTTAATATGAAACGGTTGGGCGACATAACGCATAACGCTTTAGGTGGCAATTTCCGCTATTTAACTCTACTGTAAGACACGAAGATCATCTGAATTGCAGATCCATAAAGAAGATTTTATTTAATTCATAAAATTAAAAAAGAAATAGCCCTTCAACCGGTGTAACATTTAGCTATAATAATACACAGTCTTGCTAATCCTGTGCCTTATACAGATATTAACTTCCAATAACTATCTACTTACCATCAGGTGGCACATATGCCCGTCCGCCAACCAATATCATAAAAAATATCAAAATCCATTCTTAGCGGATGTCTAATCCCTATAAGGACTCTACCAACTTAATTTCAATTTTATAGATGTTTCAGTTTATAAGATTTCGTAAGATTTATCAATGAGTGGTATTTTTATATGAACATAGATTAATACACATCTAAAAAAGAAATAAAAATTTTTACAAAAACAAAAACCGGCTTCAAACAAAACACTATTTTAAAACAAATAAATATGCAATAAAAAGTAATAAAAATAATTGCGTATTCAACATATTTTTAGAGTCCTCATGAGTAAAATTAAATGAAAAATATTAGACTACTTAAGTCGATTTACGATTATATAACGTAGTTATAGTTAGTGTTGTATTTGGAGCCGGTGCTGGAAACAAAAAAAAAAATAATCAAAATCGGTCCACCCAGTTAAAAGTTATGAGGTAAAAAAAAATACTCGCATTGATAACCTCCTCCTTTTTGAAGTCGGCTGAAAATACAGATTATTAAAAAAATAACCATTCTTTTTTCAAAACGATATTAAAAAAAAGAACACACACGATATACATACGTTTCGTAAAGGATGATGATACAAAGACACCCATTCCCATACTAAACCGTTAAAATACAAAACCATCGTAAAATACCGCCGTATAGAACGTCAGTTTGCAACGAGACAAAGCAAATTCCACCTGATACGAACGGGGTTATTTGAATATTTACCAATATGCAATATACGACTCTCTATAAAACGTGATACGGAGCGTCTTGTAAATCCGTCGTATCTGCTAAGAGCGCAACCGCTCCGAGACAATGTGGCGACACCCACAAAGCCGGATCTACATAATATAAGCTATTCGAGTGCCATAAACATGTACCCAATCAGGGATTTAAGAAGCGAGTTCATGGCCCGTCTGTCCTGACTTTAGCCATTGAAATATTTACAACGCTATATAGGCTTTTGTAAAAAGTTCTTATGTATTCAGCAGCGAAATCTGACTGCGAGAGATCGGAGTATATTCGAAATAATAATATGTTCTGATAATGATTTTAATAATAATATTATTTTTAATGTAAATTATTATTATTGAAAAGGCCAACAATTAATAAGATGATAATAATTTCATTTATTTGTATTAATTTAACTTTATTTGCAAACACTTTCGTAGTAAAATAAATAAAGAGCTAAACAAACTTGTCCATTGTCAAAATTTCGATAGTAATTGATAAGAGGATAACCTTGATGTGCCCTTAATAAATTTTAAGTATTCTAAGAAATATATAGTTATTCTTCCGCCAAATAACAGTACTCGGTATTGATGTGTTTCGGTTTGAAGGGTGAGTGAGCCAGTGTAACTACAGGCACAAGGGACATACCATCTTAGTTCCCAAGGTTGGTGGCACATTGACGATGTAAGGAATAGTTAATATTTCTTACAGCGTCATTGTTTATGGGTGATGGTGACCACTTACCATCGGGTGGCCCATATGCTCGTCCGCCAACCTATAACATAAAAAAAAATTTACGTATTTTTTATCCATATTCAAAAACACAAAATAAATGAATGAATTTGTTAATTTAAAAAATAATAAATTAATTAATACAACAACAATTCATGTTCGATATAATTTGTAAATATTAAAATATACACACATGTCTTAAAAGATTTTCCTTTTTTAAATATAAAAAAAAAATCGAGAATTCTACGTGCTAAAGTTTTTTTTAAGTATTTCAAAAGCCCTGTTTAAGTATCCTTCAGCCTACGATAAATAATTAAATAAAAAAAAAATACGATACTGTTAAAGATTTTTTTATTAAAAATACATCCATTTAAGTCGGATAATTCAATTTATATCTAGAATAGCTTCTGCTCAAATTAATTTCATTAAACCACATAGGAATTATATTCGGCCATGTAATTTGCACCTACCTAATTTGTAGCTTGGGTTAATTTCGTTATTTCTGAACGTGGCTATAATCACAGTCTCCCTTCGTACTAATTCTTACACAACACTTTTCAGGAAATGAATTTTTGGCGACAGCGGTTTAATTAGCCCTGATACTGCTGGTAGGCATGACGGTTTAAGTCATTGCCCCTTTTTTGACAAATCTTATCTGGACTAATTATATAAAACCTCCTTGTAAACTAACCAATTCAAAATAAAAATAAAATTTTAACAAAAAGAAAAACCGACTTCAAACAAAACACTATTTTAAAACAAATGAATATGCACGAAAAAGTAATAAAAATAATTGCGTATTCAACATATTTTTTAGAGTCTTCCTAAGTTAAATGAAATGAAAAATATTAGACTACTTAAAAGTCGATTAACGATTATATCATGTAGTTATAATTATTGTTATATTTGGAGTCGGTGTCAGCCACGACTTTTAAGTGAAGCTGATGTTGACTAACTATTTTTTTTTAATATGGATAGATTAAGCGTTCCGTTTATATGAGTCAGAAACTACTTCGAGGACAATTTCAAAGGAAACTTGCGAATAAAGCAAAAATAGATTTTCGAAAATGCGGATTTAATACGTCACGCGGCGTGAACTACAAGGATCCCTCGAAAGAGCTGTAATCGAACTCAGCAAGAAAACTTTGAAAAAGACCAACTATATTTCGTACATCATATGACATCACATCACATACACAAAATTTGATTAAAGATAGTAAGAAATTCTGCCCCATATCGCACCCTAACTGCGAGCCGTATAGGAGTTCCATCACTACATAGTATAAAACAAAGTCGCTTTCTCTGTCCCTATATCTTTAAATCTACGCAACGGATTTTGATGCGGTTTTTTTTAAAAGATAGTGTGATTCAAGGGGAAGGTTTGTGTATATAATACATGAACAATATAGTAAAGAAACACTGATAATTTTAGAAGTTTGCGATGTGATGTCGTATATAAACAAATTCTGTAGTATATTTAGTATCAGTATTGCACCCGTGCGAAGCCGGGGTGGGTAGCTAGTTGATTATAATATTCGACAATGATAATTACATAAACATAACCACATTACGGAAGGTGACTCAAATATCCAAATAACCTATAAATAAAAGATTCGACCGAGTATCGCTAACGTGCTCCTCAGAATTGTTCCGTTCCCTTCCGTTCCGTCACTTTGTCATGGATCCTGTGCTCAGAACCTTACCAAACTTTCACCAAATTACCCTTGAAGTATATATTTTATAATAAAAAAAGAATTATCAAAATTGGTTCACGTGATTTTCAGTTATTCACCTATTTGTCGCGCATATACATAACGCAAATTTAAGACTTATGTCGTTTTCACATGGATACCATCATCGGAAAAAAAAATAAAAAAAATGGGACCCCACGGGAAGCACTACCTTTCAAACAAAAAAAAAATTATCAAAATGGGTCCACCCAGTGAAAAGTTATGAGGTAACAAACATAAAAAAAAAAAAAAAAAAAAAAAAAAAATACAGACGAATTGATAACCTCCTCCTTTTGGAAGTCGGTTGATAAGACGAACATAAACTTATCTGTTCATGGATGATTTTACTGGATAGAAACATAATGGTCGGTTGCAAGGAAATGATTTTATATATTTGCGTGTATTTAAATGAATAAATTATACCTATATGTGAGTATTTTTTTCACACAAACGAAATTTACACTGTTCTAGGTACGCTAATCAAAACAATATGGCTGACTTCAATATTATATAAAATGTATTGTATTTTACAATAAATGATTTATAAATTATTCTAAACGTATTATTTAGTTAATAATAGCACTTATGCGTGTTTGAATTTAACAAAAAAGTTATTGTTTTTGCCTTAGTTACTCTTTATTTAATCAGCTATCTGCGAATGAAAGTCCCATCAAAGAGAGCCAGAGATTATAACAAACAGACAAAAATTGAAAAAAATGTATATTTTGTGCATATTATATGTTGTGTATATTTATGTGTTGTATATTATATGTACCCCGTGTACAATGTACATACAACACATATATGCATTTAGCAACATGGGGTTATTTTAATATTACAAATAAATACTCCAAATTATATGTATAGATTAAGATAATGTCAAAAGAATCTTACCTAACATAGATAAAACCTAATTGAAATAAAATTTGTTATACTGAGTTATATTTGAATAAAACTAAAAACTATTGTCTTAAACACGATATTAACAAAGTTGGTACTTCTTGTATTAAGTTCCGAACATGGAAGGCGCCTGAACGAGATAATTCGCCTTTGAACAAGTAGACTAGAAATGGTATAAGTAGCACTGTTTCGAGTATGCATCAAGAATCATATTTCTATACTGAAACGAAAGACAAAAAAACAAATACTATCTTCAATATTTTTTATTATTAACGACTCTTTTATACATATTTTTTACTTCACTTTTCTTTTTGTTATATCGGATTGCGAATCACACCTTACAATTGACATTGTAAGTTTTTTATCAGTGATTTTTAGCAGTGGTGAACAAAATATATAATTATTTATTTCTTTTCAACCAAAGAAAACTATGCCTTAACTCTTTACATTACATACTTACAACATTTAAAAAAATGGTTGATACGCCGTGGAAAAATCTGGTGTAACGTCGCACGCGAAATGAACTACTATATATACATGTATTTTTGCATTTACATGTAAACTATAGTGGTACACAAGTTTGAAAACAAATTAAATTAAGTAATTTAGCTCGAATCAAAATCAAATTATTTAAATAGTTTTTAAATAATTATTTAGTAGTCTTATTAATTTTCGTGGTCCATTTAAATTGAAATAAAAACCGACAAAATAGTACACGCATTAATTATTGCTGAAATATTATTCAATATTATTTTTAGTATTGAAAAACCGTACATGTAATAAACACGTTGGTCCAGAAACCTCACTATAAAGACTCAAGATATATCGGAGTTAGCCAAGAACTCGTTTCTGTTCAAGAAGTTGAATCGATTACTTATTCCCAACTGAACAATTATTGTTCACCAACTTTGAGTTAAGTAGTGCATAACCGATAACCGCACTTCCCATTAGATATAGGGTTACCAAACGATGATAATACGTCATTTAAAATAAATTTATAAAAAGAACGTCTTAACTCCAATTAAATCCAAGTATCTATTCTATAGCTTTTTATATAGAGTACTAAGCGATGTTGATACGTTATTCAAAATTAATTTAAAAATCGAATGTCGAATTGCCAGTCAAATCCCAGTATCTGTTTTCACAAAGAGTAACCGTCAACTATCTAACTATTGGCTGTTATTGAAAATTATCCTTCCTTACTTCATACTAAATTCCATCAATTCCGCGAACAAACAGACAGGCATACAGACTGAGTTACGTTACGTTGAGATTATATAAGAGTTCTTCGTACACATCTGTCCTTCCCTTTTCGTGGTCCCTTTTATCACTTCGAAAAGAAAAGTTTGGCGTAAATAACAGTCTTATGTAGACTCATTATTCAAAGCGAAAGCGCACTTTGGGTTCTTAAATTTTCTATTAGCGTGTTAAAATATTTTAACAATTAAAAAAAAACAGCCTGCGATAAATCGCCGGTGGCTCGTTCCACTACGCTGGTCCATGAAGGTTTTATATCAAGAAATTGTCAGCAGTAGAAGTCTATAATTATGCTGATACTCTCAGAAGATATGTCATTGATTATTATTTGTCTATTATCACGATCATATACGATTTGTCATTCCATCATAGTATACTAAGTGATTAGAATTGGTGCAGCAATACTACCAGTACTACACTAACAGCATTGTTGTGTTTCGGTTTAAAAGATGAATCAGTGCAACTACAAAAGGCACAAGCGACATAACAAATTTGCTCCAAAAGCGCATTTATGATGAAATACTTTTTAAAGTACCAATGTCTATGAGGAGCGGTAACTATAGACTATCAGATATTTTATTGAAAAAAAATAGGGAATAACAATACAATAACAATTGCATACACACTTGTACGCTGTAATAACTCTTGAATAGTTATCTGTATCTTATGGGAATGCCTTCCTTGGTCAGTCGATTGCATGCTTATAATTTATGAGCAACAGTGCTTGGACTGCTTATACTATTTTCTTTAGAATGAATTATTTTCACTGATGGTGAGATATTTAATGTTTATAATTTATATTAATTTTTAAAAACCATTTTGATGTATACTTTGATTAAGTGTTAATTAATTCTTCGTATCGGGTTCACTCCAAGTTTTAATGTAACAGTGGAAACTTTGTCGGCTTATGTAAGACTTATTTTGGTATCAAATGATTGTCTAATATACTATGTTGTATGTTTCCTGAAAATAAATATTATTCCGCGATCTTTAGACATTCCAAATCGACGCAATATAAAAACAAACCATAAAGTAGAACATAAAGTATCTCATCAGCCTTGAAATTATAACCAAAAATTAAAAAGATTTTAGTTCACTTCTTCACCGCAATCTCACTCAAATACCTCTGAAGATATGTTAAGCCGTTCTTCTCGAATGGTAAATCATTACCATTCGTTACCAAGGTGCAAACCAAAGAGACCGTACATACCACGTCGAATAAATAATCATTCTTTTCGTATAAATCCGAACGTATCGCTTTGCGGAATCAACTTATTATTCAGGAATTTGTCTCCTCTCAGAAGAGGAGTTTAACAAGATCACAAATGCGGTATCTTGCGAGTGTATGCTATTCATCACAGTTCAAACAGGGCTTATCTCCGCATCTTAAGAATAGGTTACAAGTTTAATATTACATTTTTCTTTTGAATATTTGAACAATACGAAAGAACAATGGTATCTTTTTTGGCTTTTCACTAGAATGAAATGTTGTTTTTTAAAGTCTTCTTAGCTAATTAGACTGTTTCGTCTTGCGTGTTTATTAAATTCGAGTTTTGTTGGTTAATTTTAATATTATATAATTAAATACTTAGTCTAAGTAACTTGATTGTGTTAATTAATTCCTTTTTATAATGAAGCAATTAGTGAAAGGTTATTTTATTTAAAATGTAAGCTGTATTAAAGAGTTTGTCGAAGGTTATTTTTTATTACTTAAAAAAAACTCAATTTTATTGGTACAACAAAGACCTTTTTATTTCAATGGAAAATCACATTTATAATAATTATTCCTACAAATTTAACAGTAGCCACCGCAGTTGCATTGTGGACCTGCAAGAGGTTGCATTGTGGACCTGTACGCTTGACAGATTCCCAGAATACATAGAACCCTACACTCCCAGTGACGCCTTTGACAAGGGTCTTCTCTCCACTATTCTTCGGCAGATCGGAACAGATAATACATGTATTCGTGATAAAAAACGATTAATCTCTGATTTCCTCACTAGTCCGTTACAACCTTCGTTTCAAACTAGTAGCATTCCATTTATTTATTTTTGTAAAATTACAATATTTAAATGTTTGTAAGATATGAAACGAAGTGAGAATCAAATAACGTTGGAGAAGTATCCTTACTTCTCCAACTTTAGTCATTTCAACGGATTCATGTGCTCAAACTCAAACTCAAACTCAAACTCAAACTCAAACTCAAACTCAAACTCAAACTCAAACTCAAATAACTTTATTCAATATAGAAGCATTACACTTTCTTATTGATGGTCAATTGAAACACTACCACCGGTTCGGAAAGAAAATACCCTGACCTGAGAAGAACCGGCGAAAGAAACTCAGCGGGTTTTTTTTTTATTTGTCTCATATATTATTTAAACAATTTAATATGAGATGAAATAGCCAGGAGGCGATCGTTTCATTCCCAAGGTGTGCTATCGATCATAAACTCATTAATTGTATAGTAACCTTTTGCACACAAGCGTTCCTTAATAATTTTCTTAAATTTGGCAACAGAGGCATTTTGAACGCTTTCTGGGATCCTGTTGTAAAACCGTATACATTGCCCCACAAAGGAGTTACTGACACTATGTAGTCGAGTAACAGGAGTAACAAGTTTGTGTTTGTTGTTTGTACCAATGCTATGAGTATCACATTTTCTCATGAAATCATTAATATTTTTTCGTACATACATAACATTGCAGAATATATATTGAGAAGCAACAGTCAATATCTTGATTTCTCTAAATTTATTCCTTAACGATTCTTTAGCTCCTAGGATATAGATTGCGCGAATAGCCCTCTTCTGTAGCACAAATATAGTATGGATAGCGGCTGCGTTGCCCCACGGCATAATACCGTATGACATTATACTGTGAAAGTAACTGAAATATACTAAGCGAGCCGTATCAACATCGGTACATAATCTAATCTAGACAAAGTACCAAATGTTTAAATCTTTCTCGAACAACACGTTTTTTATTTGAGTTATATTCTAGATATTTCTAGATCGATCGATAGCACGAATTGAAATTATTTATGTGATGTGTTCTTAGAAAATATCATTAAGACATAAATATAAAAATATATACATGTGTGTCTCTCAGCGTAGAATGTTTAAGATGTTGTGTACGTGCCTTTTAATTCTCATTTCGAGGACAACAAGATTCGTGTTGACCCTTTTTATCAATCTACCCTTGTGTGCCTTCGGCTTAGTTTAGTGTGAGTTTGGTTCCTTTGTAAAGTGGAGCTATGTTTGTTCACGAATTTGTATTCGTCAAATTATTATTGAATTCAATTGAAACTTTAACGTACAAAGCTTGTCTCAGATACAAACAGTTTTATACTTCAAATAGACATTATTCAAACGGAAACAATGAGAAATGGCTTGTATAAATCTATATTAATATTATAAATGTGAAAGTAACTCCTCCTGTCTGTCCCTCTGTCGGTCTTTCACGACCAAACCGCTGAACTGAATTTGATGAAATTTGGTATGAAGCAAACTTGAACTCCACGAAAGTACTGGCTTGGCTGGCAGAAAATGCTGTAATAGCGTTAAGTCCGCCCTTTGTACATGTTTGATCTGTGCAATAAAGAATAAAAAAAAAAAAAAAGTATATAGACTACTTTTTTGCCTAACCCATGACAACCCATACCCTAAAACGAGCCATGTCACGGACGACTACTAGTAAATAAAAAAATAATCAGTGCTGTGTGTGCAAAATATTATTTAATAATATTTTAGAACATATTCTTGTATTGAGTTAATACTCCATCCTAATAGTTGATTGTCAGTCTATCTATATAGTCTAAAGTTCATATTTATTGTGAAAATAAAGATATACCTTCTTAAAATTCATATATACTTCTTAACTGTCATTAATAAAAACGTATCCAAGCGTAATAAGTAATCGGAAGAAAGTAACGATATAATTGAAAATCCGAAATTTCTTTCAGTCTCGGAACCGGAAACCGTCCGCGAAAGAAACTAATAACGGTATAATTATTTTTCTCATATTTTATTAGATTTTTAGGAGAGGTTAAGGAGCCCAGTGAAAGTAGATTAATTTTTTCTAGTATATATTTTTTGACAAATACATACATATATTAAAAATTACTACTAATGGACAATATGGCGCTGCAACGGGGTTGGTAACGAATTGCCTATATTTTAATCTGTGGTACATATTGTAGAAAAGCAAGGTTAACAAGCAAGTGACTTCATCATAAGCCCGGCCAATCAGGAGCGTTTTGTATCACGTGACAAACGTTTGAAAAAATGCATACTTATTTATGGATTTTTGAATAAATTAAGTATTCTTTTCAACTTTCGTTAATAAATAACCATTTTTAAAGTCATAATACACACTGATTACAATAATTGGCACTTTATTTTTTCGCATTGTCAAATAGCCTATTATTAGAATATATGTATACGTATAATATGTATATCATAATGGCGTAACAACGTAAGTCAGTTGTCAAAATTTCACGATTGAGAACGGAATATTTTAAGAGTCACACTACACTACACTACTTTTGACGAATCAGAGCTGAGCTATTCATTAAAATTAATTTGAAATTCGAATATATATTTCAACTTAAGATTTTGATATTGTGACCAGAAATTGGATTAGTTAAATTACTATCAACATAGTTTAATGCTGGCAATCAGAATCAAAATTTTATTTCATATATGCCGAAATCAGAGGTTCTAAAAGGTTAAATGTGAAACTAGAATTTTAATCAAATGTTTATACCTATGAGATTTCAAATGCATTCACGATTCGTCACTAAGAAACGTCGTGAGGAAATGTATTGACGAGAAATACATTTTGCAAGCTGTGATAAGACGTTGGTTCGAACAAGCTCTTTACAAAAAGCAACTTTAAATCTCAATGATAATAGTTTAATTTCAAGCCATCTCGATTGGAAAAGGAAAACATCATGAGGTAACCAAATTAGATATAATTATAATATTGGATGCTAAAAATATTATGATAACCCGAAATTTGTTATAAAATATTAGATTCTTCCATCTATTTTATTTATTTTTATTTTTTGTTATAGGTTGACTAACGAGTATGTGAACCATCTAATGATAAGTGGTCACCACCGATTATCGACAGTGGCACTGTAGGAAATATTAACCCTTCCTTACATTACCAATGTACCACGTCCACCAACCTTGCAAACTATGATGTCTATCCCTGGTGCCTGTAGTTACACTGGCAAACGAGAACACAACAATGCTGAATACTGTTGTTTGGCAGTAGAATATCTGAAGAATGGGTGGTACCTCCCCAGACGGGCTTGTACAAAGTTCTACTACCAAGTAAAAATCTATATTGATATTATAAAAGATAATATAATTTTGTACGAATGGGTGATCTTTTACGGCCAAATTACTGAAGATAATTTGATGGAAATTAGTATGAAGCAATTTCGAATTCTAATGAAGAACATAGTTCTTATTTTATTTCGTAACAAAACAAAGTCATGGGCAATGAATAGTTACGTAAATTAAATTAATAGCAACTCGTACAGAACAATGTTGTTTCAAAAACATTTTTATAATAAACATAAAACAAGAAAATATTAATATTATTATTCCAGTTTCGGATTATGTTTCGACTTCGTCATTTAATTTCTCGAGTTAGTAAAAGATTTCTCGTTCTCATTTTCCCGCGGAAATCCAATCCAGTTCAACCCCTGAGGAATATAGACAACGTTACATGGATGTTAATAATAATTAAATTATCTTTATTATTTTTTTCTGCCAGTTTGCTTGAGGATTATTTCTGATTTTTATATAACTTGATATGAATTTGGGATTCGGATATAAAAGAACAATATATATAAAGTAAAGTAAAGTAACAGCCTGTCAATTTCCCACTACTGGGATAAGGCCTCCTCTTCCATTAAGGAGAGGGTTTGGAACATATTCCGCCACGCTGTTCCAATGCGGGTTGGTGGAATGCACATGTGGCATAATTTCGATGAAATTAGACTCATGCAGATTTCCTCACGATGTTTTCCTTCACCGCCGAGCACGAGATGAATTATAAACACAAATTAAGCAAATATATATAGTGGTACTTGCCCGGGTTTGAACCCGCAATCATCGGTTAAGATGTTCGCTTTCTAACCACTGGGCCATCTCAGCTGTTAAAGGTATATAATAAATATTATTTATGCATATATATTTGTACCAACTGACATGACTATTTTTAAATATTGAATAAGAGTAACTACTGATATTCTTGGCAGTTCTTCTCGGTAGAATCTACTTTCCGAATTCGAGGTAGCTTCACTTAATATAGTTGTTAAATGATATAAAACTGCTTGTAAAAGCCAACTTGAATAAAATATATTTTGATTTTAATTTTTTAATTGTCTATTTTACTAGTATCCAACATTGAACGCTCTCTCACTAATAGTTATGATATGACCATGGTTATGGTATATGGCCCTGTTATTAGAAAGCTGGTATTTTAAACGACGCCTAGTTGTAAACCATGCTTAATTTGTATTAATAATTGATCACGTGCTCGGCGGTGATGTATAACATCAAGCTCAAACCCGCGTATGATTAATTTAACTGAAACTGCGACATCTATTTATACACCATACATCATGGAATAAGCTCCAAGGCCTCAAAAGGAGAGGAGGCCTTAACCAAACAGTTTGACAGATTTTTACTTTATAGCTCGCATCCTCCTCTCCCTTACGTTCTTTTATCTTCATTTGAAGGCAAGTAAATTATAATTTAATAAAAATATATTGTGAGGAATTTGACCTTCGCATAATTTTAAGCTGAACAATTCTTGTATCTTCAAACATATTTTAATCTTCAGAACATTTCCTTGTTACAAACACGACGGTACAGTTTAAAATATAACACGTTACTGCAATGTGGAACTGGGCCATATTTTAATTAATTTAAGCCGACGAGGAGTTTATTTTTTAATGTATATTTAATTAAATTCTTTTAAAAAATGGTGCAAAAAATTATGTTATTTTAAACACTTCGTAATTCTTAAGACATTGTTCATATAGGCTGGTGAATTCTAAATTCAAATTTTATAAAAACACAGACTGCTACAAAATATAAAATTCCAAGTTTTTCGATTAAGGTTTTATATACAACTTCATTATTATAAAAAATTGTCGAGTTCGAATTAAATATATAGAACATAACTTGTAGATAATACAGTTTTTATTAAAAATAATATTAACACTGGCAATAATTTCGTCTAGAAAATCTTAAGAAAAATAGTATGTCCCTCATATTTATGCTCCAGGCAGGATACCATTAAACCTATTTGCCACAAACTTTCTTTATACCTACATATCGATATAAGCGGTTTCCATGTTTCAGTATTGAGTTCCCGCTGTGTACCCGCCTTGTTCTCTTATAACAAGACTTTTCGCTTAGTTACAACACCATGAATAAGTGCTCTTTTATATACTAGTTTTCATCTGCGTAAGAAGAGAAAAAAATTGCAGGTGATTGCTACATTTTTCATGATAAAATCAATGAATCAATCAACAGCCCATGTTCGTCCACTGCTGGACATAGGCCTCTCCAATTGCTCGCAACTGTGATAGTTCTCGGTCTAATGATGGTAAAAAGTAACGTATGTGTTACTCCAGACTATAATCGATCTTTGTGTCAAATTTCATTCAAATCCGTTCAGCTGTTTTCACGTGATTGAATAACAAACATGCATTTAGATTTTGGCATTTATAAGACTAGTTTGTTTCTGACTTAAGCATTTATTATTATTATAATAAGACTCGCTTGCTAGTAATTTTTGATTGACATAATTTTAAATTAATAATTGAAATTGAATCTTCTAACACCTGACTTTGTCTGTCTATTAAATTTTAAAAAAAAACCCTATAAGTAATTTTTCATTTAAATTTCGAAGTTTAATGCAATTCTGTAAGTCACATATCCTTCGTTTTAGATGAATACAACGTAGTCTATGACTCGAAGGAACTACGAGGAAGCTAACGACATCTCATTTGTCAAAATATGATAAGTAGTTGAACTAGGAGAGATATTACATACATTAGAAAGACAAAATCATTACCCTCTCCTTTTCACCGTAGTCGAGTAGTTAGTCTAAGTACTCATACATAAAAATTCCTTTAATATGCTAATAAGATTATAAGCAGTATCTTTCTCAGACACAGTCCCTTTCTCCACGATTCTATCTAATTAGTTACTATTTAGAAATTAGCATAAAATGCTAATGAGCTCCTGAGCCTACTCAATATTTAAATGAACAAAAAATATGTAGTGATTTTATAAAGCCTCTCAAATATAAAAAAAAATAAAATACTTTTCATTTTTATTTAATAAAGGTATTTGTTTGGGATAAGACATTTATTTTACCCGTATAAATTGGAGCTAATTTATATTTAATTTAAAGAAATCTCTATTAAAAGATTAAGTCTCTTCACCATACAAGCGTGTTTATTATGGAAGATATCCATTTTATGTTTTGTGTTAAAATTTTTTATTCAATATAAAAGCATTAATTACACTTACTTAGTAATTGCCAAATAAAAACTATCACCGGTTCGGAAAAGTTACTCTGACCTGAAGAACTGGCGAAATAAACTCAGGAGATTTGTGATTATTACCATATATTGAATATTAAAAAGAAATAGCTAAGTTTATTATGAACTAGGCGATCGTTTCATTCTAAAGGCTTGCTTTTGATCACTTTTTATTTTTAAATTGAGTGTCAAAGGCATTTTGGGATCCTGTTAATCCGATTTTGAAAACCGAATACATTGACCTAAAAAACAGTCACTGAAAACAAAAATAAACAACAGTACTTAATATTGTTGTGTTGTAGTTAAAAAGATCAGTGAGTTTGGGTAACTAGAGCCACGATTTAAGAGATGGTTACGATGCCGATGGATACGATGATTACCAGAAAGATTAGCTGTTGCCTGTGCGCATATCTAACTTGTAAAATTAATCAGGAGTACAAAATTTATGAATTGACAGTTTATATTTCTTTACTAGTAGTTGCTTAGCTGGCGTTATGGGGTGCTGGATGTCAAATTTCATCATTGTTGTGTTCCGGTTTGAAGGGTGAGTGAGTCAGTGTAACTACAGGCACGAGGGGCATAGCATCTTAGTTCCCACGGTTGGTGGCGCATTGACGATGTAAGGAATATTTAATACTTCTTATTACAGCGTCATTGTCTATGGGTGATGGTGAGCACTTACCATCAGGTGTCCCATATGCTCGTCCGCCAACCTATTCCATAAAACAGAGTTACCTTGACATTTATAATATTGAATATAGATTTAAGTACGTGCTCTGTATATTATGAGATTGATGTTTAAATAAATCGCAACGCATACTCCTATTAGGAACATCCCATAAAATCATATTAATTGAAGCCTAATCAAAATGAAAAACACCGGCGCTCTAACGGGACAATTTATTACAAATGTGGAGCGTAACTCGGAATGGTAGCATTAGTTACGACGACAGCGCTGAACAATTCCGCGAGGCGATTTGTATCGCTTTGTAATTTTTTATACAAAACTCGCTGACCTTTCGAAACGATAACTGAAATACAGTCAATTAAAATTCATTTAAAACATTTACAGGTTTCCTCACAATGTTTTCACAATTTTTTTTCTCACAAATTAAGCACATGAATATTCTATTATTAAGTGGTGGTTGCCTGGGTTTGAACCCGCAATCATCGGTTAAGATGCACAAGTTCCAACCAACGGGCCATCTCGGCTCAGGCACACTCGATATCATATTATCAGAGTGATCTGTATTTGCATACACAAACAACAACAACAACAACAGCCTGTAAATTCCCACTACTGGGCTAAAGGCCTCCTCTCCCTTTGCGGAGAAGGTTTGGAACATATTCCACCACGCTGTTCCAATGCGGGTTGGTGGAATACACATGTGGCAGATTTTTTATGAAATTTGTCACATGCAGGTTTCCTCACGATGTTTTCCTTCACCGCTGAGCGCGAGATGAATTATAAAGACAAATTAAGCACATGAATCAGCGGTGCTTGCCTGGGTTTGAACCCGCAATCATCAGTTAAGATGCACGCGTTCTAACCACTGGGCCATCTCGACTCTGCGTACACTCATTTGCACAATAATATATTCTGTGTGACTGTGAAGTCTCCCTCAATCTCCCACTGAAAAGTTGAGATCAAAACACACCGGGGATTTTTGTCGTGCCTGCTGCTTTTAAAACTAATTCGTCAGAAATTCGGTGCCCTCTGAAATACGAGCAGAAAAGTCCACGATTTAAAAATAGGAAGAAGAAAATGCGCTCGTAAATTTAGGACTTTATCTGTCACATAATATTAGTTAAAAAAGTGACATGGCATCCGCGAGGAACGAGAGTCGTACCAGAAGTGATACTTAATAATATTTTAAGTTGACTGACAGATAAACAATCGCATTAAGACGGTGGGTTTAAAATGATTCCATCTTAAACAGAAACACCGATAAGGAAGTATTTTAAGACAATCATCTCATAAGGGAATTTAATGAGGAATGAAAAATCTCGCCATAATACGGTATTGTAAGTAATGGTCGGGAGGTAGCGGTGCAAATGCAAAAGTCATAGTAAGCCGTCTGATATTAACGTCGATAGTTGATTTTCAACCGACTTCAAAAAGGAGGAGGTTATCAATTCGTCTGTATTTTTTTTTTTTTTTTTTTTTTTTTTTTATGTTTGTTACCTCATAACTTTTTACTGGGTGGACCGATTTTGATAATTTTTTTTTTTGTTTGAAAGGTAGTGCTTCCCGTGGGGTCCCATTTTTTTTTATTTTTTTCCGATGATGGTATCCGTATGAAAACGACATAAGTCTTAAATTTGCATTATGTATATGCGCGACAAATAGGTGAATAACTCAAAATCACGTTAACCAATTTTGATGATTCTTTTTTTATTAGAAAGGATATACTTTAAGGGTAGTTTGGTGAAAGTTTGGTTAGGTTCTGAGCACAAGATCCATGACAAATTAAGGGAACGGGAGGGAACGGAGCAATTCTGAGGAGCACGTTAGCAATACTCAATCGAATCTTTTATTTATGGGTTACTTGGATATTTGAATCACCTTCCGGAACGTGGTTATGTTCATGTAATTGTCATAATCGAATATTATAATCAACTAGCGACCCGCCCCGACTTCTCACGGGTGCAATACTGATACTAAATATACTAAAGAATTTGTTTATTTACGACATCACATTGCAAACTTCTAAAATTGTCAGTGTTTCTTTACTATATTGTTCATTTATTATATACCCAAACCTTCCCCTTGAATTACACTATCTATTAAAAAAAACCGCATCAAAATCCGTTGCGTAGTTTTAAAGATATAGGGACAGAGAAAGCGACTTTGTTTTATACTATGTATTGACGGAACTCCTAAATGGCTTACAGTTAGGGTGCGATTTGGGGCAGAATTTCTTTCTGTCTTTAATCAAATTTTGTGTATATGATGTGATGTCATATGATGTATTATATGACATAGCATACGAATAGCTCTTTTGCAAAGTTTTTTTACTGAGGTCGATTACAGCTCATTCGAGGGTGGTACCTTGTAGTTTATGCCGCATGCATATTAAAGCCGCATTTTCGAAAGTCTATTTTTGCTTTATTCGAAAGTTTCTTTTGAAATTGTCACTGAAGTAGTTTCTGATTCATATAAACGGCACGCTTAATCTATCCATATTAAGAAAATAATGTTAGTCTACATCAGCTTCACTTAAAATCAAAAAATAAATAAAATTTTAACAAAAAGAAAAACCGACTTCAAACAAAACAGTATTTTAAAACAAATTAAAATGCACTAAAAAGTAATAAAAATAATTGCATATTTAACACATTTTTGAGAGTCCTCCTAGGTAAAATGAAATGAAAAATATTAGACTACTTAAAAGTCGATTTACAATTATATAATGTAGTTATAATTATTGCTATATTTGGAGTCGGTGTCAGCCAACCCTATACTATACCTATCAAAAAACAATACGAGAATACTTTAAGAAATGTTTCTTACAAATTACCTTTTATACGATATTATACTGGGTCAATCAAGAGGCTCGTATCGCTTTTTTCTTTTGATTGTTGAAGCGTGTGCCTGTGGCTGAGACCGGCTCCAAATATAACAATAACTATAACTACATTATATAATTGTAAATCGACTTTTAAGTAGTCTAATATTTTTCATTTCATTTTACCTAGGAGGACTCTCAAAAATGTGTTAAATATGCAATTATTTTTATTACTTTTTAGTGCATTTTAATTTGTTTTAAAATACTGTTTTGTTTGAAGTCGGTTTTTCTTTTTGTTAAAATTTTATTTATATGTGACTAATAGCAGAACCAAACGTCAGCTGCTCAACTAGCGGTGGGTGCGGGTGTAGGAGGCTGCGAAAGAGGTAAAAAAAAATTAAGTAATAGTATGCTGACTGAAACTTTTTCCATAAATAGTTGATATCATACTGACCAAAAAAATTATCATCGCATCGTGGATTATGCATCAGCTGGCTGCATGCGAAAAAACGTAAAATAACTTTATAATACCCTGAATAAAATTTAACCACGTGATTCATAATCTTCAAAAATTTAGTGTACGAATACAACAATCAGCGTCAAGATTTAAAATTTTGGAGTATTGCTATGAGGCTGTTTACTTTCAAACACATATTTTGCGATACATTCGAACCTTGCTTAAATCCATAACACGACCTTCGGGCTACCTAAGCCCCCTAAAAATTTAAAGCAGAATCTTCCTGTCCGTATGGGTCTTTGTTGTACACAATCAATTTCGGTTCCCCTCGTCGAACAAACGGACGCATTCATAATGCACTTTTGGAGCCATGCTCATCTTCAAGACATTTCACAATTGACTCCTACGGACTGGGGATAGGAAGAAAACGAAGACAAATATGTCTTCAAATGGTTCGAAGGAGATCAAGTACCCCTATCAGTAGTCACCAGTATAACGGATAGCACGGAAAAAACCGCATCAAAATCCGTTGCGTAATAACAAAGATCTATTCATAATATACATAGGGACAGACAGCGGTAAGCGACTTTGTTTTATACTATGTAATGATGTTTGAACATAAAATGTTATAATTTACTGAATTGGATATACAGTTTCATTTCCAATAATGATATTCCAGTGTTTCTCCAATAAATGTAATTAGAAATCTCAAAATCAAGCATTGTATCATTGATATTCGCATACCGTTCATATTAACATATTTCCGCTCTGATTACAAAACTCGTTCGTGTATTAAGAAAATGAAAGATTTAGCATGTCTTAATAATACATCAAAACTAAAATACACAAGATATTGCGCCTCTCGTCACAAGACCACATTGAAGTAAATTATTAAGTGTAGTTTGCAAGTTATTAGCAACAGAGGGCGCTTTCCATTTTAGTGACACATCTAAATCGCGCTAGCAAGATATTTTGCCACAGTTATATAATGAAAAGAAAGACAAGCCACAACGACAACGATAAGTCATGAAATAAAAAACTTACACGACTTAAACTACAAAAAAACAAAGGAAAATGAGATTTGATAAGCAATAACTGCTGTTATTGTGTCTGAAATACGTGTACCATTTAACTTTTAAGTCGGGTTCCAAAACCTAACGCTCAATTTCAATGAATGACAATATATTTATGTAAATATGTAATTTAAAGCAATGTTGCTTCTCATTTTCTTATCGCTAACGCTACGAAATTGATAAACAGCAACTTTAGAGCATGTTTGCACTATATGAACAAAGACAGAAATATATTTATGGAGTCAAAATAAATTAGTATTATCTGATGTTGTGTAACAGCTTAGAATAGTAGACGAAGATACTTACACCACGATCAAATGATAGCGCGATTCAGAACATGTAATAATGAAGTCGTTCCAAAATTATTTACTGATAGATGCCTATTCCGAAGTTAGAACTAAGCCACGAGATAATATTGCTCAATTTATGAGCCCAAGTGTCACACCATCGATAGTTCCAAAACTACCCGAGTAAAGTCCATTAAACACTCCTCTCACGGATCATTTATTATATCAAATGGATAAGTTGATGTCTTGTTATATAAGCCACCCTAAACCATTCAGACGATTTGATAAAGTGACAAGATATAAGTTCCACACTCAATGAAACCTTTGCAAATTACATTGTCACGATCGAAACGTATTTATACTCTTGTGTTCTCTTTTCATATTTTAAAAGTAAAAGACAAAAAATTAAAATAACAGCCTGCAAATTACCCACTGCTGGGTTAAGACCTTCTCTTCCATTAAGGCGAGGGTTTGGAACATATTCCACCTCGCTGTACCAATACAGGTTGGTAGAATGCACATGTGGCAGAATTCATTTCATATTTTACTGGTTATTATTTTTGAGGGATTACTGTTCCTGCAATCAATCAATCAACGGTGGTATGACGTGTTTTCACGCGAAGTCAGCGTGAAAAATATGCCTCTTCATACTTCAATCACGAAATCCTTTCGCTTTAGTTCAGTTTTGTTCACACGATCATCTAGCATGGACGCTGAAATATTAGCTTCTGTTATAAACGTGACACGGTTTTGACTAACAACAATTACGTGTAAATAAAACATAAACAGTATTCTGTTGCTTTCATAATATGAGCTTGGATGGATATTCGTTTGTGGGCCGCGAGACCCTTTGTCGCGCACAAATACCGATATAGAATGGAGAACGAGGTGCGAACATGCGTGAAATACGTGAACAAAGCTATCCTGGAAGATAAAACTCGATACCTGCCGCAACGCACTATCGTCATGTCAAAACATGATACCGAACATTGAATATCCAAATTTTAATATCCAAGCTAAACGCACACATACAAAACAGGATAAAAGTGTATTAACATTTGTGTTATTTTTCAGATTTTCCTCTTAGGAACGTGAAAAACATAAAAGATGTCATGCTTATGCTTAATATGTAAAAAATGTCCTTCTGATAAATTTGATACACTAGTAATTACATCATTATAAAGCAACGAAGAAAATAACCTACAGTCTAAAATATTTAAAAAAAAACGACTTCGAGGCATGAAGCAAAAATATAACAATCAGCAATCAGGGTTGATTTGAAGAAATTATTGAAGACTACACCGTTGTCTATCTCCGAAACTCATCAACAGAGCTTTACTAAATTAAAATGGGACGCTTAAGAAATAAACCTCTCGAATAAATATATTTTACATTAAACTGGTCAAATTTTTTGATAATTATTCGTAACTTCAAGGAAAAATAATTCAAAAGGTCCCTTGTACTCGTGTAGACTAATTGCAGACAGCTCAATGGACAAAAACATATACTACATATGTCGGGAATAATATTTTTATTGCTTCATTAGGGGGAGAATCCTGATGTGTCTGCTCCACGTTTGCTTAAAATAATTATTCTATTATTTTTTATCAAAAAAAAAAACTCTTTTCACTACGATGCATGGAGTTATCGGCACAATAATTTCAGCTTAATGAATTAGTATAATTTTTATTTTAGTATAATATCAAAATCTTTTATAGATTTACTGAAACTTTCCTAATGTTTTTCTGATTAATTTCTCCTAAAGTGGTCATCCGTAATGGAACTACTCTACGGAAAACATACTATACTACAAATGTCTACTACTACTATACTACTAATCGAAAAGAGTTCAGACTTACATTCTTACATACTTAGTTCAATTGCTTTCCAAAACATGGAAGTATAATCATTGCCAACTGTTAAATTCTCGACTAAATCGTAAAACCCAATAACTTGCTATTGATCTGAGTTTGAACCTAGGAACTCGAGATCAACGGTGTATATAAAGCTAAACACCATCACCGTAATCTTTACAATTATATTTTTCTTGGAATGAAGCCTCTTAAGTTATCCCTAAAGGATAGGCAAGAAAGTCAGAAATGAATCAGATTTCAGAAATATTTTTAGAGCTTCATAATGATCTGTCTTCAAAGTATATACATTCTAGTGACACGGCCCAGCTTCGCACGGGTGCAATGATATATAACATTACGGTGGAAACTTCTAAAATGATCAGTGTTTCTTTTCTAAGTGGACCATGTATTATATGTAAAAATCGTCTTCCTGAATCACTCTATTAAAAAAAAACACATCAAAATCCGTTGCGTAGTTTTAAACAATTAAGCATACACCGGGATATAGGGACAGAGAAAGCGACTTTGTTTTATACTATGTTGTGATATAGTTTCCTACGTAACCTTCATATAAAAACCTGAATACTTCTGGGCAACTATAAAGGACCTGCCAATAGGATTGAGAATGATAGATGACCAAAACTACAATAAGATGGCGTCGGAAAGCATACAATTGCATGCCATTTATCACAAGTGTCCAAGGCGTTGCCGGGGCGTTGGAAGCACTATCGAATTTACCATTGTTATCGTGATATAAAAACTTTTATAAGAATTTTATATCTACACCTTTAGGCTAATATTATAATGAGGACGCAAATTTTGCTGGCTTGTGAATAGCTATTTGAAAAATACTTTTACCTACACTGGGCAATATCGGTTCGCATACAGACTGATAAGTTTTATTTTGTGTTTTTAGCATTATTAGAAGTACTATTAATCAAATCAAATTCAACAAGCTGATCTGATCTTGCTCCCGAAAATTGAACTTTTACAAGATAGATAGACAGATAACCAAGGTTTTATCAGACAAGCATTATAAATTTATAGAAATGATAGGTCTTGTTCCTAATTAAAATTTAAATTTATGAATTGTACTTGAGTTAGCGTTTAAATAAAACTAGTTATAACGGATTTTAATCGCGTATATTAATTATTTTGGACATCCCGACGTTTCGAGCACTTTACAGCGTTCGTGGTCACTGACCACGTCAGTCTACCCGTGACCACGAACGAGTTAGCGTTCTTAGAAATTTTTTGTTAAGGGGGTCGTGTTGTAATTAACTATCAAAATATTTCTTTAAGACAGTGGCAAGTTCTTTGTATTATTAATAAAATGTTGCATGTGTCAAAAATTATAATTGAAATGAAGTGTCTGTCATTAATTGAAAGTGCGTGTTTTAATAATTTTATATGGAAGTGAAACGTACTTTACCGTTTTTAAAGTTTCTTTTGGAGCAGATGTATGTTCATAAATGTGGAAGCCCATACCGTAACAAGCTACCTTTTGGTTTTCCCTTAATAAAGTAAAAGAGTATTTTTAAACATCGCGATATTTTAAAGTTCCGTTACGAAAAAAAAGTCATATTTATTTACTATTTACAAATACATTACTTGGACTACGAAACTACTGACCTACTGTCTTTTCACAATAATTAAAACACAAAAAGGTTGTAAATTAAAAACAATCAGCGTATAACTTGTCGGCTGGGCTGAGAAATGCTCTCCAGAATTATTATTTTTTTTACTATTAAAAAAATAGTTAATATAAATTCAGAACAAAAATGACGTATGTACAGTTACCATTTAAAAATAATTGAAAAACTTATTTGAATACAGAATATATTGTTGTATTTAAATTTGGAATTTAAACAATAATGTATGTAAAATAATATTCTCTTTTTTAATTCGCGCTCAGTTGCAGACGCGAGAGTTAATTTACACTTCTTAAATATGTACAGTGTTGCCAACTTATTTTACATAAAGCTACATTCACATTCGCCACATTTTGAATATTATTTTAAAATAGAATTACGTTTAATAAATTAATATTATTCAAAGCTTTTTAAAAATAAATCATGTGATAAATAATAAATTAAAATCTAGAATAAAAATTAATAATACGAACTTAGTTTAGTTTTAGAACAAAATTAGCTCTTAAATGCGAAATACACTAAACTTACATTAAGTAAAATGTAAATTTAACATTTTCCATAAAAAAATTATGAAGCACGGTAGCGCAAAAACAAAGAATAATCAGTAATCTTTTTACTATCTGAAATTTTCCGCTTTTCTTATGAAAAAGGCGTCATTGTACGACGGGGTCGCATAAAAAAGTCAATTCTTTTTTATCCTATCTCCCGTCGCGATGTTCCTAACAAAATTCATTTGCAGACACACGCGTTGTTTTCGGTCTGTGTGCTTGAAAAGTTTAAAACATTAGGGAAATTTGTAATGTACGCGTTAGTGATATTAAATAATTCTTCGTTAAGCAAATTGAAGTCTGTTTATTTCAGGTTAAATTAATCTAAAATCTGGGTTGTTATGTATGTATGTAAATCATATTACATTGTTTGTTGGAACATTGGATGGTACCTCCCCCGATTGGAAACCTACTGTTTACTGATTAGAATCAGTTGGGCTAGAGCCCAAAATAACATTACTTACTATAGTTGTGTTCTGATTTGAAGGTTGATTGATCCAGGGTAAATACAAGCATAAGAACCTTAGCTCCTAATATTGGTGATACATTGGCGAAAAAATCGTCATTATTGATTCAGCAGCAATGTCTATGGACCATTTGCCATCAGTTGTACTGTACAAAACAAGAGAGGAGCAAACACATCTAAGGCGACGGAGACTAATAAACATGTTATAGTTAATTTGATGGACGTTCGAAATCCAAAGCAGACCACCCAACTATACATGTTACATTATATTACAAGCGCAAGTGTGTGCGTATATATATGTGTGTGCACTCTTTATTAACACACGCTTATAATCAAAAGTCCAATGGCTAATCCCACACAACGGAAGAGCAGTCAGTACCAAAGATTATTTATATTAAATATTTTATTTTCGAATTGTTCCTGTCACTGAGAATTTTTTCGATAGAAAAAACGAATAACTTTTTTTATGGGCCCGATTCGGTTTTTACCTAGAACCTCGGGGTCTTTGGCCTTGTATAGCCGCTAAACCAGCGAGGCAATTGATATATTTAAATGTATAACAAAGAAACGACATGGATGTGGTCGATTGAAATTGATTTTGATTGATTTGAATTATTTTTGAGAACGTTTAGATTCCACGAAGCTCCAATACGGATACACATACATTTCAATCTATAGTAGGACACAAATTAGATATAGCATCGGCAAAATTCGTAAAACCGATCACAGCCGACTTAAGTACGCCATTCCAATTTATAAATATTTATTTCTCATATGAATATGATCTTTACACAAACGTAATAACATGTAATATCATATGACCTAATATATTCGTCAATTTGCTTTCTCGGGTTGAACTGACGCGGGAATCTATAGCGACGAATAGCGCGATAGAGAGCTGTTTTTATTGCGTAATTGCGTATTATTGCGTAAATCGGCAGTAATCGATTTTACGAATTTTGCCAATGTTACATCTAAGTTGTGTCGTACTATACCTTCCTTCATAATAACTAATCATTTTTTCATATTTATGAATTTAAAGATTGGAAATTCACGAATGCGTGTCATGTCCTAAGAACTGTGTTGAATCATCTCATCGACAAAAATATATAAAAAAAAATATATCATAAACAAAATAAATATAATCAGGTGTTTTAAAAATCGTTGTTAAAATAATAAAGGCAGTTCAGTTAAATTAACGTACGCCTGTTTACTTTAAGAGACATGCTGTATTAATTAATGTTCACTTGTACATAGCATTTCAAAAGGAGGATCATTAATAAGCCATCGCAATTATTCACAATAACAATATAAAATTATTCACTCTGATAGAATCATAATGATATAATCATTGTATTTGAACTAGAAGGAAAAGCTTATAACGTCAAGTTTCCTATACTGACTTTTATACTCATACTGACTTTTTAGTTTTGTTAATTCATTGCTTAGAACAATTTAGTAAAGTTTAAACATTAAATAGCTTAGTAAAATTTTAATATATTTTTTTTTAATATTTGTAGTAAATTAAAAAATTTACATTTCTCTTCTCCAAAGCTGTTTGAAGCGCTCTAAGAAATGAAACGATACTGAGTATACCTTCGTCCTTCGTCATAGAAGAGCCTTACTCAGACGGAGGTTTACTCGGTATCCTGAGAACCCTTAAGATACTGAAGTAGCTTTAATTTCATTAGCAGACCATCAACAACTAAAAACTATTTTATACTTGAAAAAAATAAATAAATGATTAATACAGGTTACTCTACCACATATTTCAAGAACATGAAATTTCTATCAAAGATAATTTTATATAAACGAAAGGAGTGAAGTAAATAAAAGTAGCAGCCCGTGAATTTCCCACTGCTAGGCTAATGCCTCCTCTCCCATTAAGAAGAGGGACATATTACACCACGCTGTTCCAATGCGATTTGGTGGAATGCACATGAGACAGAATTTCGATGAAATTAGACCCATACAGGTTTCCTCACGATGTTTTCCTCCACCGTCGAGCACGAGAGGAATTATAAACACAAATTAAGCACATATACATATATATAGTGGTGCTTGCCTGGGTTGAATTCGAAATCATCGGTTAAAATGCACGCGTTCTAACCACTGGGTCATCACAGCTCAACAGCGATTTATTTTTACAAATTACAAAATGATGAAATAAATAACTTGCAAGCAAACGAGCGCTGATAGATTATATTTCATTACATTGAAATGATGTCGCTTTGTAAATAACGATACAACTGATTCAAAACATTGGGGATAATACTCCGTCATTATTTAAATGAATCCTAACATTTTACTCGAATACGATTCATTTAAATAAAGTAATAAATTAACACTCTTTATGTATATTATACTAGCGACCCGCCCGGCTTCGCACGAGTGCAATACTGATTCTTAATATACAGAATTTGTTTATATACGACATAACATTAGAATGTTCTAAAATTATCAATGTTTCTTAACTAAGTATAATGTCCATGTATTATACACAAAAACCTTCTCCTCGCATCAAAATCCGTTGCGTAATTTTAAACATCTAAGCATACATAGGGACTAACAGCAGTAAGCGATTTTATTTTATCCTGGTGATTTGGATGTAAAAATAATGATTCATGAGTAATTAATATCTGGATTACTAGGATATTAATGCCCCCCTTACTACATCACCTACCAGGTCCATCGTAAATTATCCACGGCCTGAAGAATACGCAAAAATATCATCGAAATAATTTCAACCGTTTAATATGAGTACATTACATGAACAACGATTTACATATTGTCTATATACAGACAGATGTTCCTAGCACTGGGTGAATTTGCCAAACGATATTTCTATAGAATATTGGATTTAATAAACAATAAAAAGAGCTCATCTCAACCTAAAGAGATATTTTGTTAATAGGAGACGAGAGTAAACATAACAGGCTTTTTTGTATACTATTATATGAATTAAACTAGCTGATTAATTATTTACAGTTTGTAGTCGTTTGAATTTGACAAAAAGTCATTATTGTAGCCTAAGTTACTCCTTATTTCATCAGCCGTCTATCAGTGAAAATCCCGTCAAAATAGGTCAATCCGTTCTTTAGAATAGCTGGAACAAACAGACAGAGAAATTGAAAATGTTATTATGGTATATGTACAGAGTAGCTAGCGAGTAGCGAGCTAGCGAGTATGTAACTCGTACATATATATATCTAGTAAAAAGCGATTATTTTAATATTACAAAGAAACACTCTAATTATAGTAAATAAAATCTAAATGTTGCCCGCGGCTTCGCTCACTTTTCAGGAAGTTACTTGGCAAAAAAGTAGCGTATATTCTTCCTTGGTCTTTAAGTTTGCTTCATATAAAATTTCATCAAATTCGCGTCATGAAAGAGTCACAGACAGACAGAATTACTTTCACATTTATAATATTACTATAGTTGTATAGAAGATAACTAAATGTCTGGCGATTTTTAGTGTTTAGTGGACTGAAAATTATATAATCACCTTCATCTTAAACATCAATCATCAACGATTATGGTTTATAAGTTGTTCTTATTATCTTACAATTTGTAGAAGATAAAATTGTATCTTCAATAACTATGCTTGACAATATGACACGAGATAACACTCTCAAGGTCACATAAAACTAAAGTATTTTATCAATTTACGGCGAAGGCGAGTGACAAATGTCTATGAAGGTGTTCACAAAGTTTATGTGACAATTTAACGGCTCGCGAGATTGATGGTGCAAACCAGATTGGAAGAGATAGTTGATAGAGCTGCTTCGTATATTCTGTCATTAACTACAGTTTTTCTTTATTGTAACAAGATACATTTTATGTGTATATTTTTTCTTTATTTTTATTTGCGTTATCTTTGATTACAAATGCAGTTTTCTTTGTAAAACTGGCTCGTGTGCCGTAACGAGATGGCTCAGTGGTTAGAACGCGTGCATCTTAACCGATGATTGCGGGTTCAAACCCAGGCAGGCACCGCTGATTCATGTGCTTAATTTGTCTTTATAATTCATCTCGTGCTCAGCGGTGAAGGAAAACATCGCGAGGAAACCTGCATGTGACAAATTTCATTGAAATTCTGCCACATGTGTATTTCACCAACCCGCATTGGAACAGCGTGGTGGAACATGTTCCAAACCTTCTCCTCAAAGGTAGAGGAGGCCTTCAGCCCAGCAGTGGGAATTTACAGGCTGTTGTTGTTGTTGTTGTTGTGCCGTAACTGCATGACGGAGAACGATATGACTCTCTATAATACGCCCCCCCCCCATTCGGTCTCATCGCGCTGTCTGCTACTTCTGTGTGTGCGTGTCGCGTATATTCTTGCTATATACTATACTACTAAAAATATATATTCAATTTATTTGTTAAACTCTATATGTTTTATTTATTTAACAACATTTCTAAAGATTGGTTTCCTTTAATTATATATCCTTCAATAACCCTCAGCTTGAAAGTTACATATTTAGGAGGATGAACAATTTTTATTTTTATTTTCGCAAGATATTTGGAGTTTCGAACATCGAACCTGCAGTTTGTAGCGAGCTCTTTTTGCATGTATTACAGAAACTTCAGTCAAATTCATCATCTCTTATTCCGTTAAATAAAAAAATAACTCCAACTAATTATTACTATCAAAAATTTGAGATAGAAAAATAGGAAGTACAATATAGAAATTTCTGTTTTTCTTTAAACAACATTTCTTCTGACGCATTATTAAAAAAATAACACGTTCATCATAATTATTACTGTATTATTAATAATTATATTATTATCATAATATTGCAATTAATTAATCATACATACATGTGTATGTTGAATTATTTTTAATTACACCGCAGAAGTAGAACATATCAATCGCGTACAAAAGTACACTCACCTAATTCTAAATTCAAAATCGATTACATAAACAAATAACCCATACAAAGGCTATTGTTCTGTTTCAATATTCAAAAGCAATGTATCCAGCATCTTAGCAGCGTCTCCAGCAGCCGGACCATCTAACAACATTTGTACACAAATAAAGCAAATTGATTTACATGCGGTTTAACAGACAGCGTCCATCTTGTATTCACCATTCTACGTGACGCATGGAAAATATATTATACACAACCCAGACGGAAACCGTAAATTAACCATAGAATATAATGCCTTTCACATAAAATGACCTATGTGTATTCCTATGAGGTCATAGTTTAATATAGTATATATTTTTCAACCGATTTCTCTCTTCCGAAAAGAAGGTTTGATAACGAATTGATATTCGTCTGTATTTTATTTTATGTTTGTTACCTCATAACTTTTAACTGGGTGGACCGATTTTGTTATTTTTTTTTTGTTTGAAAACTAGTGCTTTCCCTGTGGTCCCATACTACTTAAACTGGCTGACACCGGCTTTAAATATAATAACAACTGTAACTACATTATATAACCGTAAATCGATTTTTAAGTAATCTAATATTTTTCATTTCATTTTACTTAGGAGGACTCTAAAAAATATGTTGAATGTGCATTTATTTGTCTTACATACAAAAATCTTTCTCTCGAAGCACTCTATCTATTTTTAAAGATCTAATTTTAAAGATCTAAGCATACATAGGGACAGACGCCGGTAAGTGACTTTGTCTTACACTATGTAATGATAATGATAATATATTTCATGATCGATATAATTTGGATAAAGAAATGGACAAAAAATTAACCAGCCCTGTTTCCTTCCAGAATCATGTTTTAATCACTGTATACGGGTTCAAATCCAGGCAAGCAACATTGAATTTACATGTGATTATTTTTTGTTAATAATTGATTTCGTATTCGACTATAAAGGAAAACATCTTGAGAATATTTCAATGAAAATGTGCCACATAATAATTCACCAACCAGCATGGGAACAACATGGATATGCTCCAAAACTCTTCCTTAAATTGGAGAAGAGGCCTTAGCCCAACAGTGGGATTTAGTTTTGGAACCGGTAGTAGCATTAAATATAAATCAGCACTGTAACATGATTCCAAAGTGCTTCCAATTGAATTAAGAACATTTTGATTTTGTTCTTGAATTAATAAAAAAAAAAACATTCCTTTGCGTTTGTTTTAACTGTATAGTCTCGGTATATTAAGTTCGTATAGCTATTTATTAAGACTTCAAGCCATATAACATTAAACTTATATCTTTTTGGCACGATCCCGTAACCATTACATTATTTTATGATGTTATTGACCATAAAACTCGGTCCAGAAATAGTTTAAATAGTGATAATAGTTATGGCACATAATTATTTTATCGAAACGGACTTTGTATACTTTTAATAAATTATCATTTCTTTCCTAATTTTATTCCTCAAACGTATTACGAAGAAAACATGTAAATGTATGTAAAATGAATAAAAATACATTTTCGGTTACTTAAAATAATTTCCATTCTCATTTACCCAAACGTAGGCAGTATGGATCGATAGTTTTAATAACAATTCTTTGATTTCATTAAATCATAAATCAGAAATAACATTACTTCATACATGTGTCTAAAAAAATGTACAATTTAAAATCAAAATCAACTGCATTAAAGTAGGCTTTTACATGTACTTTTGAATTTTCGTTTTTAAAAAGTATAGGTAAAGCGACCACCGGTTTGGATTGTCGATTCTATAGAGAAAAACTGGCAAACTCAGTAGTTACTCCTTTCCAACATTTAAGCTATTTAAGATACAATTATACATATACATCATGTCTGAAAGTCAACAACCATTATTATTTATATTGAATATGCGTATTTTTAACCGCTTTCAAAAAGGAGGAGGTTATCAATTCGTATGTATTTTTTTTTATTTGAAAACTAGTGCTTCCCGTGTGGTCCCATTTTAATTTAGTCCGATTCTGATCATGTTATCACCGGCTCCAAATATAACAATAACTATACGTTATATAATGTAAATCGACTTTTAAGTAGTCTAATATTTTCATTTCATTTTCCTTATTAGGACTTTAAAAATATGTTGAATACGCATTTATTTTTACTATTTTTTAGTGCTAATACTTGTTTAAAATAGTGTATTTATTTAAAATTATTTCAATTTATGAAATATTATTCTTATTAATAATAACTTCCACCAAATAAATATTCTCAAAAAATAATTATTTCCTTAATATACTCGTCAATACAATACAATTGTATTGACAAGTATAATATCGACTTTTAAGTAGTCTAATATTTTTCATTTCATTTTCCTTATTAGGACTTTAAAAATATGTTGAATACGCATTTATTTTTACTATTTTTTAGTGCTAATACTTGTTTAAAATAGTGTATTTATTTAAAATTATTTCAATTTACGAAATATTGTTCTTATTAATAATAACTTCCACCAAATAAATATTCTCAAAAAATAATTATTTCCTTAATATACTTGTCGTCTTACAATAATTTATCATTCAATCAAAGAATTCTTCGGCTCAGCCAGAACACCGTAAAATAAACCTCTCGGCTTAGAGCGTCTTATCGTTTTGTCTCAACTGACAGCGTGTCTATAAAGTGCTTCGAATTAATGATGTATCGCTTTGGAATAAAGGATCGTATAAACCGGCGCGTCCAAGCGAAATCAACCGACTGTTAGATCTCATTTTGTTTAAGTACGAAATCCACCAGCAAAATCATGCTCATATAATCTCATGATCGAATTTCACTAGACACGTGCATGAAATACGACCTGCTATAGTGTGCAAAATATTGGGTCTGCAAATTTTTTTTTTCATATTTTATTTCCAAATATCTATATAATATATGTGAAAGTAACTCTGTCTGTCTATCTGTCGCTCTCTAACGAACAAACCGCTGAACCGAATTTGATGAAATTTTGTTGAAAGCAAACTTGATTTTGAACTCTAAGAAAGGATATAGGCAACTCCAAGAAAGGAAGGCTACTTTTTTGCCAAACACATGAAAGATAGAAAGAAATGTTTATTAGGACACGAGACACAACAAAAAGTATAAAAAAAATAAAAAGAAAGAAAAACAACAAAACTAAAAAAACATATTAACTAATTATAACTACTGACTATCTTAATCTAAAAAAACAATAACATAACAATGATAATTAATTAACGTGTCCTAAAACCATGGTACCATTCAGCTTCCAAGTTGGGTTCCAAGAAGCCAACGCTGATTTTCAAAGGTAGCCTGTGTGTTCGTGATAACCAACACCAAACGCGAGCGTAGCTGTGGCTGATTACTATTTTTCTATATATGTCATTTTGTTCGATAACGTTGTCATTTTAAGGCAATGTCTGGCAATCCTATTGGTGTTGAAACTTTGGGACTTTTGATCCAAATACTGCGACCAGTAGCTTTGAAAGTACTCTTGATCTCCAGCTTTACATTTGAATTCTGAAAAGACCAAAACAATTTACAAGACTACAAGATCAGAACTATAATATATTTGCAATTTGTTACAATAGGTATGACGTCACATCGAAAAAACCACGCGATTTCTGTTGATCAATTATTGGCGTTATTTCTCTAATTCTTGCTTGAATCTTATCAACTGTTTGCAGTGACCCGAATCAATAGTTCTGCCTCGCGGTTAAAGCCCAAAATAAACGTTGCCTTTTCACAATACATACATCATTATCTTATCACGAGTTAATGCCGGTTTCGCTTTATCTGTGGAGCTTGACTGACCCTTGATCGTGTAATTTTTTACACAGTAGGCTTAACTTTTAATCACCAGTGATCAATATTTTCCAAAACGGTTTGGTTCCATTATGTGTCAATAGATAATCGTGAATGAGTACACAATTAATAATGTTTATTTCAGTGACCTCGTGTGGCATATCACCAATGTTGAGCCATTTTGGAATCCAGACTTTTTCAAGTAGTTCAAAACTGTTTAGTGGTCTCTGACTCTTCAGCTATGCCGGAACTACTAATTGCCAATTTTGCTCCACTTTTTCAAAAAGTGCATCAACTTTATTGCAACAAGCCGACCAGAGAAAGTTTCATCTTTGACATCAAAATTCCCGGACTGAAAACGCTTGAACCAATTTCGCGCCACTCTATTCACGCAGTATTAGTACACTGCGTTAAATGATATCACGATTTTTTGTAGCTTATGTCTCGTTTTAACCTTATCTATATCTCTATTAATATTTTACTTGGTGATAGGGCTTTGTGTTAGCCCGTCTGGGTAGGTACCACCCACTCATCAGTTATTCTACCGCCAAATAACAATACTCAGTATTGTTGTGTTCCGGTTTGAAGGGTGAGTGAGCCAGTGTAACTACAGGCTCAAGGGACATGACATCTTAGTTCCCAAGGTTGGTATCATATTGACGATGTAAGGAATTGTAATATTTCTTACAGAGTCAATGTCTATGGGTGATGGTGACCACTTTTTGCCAGACGAGCATATGGGTCACCTAATGATGGTCCGACAAACTAAATTAAAAAAAAATTATAAACTTGGAAGTAACTCTGTCTGTCACTCTTTACCGACCAAACCGGTGAAATGAAGTTGAGGAAATTTGGTATGAAGCAAACTTGAACTCCAACTTCTAAAACGCAAACGAAGCCGCCACTACAAGTTTCTAATAAAATTTCCTAATGTTTCGAAATTTTGCTGGACAGAAAAAAACAATAGAAAAATCTGATAAAAGTTTATACTTTTATGTTTTGCAGTTTTTAAGATGTTATCTATTTAATGGTATCAAAACCAGTCAGATACAAACAATATAACCAAGGAGATGTTACTGTAAATACGGGAATACTTTTAACCATTGCTATTATGCTCAAGCTCACAAATTAATTTGGCACGGCGTTTCAAGGCATGTCATGTGCAACAAGCACCTTTTACTTCACAAATCGAGCTACCTAATGGGCATTCCATTAGCTAAGGAGCGAAATCGAATACGATTTTTTGCGCGTATTAATTTACGTGTAAGGTACGGATATGCCCTGAGTCAAATAGCAATGTAATTATTATGTATCTGAAAAGCGAGATGACCCAGTGTTAGAACGCGTGCATCTTAACCGATGATTGCGGGTTCAAACCCAGGCAAGCACCGCTGATCCATGTGCTTAATTTGTCTTTATAATTCATCTCGTGCTCAGCGGTGAAGGAAAACATCGTGAGGAAACCTGCATGTGACAAATTTCATAGAAATTCTGCCACATGTGTATTCCACCAACCCGCATTGGAACAGCGTGGTGGAATATGTTCCAAGCCTTCTCCTCAAAGGGAGAGGAGGCCTTTAGCCCAGCAGTGGGAATTTACAGGCTGCTGTTGTTTGTTTGTCTTCTTATGTTATAGTATCAACATTAATACTGGGTTACACAATATTATTACAGATTACTAATAGCGATCATCTTTGCGAAAAAAATGTTAAAAGAAATATATATTATGAGTAAAAATATTAATCAAAATACCAGATCCAAGACGATGAATGATACTACATAGTTCAGAACACTCTATAACAAATAAAAACTACTATAAAAATTAAATAACATTTCCAAAGGATTAATGGAGTAAAAGTAATCCATAAATATAATTAAATATTACAACAGTTTGTTTCAATAATATTCATAAAGAAAAACGAGAATAATTTTACAATTACACTTAAACAACAAAACTACTTAAACTATTGTTAATTACCAAACAGCTAGAAGGAACATAGTAACTGTGACAGCAATACTGAGCTTTATTTAGGGATGCCATCTCAAAAATAAAATTCCGCCCATAAAAACCTTTTTTCGTACAACTCATACCAAAATATACTGCTAAAAATCTTTTATAGATTCAAACTTAATCAAAGTCATGGATGTTTGAAGCCTAGGATATACATATATAACGTATTAGATAGTAAAGTTTACGGTGCATATGTGGAGTAAAATGTTGGTGAAATATCATGTAATATGTTGGCATATAAGAACGCATCCTTATTTGTTTAGTAGTTGACAACTTTTATATGTGTTCTTATTTTAAAATTTTTGATATGTATCTTGTAGCGTTTGTTCCAACAATTTATGTTCGTTGCATTTTTCGAAGTAATCGTTTATTTATTTCCACTGAAATATCAACACAATATAAAAAAAGCCTTAAATCTGACAAAAATTGAGTCTTCAAATTTGTCCCTGAACAAGAAAAAATTGTCTGTATACTTTACAATTGAAATCATCATTCGAATAAAAGCATCATATTAAAAATAATAATATAGCTACTTACTTTACGCCTGGTTCCTGTAGGTAAGGTTTTTTTATTTTCTTTTGGTAACAAATCGATAGAAATGTTACCATCCATAGACAAAAAAAAAAAATTTTTTTTGAATATAGAATATATCTTGTTATCTTTATAAATTAATATATTTTAACCCTGGACTATTATGTCCCAAAGCTGACAACCCTGATTGCATTTCGTACACAAAGCGCTCTGAGCTAATGTAATTGGGGTAATTTGTAACCTAATGGAATAAAAAACTGAGATTTTTCTTTTCTAGATGACGAATACTAAATGCCTTTTTTAAAACTTTACAATTTTTAAAAAAAATAACCTTCTTTGCTTTATACTGTAAAGTCAATTAAATTTAATGTAAATATGTTCTTTACAGTTCTTCTGGTTTTATATTCACATTCATTTCATTCACATTTTATTTATATTGCATAATGACAAGAATTTATTTAATGAAGACTTCTTATAATTGAAGATAATTAATATAGCCTTTATTTAATTCAAAAGTGTTTCATTATTAAAATGAAGTGTATCTTGATTGATTTATTAGTATTGAAGTAATAAAAAATAAGTTATATCTTCACAAGTGTATCACGGACTTTTTTTAAATTTATTTGTTCAGCAATAACAACATTTGCATTGCAGTTTTATGCTTTTAAACTACCAAAACTAAAATAATAAGTTAATTATAGGTAAACACTGCATGCAACAAGGATTAAGATAAACTATATACGAATTTATACGATTAATAATTGTTTTTAGGATATTTTTTGTAGAATACAATAATTAATACATCGAGCAAAAAGTGCTATTCAATTCAGATTCAGCACTTCCATCAAATTTAACAACTGATAAATTTGAAACTTAAAATGGCAGTAGATATTATTGAACACAATATCAAAATACTCCCGTCTTTCGAGATAACGTATAAAAATGTAACAATAATTTACATTGCAGCGATTAACTATAAGAAATAAACTTACTTAAATCGGTAAAATGCCACTGTTGGGCAAAGCAAAACATTGGAGATGAGGAAAACCACTATAGAAATTAACATCATTCCTATAGCTGATATGGTATCAATACGTTTATTTTTTAAGCAGTCTTCTTTGAAGGCTAAAGGTGTATGGGAACATTTTGAGCTATTAATCTATATTGGTTGTTAAACGAAATGATTAACGTGAGCCATATAAAGCGGACTGTTCTCGTTCCGATTTTATGTAGGATTTTTGGAGAAATGCAATATTTAATGCACTAACCAAAACAACGTGACTTTTTTCACATATTGAGACCTGTTATCAAAATTTCGTGTAGGATACTTTAATGCATTATTCGTATAATAATTAATTAATGCACATTACCCTAAACGGTTTACGACAGCATCGATACAGCGATTTGCGAACTTTCGTTCGTGATTCGAAATAAATTAACGTGATTCCGATTGCACTAAATAGGATCTATAAACAGGAGCTTGGGTAACACCAATTCACGATTTAATAAGGATTAAAAGAGCCTATTTAAAATTAGAACATTGTTTGAGGTAAGTAAGTGGTCGCCGCTTCTAGAAATGGAAGACGACGTCATCAGTGACGTATTTACACAATCATACATAATTAAAGCATATCGATGTTTTTGTCATCATACATAATTTTGAAACATTATTATGTATGCCAATATAACTTATTAATTTTCCTGTCGAGCAATAAAAATATCAGAAATATCAATTATTTCCATAAATCCAAATAAACAGTTTTTTTTTTCTATATAAAAATATCGACAATCATTGATTACACAGCCCGCAAATTTCCCACTGTTAGGATAAGGTCTCCTCTTCCATTTAGGAGAGGATTTTGGAACATATTCCACCACGCTGTTCCAATGCGGGTTGGTGAATTATACAATAAATATGGAAATTAAACATTAATATACTTAATTTTAATTAAGTCTAAAACATAACGCTCAATTAAATTCTAATCAGGTACATACATTTATTAAACGATTTTAAATTACACGCTATATTTAATTAAAGGTATTCAACAAATAAATAATAAACTCTTTCGTAATAAATATAAAAGTTACATTTGTGAGGCAAAGAGGGAAAATAAAATTAACAAAATAAATCAAAGCCAAGAATAATAGTATCAACTTCACACACTGAATAGGGCTGCTAATTCCGAATATATTTTAATAATTATATTTACATAAATATAAATACCTAAATGTCAGTGGCTAGAACGAGTGCATTTTAACCGATGATTGCGAGTTCAAACCCAGACAAGCACTACTGAATTATCATAATTAATTTAAGATTATCATTCATCTCATGCGTAAATTATCTTGAGGAAACTTGTATGTGTTCAATTTCAACGAAATTTTACAAGAATGGACGAGTAGTGTTTCGATATTAATATATAAAAAATATTTTCGTGTAGCAATGTGTAGTAAATCAAAATCAGTCAAAAAACAATCTTACTAGCAAGATGCGAATCCAAAACTACGTGACACTGCGATCGTGGTCGTTTATAAAAAATAATTCCCTTTTCAGGGACATTTAGTAAGTAAGCTAATTAAGTTTTTTTACATTAGATACTATTTTTAATTAACTTTGTGGGAAATTTAAAGATCTTGAGTTCATGTTCGAATACGAATTTCCACCAGCGTCCTTTCTGGTCATTTTATTTCGGTGGCTTTGAAATGAGTTCCTAGTTTTCAAACATTTTTGGAGAGCTATAAAATCTGGAGGACAATTTTTACATCGATTTTTTTTAAGGCACACTGAAAAAAAAGCAAAAATAATATTGAAATAATATCGTTTTCCGTCTCGCTTTTCTAAATTCGAATCAATAATTATTGTTTTAATACAGATAAATATCCACTGTTTAATCTTCTTTATAAATTAGAAAAAAATGTTAAATTTTAGTTAATTTTAATAAAAAAATTTTTGTTACTTATTATGAAAAAAATTAAAAAACGTGGTAACTCGAAAATGGTTAAGTCTTTCATCATGCATATGGGGGTTAAATTTTTTACAAATAGTCACCCCTATCACCTAACGGGAAATCGTTGAATTACGAATACCCCGTATACACTAATATAAGAAAATCATGTTTTGTTTTCTTTTGTATTCCATATATATTTCTATGAAGTTAACTCGTTATTCAAAGAAAGCTCCTAGTTTACAATAACTTACATTAGTAATAGTCTAATGATTAATAACAATTATTACATATTTGTAAAACTATTACCAACCCTGCCTATATACGACTTTGAATAATACATTTCAAGGGACCTCGTCAGCTCTGTACTTTGGTTTCACTTTAAGCACCCATTAACACCTTTATTATAATATACATAGCGTTGAATATCCTTTGTATAACGTTAAAATACATTTACAATATAAGCAAAAGCAGTGCTTTAATATTGGGTTTTAACCCTTTGAAATAAGGTTGATAATCGATTAAATCCAGCGTAAAGTTTTGGTTTTAATAACAGCTGACCAAGTCTGGGAGTAATGTTCTTTTTGAATATTTGAAAGCACGTGAGAGCCTATTTCCGGTAACAAGGTGTTAGAGGGTAACTTAATATATGTGGCAAACCATTTGTTAAAACTTACGTCGTTTAAAATAAAACTAATTGTAGCAAAGGGATATGTAGAATATATATTTCAAAAAAGGAATTACTAATGAAATGCGACTTACGTCGTTTTAAGTTACGTCCAACAACGTTTTGATACTATTCCTCAAACATACGTCAATTGATTCGATGCATGCACATGAGACTCACTCGTCGCGAGGTCAATGTCATAGCAAGAAGAAAAAAACGAAGCAATCTAATATGTGTCGACTTATTTCGTTTTAATTTACGTCGCCTATTTCAAGAACCTGACATGCCGTAAGTACGAGGACTGCCAGTACCCCTAAGGTGTCAGGAACGAACTTACGACTTGCTTCTCGCTAGGCGGCTTTTAAACCATTGCGTTATTGACGATTCAATATACATATTTAATATTAAATACGAATTCAGTGCCTTTTAGATTGACATGGCTTATAACGTTTTGTACTCTATAAACTTACACTTCCTAATGTTTTAATATATTACTTGCTGCAAAGCATGCGAACCTGACACCTATGGCTATTGACAGAGCCACTATAATTGATTACAATTACCACCGAATTACAATATTTTATCTAATCATCATCATCAAAATGAACAGCTTGTAAATGTCACACTGCTGGTCTAACGCCTTCTCTCCCTTTGAGGAGAAGGTTTGGAACATATTCCACTACGCTGTTCCAATGTCTGTTGGTGGAGTACACATGTGGCAGAATTTCAATGAAATTAGACACGTGCAAGATTCCTCACTATGTTTTTCGTAAGCGCCGAGCACGAGATGAACTATAAACACAAATTAAGCACACACACAAATAATCGATTAAGACGCACGCGTTCTAACCACAGGGCCATCTCGTCATTTTTATCTTATAATATATAGAAATACAATGAATTATTTCTTACACTAAGTTTATTTTTCTGTATCCACCACATAATTAACCTAAAAGAATTCCCTAAATATCGTCGTAGGTAGAATCAACAAGCAGATAAACTAAACTGAAGCAGGAATTGCGTTCAATGCGTAATTAGGTTTAGGAGAAAGTTACCCAACTAGTTTCAAAGGTATAGTTAATGCAAAGTGCGAAGAGAACCGATTAGTTGCGAGTTACATAAAAGAAGTACATTATTTCGTTACTTTCCTTTGTTATATACCACTCGTGCGGTAAATACAGCTCTAATATATAAAGGTTTATTGAATAATCACACGCGAATAAAACACGGAATCAGAAGTTCGCAGTTGTTAAGAAACCAAGTTTAAAAGTAATAACGTGATAGTTTACATCCACAGCGCAAATAGTCATTTTAATTTTGTAGCGTCATATTATTGTGTGACTTATCGTAAAGGCTGTTGCAGCTTATTCTTAATTTCATGGAATAATCTTTACGTTCGTTTACTTTCCATTAAAAAAAGCAAAACCCATTTTTATTTTGTCAAAATTTTTGAAACTGTTAGTCGAATACTACCGCCTTATTCTTTTAACAGGAAAATATTTATAATTTATATATTGATGCTTGAAATTGCTTGAAATTAATAAATACCTGTTGACTTCCAGGCAGGATACATTACATACATATAAATATGAGACAACATCACATACATTACCCTGATCCCAATGTAAGTAGCTGAAGCACTTGTGTTATGGAAAATAAGAAGCAACGACGGTACCACAAACACCCAGACCCAAGACAACATAGAAATCTTTATCTAAATCGATCGGTAATCTACATCGACTCGGCCGGGAATCGAACCCGGGACCTCAGAGTGGCGTACCCATGAAAACCGGTGTATTCACCAATCGACCATGGAGGTCGTCAATTGATTGATTGCAGTTATTTATTACATACTTATAGTACGACACAACTTAGATGTAGCATCGGCAAAATTCGTAAAACCGATCACATCCGAATTGAGTACGCTATACCAAATTATCAATATTCATTTCTTATATGGCTAATACTAGCATGTAACACTATTTCTTATTTTAAATATGATTGAGCTGTCATTAGAAAACATATGGACGATAGCGTCGTATTGTAACAAAAGATAGAGTGCTTAGAGCATCATTGTAAAACGAAAATATTTTTTCGGGATGGCCGGAACTATTGAAATTACACATTTCTAGATAATGTCGAAATATCTAGCTCCAACCAACAAAAATCAATATCTAGTAATTAATAACTCTTATATTAAAAATAACTATGTACGAGTAATTTAAAATCTTATATATTGAGTCTTGCAATTAAATAATGCTTTTTAAATCTGGGATCGTAAATACGGATTTAACAAATCCGAGACAATCTCTCTGAGCTTATGATATAAAAGATAATTAACGAATGAAATAATAATAATTACTGAAATGATTTCTTTGAATGTCCATTATTAATTATAAATTTCATGCGATACTTTATTTATTTTATTTCTAGAAGTCGCAAAAAATGTGGACGAAGAAAAAAGTGAAAAAAGAACAATAAGTTTCATGTTATACTAATTACATATCAAATCATATATAAAACAAAGTCGCTTTCTCTGTCCCTATATTTTTGCAACGGTTTTTGATGCGGTTTTTTTGTCGATGTCGTAAAGAAATAACGTATGTAGCATATTTAGTATCAGCATTATACCCGTGCGTAGCCAGGGCGGATCGCTAGTATTGATTATCAAATGGTGACTCATAATTGGCAAAATTATAAATCCATTTTCAATCGTTCTTTCATTACTACCCACAACAACAAAGGAAGCTTCGTGTCAGAACGATTTCGATCAGATCCTCTCATTCAGATTCACAAGAACAACAGATATTTTGAATGCAAAGTTAAAATCATCCGATGCATTTAATTTTGGCACATTTCAGCAAAGTAAGCTACATGCAGATAACACGTGACACTTATGAACGCTGGAAACGAGTCTCCACTGGCAACACTTTTATAAAGGCACTCAAGTTCACAAATATATACGGACTTTAGCTTTTTAAACCTTCATGGTGTGAATATTATTATTGAATAATTTAAAACTATCACTATACTTGTATTATAAAATAAAGTAGCTCAGCCGCGTCTGTCTATCTGTATGTTTGCAATAAACTCCAAACTACAGAGCGGATTTTAATTCGATTTTCACTAATAGACCGAGGCTTTCATAAGGAATGTTTAGTATGTAATTTATTAAGATTTTTGTGTAAATAAGTTGAAATAGAACGACAATAGTTAAACAAGTCGGAAAAAAAGCAACAAAAAAATATAAACAAAAGGTAAATATATAAAAAAATAATTATTATGTCATGTTATAATTCTTATGTCCAACCGTGCGAAGCCGGGTAAATAAATATATTTATTGCTTTGACTATTATAAAAAGGCATACCCAGATGTTTTGCTATAACATTAATGACAATGGAATATAATATTAAATAGTTCAAAGTAAATAAAGTTACAACTAAAGATAAATCGAAAATAAAACAAAGGAATATTTTTTTTATTAAATGAATACCGATAATAAAAATTTTAACAAAAAGAAAAACCGACTTCAAACAAAACACTATTTTAAAACAAATGAAAATGCACGAAAAAGTAATAAAAATAATTGCGTATTCAACATATTTTTTAGAGTCTTCCTAAGTTAAATGAAATGAAAAATTTTAGACTATTTAAAAGTCGATTAACGATTGTATCATGTAGTTATAATTATAGTTATATTTGGAGCCGGTGTCAGCCACGGTGCCCTTGCCCCAACAATCAAAAGAAAGAAGCGATACGAGCCCCTTGATTGATCCAGTATATTATTGTGTAAAAGGTAATTTGTAAAAAAAATATTTGTTAAAGTATTCTCGTATTGTTTTTTGATAGATATACTGTAGGGTTTTATTGGCTGACACCGACTCCAAATATAACTATAATTATAACTACATGATATAATCGTTAATCGACTTTTAAGTAGTCTAAAATTTTTCATTTCATTTAACTTAGGAAGACTCTAAAAAATATGTTGAATACGCAATTATTTTTATTACTTTTTCGTGCATATTCATTTGTTTTAAAATAGTGTTTTGTTTGAAGTCGGTTTTTCTTTTTGTTAAAATTTTTATTTATTTTTTGATTTTAAGTGAAGCTGATGTTGACTAACTAATTTTTTTTAATATGGATAGATTAAGCGTTCCGTTTATATGAGTCAGAAACTACTTCGAGGACAATTTCAAAGGAAACTTGCGAATAAAGCAAAAATAGACTTTCGAAAATGCGGATTTAATACGTCACGCGGCGTAAACTGCAAGGATCCCTCGAAAGAGCTGTAATCTAACTCAGCAAAAAAAATTTGAAAAAGACCAACTATATTTCGTACATCATATGACATCACATCACATACACAAAATTTTGATTAAAGATAGTAAGAAATTCTGCCCCATATCGCACCCTAACTGCGAGCCGTATAGGAGTTCCATCACTACATAGTATAAAACAAAGTCGCTTTCTCTGTCCCTATATCTTTAAATCTACGCAACGGATTTTGATGCGGTTTTTTTTTAAAGATAGTGTGATTCAAGGGGAAGGTTTGTGTATATAATACATGAACAATATAGCAAAGAAACACTGATAATTTTTGAAGTTTGCGATGTGATGTCGTAAATCAACAAATTCTGTAGTATATTTAGTATCAGTATTGCACCCGTGCGAAGCCGGGGTGGGTAGCTAGTTGATTATAATATTCGACTATGATAATTACATAAACATAACCACATTACAGAAGGTGACTCAAATATCCAAATAACCTATAAATAAAAGATTCGATTGAGTATCGCTAACGTGCTCCTCAGAATTGTTCCTTTCCCTTCCGTTCCGTTACTTTGTCATGGATCCTCAGAACCTTACCAAACTTTCATCAAATTACCCTTGAAGTATATATTTTATAATAAAAAAAAATATCAAAATTGGTTAACGTGATTTTCAGTTATTTACCTATTTGTCGCGCATATACATAATGCAAATTTAAGACTTATGTCGTTTTCATATGGATACCATCATCGGAAAAAAATGAAAAAAAAAGTGAACCCCACGGGGAGCACTACCTTTCAAACAAAAAAAAATTATCAAAATCGGTCCACCCAGTGAAAAGTTATGAGGTAAGAAACATAAAAAAAAAAAAATACAGACGAATTGATAACCTCCTCCTTTTGGAAGTCGGTTGAAAATTCAAGCAATTAAATAACAGAATGAAATACTAAGCTAAGTCAAAGACAAATATCTTTATGCAGTATTGAAACATAAAATACTTCTATATATACTAACATATAGTCATAAATGAATAGTACAAGATCTTACTAGACTATAAGCATTAGGCTACAGGGCAGTGTGTCTTATCACCAATTTATTTATATGGGGCCTCATTTATGGAAAGACTTTTTTAAAATATTTAGGAATTATTAATCTTCAAACTACTACCTCGTATTTATTATCTAAAGGCACGAGAAATGTGTCAAGTCATTTATATAAACGAAAAAGAGAAATGGACCAATAATTCATCCTTGAAGAACCCCCACAGTAGCTTTCGTATATCTCTTACCATTTTAATAAAGCCTCTGAATTGCCATTGCTCAGATACGAAATCAAAATATTGGTATATGGACCAAGCACTAGGAATAAGATTACATTCCTACTAAATAGGCAAAACCATAAGTATCAACATTAAAATAAATTGAGAATATATGTTAAATTCGCAGGAATAGCAACAATTATTCATTACTGGACAATCATTTAAATTGCGTGTAATTTGCCTAAACTATTGATTTATTCTACCAATAACCCACCGTTTCGCTGTTTAATTGAAAATGCATAAAATCGGCGATTTACTAACTAAATATGTAAATTAACAGCCTCTAGTCTAGCTCACTTTACTATATATATGGCGTGAATTTATATATAACAGACTGTTTTATATTTACAAATGCATCCTAATCTTAACCTTCCATAACAATCACTTGTATTTCTTTAGAATCCAATTAGTTGTTTGCAGTTGAGTATACCAATACCAATCAAACAATAATTCGCATTTAAAATATATTGAGGCAAATCATTTCTACTCTATCTATCAACTCTACCTATCTGTTACATTTATCTAAAAAGTCTTTATAAGGCTTTCTAATACTAAGCATAATTCTGCTCGTTTGCTTGGTACAGAATGGTAGCTAAAAGTATTTTTGTTTTATAGCCGATTGTTGTTTTATTTTGCTAAAGTTTATGTCATTAATTGGAAACATGAATTTGTTTTGTTACAAAATGATTTAAAAAAGTGTAAGATAATTGTTTTTGTAAATGCACACGTAAAAATATATTAAAGATTTTAAAACGAAGCTTTCCTTTATTTAAAGTATCTGGAAGATCTCGTTAAGCAAATAAGACAGCAACGTTCTACAAGCAAAATAAAAGAAAAATGTGCAACGTTACGCTCGACGTGATTGAAAAGTTAAATAAGTATAAATTAAAAAACTTGAACATTTACAAACAAACTTTAATTTATTCTTCATACTAAATCTACATACGTCCGAGAATATAGATATAATTAGCCGAAGTGGCAGTGGGCTGGTCATATGTGGCGCAGAACCGTGTTAAGAGCGGAAACCGCGTCTAGGCAATTTACGCAAGACGGCTGGCAGGATGCGAGAAACCGAAGAACGATCACAGTGGCGTGCAATTGGAGAGGCCTATGTCCAGCAGGGCGAACATGGGCTGTTGATGACTACTACTTGATTGTATCATCACAAGCACCAAAAATGTTTTCTAAAAAATCCATTTCAAAACCTCGTGTGACAGAATTTTATTGACTGATGAATAAGTATGAATAAGTTCCATGTCATAATTACCTTTAACACCAAACACAACATTAAATTAAGTAAACCAACAAGTCATACCGGAATTTGAAGCTCCGATCTTAACTCTCAATTACGAATAGACTTGTAACAATAATTATTTAAATTTATCGCTCGTATTTTGAAGTGATTTTCTTACACACATTTCTTATATTCGTGACAAATGTAATTCACCATCGGTATTTATATTTATATTTTTTCTTATTCATTTTCCTTTTTTTCCCACAGACGTATCTGACCATTACTTTATCTTGCTATTATTTGATTGAGTTCGGTTGTTTGATTCGGTTCAGTCTTTGTTTATAATGAATTTGATTTACGTATTGCTATTTCATTTAGCTTGAAACACGATTCTCTTGAAAATGGGTATATTTTTATATTTTCGGTGTTACAGAACCACCCTTTAAACCTGTTTCATTTATAAAAGCTATACAACCGTGGTTGTGAACCAAATTTCATCTGTTTTAAAAATTCAGTAATAATAGGTCGTGACAGACGGACTGATACGCACCAGAATGAACTCTGACAATGGCATTTCCTCCACAAAAACATATTATGGTCAGTTTCCAAATAACTCTCTTTGACTGCTGTATGTTGGAACTCAGGAGAGTCGATGTACTTTTTCTTATAAAACATCTCCAATGTAATTTTTAGTTGAAATTATGTACACCATAAAATACAACGTTAAATATTTTAAAATTATTTTTATTTTATCATTTGTACTATAGACAAAAACAAAGAACAGTAGTTTAGTAAACATTCTTTTATTTGTAAAAACAATTTCAGCGTCTTCTGTCTTTCCGTTGTTTGGTTGCCTTAAAATATATTTTCTCTAAGCAATAAGATGGCGTATTTTAAATATACTTTGTATATAATCTGTATGTATGTTTCTAAGTAAGGAGGGTGATCAATGATTGATCCGCAAGTCTTAAAAATAAACAGTAATATCGTACTTAACAATAATGCATACTAAGCAGATTAATATAATTTCAAACGAAGCAAAAAATTGTACTTCTCAGTAATTGAACGAGCCTATAACAGTCGTGAGCTGAGATGGCCCAGTGGTTTGAACGCGTGGATCTTAACCGATGATTTCGGGTTCAAATCCAGGCAAGCACCGCTCTATATATGTACTTAATTTGTGTTTATAATTCATCTCGGCGATGAAGGAGAACATCATGAGGAAACCTGCATGTGTCTAATTTCATCGAAATTCTGCCACATGTGCAATCCACCAATCCGCACAATACTCATTTACGACTTGTAACGTATCGTAAATGAATATTGATAAATTGTTAAAATAACAAATTAAGCATATGAAATTCAGTATTCTACAAGTATTCAAGCATGGATCACCGGCTCATAATAATACAATACGTACAATTGAAAGTGGCCAAGATGTAGAGTTTATTTTAAGACGAATACACGCGTATCCCATGTTCATCAAATATAATCATAATAGCCTCTTAATACTAAAGTTTCTTACATAAACTTTAGCACGTAAACCAAGATTTCAATTCACCTGGACCCTTTAAGTTCGAGGACTTTATATTACAGGGCTTAATATTAATTGCTTTGTTCTAAAGTGTAAATTTAGTTGCTTTTCAAAACATTATTTCTAACAAATCAACTGTACTACACTATACTGTTTTGAAAGTAAATAAAGTTTTACTAAGTTAAGTTACAGCCTGTAAATTACCCACTGCTGGGCTAAGACCTCCACTCCCATTAAGGAGAGGGTTTTGGAAAATATACCACCACGCTGTTCCAATGTGGGTTGATCGAATGCACATGTGGCTGAATTTCGATGAAATAAGACACATGCAGGTTTCCTCACGATGTCTTCCTTCACCGCCGAGCACGAGATGAATTATAAACACAAATTAAGCACATATATATGGTGGTGCTTGCCTGGGTTTGAAGTCGAAATCATCGGTTAAGATGCACGCGTTCTTACCACTGGGCCGTCCCAGCTCTAGCTATTTTATTTACTTATGATTATGATTACAGATTGAATACCATAAGTAGTATTTACAATGACTTCGATTTTTTAAATAAATAAATATTTGACAACATCACATACATTACTCTGATCCCAATGTAAGTAGCTAAAGCACTTGTGTTATGGAAAATCAGAAGAAACGACGGTTCCACAATCATCCAGACCCAAGACATCACAGAAAACGAATATACTTTTTTTACTCGGCCAGGAATCGAACACGGAACTCGGAGTGACGTACCCATGAAAACCGCTGTACACACTACTCGTCCACGGAAGTCGTCATAAACGATTTCAATCACAACCATAACCAGGTCACCTTAATTGAATAGCAACACTCTATCAGATAATCAGGCAAGAAATAAACGGAATCACAAACTCTTCACTGAAATACATAACGTGGTAATGATAAAATGACGGAAATTCTGTCAAATTTGTCTCTACATTGGAGTATGGTGATTGAATAAGCACCAGACTTCATTTCTAAGCACTCCTCTAGAAATGAAGTCTGGCGCTCACCGGCAGCACTTATTTGTAATATCTTATCTAAGATCAGTTCTACTCAAGCACTATGTAATGCTCGGCTGAACTAGGAGAATGCTACCTGCGAAACATTCTAAAAGGGAATAGAAGGCTTTACAGTTGGATATTGCCGGAATGTTTCTTGTACTGAAAGTCTCAACAGATATTGTTTTATTATTATTATTTAGTTATAAATTTCTAGAACAACAGTTAGCTTTACAGATAGTTTAAATTGCTATGGTCCGAATCGATTTCAGCTACACCGACATTTTTAGGGAACAAGTGGACTGACTGACTTTTCGCAATCTCATAAAGTAATGGAACGGCAAATTCGATACGACCTGAAAAAGTTCAGGTGCAGGTCTAACAGTTCCACGATCTTTCCAAGGGAAGAGTGAGCAAACACCGCTATCTTGCATTCCATTCCTAATTATTATGAAAAATTCTCGAAAAAAAGTCTCATAATTCATATAGGCCAGAATATCTACTGCCTTAAAACAAGCTACTTAACTAACGCTACATACATAGATGTGGTTAAAATAACAATGCAAACTTCTTTTTAAATAAACTTACTAATTTTTAGACCTACTTATATTATTTAAAACCTAAATCAAAATAAAAAGAACTTAATAGAAAAGTCGTTTTTATAAATTATAAACTTAAGCTGTATTTCTGATAAACAAAGTTCATTAAACTAACTTGACATTTCAAAAGAGTTATTACTAAATGTATTCGATTATATCAGAATCTTAGAATTATGAAGGAAGTTTAATCAACTTAATAAGAGACAGAGTGACAGCAATTACACGAAGTAAAATAAATTTCTATTTTAAAACGGACACTTCACTTTTTCACTTGCAATCTTAATTATCCAACCGTCGGTTTTTTTTATTAAAATTATATTCCAGACAAGAATTATCTTTATTCATTTACATTATTATACTGGTATAGACTATGGTCACTGATTACTTATGTGCACATTTGTGCATCTCTTAATAATACCTTAAAAATTCACAGTTTGTTATAAATTAAGTAATTATATAAAGTTACAACAGTTGAATCAGGATTTCCTTGAAATGATTCCCAGCGGCATGAAGTGTATTTTTATGTTTCGCTTTTAAGGGTCAGTGAGCCAGTGTTATTACAAATTCAAGATTTTACCAGAGTTGGCGATGATTCTTGCAGTTCCAATCTATATGAGCAAAGAGTGGTACTAACTAATCTGTTACCATTAAGTGGCTCATTTTGTTTTCCTTTTAAATTACATAAATTACGAAATTTAAAGTACATATACTCATTCATTAAATACCCGGCAGAGCTGGTCACACATTGCTGTGGCTACGTTACACGTTGCATTAAAATTTTGTATGTAATGTTAGCACAAAAACCTTGTCCGAATCACGCTGACTATGACGATACAAATTCATGTCAAAATATTCATTTATTTGAGCGTGATGAGCATTCAATAAAACCGACACTTTTATAGATATACCTACATAGATTAAAAATGTATTAAAGATATATTTTTACAAAAAGAGCCGAGATGGCCCAGTTTAGAAGGCGCATATCTTAACCGATGATTGCGGGTTCAAACCCACACTAAATAGTAATTTGTGTTTATAATCCATCTCGAGCTCGGCGATGATGGAAAACATCGTGAGGAAACCTATGTGTCTAACTTCAACGAAATTCTGCCACATGTGAATCTACCAACCCGCATTGAAGCAGCGTGGTGGAATATGAATCAAACTGTTTCCTCAAAGGGAGAGGAGGCCTTAGCCCACCAGTGGGAAACTTACAGGCTGTTGTTGTCTTACCAAAATAAAAATAATAACATCAAGTTAAAAAATACATTCCATAAACTGCAACTTTCTGTTCTTTCCTTGCCAATGAATTATTCCAAGTCACAATTTTAAATCATTTATTCAAGCTCTCAAGGACTTAATTTCTTTGAAAGATTTACACAAACCGGAGATATTTTTAAAATATATTTCGATACTAATGATAACCTTGTATAAAATAAAACCAGAAGATTTAAAATGCACTAATTTCATAATAAGATAAGCCGTGTACTTGCAGAAATGTGAATATTTGTTACTTATGAGTTTAACATTATAACGCTCGTTATTCGCCACCAGGTTTGTATAATGCAGATATATTATACCGTTTTACTCGAAAGATAACATAATATTTATTATAAGATGAAAACCGGCTTCACTCGACATAAATAGAGCTAAACAGTAACAAAGTCGCTTACGGATATCTGACCCTATGTATGCTTAGATCTTTGAAATTACGCAACGGATTTTGATGCGATTTTTTTTAAAAGATAGAGTGTTTCAAGAGGTAGGCTCTTGTATATAATACATGGACAATATAGTAAAGAAATACTGATAGTTTTAGAGGTTTCTAATGTGATGTTGTAAATAAACAATTTCTGTAGTATAGGTAGTATTAGTATCATTGCACCCGTGCGAATTCGGGGCGGGTCGCTAGTGGGTATAACATATATATTATTTATAAACATGAATCAATAATTACTTTTTTTATGTGATAGGTGGCAAAAGAGCAGGAGGCTCACCTGATGGAAAGTGACTACCACCGCCCATTTACATCTGCAACACCAGGGGGCTTGCAAGTGCGTTGCCGGCCTTTGAGGATCCCATGTCGTATCGGTTAGGAAAAGCGCCGACGAAAGTTGGTTTCACAAGTGGTTGTGAAAATGTTTGTGGATAAGTTTCCATCTAGTCTACCGCAATCCTGCAAGAATAATAATTTAAAACAAACTTTCTCAACGCACCCTTAAACATCAAACATGGCCGCCCGTTGAACTGTCATTGAATCTTATGGATTTAATATCGAAATATCTCGATTATACGATTTTTTTGGATATGAATGGATGGATTGTCTTATCATAAAACATCCCTTTCTTCATAGATGTTTTTTAAAAGCTTTATTACGATATTATTAAATCTTGCTACTGAATTTGTACCATTTCAGGCTTAAACTGGCTAAATGGCTGAAAATGCAAAGTTGTATTCCGTTATTTTGTTTTAAAAACGAAATTAATTAAACAATTATTTTCGCGTGTCCGATATTATATCATGTACCTTTCAGAACAAAGTGTGTGTAGTTTGTCCATCACTATTAAAATGATTATATTAAATTTTACTATTCCACAAGATGTTTTCTGGGACGAAAATAAACGTTATTTTAGTAGATGAAACCTAAAGAGCCCTTTCTGACATTAATTATAACCTAAAAGTCCACATCCAGAAGTTATATTAATTACATTTTTGTAACTTTCCATGTACATACAATTTCATATAGTGTAACTTGATGTATAAGACAGATGAAACGAAACAATACATTATTACAAAAATCCTGTGGTAACGACGACCGCAAAATTCAAATTCGAAGTCATTTACAATGTGAGGTATTTTTAGGTAACGCGCACTGGTAACTTTTGTCACGGTGACTGTTTCGTCACTCTTGTCAAATCCGTGAATCTGTACAGATGCAGACACAAATGTCACCCAATTGTCACGTCGTAAAGTGCGCGCTCCTCCTCCATTGACTCGACAAGAGTGACGAAACAGTCACCGTGACAAAAGTTACCTGTGCGCGCTAGTTCTTAATAGTTGATTGATAACATCTTAATTCTGTTTGAGCGCATAAGTCAAAACCATAACATTTATATCAGCCAATGAAAGTTCATGAAGTGATTAATTATTGTCTTACCAGATAAGTCAGATTTTATACGGGCTTGTTGAATGAAAATCTATAAAATATCTTGCGATTCGAGGATGGAGTCAACTCTTAGCTAACTTATCAGGAAAGAAGTTTTAGTCTAAAGTTTTATAAGCTGTTACTTTTCTCATCATAAAAATATATTTAATATATTTAGTAAGAATTATTTCATTAAATCCTTAAATACATAGGTTCCCTTGGAACGAGGACGGGCCCTTGTGTAAGATGCTACGTGCGTTGACACGCTGGCCCCGTCTCATATCCGAGAAACAATGTTAAGAGCCGGTGCCACTGCGGGAAAAACTGAAGCAAAAAATTGATTCAAAATTCTTCTTGTCTTATATCATATTGCTGTTTACTCTCATCTGCTGTTGAAACACGGCCCTTGGTAGTAGTGTAAAAAGCTTCATTAAAAGTATAGCACCTCGTCTTATATCGCCTCTACTGATGACAGGAAGGCTGGTTCATTTTTACCATCATTCCACGTTATCAAGATTTATGTAGTACCTTATAGTTAATAAGGAGTTCTTATCGTTGATTATTGTCTGTGTAGTGTCTAAACTTTCACTGTCATTGGAACAGACTGTAATAGCATATGTTCAACAATTAGTAGGACTTTAATGAGTAATTTGACCCAGATACAATGATATTGAATTTCTTCAATACAATATTTTGTAAATAAATAAAAAATAAGATATGGTATTTAAAACCTTTCTGCGATTTCGTAGAAAATTTCTGTATGAGTAATGAGATTTATTTGCAATGTTTTCGAAGTAATATAATGAATTGTTATTATAACATATTTCATTGAAATGTGACTTACTGAGGCACGACAATAATATCTTATGAAGGAGTTCTGTCACGGTTTCCAATTCTTAAATTTATTATTGCTTTAAAATTATCGTTTACACAATGAACCAGTTATTTTAGAGATTTTTATCATCATCATCAATTTGCACGAACTGTATTAGTGTCACCATCATCATCATCATATCAGCCGTAAGACGTTCACTGCTGAAGATAGGCTCTCTCTTTCTCTCAATGAATTGGCCAGTAAATTATCTTAATTATTATAAGTGCCAAAACACTCAAATAATTGATGATTTGGTGATTTTTTAATACTTGGTGATCCGTAACCGGTGTTTAGTGATATCTCATGATCGATATTGAAGGAAAATATATTGAAGAAATATGGGCTATACCTATTTGGCATGAAATTATTTTAGATGTGTATCCACCGATCTCACATTGAAACAAAGCATGTTTGAATAAGCCTTCTTCTCAAGAGGAAAGGAGGCCGTAGTTCAGTAGTGGGCCACTAATCAGATGTCTCTAAAAATTTCAGTATGGTAAAAACAATCATTTGAAATATTACACTCAAAACTGTAAGATGTTATCTCCCTTCGTGCCTCTAAAAAACCTTAATAATTATCCATCCATACAAATAGACAATTTGAAAATAACTATAAAGTGGGCAGTACCCATACGAATTTTGCATAGCGCATTGCCGTACAAACTCAAATACGAGTATAATCCTACCAATTCAAAATGCTATCTTATTCTAATTTAAAGATTTGAAGACAAGACCTTTTTAATTAAATACCATTTTCTGATATTTGATCATCTAACCTTATATAAGGCAAACATAAGAAATACAAATTACAAGTATTAATTTTAATTATAACAAAAATATTTTTTATCCTCATACAAATTCCACCGTTATCCTGAGGCGTACTCGAACGCAGGTGTCCTTCGCGTTAAAAGCTATTGTAATAAGATGAGTGAAATATTTGCAACATTGTCTTATGTTAACACATTTCAACATAATACAACCCTTATTTCTTTTACCGTAAGAACTAGAATACATTAATAGCATTCGACGTAACTCATTATCTAAAACATGTCTTTTTCAGGTAATATTTTTCTTCAGGTAGAAAACAAATTCTCATGACATTTCCAAGTATTTCTTGTGTAAATATACTTTGGAAAGGAAATTAAGCGATAAGGAAACCTTGATCGAACGCAAATGATGTTTATGACTTCGCACAATTTTAACATGAAACGTGCAAATTTATTTTCTTTTAATACAAGCCCATGTCTTTTGACGATTGATGGTATATAATTCTTTCTGCTTTTAAAGTACTTTTTCACGCACGAACTTTACTGGCAGTTCCCGTAGATAGTAAAATACGTACTTATATTTTATGTGAGATTGGTTCTCAATCGCGGCTTTTCTCGTGTCTTAAATCGGTCAACAACAACAGCCTGGGCAACAATTTCCCACGGCTGGGCACATACACACGTGGTAGAATTTCTATGAAATTAGGCACATGCAATTTTCCTCACGATGTTATTCCTTCACCGCCGCGTACGAGATGTATTATAAACACAAATTGAGCATAGTAATATTCATTGGTACTTGCCTGGGTTTGAACCCGCAATCATCGGTTAAAATGCACGCGTTCTAACCACTGGGCCATCTCGCCTTGAGTTAGTCGTTAGGTATTAATCAAAATACTGGTTCGTGAAACGACCGAGAGTAATAACTTACACTGTCCGAAATACGGCTAGGGCTCTGGGGTACAGTCAGAGGAAGCCAGCCTGCTGCAGCGCTGCCGCGTGGGTAAGTGAAAGGGAAGCAAGACAGTCTGGCGACATCTTACCATAAGACCTACCATAAGAAATAATAGCCTAAAAATATCCATTCACGGAGTTCAAACTTGTTTTATATTAAACTAGCAACCCGCCCCGGCTTCGCACGGGTGCAATACTGATACTAAATATATATATAGAGAGGGAGAGAATTTGTTCATATTAGAAATTTTTAAAATTATCAGTGTTTCTTTACTATATTGTCCATGTATTATATACAAAAAAACCCTCTCGAATCACTCTATCAATTAAAACAACGCATCAAAATCCTTTGCATAACTTTAAAGATCTAAGCATATATAGGTACAGACAGCGGTAAGCGACATTGTTTTATACTATGTGATGATGATGATTAAATCATCTTTATTTCAATTGTTTCGGACGTGAAAGAGCAACACACAGACCGATAGAATAACCTTATAAAAAGAAAAAGTCGATATGACAGTTGTCATGTTATATTTAATTAACAAACACTAAAAATATTAATCTTAATTTGTCTACAAACCTAATTTCCCTTAATTTACTTACGGTTAATTTATTCTAATTTATTATAATAACACCAGTATCTTAAACTTAGTTCCCTGAACACACTTATAATCCTTGGTTTGGATGTTAACAAACTAATTTCACCCTCGGGTCCTTTCACACTGTTCTATTCCCGAAAGCCTGGAGGATATCCTCTTATAACACATATATTAATTTGGATTCCTTTGTTGATAAAATTTGAAACAAAATAAACCAACTCAAGGACTTATTATATAAATTATTCCTTAATCAAGGCGTTTCCATTTTATTTAAAGAATACCAAGCATTGCCCCAAATTGATTTAGGAATTACTAATATTCCCGTATCAATACCGGTGGAAACGACTATAGCCCAAGCCGTCAGGATTGATCCTTCGACTTTTTACATAAGGGTATTCGTAAACCATTCCACTATTGCCGCTGAACTATACATAACTGACGCAAGTTTTAGCTTCAATTAATTAATTTGATTCGAATGTTCAAATATATGAATAGTCCCATTTGGTGGTAAGGCTTTGTGCGAGCTCGTCAGAGTCCATACTTAAATGGACGGAACAAACAGCAACACATCGCATTGTTGTGTTATTTTAAATATTCTCAAATGTTTAATAAGAGCAACTAATGAGTATCTTGCCTGTTCTTCTTGATAGAATCTACATTCTGCACCTCTGATAGCTATACTTTTAAAACGGTTCTGTAAACTAAATAATTTATAAACTTCAAAATTAGAAACAGCTATTAAACTATAAATAAAAAATATATATCAATGAAACCACTAGACCGATTTTAATGAAACTTACACTTTTTCCTGATAATAAAAAATAAGTGTACCTAACTTAGAAATATGGTCATCCCATTCTTAAATTTAGTTTTCAAGATTTTAATAAGATTTTAATTCGTTACACGAAGTTGAGAAACGTGCTTGAAAGCCTGAATGGATCATCATACTCAAATATAATCAAATTCTAACAATGTTACATACATACATATCGAACTGAAAACTTCCTTTGTTTGAAAGATTCAAGAGCAAGCAGCAATTTCTGCTTGAATCTATAGTAATATTATAAATGTAAAAGTAACTCTGTCTATCTGTCTGTCTGCATCTCTTTCACTATCAAACTACTGCAACGAATTTGATTAAATTTCGTATGAAGCAAAGTTGAACTCCAAGGATGGCCACAGGCTCTTATTTTGCCTAACATATAACACCAATCCCTAAAACACAAATAAAATCGCGAGCGACAACTAGTATGCTTTTATTTTGAAAAACGTAGTCGATTTGTATGTAATAAAATTATAATAGAATGTTTCGTTTTTAAACTATTTTCGGCCTTAGATTTAAGGTTGTACATCAATACACTCTTGATGGTTGAATTATTGATGAGTTGATAACAACACAGACGGACTATACGAAGCCGTATTCCTCATTAATTTATAATTTGAAAGAATCTTTACCTCTTTCACACCAAACTAAAACTCTTGAACTTGTAACGGACTATACTATATACATGAGAATGAATGTGATTGATTTAATACATTTTTTTTTAAAGTATGTTGTAGAGCAACTATCCGGGTTCAATATAAGTCGTCGGTGAACCATATAAAGCACGTATTAAAATGTAATCAAAATTGGTCGCGTTGTTTTGGAGATATTAAAAACATGCATACATACATACATACACACATAAATACATATACGGAAACATAAAAACATACATAGAGATTACATTGCATAGTAATTGAATACATATACATGTAATAAATAAGGATGATAAAAGGAATGGCATTATAATAAACATACTTTTTTTTAATATACATTATTGTGGATAACGTTCGTGTAATAAATAATATGTTTCATGTATTGATTTTAACGTTAGACCGCGCCGAATGTCATACTCATCGCCAGGCATATATAGGGGCTATGATGCCCAGCGACTCGGTGCAATTTGAACGCGCGGAGCGACGCGCTCGCTGCACCGGCCGCGTGCAATATAGTGGCTATGATGCCCAGCGACTCGGTGCAATTTGAACGCGCGGAGCGACGCGCTCGCTGCACCGGCCGCGTGCAATAATACAAATTATTATTACAAATGACGGTATGGCAGGCCGTCATATAAATGAATGTTCTCAATGAAACATCATATATATTATATAAAATTTAATAATGATATCAATATGATATAAAACGGTTTGATGGTGGCCGTATTGAAAATATTTAATTGCAAATACGTATGTACGGGGCGATACATACTGATGTCAGAGGTTTACCTCAATGACTATTAATTATGGAATATACTATATTGAAGAGTTTACTCTTCTTGTAAAACTGTGTCGATCGACGGACGCAAGTTCGTAAAGCGGTCGTTCTAAGAAATCTATAAATATTATCAGTAAACAAGTTTGCATACAAGCATTGTTTTGGTACGATCACAGGTTTGCTGTGATGATTGACGAACATAAGTTCGTGTAACAAATAAAATCTAAACTCTTCATGTAAAACTGTGTCGATCGACGGACGCAAGTTCGTAAAGCGGTCGTTCTAAGAAATCTATAAATATTATCAGTAAACAAGTTTGCATACAAGCATTGTTTTGGTACGATCACAGGTTTGCTGTGATGATTGACGAACATAAGTTCGTGTAACAATTAAAATCTAAACTCTTCTTGTAAAACTGTGTCGATCGACGGACGCAAGTTCGTAAAGCGGTCGTTCTAAGAAATCTATAAATATTATCAGTAAACAAGTTTGCATACAAGCATTGTTTTGGTACGATCACAGGTTTGCTGTGATGATTGACGAACATAAGTTCGTGTAACAATTAAAATCTAAACTCTTCTTGTAAAACTGTGTCGATCGACGGACGCAAGTTCGTAAAGCGGTCGTTCTAAGAAATCTATAAATATTGTCAGTAAACAGATTGCATACAAGCATTGTTTTGGTACGATCACAGGTTTGCTGTGATGATTGACGAACATAAGTTCGTGTAACAATTAAAATCTAAACTCTTCAATGTAAAACTGTGTCGATCGACGGACGCAAGTTCGTAAAGCGGTCGTTTTAAAAAACTCTATAAATATTATCAGACATATGCATAAAAGCATACTTATTGGTACGATCACAAAGACGATGATCTATTTGTTTTAAGATTATTATTGTTTAATAACAAAACCTTTATAATATATTTGTATTGTGCACATGCATAATGATCGCGCACGAATACTGTACTGCATATACTCTGGTGGATTCTTGATGATTCGACGCTTGGTTTGAGACTGTGCGGCTTGATCGCTGCATTAGTGTCCCTCGTGGCGATGTCGTCTTGAATTTGCTTCGGTGATACAGTTGCGGGGTTTGAGGTTACTGTATAACGTCTTCGGCGATACGGTAGTGTCCCCCCTTCTGTTGCCGAGGTGGCTGCCTATGTGAGATGGTTTCGGGGTTCGAGGTTACTGTATAACGATATGGTAATATCCCTCACTCTGTCTTACTGGGTTGCTAGAGTAGTGTATGTACTATGTGGTACTGAGCTATGGCTGGTTGACGTTACGATGGCGTTGTTGATGTCTTTCATCAATCGGTAGTACCAGTATCACGACCGAATGCTGCAGGGCGTTGCGGAGGCTGTAATAAGCTGAAGTGATACGTTCATGCAGTGACGGGCTCAAATAATGGATTTCATCCAGGCTGCAATAACTATATACACAATCATGGCGCACTAATCGTTTTATACGAGAAGTGTCGTTTGTAGCAAAATGTTCGTCCTTTTAGGGACGCCCCTTTAGTTTAGTGTTAAGAATATCATACGAGACATGAAGTAGGACACCTAATTTAGTTATAAGTCTGCATATCACATTGAAATTGATTATCACATGCAATTAATGATCTGTGCTTTGTGCTGGTTTGGGTAAACTAGTATCGGGTGTGTGCCTGTTGTAGGTTGAAGTTAAGTTTTATATCCACTTTAGGTTTAAGTAAAACGAAATATGTGAAGCGTATAATAGGTTTATAAGCTAGTTAAGGAAACGTACGGTTTAGATATAAGTCTTAGTTTTAAGTTTTAGTTATAAGAGAGTACGGCGATAACGATCACACAACTATACGGTTATGATGTATATTCATACTTTATAATCTACTACGGTAGAAAATATAACAAATTGTGTTATATTCACTCGTATGATTCCTACGCGGTAATCTATGAGTTTCATCGAATTTTATTCCACTATGTTTGGAATTATTACGTATTATATATATACGATATAACAACACTCTGCGTTAGTGGATATTTGAACGAAATACGTATTCCTTACATTAGGCCGCCTGACAGTGCGCTTGAACTGGTATGAGAGACAGTGATTTGATGCTGTGATAATCCAGGGTTGAACCCATGGCTACAGTTTTCCTCAGCGATAACTGGTTTACTATTTATGAGACTTTGATCCTCACATTGATTATTATTTTTGTGGCATTGGCTACTCTTTATACACCTCAGTTACGACTGTGAAAACTACCGAACCACGGTTTAGTTTATAAGTAAGACTATGAGTCTTCTATACACCTCAGCTACGGCTGTGATATCTGCTGGACTACGGTCTAGTTTATTAATAAGACAATAATATTTTATACACCGCAGTTACGACTGTGAAAACTACCGAACCACGGTTTAGTTTATTAGTAAGACTATGAGTCTCCTATACACCTCAGCTACGGCTGTGATATCTGCTGGACTACGGTCTAGTTTATTAATAAGACAATAATATTTTATACACCGCAGTTACGACTGTGCAAACTACCGAACCACGGTTTAGTTTATTAGTAAGACTATGAGTCTTCTATACACCTCAGCTACGTCTATGATACCTGTTGGACTTTAGTTCCACTTTATACGTATATTATTTTACAAAGTGTGTGCGCACTATAAAAGTGCACGTCCCATGTTCGAGGAAGGTTCGCCGATCAATGGTTGGAATCTACTGTTGATGGCGGGCGCGGGGCCAATTCAACCTCCCCCCCACTTTTATATTTTTCAAAATTAGTTAAATATAAAATGATGGGTTGGAGCGACATCCTTCAGCTACTCGTAAGAGGTGCTAAAGGAAATGGGACCGGAATCTCATACATCTGATTATTTATTATTTTTTTTTAATTAAACAAATTATTATTATAACACGTATTTAAATGATTAACCTAGTTTTATTTGACTCCGCTATAGTCGATTGAGCATGTGATCTCTGACGCTCTAAAAGAACACGGTTATTACGCATACATAACGTATATTGGGTCCAAACCATCTAGACGAAATCACGAGCCAAAACGCAATTTAAAATAAAAACGTAAAATTATATATTAATACTTTAGGTAGGGATTAGTTACAATTTGGTGCCGTGACCAGGATGGTCAAAACGGCTTATACTTCATTTTAAGAGTGGGCGAAAGCCTACAATTTGTTGTCCGTGAATTGGAAAGAGTCTAAAGAGATTGATATGTTCAAACAGGCTTTATAACCTTTACAGTCTGGGGGTTGTAAAGTTTAAGGAGTCTGGGGGGTTGAACGAACTTTTCTTTTGTTTTAGGTACATATCGATTTTAAAGTGTAATCATAAAAATAAGGATCATAACTAACAATTGAAACTTATTGTGTATAGTGACAATTGTAGGACCAGAAGAATTGATAAAAGTGCAAAAATTTTATACTGACGTTATTGAAATAACAATAAATTATTATTTAACTTTCTGGTTTAGTTAAGCTATTAAGATGGTAAGAAAAAGAAATAGACAAAATGACAATAATGATATCAATCAACCGCTTGCGAAACGTCGCAATCAAACCCAGAGAAGTGCAAATGATCGCAATATAGAGACAATAGAACCCACACAAAGCAGCAATGCTAGAAGCATACAACCTTCCGTTGCAAGACGACAAAAACTTATGACATTGTACAAGATAATGAAACGGTCAACACGTGTGATGGAGATGAAAATCAATCAGTTAGAAAGGGAATTACAGCAAAGAAATGACAGAACTGTAGAGTCGCAGCAACCGGCGTCCTCTTCAAATATAGAAGTTGAAAATACCGCTTACAATATTTTAAATATAGCAACAGAAAAACCAAAATTCGATAAAAATAAAAATCATCCCGTCACATTTTTAGAAGACTTAACCGCATATCTCAGAAAAATTCCAAGTAAAGGCAAGGAATTGGATTTAGTGTATGAATGTTTGCAAGGAGAAACGAGAGATTGGGCGAGACTATACTCTCCTCGATGGAAGACACTAGATGATTTCAAAACTGACTTTCTTCAAACTTATTGGGGAGAGTCAGAACAAAATAAAATAAGAAGGGACATTGTATGTGCAAAATGGAATAAGGCACAACACCCCACCATGCTAAGTCACTTTTTAAGCTTAACTAGCCAAGTCCGAATGTTGTCTTTCACCATACCAGAAGAACAATTAGTTTCAGACATGATTAGGCATTATCCGAGACATATACAACAAATGTGGGCAATGTCTAAAGGAGATACAGTTATCGAATTAACAAATTTTCTGAGAAATCTCGATGACATTAATAAGCAAGATTTAGATTTAACGCCACAAAATTCTAAACCAAAGAATATTAAAGACTTGCATTTCAACAGAGAACGCAATGTCAATCGAAATATTCAAAATTCATATAAAAATTGGCAAAATCCAGATTATAATAAAAATTACCAGCGACAGAACCTTCAAACAAATTTCATTCACAATGACTATACAGACTATGAGTATGATTGCAATAGAGACCATATCCATGCATCTCAGCACAATAATTTAAACTAATTAGGGCTGAACAAAACGACCCCGTCTCAGCTGTAAAAACAGGGGGTAAAGCTTTGTGCATGATGTTAAAAACTGGTTGGATGCCTGGTCAACCACTAGGCAGGAACAGCAAAGGTAGGTAGCTTGTATTGGGCGGCATACTCCGCCCAATACAAGCTGTTGGACAGAGAGATAGAAGTGGATTGGGCTATTATAAGGAAGACATTGAAAATAAGCTAGTTCAACTGTTTATATTAAATTGTAACAAAGAAAAGTATTTTGTGAGACATGAAGTTCTAAATGTTTTTGAGGATCACGAAAATTTAGATTTAAGTGATACGAACATTAGATGTGAAATTCCCATTAAGTTAATTACGTTAGAATTAGATGCATTGCTCGATACGGGTAGTGATATCACTTGCATATCGGAATTGACTTATCTTGAGCTTAAGCATTTTAATTTGCCTATGATGCCAGTCAAAGCAATACAAATTAAGGGTGCAATAGTTACTAGCAGTTCAAAAATACAGCAAATGGTAATGATACCAACCAAGATAGGAAACTTAACTTTAGACATAGGTTACTTAATTGTGCCTAATTTGTCTCGGTCAGTTATATTAGGATTCAACTGGATCAAACGTGGTGAAATAATTTTAGATTTTAGGAAAGAACATATGCAAATAAAGTTAACAAAGAATAATATAGAGTACATTATACCTATCGTAAATCGCAATACATGGGTAAATAAGAATGTAATGACTATTGATCAAGATAATTTCGATAATGTGTTAGATAAAATTAAATTAGGGAAAGATATTTCTTACGATGTTAAACAGAACCTTTTACAAGTGCTTTATAAACATAAAAACGTTTTTACAAAAAAATTAGGACGTTGTAATTGCTATGAGCACGAGATAATAATGACTAATAATAAACCCATTGTGAAAAAATCATATCCTATACCTTACGCTTATAGACAAAAAATGGAAGGAAAACTTAAGGAACTTGAGGAATTAAATATTATTTCTAGGGCTTCAACGCCCTATAGTAGTCCTCTGACTTTCACATTAAAGCGTGACGGAACCATAAGAGTTCTTTTGGATGCTAGGGAAATTAATAAGAATATGACAGCTGAGACTGAAAAACCGCCATTGCAATTAGACGTTTTAAACTCATTTCATGGGTGTAATTATATTACCACAATTGACTTAAATAATGCATATTTTCAAATACCAATTAGCTTGAATAGTAGGAAATATACAGGGTTTTCTTTCAATGGGAAATCATTTGTATACAATGTATTACCACAAGGTCTGAAGACTTCAGTAGGCAGCTTTAGTCGAGCAATGGACAAAGTGCTAGGCCCGGAAGTTCGGGATTTTTGTGTTAATTACCTAGACGACTTAGCCATAATAACCACTGGGACTATAGAAAATCACTTAGACCACATAGACATTGTTTTGTCGAAGTTAGAAAAGGCCGGAATGACATGCAATATAGAGAAATGTGAGTTTCTTTGTGATGAAGTCCAAATGCTTGGCTTTATCATATCAACAAAAGGTATTCGTACGGACCCTGATAAGATATTGGCTATACAACATTTTCCTGTTCCGAAAAAGATTAAGCACTTACGAGCTTTCTTAGGTTTATGTAATTTTTACAGACGCTTTATTCCGAATTACGCATTATGTACCTTACCATTATGTGAGTTGCTTAAGAAAGGTAAAAAATGGTCATGGACAGACAAAGCACAAAAAGCGTTTGAATTGACTAAAAAACAATTTATACAGACTATAGAACTTCAACATCCAGATTTTCAAAAACCGTACTATTTACAAACTGACTCATCTGGAATCGGTTTCGCAGGGGTTTTGTATCAGTTAGGAAATGATGATGAAATTAAAGTTTTGGGTTTCCATAGTAGAGCTCTAAAAGGAGCTGAGTTAAATTGGACGATAACAGAACAAGAATTTTTTGCAGTAATTTCTAACTTAAAAAAATTCGAAACATATTTAAGAGGAAGTAGAGTCATTATAAAAACAGATCACAAAGCATTATTATTCATTAAAAATTGGGATTTATTTAATAGTAGGGTTACAAGGTGGATATTTTATTTAGAACAATTTAATTATAAAATAGAGTACATAACAGGCAAAAGCAACATAGTTGCTGATATTTTATCGAGGTATCCTCCAAACACTCATCAAATACAAGAGGCGAAAAATGAGTTACCGCAGATTTTCTATCTCGGTAAAGACAATAAGTCACTATTATTAAAGCTCAAACAATTGCCTAAACTTCAGAGTGAAGATAATGAAATTAATGAAATTATTAATGGTCAAAATAATCGTTACAAAAATAGAATTATCTTTAAAAACAATATATATTATTATAAAACTAATAAAATTGATGTAGTTTATATGCCAGCTATATTAAGAGAAGAAATAGTTAACCAGGTACACGAAGAGATGGGTCACCAAGGCGCTTATAAAATTATAAAATACATAAGAGACAGAATGTTTTGGAAAAACTTATCTAAGCACGTAAAAGACATAATCAGAAAGTGTCACTTGTGTCAGCTTTCGAAAAGTAATAATATAAAATATGTAGGTCCTTGTCAGTCAATCGTTACGAATGATGTAGGTGAAATAGTCATGGCTGATCTCTATGGTCCCTTACCAGCAGGTACTTTCAGTTATACATTTATTTTAGTTATACAAGATTCCTTTAGTAAGTATATAAAATTATATCCACTTCGAAAGGCTACCGGGCGTTCATGTTTCACAAAAGTTAAACAATTTGATAAAATTTTAAAAATTAAAAGCATTATGACCGATAACGGATCACAATTTATTAGTAGATTATTCAAAAAAGGTCTTGAGGAACTCAACATAAAAACAATCAATACAACTGTACGCAATCCGAGACCAAATACAACGGAAAGAGTTAACAAAGAGTTAGGGAGACTTTTCCGTACATATTGTCACCACAAACATAAGTCGTGGGTTACAATGCTTCCAAAAGTAGAAAATCTTTATAATAATACACATCATGATAGTACAGGTTTTACACCAAATGAAGTGCTGTATGGTAAAAGACCTACTTTATCGATTGACAAGCTATTGCACAGTTCAAAGTCAATTATTGATATCGAGACAGTACGACAACAAGTTCGCTTAAACATTAAAAGATCGAGCGAATCAAGGCAAATTAAATTCAATAAAACACATAAACTTATTCAGTTTCATATAGGAAATTTAGTTAAAATAAGAAGATCGACACGATCAAATGCTCAAAAGAAAGAGATAAGTAAATTCGAATTGTTATACGAGGGACCATACGTAGCCGCAGCCGTCCCTTTTGAAAATGTTTATACATTAATGAATCCAAAAACAAAAGAAATTCGTGGCAATTTTAATGCAATCCATTTATCTAGATATTACATTTAGTACAAAACTGTGCCTTATTATGTTTTAAATAAAACTAAGAAAGTTATACAAAAATATGTTAAATAAGATGTGCTTAGGGCATTTTAAAGATATATTTACGAAAAGAAAAATATGAATAATAATTTTGGAATTAATTATATTTGATTATACTAATATCTTATTAATATTTGAATGAAACAGATTATAATAACTTTAAAAGAAGGCTGATTATTGTAAAATTACGTTATCTATAAATCGTATATGATTGTGATTTACTCAATAAATGTATTAATACTAAAATAGTTGGTCGGGTCGGTGATGGCTCAATTACATCTATTAATCTAAAACAATGAAATTGTAGCGGAGTTGTGTATGATGTTGTAGATGAGGTTTGATTAAAACAAAGTTTCTTCCACTACTAATTTATTTCTCGTAGAAATAATAAACACGAAGATAGGCAGGCACAGCACAGAATAGAAATGAGAAGAAAGAAATATGAAGGTAAGTTTAGATGAAAGAAGGAAGTATGACTTAATACAAAGACTTAAGGTGCAAAATCGTGTAGCAAAATTTAAGCGATAAGCGACGTGCGTTCAGTACGAGATCTAGGATTCGACTGCTTGACGGAAGGCGGCCGAACCGATGCGCATACGTTTCTTTGTTCAAAGTAACGGTAATTTATTTAGAAAAGACATTTCTATTACACGATCGCGCGGCGACTGCCTTCCGACATTACATAAATTATTATATTATATTTTAATTATTTATATGATTTTTAAAGTGTAGATATTTATACTGTGTATAACATGTATATATAATATGTATTTATTATGTAATTTATATAAGTATATAAGTATTATAGTATACATATATAGTATAGTTATATGTACATATGTTATAGTAATATTTGTATTTATGTTACCTTTATTATTTAATGTATGAAAAATATATAAGATATTATATGATTATATGTATAATATTTTATTTATATAAGTTATATAGGTTGTAGGGATCTGGTAAGTGTCGCGTTCGCCACACCACTCCCCTCCAGAGACCGTCCTACGGGCGATAATAATCAGGTATGTGTACTGTTCTGCCCGATCGTGTCCTTTTGTTATTATTTTCCTTATCTTTAATTTTATCATCGTGATTTTTTATTTCAGGTGGAGTAGCAGGAGGAAGAGGTATATCCCTTGGATCGTCGTCGTCGGTAAGCATGTATGCAGGCTTCAGTCTTTCTATTGTTACAGAGGTAGGTTTTCCTCGGACAAGTATTTTGAAGACTTTTTCGTTCCTCGCCAGTACTTCATGTGGGCCAGTATAAGCCAGTTGGAGTGCTCCTCTGTTAGCATCTTCTCTGAGGTACACATGACTAGTCGTTGCAAGATCTTTGAATATGAAGATAGATTTCTTACAGTGCCTGGAAGCTGGTTGCGGTTGAAGGTTCTTCGCAATAATCCGAAGTCGTGCCATAAAATCGGTTATGTCATCAGACTTATTCGTGGATGGTTGAAAAAGTTCTCCAGGTAATCTAAGCGTCTCGCCATATACCATTTCTGCCGAAGATGCTTGAATATCTTCTTTAATTGCATTTCGGATTCCAAGCAACACCAATGGAAGTGATTCTGTCCAATGTGAGTTTTCATGACAAACAATGGCGGCTTTTAATTGGCGGTGAAATCTCTCAACCATGCCATTACATGCAGGGTGATAAGCAGTAGTTTTCTTGTGTTCAAAACCAACCATTTCAGAGAGGTGCTTGAAAAGGGCAGATTCAAATTGTCGTCCTCTGTCAGTGATTATAGCAGTAGGGCATCCAAAGCGTGCTATCCAGCCGGATATCAAGGCCTTAGCTACTGTCTCTGCTGTTATGTCCATAATAGGAATAGCTTCTGGCCATCTCGTGAATCTATCTACGGCTGTAAGACAGTATTTGTAGCCGTTTGAGATTGGCAGTGGTCCTATTAGATCGATATGGACGGTGGTAAATCTGGCACGTGGAAGTTGAAAATTCCCAGGACTGGTTGAAACGTTCCGAGTAGTCTTCGCTCGCTGACAGGCTTGACATTTCTTTGTCCATTCACGGCAATCTTTCCGTACGCCGGGCCATACGAAACGCTGAGCTACAAGTTTAGCAGTGGCATTGGCGCCAGGATGGCTGAGTGAATGTAAGCTTTGGAATACTCTGTAGCGAAACGGTGATGTGACAAAGGGTCTTAGAGTCTGATTTTTGTCATCGCAGTACAGCTGTATTTGCGTTCCAGGAATGATTGTCTTACGTAGATTGAGAGACGATTCTCCTTCTATCAGTCGTTTCAGCTCAAGATCGTCAGCTTGTGACTGTGCTAGCTCTGTCAAGTCTATTGGCTTTGTCAGTTCTTCAATCCTCGATAATGTATCTGCCACGACATTGTCCTTTCCAGATATATGCCGTATATCAGTAGTAAATTGTCCGATATAGTCGAGGTGGCGAAATTGTCGTGGTGAGCATTTATCCTTTCTTGTTGTAAAGGCGTAACATAAAGGTCTGTGATCCGTGAAAACGGTAAAATGCCTTGCTTCTAGCATGTATCGGAAGTAACGGATTCCCTCGTATATCGCAAGTAGCTCCCTGTCGTACGGAGAGTATTTACTTTGCGAAGGACTTAGTTTCCGTGAAAAGAAACCGAGAGGTTGCCAAGCATCATTTTTGTATTGGTGTATAGCAGCTCCTATTGCTTTGTCTGAAGCATCAGTTACGAGCGCGATCTTTGCATTCAAGTCTGGATGAGCTAAGAGTGTTGCGCTGCATAGACTGTTTTTGCATTCTTCGAATGCCTTAAAAACTTCACCCGTGATGTCTACTGGATGTGAGCCTTTGACCTTATCAGTGAGAAGAGAGTGTAGAGGTGCTTGAATTTCCGCGGCACCTGGGATGAATTTGCGGTAAAAATTCAGCATGCCTAAGAATCTTCTTAATTCTCTCACAGTCTTAGGCACAGGAAATTCTTTAATTGCCTCGACTTTGGATTCCAATGGTTTGATGCCATTTGATGAAACGGTATATCCCAAGAAAGACACTTCAGAAACTCCAAAGACGCATTTAGACGCATTTATTACCATCCCATACTCCCGAAGCTTATGAAACAGACTTCGTAAGTGATGTTGATGTGTTTCTTCATCAGGGGAAAATATGAGGAAATCGTCTAGGTATGCGTAGACAAAGTCTAAGCCTCTGGTCATTTCGTCAACAAAACGCTGGAAGGTCTGGCCGGCGTTTCTGAGTCCAAAGGTCATATATGGGAACTCATAAAGACCAAACGGTGTTGTGATGGCCGTCTTTGCAATGTCCTCAGAAAATACTGGAATCTGGTTAAATGCTTTCACGAGGTCGATTTTGGAGAAAACACGACAACCCGATATGTTATGCGTGAAATCGTGAATATTCCGAATCGGATAGCGGTCAGGAATTGTTCTTGCATTAAGCATCCGATAATCACCGCATGGACGCCATCCACTTTCCTTCTTCGGGGCTAGATGCAAAGGTGATGCCCATGGACTCTCTGATGGTCGAGCTGTTCCATTTTTAATCATAGCTGCGAACTCTTCCTTGGCTATGAGCAATTTATCTGGAGCCAAGCGACGTGGCGAGCAAGATACTGGAGGTCCAGGTGTAGTCCTGATATGATGGACCGTGTTATGGTTAACAACCTTCTCGTTTCCTGCAGGACGTGTGATCTCCGGAAATTGACGTAGCAGTATATGGTAGTTTGAATCACCGAGCAATGTCTTCACTGAAGAAATCGTGCTGGATGATGATACTGATTCTGCTGAAGTCGTCAGGGTTGTGGTGCTATCGATGAGACGCTGGTTACGGCAGTCGACTATAAGACCATAATATGACAAGAAGTCGACGCCAATTATAGCCTTAGTGACATCTGCCACTATAAATCGCCATGTGTAGTCTCGACGCAGGCCAAGATTCAGCTCGAGGTGAGCAAAACCATATGTTGAAATAGAAGTCCCATTCGCGGCATAGAGTTGGTAATTGGTCGGAGATCTTCTTTCACGTAGTGCTGTGCGAGGGAAGACGCAGAGATCGCTACCTGTATCAACGAGAAACTGCATCTTCGATTTTCGATCCGTTACGAAAAGGCGACCAGATACGTTATGGCTATCGGATGTCGCCATTACCGATTGCCTTGGTAGTTTTCCGACTTAAAATCGCATGGCTTCACACATTTATTGGCATTCTTTCCGTGTTTATTGTGATACCAACATAATGGAAATTTTCTGTAGTTGGACTGTGATCTCATTTGTACTGTCGGGCTACGTCGTCTTCTTGATCTCGATCTTGGTCTGTGACTGCGAGCAGACAGAGCTTTTACTTGCTTTGTGAGCTCATCTATTTGTTTCGCCATTGAATCAATGGTTGACTGGGGAGCAGATGTTGAAGCGACTTGAGGTGTGCACGGTACCAATTCATGTAAGCTGTCGGCTAAGTCAGCCAAAGCTTGAAGGTCATAAGTTTTCTGAGCCACAATAATTGGTTGAAGAGCAGTAGGCAGACGACTTATCCAAATAGTTTTAATAAAATCGTCTGGAACTGATGGACCTGCTAATCTTTGCAGGTGTCGGAGAAACTGAGATGGTCTCCGATCTCCTAACTCTTCGTGAACAAGTAATTGTTTTACCTCTTTCTCGCGCGAGGCTGACAGACGCTTGATTAATTCAGTTTTAAGTCGTTCGTACTTCCCTGTCTTTGGTGGTGAAATAATTATATCCTTCACTTCTGCTGCGTAACGGTGTTCTAATGTCGAAGTAACGTAATAAAATTTTGTATCGTCGTCAGTGATTCTCGACAACACAAAATTGCCTTCCAGTTGTGAAAACCAAACTGCAGGTTCTTCTGCCCAGAACGGTGGTGGTCGCACTCCGACTCGAAATATGTCGGTCGTGTCGTGAGGTGTAAATGGTCGTCGTGACTCGGCATTTAAGTTCGAGTTACCTTCATTTTGTGGTTCCATTTTATTCCACCAAATAATCTAGTGTTCCTTACTTGAGTTGGTTAATTAATCCTCTTCGTTTTCAGCTTCTTTGTTTTCAGCGGGGTCACCAATGTAGCGGAGTTGTGTATGATGTTGTAGATGAGGTTTGATTAAAACAAAGTTTCTTCCACTACTAATTTATTTCTCGTAGAAATAATAAACACGAAGATAGGCAGGCACAGCACAGAATAGAAATGAGAAGAAAGAAATATGAAGGTAAGTTTAGATGAAAGAAGGAAGTATGACTTAATACAAAGACTTAAGGTGCAAAATCGTGTAGCAAAATTTAAGCGATAAGCGACGTGCGTTCAGTACGAGATCTAGGATTCGACTGCTTGACGGAAGGCGGCCGAACCGATGCGCATACGTTTCTTTGTTCAAAGTAACGGTAATTTATTTAGAAAAGACATTTCTATTACACGATCGCGCGGCGACTGCCTTCCGACATTACATAAATTATTATATTATATTTTAATTATTTATATGATTTTTAAAGTGTAGATATTTATACTGTGTATAACATGTATATATAATATGTATTTATTATGTAATTTATATAAGTATATAAGTATTATAGTATACATATATAGTATAGTTATATGTACATATGTTATAGTAATATTTGTATTTATGTTACCTTTATTATTTAATGTATGAAAAATATATAAGATATTATATGATTATATGTATAATATTTTATTTATATAAGTTATATAGGTTGTAGGGATCTGGTAAGTGTCGCGTTCGCCACAAAATGAATACATAAAATGTTAAATATATTATAAACTAAATAATTCTTATCAAGATACGATTGGAAATATTGTTTTAATTACATAGATTTAGTTGGAGGGGAGATGGGCGGCCATCAACACATACCTTATTTATTTTTTTTTTTTTTACATAAGTGTACATAAAAAATAATATTATATAAGGAGTTAGTTAGTAAATTATATTCCGATAAACTTCATATAATTTAGGGGGTTGGATGTAACGGACTATACTATATACATGAGAATGAATGTGATTGATTTAATACATTTTTTTTTAAAGTATGTTGTAGAGCAACTATCCGGGTTCAATATAAGTCGTCGGTGAACCATATAAAGCACGTATTAAAATGTAATCAAAATTGGTCGCGTTGTTTTGGAGATATTAAAAACATGCATACATACATACATACACACATAAATACATATACGGAAACATAAAAACATACATAGAGATTACATTGCATAGTAATTGAATACATATACATGTAATAAATAAGGATGATAAAAGGAATGGCATTATAATAAACATACTTTTTTTTAATATACATTATTGTGGATAACGTTCGTGTAATAAATAATATGTTTCATGTATTGATTTTAACGTTAGACCGCGCCGAATGTCATACTCATCGCCAGGCATATATAGGGGCTATGATGCCCAGCGACTCGGTGCAATTTGAACGCGCGGAGCGACGCGCTCGCTGCACCGGCCGCGTGCAATATAGTGGCTATGATGCCCAGCGACTCGGTGCAATTTGAACGCGCGGAGCGACGCGCTCGCTGCACCGGCCGCGTGCAATAATACAAATTATTATTACAAATGACGGTATGGCAGGCCGTCATATAAATGAATGTTCTCAATGAAACATCATATATATTATATAAAATTTAATAATGATATCAATATGATATAAAACGGTTTGATGGTGGCCGTATTGAAAATATTTAATTGCAAATACGTATGTACGGGGCGATACATACTGATGTCAGAGGTTTACCTCAATGACTATTAATTATGGAATATACTATATTGAAGAGTTTACTCTTCTTGTAAAACTGTGTCGATCGACGGACGCAAGTTCGTAAAGCGGTCGTTCTAAGAAATCTATAAATATTATCAGTAAACAAGTTTGCATACAAGCATTGTTTTGGTACGATCACAGGTTTGCTGTGATGATTGACGAACATAAGTTCGTGTAACAAATAAAATCTAAACTCTTCATGTAAAACTGTGTCGATCGACGGACGCAAGTTCGTAAAGCGGTCGTTCTAAGAAATCTATAAATATTATCAGTAAACAAGTTTGCATACAAGCATTGTTTTGGTACGATCACAGGTTTGCTGTGATGATTGACGAACATAAGTTCGTGTAACAATTAAAATCTAAACTCTTCTTGTAAAACTGTGTCGATCGACGGACGCAAGTTCGTAAAGCGGTCGTTCTAAGAAATCTATAAATATTATCAGTAAACAAGTTTGCATACAAGCATTGTTTTGGTACGATCACAGGTTTGCTGTGATGATTGACGAACATAAGTTCGTGTAACAATTAAAATCTAAACTCTTCTTGTAAAACTGTGTCGATCGACGGACGCAAGTTCGTAAAGCGGTCGTTCTAAGAAATCTATAAATATTGTCAGTAAACAGATTGCATACAAGCATTGTTTTGGTACGATCACAGGTTTGCTGTGATGATTGACGAACATAAGTTCGTGTAACAATTAAAATCTAAACTCTTCAATGTAAAACTGTGTCGATCGACGGACGCAAGTTCGTAAAGCGGTCGTTTTAAAAAACTCTATAAATATTATCAGACATATGCATAAAAGCATACTTATTGGTACGATCACAAAGACGATGATCTATTTGTTTTAAGATTATTATTGTTTAATAACAAAACCTTTATAATATATTTGTATTGTGCACATGCATAATGATCGCGCACGAATACTGTACTGCATATACTCTGGTGGATTCTTGATGATTCGACGCTTGGTTTGAGACTGTGCGGCTTGATCGCTGCATTAGTGTCCCTCGTGGCGATGTCGTCTTGAATTTGCTTCGGTGATACAGTTGCGGGGTTTGAGGTTACTGTATAACGTCTTCGGCGATACGGTAGTGTCCCCCCTTCTGTTGCCGAGGTGGCTGCCTATGTGAGATGGTTTCGGGGTTCGAGGTTACTGTATAACGATATGGTAATATCCCTCACTCTGTCTTACTGGGTTGCTAGAGTAGTGTATGTACTATGTGGTACTGAGCTATGGCTGGTTGACGTTACGATGGCGTTGTTGATGTCTTTCATCAATCGGTAGTACCAGTATCACGACCGAATGCTGCAGGGCGTTGCGGAGGCTGTAATAAGCTGAAGTGATACGTTCATGCAGTGACGGGCTCAAATAATGGATTTCATCCAGGCTGCAATAACTATATACACAATCATGGCGCACTAATCGTTTTATACGAGAAGTGTCGTTTGTAGCAAAATGTTCGTCCTTTTAGGGACGCCCCTTTAGTTTAGTGTTAAGAATATCATACGAGACATGAAGTAGGACACCTAATTTAGTTATAAGTCTGCATATCACATTGAAATTGATTATCACATGCAATTAATGATCTGTGCTTTGTGCTGGTTTGGGTAAACTAGTATCGGGTGTGTGCCTGTTGTAGGTTGAAGTTAAGTTTTATATCCACTTTAGGTTTAAGTAAAACGAAATATGTGAAGCGTATAATAGGTTTATAAGCTAGTTAAGGAAACGTACGGTTTAGATATAAGTCTTAGTTTTAAGTTTTAGTTATAAGAGAGTACGGCGATAACGATCACACAACTATACGGTTATGATGTATATTCATACTTTATAATCTACTACGGTAGAAAATATAACAAATTGTGTTATATTCACTCGTATGATTCCTACGCGGTAATCTATGAGTTTCATCGAATTTTATTCCACTATGTTTGGAATTATTACGTATTATATATATACGATATAACAACACTCTGCGTTAGTGGATATTTGAACGAAATACGTATTCCTTACATTAGGCCGCCTGACAGTGCGCTTGAACTGGTATGAGAGACAGTGATTTGATGCTGTGATAATCCAGGGTTGAACCCATGGCTACAGTTTTCCTCAGCGATAACTGGTTTACTATTTATGAGACTTTGATCCTCACATTGATTATTATTTTTGTGGCATTGGCTACTCTTTATACACCTCAGTTACGACTGTGAAAACTACCGAACCACGGTTTAGTTTATAAGTAAGACTATGAGTCTTCTATACACCTCAGCTACGGCTGTGATATCTGCTGGACTACGGTCTAGTTTATTAATAAGACAATAATATTTTATACACCGCAGTTACGACTGTGAAAACTACCGAACCACGGTTTAGTTTATTAGTAAGACTATGAGTCTCCTATACACCTCAGCTACGGCTGTGATATCTGCTGGACTACGGTCTAGTTTATTAATAAGACAATAATATTTTAAACACCGCAGTTACGACTGTGCAAACTACCGAACCACGGTTTAGTTTATTAGTAAGACTATGAGTCTTCTATACACCTCAGCTACGTCTATGATACCTGTTGGACTTTAGTTCCACTTTATACGTATATTATTTTACAAAGTGTGTGCGCACTATAAAAGTGCACGTCCCATGTTCGAGGAAGGTTCGCCGATCAATGGTTGGAATCTACTGTTGATGGCGGGCGCGGGGCCAATTCAACCTCCCCCCCACTTTTATATTTTTCAAAATTAGTTAAATATAAAATGATGGGTTGGAGCGACATCCTTCAGCTACTCGTAAGAGGTGCTAAAGGAAATGGGACCGGAATCTCATACATCTGATTATTTATTATTTTTTTTTAATTAAACAAATTATTATTATAACACGTATTTAAATGATTAACCTAGTTTTATTTGACTCCGCTATAGTCGATTGAGCATGTGATCTCTGACGCTCTAAAAGAACACGGTTATTACGCATACATAACGTATATTGGGTCCAAACCATCTAGACGAAATCACGAGCCAAAACGCAATTTAAAATAAAAACGTAAAATTATATATTAATACTTTAGGTAGGGATTAGTTACAAACTAACTTTAACGAAATATGGGTTAAATTTTTAAGTCCTTATAACGTGTTTTACATTTTATAGCAACTTTGAAAGTGGAACTATAAAACTGGTTATCGCTGACAAACTTTGCTATATAAATATATGGTAATTATCTAAACTACAAGTAACTACTTAAGTCATGTCCGTACTAAAAAGTTGGCGGACAAAATCACTATTAACTTCAAAATACATCTATATTTATACATATTATACAATAGAAGTGTCTGTTTATAATATTAAAATAACTACTTTTTACTAAATGCATATGTGTGTACATATGTATACATAGTTAATTTCAGTCCGTCTGACTGTCTCTCAATTTATTTTGGCTAATCTCTGGAACGGCTGCAGCTATTTTGACAAAATTTTCACGTCCTGATAGATGATGTAGAAAAGAGTAACTTAGACTACAATAATAACTAATTCGTTTCATTCAAACGTAAATGCGAAAGGTACTCTGACCGTCTGTCACTCTTTCACGACTACTATGGAATGATATCGAAAAATATCATATCGAATGATGAAATTTGGTTTGATGCAAGATGGAACCCCAAGGTCTCAAGTGTTCATTGGTTTTTTATATTTATTTTTTTAGGGAATGGGTTGGCGGACGAGCATATGGGCCACCTGTTGGTAAGTGATCACCATCACCCATAGACAATGACGCTGTAAGAAATATTAACTACTCCTTATATCGTCAATGCGCTACCAACCTTGGGAACTAAGATGCTATGTCCCTTGTGCCTGTAGTTACACTGGCTCATTCACCCTTTAAACCGGAGGACAACAATACTGCGTACTGTTGTTTAGCGGTAGAATATCTGATGAGTGGGTGGTACCTACCCAGGCGGGCTACCACCAAGTAGATTATAAAAACTATAAAAAAAATTATACAGTTACACGCAATGCTTAATCTATAACAGGTTAAGAGTGTAAGGGTGGCCCCCTCTTTCATTACAAGTAAATTAAACCAACGCGACAATTAGTATTTCATAGCAATGAAACCTTTAGCATTATTAGCAGAACATAAGTATTTTTTAATGTAGGTTTATTTTTAGAAAAGGTGAATTTTCCACGGCTCGTTAAGTGATTATCAAACGTCTCTGGATTTCATCAATCTCTGTCAGAACAGTCAGTCTGCTTGTGTCAGATTCAGGCAGATTTCCTTTCATAAAATCAGTTCAGGAAGCGTGTTGAATTCACACTTTGCATGTAATTGAACTATGAGAGTTCACCTTGAAGAAAATTATAAAAGTTTTTCATAGAATAGCGCTGCCATAGAGCGATGTTAATTTATCTAAATATCTTCATCCCAATATCTTATACAGGGTTACTGGTAACTCGACGCATATCCGTTTGGAGGATTTTAAAATAATCTGCACGCCAAGTTTCATAATTATTTTTTTAGTTTTTATGGCATTTTTTAGGAAAAAATTTTTTAAAAGATATTGAAAAATATTCATTTTCCGTCTGGCATTTTTAAATTTGGACCGATAATTATTGTTTAAATATTGACAAATATAAAAAAAAAAATTTGAAGTTGCATTTTTGACAAATTTTGAAAAAAGCTAAAACAAGTGTTAACTCAAAAATGGGTCACTTTTGGATTATGCATATGGGGGTTAAAATTATTCCAAATAGTCACCCCTATCATCTCCTAACGGATATACGTCGAGTTACCAATAACCCTGTATATTAATAGCGTAAGCCGATTTTTGTACCATTAATTATGAAACGATAGCTACACATAAAAAATATAGTCTCAGTTTGAAGAGCTCTAATCGTGCAAAGAGAGACAAAAAATAAAGATGACCCTTGATTGACATTTATTAAACTGTTATAATTTAACAAATAATTAATTTTAAAGAGCGAAAGATAGTTACTGGCTGGGTAGAAAGCGCCGCTATGCCTATAAAAAAATACATGTTTTTTACAAAGAACAGATGTCGTCAGATTACAATGACATATAATCATAGATAAAAATTTTAACAATAAAAAAACCGACTTCAAATAAAACTATTTCAAAACAAATCAATATTCACTAAAAAGTAATAAAAGTAATTGCAAATTCAAAAAATTTTAGAGTCCTCCAAAGAATTGAAAAATATTAGTCTTTTTTAAAAGTCGATTTACAATCATATAATGTAGTTATAATTATTGTTATATTTGGAGCCGGTTCGTCTGTAAAACCTGTCATAGGTTTCGAAATTTGAAAAAAATGTTGAATAAACGCGAAGTTTCTAGAAATAACTCTATAATCTTAATGGTACCTTAGATTCCTGTGAAACGTCCTGCTGCGCGAACTCCGAACTACGGAACCGCGAAGTCTTAAGTAAGACCACCTCGTAAGCCGTGACGGCAAACAGCAGGACTTCATTTTATACCGTCATGCGCTCTTTCCGATACCAATCTTTATACTTCATTAATATATATAATAAAATGATAAGAAAAACATATTTATTTTATTTAAAAAATCTTATATTTTTCGTGTCATACTTAATAAGCCGACGTAATCAGTGAGATAATTGTCAGTCCAGGCGCTTTTTAAGCGATCGCTGCCTATTCTATAAAATGTACAATCAGAATAAAAAAACCTTCGTTAGTTTTCAAATTAATCCTATAATTATCAAGTCTTAAACTCTTAGTACCTTTTGAATTGAAACATCAATGGATTATTCAATGGAAACTTTTTTTATTTTTATATAAAGAGTAAAACAACGACAACAGCAGTTCAAATGTTACAGAGTAAATAATCTATTCATTTAAAGCGGTTTTCTTAAACGAATATTACGTATTACATGTTTCTATTCGAAGCGGTAGCTTTAAAAATAATAGAATAACGACTTATAAAATAAGCGCGTGAAAAAATACGTGGAACGTGTTATAATAAAATATTTATTTAACCCGTACGGAGCCGGCAGCCAGTTCGTCTTTAAATAAATATAAACATTTTTTCGCTTACAGAATTGAACACTCAAAAAAAAACGGACAAAATTTTATACAGTTTGGCAGCTTTTAGGCCGGCAACGGACATTTTTTTTCACATATGTATATAAAGGTTTTTCTAACACATCAGCAAAAAGGGTTATTTAATACCTCTTTACAAATCCGTTTTATAAATCGAAAATCGCATTTAAAAAAAATATTTTTATTTTCTTTGATAAAATAATTTCGTTCCATAGAATGGAACAATATTTTTTTTCCAAAGTAGCGATGGAGCATCTCGATGGTTCTTGTTCGCTTATCAGAAAACACACCGGAAATGGCATAACACTTAGCACGTAACTATAAAATAATATTATTGAAAAGCCCATCATGTAATATTACTTTAGACGAACATTAATCAGAACTCATACTTTTCTCGGTAATATTATAACGGCGGAATCTTCTTTATTTAATAAATTATTATTATTTATAATTGCAAAGCATAACTCATTTAATAATATCATTTACTAAAAAAACTTGAAACAATACCACCGAAACGCGTTGCATCTTTTGGTATAAGTTTTCGTGTAAGGATACTTGGTGGTAGGGTTTTGTGCAAGCCCCCTGGGTTGGTTTGTGCAACCCACCTCTCATCAGATATTCTACAACTAAACAACAGTAAGCAGTATTGTTGTGTTCCGGTTTTGAAGGATGAGTGAGCCAAGGTTGGTGGCGCATTGACGATGTAAGGAATAGTTAATATTTCTTACATCGCCATTGTCTATGGGTAATCGTGACCACTTACCATCAGGTGGCCCATATGCTTGTCCGCCAACTTCTTACATAAAAAAGTATATTGGTTAAGTGATTTGTTCTGTAAGACGTGAAAAAAAAATGTACGACTCAACTAAGTACGACGATTATTAGTGATGTCGCCATTATCGATTTCAGCCACGACGACAACCTCTAGGCAAATCAATTTTAGTAACAATGGAAACAAGTCTAATAGAACAACAAACATGCCACTTCCGTTATATGTCTTAATCCGTGCATCATTCAGGAAACAGGCAATCAATTTGGGAGCGATTTCGATCAGCTCACGAATGCGTACAGTATCAGTTGCAACCATTTACTGTTCGAAATTAAGCCTAAATTGTGTTTTTGTGGGCTCTTGATAGACTTAGTTGCAACTAACAAGATTACGTGACTCGTATAGCCAAAATTGAGGTTTTACTTTAGAGTGTAAATTAGAAGGTATAGAGCGCGCGCAACCTAGTGGAAATCTTGAGCACGAATAGGAAGGGCGAGAGTTCAAAGCCTCCTGTAATTAGCCGGTTAATACCACGCATGAGTACCAAACCTCTCAGCGGAAATTGTTTTATTGGTGAATTATGCAGCGCTTTCTTCTATACCATTACATGAAAGGTGTCTATCGAGTAACAGATTACACACCATAAGAAAGATATATATGTGGTATATGAAGTAGTACAGTTGGCCCAGTGGTTAGAACGCGTGCATCTTAACGGATGATTGCGGGTACAAACCCAGGCAAACACCACTATATATTTGTGCTTATAATTCATCTCGTGCTCGGCGGTGAAGGAAAACATCGTGAAAAAACCTGCATGTGTCTAATTTCATCGAAATTTTGCCACATGTGCATTGCACCAACCCTCATTGGAAGAGCGTGGTGGAACATGTTCCAAACCCTCTCTTTAATGGAAGAGGAGGCTTTATCTCAGCAGTGGGAAATTTACAGGCTGTTATTTTACTTTACTTTTACTATACTATATGAAGATAGTTAAGTTATTTTTTATTTAATTTTTGTATATAAACCTCCTTACTTGATGATTTATGCTTGTGAGTAATTGATACTAGTCATCTGTCAAAGAACGTAACCAAAAGCCTGGAAGACGTATTTATTTGATTATTATAAGTTATTAAAGAAATATGATTGTTTTTAATACGTTTATTCACTGCAATCCCACATAGATATAGAGTTATATTTATTTTTAAATTACCCTAATATCATCATTTAGTTCCTTAACCATTCAACCAATCATAATAAAGGCGTGGACTTGTTTTGCGTACGAACCCAAACTAACAATAAAAAAGTATTATTCTGCTGCAAATAAAACGTTTTGGTTGACCTTTATTCTATTCATGTAAAGCTTAGAAAGGTAGCAAGGATAATATATAAAAAGATCAAGATTTATCCCAGCGATTTGTCTGCTTGACCTTGACCAATCTCTTACGACACGCATCACATCTTTATAATATATATGTCGGCACGAAACCACGAATTTAAGAAAAACACGTGTCCAGAAATGGTGATTTTAATAATTTAAAACTGTTTCATTGTTAAATTAATAATTTTTAGTGAATTTTGAAATGTTAAATTACTCTGAAATATTTTAGTTTTGTAAACAGGTGTTATGTTGAATGAATAAGTCTACCCACCTATTCTTGTTATAAAAGATCAAGCGCCCGCCGTTATCGACAGGCTTTGTCGAGCCGTCGGAGCGATCGGACCGCCTCATATTGGAATAAATCAGAGAAGAATATTCCCTGAGTTTAATTTCAAACCTCCGAGGATGGAACATCTAAACCCTGACACTCGTGACGTCAGCTATGCTAACGTCAAGTTTTTTAAAAACGGGCTCGGACATGCTGCTCCTTTTATATATATTGCCCAAAATTCATCCGGATGAAATAAAACCCCTTAACCTTTTTAGGGATGAAATTATCAAAAATATTTCCTTGATGAGCGTCTACGTCGCGAAATGATTAATTGTGCTAAATTGCTATCAATCAAACAATGTCTAATTATTTCAGAGTCGTAGTAAAACGCTTATACGCATGAAATATATAAATATTTTATGTATCTCTATAAAACCAATCAAGATCAAATTAATTACCGCTTCTCAGAAGCAGTTGCCAAATTTATGCTGTGAGCTGAGATATGAGAACAAAGAGATAGCTCTTTAGTGACAAGAAACATTAATTGTGCTTGAACAGTTTTATGTTACTGAAATTGTAAATTTTTTGTCTTTCTAAATAAACCGTCAGACATGCGGGTCAGGGATTTTAATAATTTTGATGCGGCGGATGGGGGCCTTATGGTATCACCTTTTTATGTAATTGCCAGACGGACAGGCAATATATATATAATTTATGACATATCGCTCATCCAGAACGATATCGTCACAATTGCAAAAATCTCTAAAATGACTTTTTCATTAGTTTTTGATTGACATCTATATAACAATAATTCTGACAACATTACACTAGAAAGTATGTACAAAATGAGATCGTTTCGAATGAAAAAGTCATTTTAGAGATTTTTCCAATTGTGACGATATCGTTCTGGATGAGATACGATATACTTACAATCAAATGGACCACCCAGCAACTGGTCGCTGCTGTCCGTAGAATACGGGCGTACTCAGTTATTTCTTAAGTTGTAATATTTCTTGTGACGATAATTACGCTTTCTTGCTCTTTAAACTGGAACATAGCAATGCTATGCACCTTGGCGATAGATATATAATGAGTTAATCGTAATAGCACAGGTGGGCTGGTACCGTCCCACCAAATATTAAAGTGAACTGAGATTTCGTTAAAAAAAAATTGAAATTAATTTACATATTAAAAAAAAATAATACTAAAATTACAAGTGAATGTTAATCGTAGTAATATACCAATGTACTAATCCATAATTTCCAATCAGAGAATGATTTTTCGAAATGGAAACTATCCCTTGGCAAGGGTAGCGAAGAACGCCCTCCTGCTAGGTACAATGACGATCCATAGAAAATAGCACGGAAATTACGAGCTGAAGATTAAGCTATTGAAGAGAACTGGATTATTATATAAATAATAATTTAGTTTCTCCATTTGAGGAGAAGTTTGAGAGCATATTTCACCACGCTAGTCCAATGCGGTGGACTAACATATGGCAGAATTAGGTTGAAGTTAGACACATGCAGATTCCTCACGATGTTTACCTTTACCGCCGACCTCGAGATAAATTCTAAACACATGTTCATAATCATCATCATCATGTCAGCCGTAACACGTCCACTGCTGAACATAGGCCTATGATTTCCACCTTAACCGGTGAGTAGCGGCCTGCATCCAGGGATACCCCGCGAACTTGACCAGATCGTCGGTCCATCTCGTGGGGAAACGCCCTACGCTGCGCTTGCCGGTACGTGGTCTCCACTCAAGAAAACTCAAACACATGTTAGGAATATGAAAATACAGGGGTCTTGCCTGAGTTTGAAATCCCGATCATCGGTTAAGATATACGATCTCTAGCCACTAGACTCGGCTGTCTAGATTATGATAATGACAATTAATAAGCCATCTGATCTCTTTATATTCCAATTACCTTGACTTATAAGAGCCCCTACGCTCCAGTAAAACACGTAATAAGCAGAAAACAATACGCTATCATTATAAAACAAAATTAAATACAATTACTTGATATTTGTGGACCATATAATTAAAAGGTAAACAACGAAACTGACAAGGAAAAAATTACTCTCAATACTATATGAAAACAAAGTAAACTCTCGAATTCCATGATAAAATAACCATTGAATTCGAAAACACCTCCATATCCCGAGGCGAAGGGAAATTACGAAACGAAAAACAAGCGTAACGAACTTTATAAAATGTGCCTCAAAAAATACCATTTCATATATTTTATGGAAAAAAAAATTTGAAGTTACGGTCTTCGTTTCCTCGGAAGTACGAAGTGTGCTCGGAGGGAATTTATGGACGCGATACGCCATTCGAATGGCTAAGACTTTTTGGTAACCGCTAACAAATAGCTGATACTCCCTTAAAACTTTGCAGTTTAACGCGTTCCATTCGTTTTTAAACGAATGGGGTTATATAGGCATCCTGAAAAAATGTGAGCCTAAAAGAATATAATATCACAAATTTTATAAATTCGAATGTTTCTTTATCCGGATATTGGTTAGTAAATCAAGCCAAAACAGCTTTGAATGAAATTAAATTTTGTGTACATAGTATTTCACCCACCCGCATTGATTTCACCGACCCACATTGGTTCCATCAACACGCATTGGTTCCACCAACCCGCATTGGAACAGCATAGTTTGTTTTTTTTTTAACAAATGTTCCAAACCCCCTCAAAGGGAGAGGAGGCCTTAGCCCAGCAGCGGTAAATTTACAGGCTGTTGTTGTTTGTTGTTGTTTATTTTACATAGAATAATTACGAAAATACGTTCCCAAAGTAAAAATATTTTAAGAGACGAGCTTATAGTTTCAGAATATCATACATTTGTGTTCATTTACAACCTTATTAAAAATATATTTAATTAATTAAAGTGCATAACTGGTTTTGCTACCAGTACTCATATTAAAGGGTTCTTCCATGCCGCTTCATAGAATATATATATTTAAACAGTTATATTGTTACGTACGTTCGACGTGTGTATGTGGGTATAAGTATCGATGTGTGTGTATCAAATTTCTTCGAAAACTAGACGAAATAACTCCGAATAGACGGAGATGAATTGCCGAAATTATAGCAATTTATTTCGGTACTACGACTCCATTTTCTGTTTTAAAAATAATAACAATACAAAATAAAGTACAAGGCTAGTCTCCTCGTTAAAACTTACAAAGAGCACGTCTAGAGGAAATATTAGATATTTATTATAATCCAAATAAACTTCTTACAATTTATTCAAATATAATTTCAGATAGTACGACGTAACTTTCGTCATTTTTATAACCTGGAATGTATATTTGTTGCGGCCTTCTAACTTATATGTCAGGGATTGACAATAACTAATAAATAAATATCAAATCAAAATAAACTTTATTCAAGTAGACTTTTACACTTTTACTTTTGAATCGTCATTTTACAATTAAGTGAAGCTACCACTGGTTCGGAAAGTAGATTCTACCAAGAAGAACCGGCAAGAAACTCAGTAGTTACTCTTTTTCAATATTTAAAAAATACAAAGTCAAGTTAGTTAAATACAATTATTTAAATTAATATATCCTACTTGGAAGTCAACAGGTATTAACTCCACGCTTTTTTATCACCTATAAAATCTTGTATCGAATGACAATTGTTTATTTAAATTTAAAAGGACTAATGAGTCATCATTGACGACTACACCAGATTGAAGAAGAATGAGCTCGGTTAAGCAGCAGATTGAAAGGTTACCTTTATTTTACCTTCATATTTTATAGAAATCACATTTTAAATAATTCAAATGTTATTCACTATACTTAATACACTCTTAGCTTTCTTATCTTGCACTACTACGCGTCCTTTTGAGTTTCTTCGCCGGTTCCTCCCAAGTCAGAGTAGTTTCTTTCCCAAACCAGTTATAGTGCTTAATTCGACAATCAATATTACACTTAATAATATTTCATAAAGAAATTGATTTGATTTGTATTGCTTCTATGCAACTCGCGAAAAATAAGCAATTCTAAGACCAACAACCAGGTTTTTTTATTTATTTATGTTATAGGGGCAAACGCGTAGGAGGCTCATCTAATGGAAAGTGATTACCACCGCCCATGGACATCTACAACAACGGGGGGCTTGCAGGTGCGTTGCCGGCCTTTAAGGAAAGTGTTCGCTCTTGAAGGTTACCGACAGTCGTATCCTCCTTTTCCAATTCCTCGGAATATTCCCCGTGAAAAATGCGATAGAATATGCAGAGTAATTCCATATCTCTACTCAAAAGATCAGATCAAGCAGATCGGAAAGGACTCAATCGTGGATAATGCGAACCGCTCTGCGTTGCATACGGTCAAATGGAAGAAGCTGGAAGTGGGGAGCACTCGTCCAGAGGTGAGAGCAGTACTCCATGTGGTCCATGTACTCCATGGGGCCGAATTTTCGCCTTGTGTAGTGCGATAGGCAGACGTGAAATACTGTTACCTATATCTGAAAAAATATTTTTTGGGTGGTTTTGAGATACTTGTCGTTTGGACGCTTTTCGTATTAAAAACATTTTAAAATAAAATTTAATAGTCTTTTAAATATTTTTTTGTTTTGTTAAAAATGTTTTATATTTTACTGGGTGGTAGGGCTTTGTGCAAGCCCATCTGGGTAGGTACCACCCACTCATCAGTTATTCTACTGCCAAATAACAGTACTCAGTATTATTGTGTTCCGGTTTGAAGGGTGAGTGAGCCAGTGTAACTACAGGCACAAGGGACATAACATCTTAGTACCCAAGGGTGGTGGCACATTGACGATGTAAAGAATAGTTAATATTTCTTACGGCGTCATAGTGTATGGGTGATGGTGACCACTTACCATCAGTTGGCCCATATGCTCGTCCACCAACCTGTACCATAAACCTGTAGCCAACCTGTATAGATATATATATTGTTTATTAGATTACTCGTACTAGATTATATCTTTATCTATACTTATAATAAATCTGTAGGGAAGTCAATTCTGTACATGAAATATTTTTACAAAATAACTATCAGGCGGTGATCAGGGGTCGATACTGATGGCAAAAATGCAATCAGTAAAATTTTTGTCTGTCTGTCTGTCTGTCCATATAACCGTTATAGAAACAAAAACTACTCGACGGATTTTAACGAAACTTGGTAAAATTATTTTTCATACTCCTGAGCTGGTTATAGTATACTTTTCATCACGCTAAAGTCCATAGGAGCAGAGCACTGAAAGGAAATGTCTGAAAAACGGGAAAGTTACCCCATATTTTGAGCTTCCGTCGCGTGTTTAGCCTTAATGGTTAAAGCTACACAGAAATCATGTATTACGGAAATGCTCTCCTTAAAATTATACAAAAAATATCCCATGACAGCCTATGTCTATCTTTTATGGTTGACTCACAATAACACGTGTCACTCCCAATAGCTTAGTAGTTTGAAGCTTTCTGATTATATTTGTCTATTCCTACGTTAATATAACTCTCAATCATCCCAAATTACAAAAGTTAACAGTATTAACTATTCCATAAAAAAATCATAGAAATCGGTATAGAAACACCAAAATTATACATAAAATACGCTAATAATAAAGCTATCGCACGTAAGTACTAAATCTACACTATTATATAAATCTCTAGAGTCTGAGTCTGTACACTTCTTTTTGTCGTAATTCATCATGTGTTCTTTGACTGACTTAATTTTTACCATTTTTGAAATTTTTGTGTGTCTGTATCATTATAAAAATTGGCATACAGGAAAAACATGTACTTGAGCAAATCATTGGCTATCTATACATACAAAAGTATATATAGATAGCCAAAAGGATGTGTTTGCACGTGTGTCATCGATAAACTCAGAAACTATTTGATCGATTATTATGAAAATTGGTATGTTTATCTATTGTTTTATGGAGAAAGTAATTATTTCATCCGTATCATTAAAAATAACCAACAGATGGCCCTTACAAGTATCACGATACATTTATATTCCGATCAACCGATAATTATAAAATATGAAATAAAAATGAAAATCTATTCAAAAAGTATAACAACTAACTTAATTTCCGTCATATGCCAATAAACATAAAATAATCACAACAATAATAATTGTCATTTTAAAATGAGATAATTATTATAAATTATAAATAACATATTATAATATAACATGTATGGGAAGAAGTGATTAGCTGTTTTGATTCTAAAAAAGCGAGGCCAACGACTGGATGATTAACGATTAAAATAGACTAAGTCAAGAACTTAAAACTGCTCTAGAAAGTGAAATAACAAATCATTTAAAGTCATTATCAATGTAGATAGAACGCAGAGCATAAAAGGCGTATTAAAGCTCCCGTAGCTCCTGAAGTCACAGCTGTAATTGTCGGTACAGAAATTACAAAACGAGGTATAGTTATCACCAAGCGACACAAAAACAATCAAGGTGTCGCTGAAACATATCAATCGTATAACAATTATTACGATTATCCAATTATGTTTATGCGAGTAGAGGATGGATATCATCTCGGACTGTATCAAAATATTATCACGACAGGCTCTGTGACATCGAAGAGTTAGTTGTATGGATTTTTATGCGTATCGTATAATGATTAGAGATAATTAATCTAACCATATTCTGAAGTATCGTTAACTGTTTTAATAATTCATTGTTGACATGTACGCTATGGTCGAGAACGAACGATTAAGTTACATTCAATGCAACCAATCAAAACTTCAAGCCAAAGAGTTCGTTTATTTACAAGATACAATATCGAATGATAAAGTAGCTGCGGTTATTGGACAAAGATCTTCGTACATTGGAAGTCCAAAAAATATGCACGAATATGCTCAGGATGCTTTGACGTAAGTTCGAAAGCATCGACAAGGTTGTAAATGTAATAACATCGATATTTGATAGAACGGGATAAAAGAGGATGTTTTGGTGTGATACAAATTTTTACAGACTATAGAAATTTAATTAAAATTTTCATCGCCTACTTTACATCGAGATTACACCAACAAAAACAAACTCATAAATCATATCTGTTTCCGGATTAAAAAAAAAGAAGATGTGATCTTGAAAAAAAAAATTATTGGTGTTATGATCAATCTGCAGCCTATTGAGAACATCATTGACGAATATTAAATGAAATATTTTTTAAGTATTTCATTAGATCTCGCATGTTTCTTGATTATTTGTACATTGTATCAGTAATTAATTACAAAATCAAAAATTTATTTTTCTACGACTATAGCCCAGCGAAGCGGGTGGGTATAGCTAGTTAATAATATATTTTGTATAAGTTTTCACTGAGTTTACCGTACCCCCGCACAAAATTATTATTTGGAACACACTTTCTGAACGCACTCGTATTCGATGACCTCCATGGTCGAGTGGTATGTACACCGGTTTTCATGGGTACGCCACTCTGAGGTCCCGGGTTCGATTCCCGGCCGAGTCGATGTAGATTACCATTAGTTTTCTATGATGTCTTGGGTCTGGATGTTTGTGGTAGCGTCGTTACTTCTGATTTCCATAATACAAGTGCTTCAACTACTTACATTGGGATGAGAGTAATGTATGTGATGTTGTCTCATATTTATTTATTTATTTATATTTATTGAATTTTCGAATTATCTCGATTATGCAAGCTTTGCGAATATGCATATGTTAATTATTTTTTAATGATATTTATTTATTTATTAAGATACACCATCGACTTATCATAATAACTAACACAATATTATAATGCACTAACATACAATCCAGTATGATTTGCCTTTACAGGTGTATACAACGATATGCGTATATTTGTGGATAGGTTTCGACCAGGTGTATCTAAACTGTTAATATAGATATAATATCTTATGTTTATGAAAAATCTTCTCTATTTGGGTGTCGTGTGTAATCTTTACAAAAGATCTTATACTTTATGTGTAGGTTTATGGATATTCGTTCAATTCAATCATAAAATTTGACCTTCTTTCCAAAGTATATTTTACCACAAAGCTGCAGCCAGTGCTATTTTGTAAGAATTCACATTGTATTTCACATGTGAAATATTGAAAATAAACTCATGGACTTACACAACAATACAATTTTGGTACTTAAATGCTATAATAAAAAGATCAATTTTGACATTTCATGATCTTTGGTTAAAAGCTCGAGCGTTTTACTGAATGTATCAATAAAACAGAAACATACTCAAGCTATACCATTTAAATATGTTAGGAATATAAAAAATATAAATCTAGTAAGTTTTTTTAAGCCAAGGTCGGTCAGAAGGTTGCGTATTAGTAGCGTCTGTACCGAAAGCATCTTTAATAATATTTATTTTACTTTGTTGTAGGGCTTTGTGTAAAGTCGAATGGGTAAGTACCACCCATCAGGTATTCTACCGCCAAACAAAAAGACTTTACAATGCGGATTCAAACCCAGGCAAGTACCGCTGATTCATGTGCTTAATTTGTCTTTATAATTCATCTCGTGCTCAGCGGTGAAGGAAAACGTGTGACAAATTTCATAGAAATCCAGCCACATGTGTATTCCACCAACTCGCATTGGAACAGCGTGGTGGAATATGTTCCAAATCTTTTCCTTAAAGGGAGAGGAGGACTTTAGCCCAGCTGTGGGTATTTACAGGCTGTTATTGTTGTTGTTGTTGTATTTTCTGGTTTAAAGGGTGAGTGGTCGAAACTAAACCACTGGCACGAAGTACATAGTATCTTACTTCCCCAGTTTGATAGCGTATTGGTTATGTAAGAATTGGTCAATTTGTTTCTAACAGTGCCAGTCTTTCTATAGTGTACTCTTAACATAATTTTGTTCATTTACCCAGCCGCTTACCTACTACAAACATGTATATAGTGAATTGGTGATTAAATAAGACTAAACTCGTAATAGTGATAATAACACAAATGAGTCTATCAGTTACGATTCACAGAACTAGTTTTCAGAGTTGTCGGAGCATTATTTTTTAGTACGAAATACTCATTTACACTTTCCGCGCGCTGGAATTTAGGAAAGTACACACTGAAATAACATACACGATGTAATTTGCTTTTGGTAGTGTAATGCTCGCTAAAAAGGTTTAATTAAAGTAATAATGATAATATTTACTATCTCATGGACAAAATCAGATGACTCGAACACGTTAGCACCTAAATCCATACTAATATTATAATAGCGATAGTCACTCTGTATGTCTGTCTCGCTTTCACGCCAAAACTATTGGACCGATTTAAATGACATTTGGTACACAAATAGCCCAGATTAAGAGACAATGAGAAAGGACATAGGCTACTTTTTTGGAAACAATTTGTATTCTTATCGTCAACGTAATATTTTAAGTTAATTTATAAATATATTCATATTCTATGCGAGTAAAGTTGCGGGTAACTATACTTTGGCTGAATGTAAAAGTACTGTTTTACACAATCGAACATTGTTCATTTGCTCATGTCTGATTATTTTACAGTGGCAACTTCATTCCAAATCATTGAAGACATTTAAGAAAAAAAAATCTTTCTCAAAATACGCCATTAGATAAGTGTCCTTTCGTTTAATGTGAACTGGTTTATTCAATCTGTGACGTAGAACGACGCTATTTACCCGCAGTTGCTCGTAATGCTCAACCCTCAGAAGGCTTCGTAATGAGTGTCATTGTGGAGCGTGTCGCTAATACTTAGCTGACTTGATCTCCGAATTCATCGGATCATCATTCAATTCATTCAAGAATTACTTCTTCATCTAAACGCCCTTAATTGCAACCCGACGTCATACTAAGGTATCTTTTCTTAATTGAGTAACCGTTGTTATACAAATAATTATCAGCTACGAACTTTTGAATTCCGAATGTTTTACAGAACGTTAAGAGGAACGCTGAATGATTAACAAGACTGTATTTTTAAATGTTGAAGAGAAACTACTAAGTTTCTTGCCGGTTTTTCTTGACAGAATCTACTTTCCGAACCGGTGGTAGCTTCACTTAATGTAGTTGTTAAGTGACGATTCAAAAGTGCTGTAGTCAATTTGAATAAAGTATATTAAGCTATTGCATAGCTTCTATCGCGGGCCTTGAGCGCGGGGACCGAATCCAGAAATTCCGTAACGAAAAAACCTCACGCTCCCCACTCCGACAGGCCGTGCATCGTCTAACGTCGTTTCAGTTCGGCAGTCTTCGACACGGCGTTGTGTGCGTGCGATATTAGAAGTATTGTACGACTACGAAACTCGAATATTTATGTTTCTTATTTCAGTTATCATAAACCTATAGTTTCAATGATAAATACTCTTGAATAACCAACAGCTACTGTAAGTTGATAAAACCCACATGTATTGCAAAATAATAAAAATATTTTAAACAATATTAACTTTTTATTTATTTAATAAAAGAAAAATTTGTTTTCTTATCGGTCACCACGCTCAAAAAGTGTAACTTGAAATAATATCAAAGAAAAAGAAATCCTGCATAAATAAAATAAATAAATAATTATAATTTCATACAAGTTGATACAAAATACTATGCAATAGCTTTAACGCGGCAGTCCCCGAGTGCCACACGTCTTTTTTTTTTATTTAATTTAATTGGAAAGTTATTAAGATTATTTTTAGGAAGATGATTTGTTTAGTAGCATTTTAGTTTTTATTTAAGTTTGAAAGAACTCCGCTGCTTCTACTAAATTTTATCGGTGATCCTTAACAAATATACCTCAATTTGTATATTTTTGCTGTCTCAATTGTCTAAGTGTGTTTTACGAGAGTCATCTAACACACACTTAGACGACTTGTAAGTACGAGTGAATAGACACATCACTGAAGTAAAATATATCTTTACGCTTACGCTTTTAGAAGCGCTTTAAGTTCAAAAACATTTTTGAAGTTAAACTTATTTGAGCTCAATGAGCCGTAATATAGCCCGTAACTGTATCAGGTGAGAAACTTTCCGTAACATCAGCAGATTTGAGGTTTTAGTTATAAAATTTCAACACATAACAAATTAAATAAATTTTAGGAAAAACACATGTACATTTTTTTTCTAACAAACAAACCTTCACCGACCATAGATTCTAAGATTCTAAATTCAAATTCCTGGTTAAGTCGATAAAATTAGGTTGATGGGTAGAAAAATTCTCAATACCAAGCGGAGTCAAAAATTTGAAAGTGTCTGAACTCCCTTCACTTGAAAAGTAAGTGAAGCGGTTGTTCCTGCTCTGAACTCTTTCTGGTCGAGCTGGATTTGTCATCACAGATTATGAGTGTATGAGAATATAAAGTACAACTGTGTTTGCGCACACACACTTGTGCACAATAATTTGAAATACGTGGCTGGCTAGTCTGTATTGTGATTGGTCAATATGGTGGAAATTGATTAGGACCACACCACACTAAACACATCAGCATTTATCGTCATTCTTTTTTTACATAGCTGCAAGTATTTGTTTTCAGCATCAGCAGTCAGCATCGCATCCGTTTGAAATTTTAGAATTCCGAATGAACATAAAAGTTTTAATTGGACTAATAGTATTCATTAAAAACCAACCGACGTATGGAGTATGGACAAATCGGTAGCTGATGTACGTATAGTTAGTTAGATATATCAGAGCGGCAGGAACAGTAACAAGGTTAAACTTTTAATGAATCCGTCGAAAAGTTATATTGACACGGAGCTATGTTCGCACCTTGATATGAGTTGTTTAATATTAGACATTCAAGTCGCGCGTATTAAAATAGTTGAACAGCCGATGGCTTATAGGATAGAAGATAAGTTGGTAAGTCGTTGTATCGTGCGCAGACAGCGAAATTAGCCTTTCAATTAACAGCCTAGCCTTTTTGTTAAACGGGACCGTTTAATCCGTTTGATAAGAAGCCTGAATGACATTCAGCCAATAAACCTTCTGTTCGTAGAATGTTAGTTGAATGACTAAATCATTAAGCTGTTTAAAAATAAGCAGTTTAAAAGAATATATCTAGAGCTCTTGCAAATACCGTATAACTGGTCAAATACGCTTACGTTGCAAGTCGGGGTCGAGTATATTTTAATTTTTCTTCTATTTAAGGATTTAATAATTAAATTAAATTTTTGATAAAGATACAAATACTTAAAAAAATGTTTAAATAATGTTTTCGTTACTTAAAAATATTATGTTAAATTATCGTTGACAAAAAAAATAGAATTTACATATTTATTTGCATTTTTATTTGGCATAAAGAGCTCCATAATAATCTCTATGTCACTACAAAGGATTTAGAAGCACATACAAGTTCACAATATAATCCTTAGTATCTGATGATTCTGATTGTTAACAGAGAGTAGAAAGCTGTGCTGTAATAATTTTTGAGTATAGGTGCACCCAAACACAAATGTGCTATCTCCCTTACTCTCATTGGTCGACACAAGCAGAAATATGCTAGACCAAGATGTGAGACTGTTATACAATAAAACTTAAGAAGAGATTTTCTTTTCAGGAATCCCTACAGGCTATTACTCCAGCAAGGCCGTTAACCTAAACATATCCTGTGGGTGTACGCTGCAAGGTAGAGGTCAGGATATAAGAAATTACTGGTTGGCCTATTGTTTACCCTCGTCATAGGCAATTTTCTTTGTCGTCAATTAAACGATATCATTTGTCTTGTCAATGTTCGTGAAATATAACATTTTTGGGATATACCAGTCATTAATATAAGACGAAATGAGATTTGTGTCAACGAAATCGGTCACGGCTATTAGCCTTCGCGTGGCTTGAATTAAAACTTTAATATTTATTAAAAAACGCAATTTGTCAAATTACTTTTTTTGACCCATTTGCTTCGAAACACTTGGCTGTTGGAGTAGTGGTGCAAAAATCTTCATTTAAAGTACAATACCTCACCTTATTACCTTCATTGGTGACAGGAGAACTAGTTCGTTTTTTTGCCCAGAGGATCGAAATTGCGATTCAAAAGGGAAATGCTGATAGCATTCTTGTCACAATTCCACGCGGTCACGATTATTACAGTAACTATTTAATTCGTATTTGTATATATTTAAGAATTTAATGGTATTAATTCTTATTATATATATCTTAATCACGTAATACTCAATTATATCTATAGTATATAATAATTATTGTAGAACTGCGGTCGAACGACCAAGTTTCCTACGTCCATCCTCGAGGCAACTCCTCTCCTCTTAGGAGAAGGTTTGGAACATATTCCACCACGCTGTTCCAATGCGGATTAGTGGAATACACATGTGGCAGAATTTCTATGAAATTAGACACATGCAGGTTTCCTTACGATGTTTTCCTTCACCGACGAGCACGAGATGAATTATAATGACAAATTAAGAACATGAATATTCAACGCTTAAGATGCACGCGTTCTAACCACTGAGCCATCTCGGCTATTTATTCTAGAGACTACTAAGTTTTTCGAATCAAATATGAATGGCCTAATGTTAGAAGAACAGTTCTATGATCTGAATAAACCAACAGGACAATCAGAAACGTTTATAATTAGCGGCTGCTCCGTACGAACATGATATATTAAGACCGTCTTAATGAAAAACACACATGCACTAACACTTGCTCACAGCTTGTACAATCTTATTTCTTAATTAAAATCTCGCTTGAACTTAGTTCATATATATCCACGAGATGGAATCCAGTAAGCAATTTCCTTAGTTCCTTTGTTGTGTTTAAAAGTCGTCGCAGATAGGAAGTCGTATGGAATCAAATCGTCAACGCCTCTTCTAATGGTGTTTCTCATGTCGCTATGAATATTTAACATATTCATGTGTTTTAATTAAAATTGAGTTATTATCTATTATATCAGCTCGATATCTGTCATTATGAAGAGCTTTGAGTAGGTTTTGAGGTTTTTACTTTATTATTTTTGCGTTATCAAGCATATATATAGCACTTGGAGTTCAACAATCAATTAACAACAGCCTGTAAATTCCCACTGCTGGGCTAAAGGCCTCCATTCTCTTTGAGGAGAAGGTTTGGAACATATTTCACCAAGCTGTTCCAATGCGGGTTGGTGGAATACACGTGTGGCAGAATATCTATGAAATTTGTCACATGCAGGTTTCCTCACGATGTTTTCCTTCACCACCGAACACGAGATGAATTATAAAGACAAATTAAGCACATGAATTAGCGGTGCTTGCATGGGTTTGAACCCGCAATCATCGGTTAAGATGCATGCGTTCTAACCACTGGGCCATCTCGACTCTCACTCACTTGGAGTTAATAGTTTCAAATGTATAAATCCAAATATAAATTTATTGTACTCAACTAAAATTATCAAAAAATATACTTTAATCGACTATTTACTAAAATATTTAAAATAAATACTAGGCGCTTATGAATTATGTTTTAGTTATATGCCAAATTTATTATGAAATTCATCATCAGCAACTGACAGTTTATTTTATTATACTACCGTGACAGCCGAAGATGGATGCCCATTTACTACGTCTGAAAGTTGACGTCACTTCCTTGACCACGTCACTCAGTTTTCATGTACATATAAAGATTATATATATAATAGGGAACATGAAAATATAATATTTATGAAAATGTTGCTATTAAAATGTTAAAAAAAAACATATAATTTTGTTTTTTAACAATAATTACGAATGAAAGTAACGTAAAACGGAACGTATTTGAAAACACTAGATAGCGTTCAGTGACGTCACTCCTGTTATTACTACTTATTTGAAGTTATAGTTGTAAAAAAGTGAACATTAAAACGAAAATTAATGGCGTTTTTTTAATTAAAAAGGAAGTAAGGTTTGTCAAAGCAGACTCCAGATTACTCTTATCAGCTTGAAACCATTTTTACCTCAGTTTTGTATCAGAAGATTCAGTCAAAAACCATTTATTTGAAAACTTTGTTGAAGTATATAAACACATTGCCATAAAGCATGCGTCAATAAAACAATTTTTTGGAATATCGATAGACCGTTTTAAATTTTTTTTATAAAAGTATATCAAAGGTCGAGAAAATATGTATAAGTATGAAAGTCAGTGAGGACAAGTATGATCAGTGGGCCAGTGACAGACAGGAGTGACGTCATACGACATGTAGTTCCGTTTTCGCGCGAAAATTTAAATCGACATTTTTAAGCCGCATTTTTTTGTTGTAAATTACAATATTTTAGATTTTTAATATACCATTGGTCTATCCTACATGGAGTTCTTTAAAATAAACACAAAAATAAAAATATTGCAACTTCCCTATAACAAGTACGGACGAGTGACGGATTCAACATGGCCGAGCGTAAACTATAAAAGTTAGAGCCTTCAAATTTGGTGATCGCTTTATTGAGAAGACACTAAATAAGGAAGGAATTTTAGAAATGATACCCATAAGGGGGTATAATGGGGGTTGAACTTTTGTATGGAAGCTTGTAATTTTTTAAGATAGAAATATGAATCTTTATTTTTGAAATACTGATTAAAATAGAGTAGGTGCGTTTTTAAGCGTTTTTGTATATTTTAACCCTAAGGGGGTACAGTTCTAAAAAGCCTGTTCGAGAGTGGGCTCTACGAGCAGTCTGGGATCTAGCCCACGTATGTCGAATCACAAATGTGGTACACAAAGAAGTCTTAAATTAACGTAAAATATGTAATTATTATATCATTAATAATCAATTTCTCAAAGAGCAAAGCTGCTGGCGACATCTAGTTCTATAATAAAATATATCACTGTAATGTTCCCGGTTGACGACGTAACTGTAAAAGTACGAGTATTAAACCCATCTTACGTTAAATTGATAAATTGAATTTTCCCTTTGTGACATAAATGTAAGTCATGACGCGAACTTGATCAACGGAAAATATATAACGTGCTTAAATCAACCCCTATATAATACAATAAAACATAATCATTAAAGTGATTTGTAACCTGACAGGTTTCTCAAAGTTTTATAATAAAAACTAGCTTTCCATCCCGGTTTCACACGGATGGACATAAGGTTTTTTTTTATATTTTTACCTTTAAATTTTATCTCAAAGGGATTGGACAGCGTTTCCGATGAAAACTCCTAGGTGGCTTGACATTTTCCGACATGTTTAACAATTGTCGTTCTATGACAGCTTATTTGCACAGAAACCTTAATAAATGATATCGCCAAACATTCCTCGTGAATCCGTCTGTCTATTAGTGAAAACAGTATGAAAATCCGTTCTGTAGTTTTGGAATTTAATGCGAACATACAGACAGACGCGGATTAATTTGACTTGATAGCCATATTTACTAAGGGTTTTTAATACTCTCGTATATATCTAGCTTTTAATAAAATAAGTTTTTATATTCAAGGTATCTGCTTGAATGTGGTCTGTTTTGGGAGAAACAGTGGCGAATCAAACGACCACCGCACTCAATCACCCCCCTTTACTCTCAGATGATGATCTAACTGATAGACATTGCTATTACCGATACACTTTAAATCTATTAATTGGCAAATATACATATTATATTCGTATGTAAAGTTATCAATACTCACACTACAAGCATAGATACGAGTAGTAAGTTATTGACAACTGTACCAGCCCTTCATTTGGCATATTCTCCAATTAAAATAATTGTACAAAAAGAATCATGTCAGTAAAATCAAATTGGAATGTAAACGAAATAATAATTGGGCTTGCTATCCAATTTGTATCACGGTTCTTGCTGTATTTGTCTCTTAACCCAATTCTGTTACATTGAATATCTTGATATAAAGGTGAGTCAGCTGGTGATTATGGAACTTCTGAACTACTTGACCGATTGAGATTTTCAGCTTTAAATAAGTATTTCAAAAACACAAATAGTAAGACACAAATTAGATGTAGCATCGGAAAGTGTAATGGAATGAAAATAAAACCGATTACTGCCGATTTACACAACCAATAGAAATAGCTCCCTATCGCGCCATTCGACGCTATTCGTCGCTATAGATTCACGCGTCAGAGAAAGCAAGTGCATGTAAATCGACGCGTCAAATTGACGAATATATTAGGTCATATGATATTACAAGCTATTATGTTTATGCAAATATCATATTCGCGTGAGAAATAAATATTGATGATTTGGGATAGCGTACTTAATTCGGATGTGATCGGTTTTACGAATTTTGCCGATGCGACATCTAAGTTGTGTCATACTATAATCATTTAAACGACTATCCATCGAGTCAAAAAAGTTCAAGAATATATCTTAACGTAAAAGGCGTAGTTTTAAAAGGTCCAATGTTAATTATAGATGCAAACAAAAATATTCTTTGTATGATATACGTATATGGCGTGTTTTCTATGAACTTCTTATATTATGAGTGCGTTATAAACTTCGATCGCCTTTAAGGTAGAATTTCTTTATTTTTGTTCATTACTATATACCTTGTGTTTCAAGAATGCTCTCGATGATAAACAATACCTTTACAAAGTATCGAATTGCGTGGCGGAAAAGTCAATTTACTTTCAAAAGTGACACATTACACAACGAAACACACAATAATATGTACAATGTACAGTCAAAGTAAGAAAACCTTCGTCAGTTTTCAAATTCATTCCTTTATCAAGTCTTAAACTCTTAGTACCTTTTGAATCTGGACATCAAATCATTGGGACGCAATATGTCATTCTCAATCGGTAAATCAGATTATTGCTCATACAAAAATAGATCATAAGGTGACGAATCTTTTTTTACCCCGACTGTACATCTCTGAAAAGCGAATAACAAGGAAGATACCAGCAAGACTCTGGACCTCTGAATGTGAATTTGGTATATTGACTTTTGGTATTTTGTGTACAGTGCAAATAACATCTTATTTTCACTGACGGTATATGTTTACCCACAAATTCGTAAATATAAATATACAAATATAATAAAAAAGAAATTCAATATTTTCATGTTTCATACCATGATCCGTTTTATTTGTTTATTCAGTTTATTTGTAATAAAACCATAATACAGACAACGATTTATGATAACATTCATAATTCAATACAAAAAATGGTCCTTCGAGCAGGATTTTTTAAAAATATATATTTTTTAGATACTATCAAATTTTGTTTAAATAGTATAAACGATCTTCTTTTTATGTTACTTATCTATACATCTATATCTTCTCAGATTTACTTGGAAAGAGATTTTTTTATTAAATATGTACATATTTACTTTTGTAATTAACGTCATACTAATATTACAAATTGCAAAAGTATGCTTCTCAGTTTCCTTTCACAGAGAAATGGAGCGACGCGAGATCTTTAGCATAGATATAGTGAGTGTATGAACCGTAAAATGTTTTATGTATTTTGAGCTTGGCACCGAATCCAAACAATATTGTCGTACATCAACATTTAATAGAAAAAATCCATATATTTTTTTTACATTTTTGTCACGTATGTGAATAAACTGACCTATTTATTTGAGTTTTTATTACAAAATCATATCTGACTTCAAATATATTATTTAAGAACTAGAAACAATTTAATTTAATAATAACTCAAACTACTTACATTATTCTATTTGTTTTTTACTTGCATGCAACCATGAAATAAAATTGTAGTAAACTTAACGTTACCCAAGATATAAAAGTCAAGTAATGAGTTCTAAGCTGTCGTGCTTACAAAAATAAAATCCAACTGTATCAATAGTGCAAATCTTTAAAAGTTTGACAACCCCAACTGATATAATGAAGGCGACATGACAAATAAATTTTATCACAAAATCCAATATTATAATAGCAAATTCATTTTGTTTGAAAAAAATGAAACCCTCCAGACTGTTTCAAATAACAAAAATATGCTTATTATAATTGTACATGAAACATGAAATTAAAAAATGTATAGTATATATCCCCCTGAGTTTCTTTCGACAGTTCTTCTCAGATCCGAGGTGTTAAGGTTTAATTCAGTGTAGATTTTTGACTAGCAACAAGCAAGTGTAATCAATTGTATAATGAATAAAGATTATTTAAGTTTGAAGTTTGATTCAAATTAATTCAATAATTAATTAACATAAAATTATACCAAAAAAATATCTACTTAAAATAATACTTCTTATGCAACACACATTAAAAATAATTTCACTGAATTGGTAAGTACCTTCTTTTTGAAGCACAGCAGTTACAAATAAATATTTTTAACAAGAAAAAAAAGAAAAACACGAATGCACCACCTACCTTGCAGGCTATCCTTAAAATAGAAACAAAACAATACTAAGTATTGCTATTTGGCGGAATAACTGATGAGTGGGTGGTACCTATCCAGCAAGCTTGCAGTTAAAAGTTCAAAAAGGTTCGTTTTAAAAACACGTCCGCATTGTATTCTTAAATTTTGTCTTTGGATTTCCCAATTTAGTAGTTGTTGACGCCATCTGTATTTTAATTTAAGATCAAAATAATTAAATTAAATTTCAAGGGGCCCGAAATTTTCTATTGTCTATCGGTTATTTCCATGTTAATGTTATTTCTCCTCCGTGAGTTCATTATCCATTATAGATTAAATCTTGCAATACATTTTGATAAAATTTTTTATTAATTCTGTAAAAAGACTTCAACACTGTTTCTCCGGTAGCGAGAAAAGTTGTCAGAAATATGTATGTATTTTTTCAAGGCGAAAGGCTTTCATATAATGCACTTCGTTGTACCGCAAAACGGTTCTGAGCATACTCACTTCTATATAGCCTTTCACCAAACGCTATGACATCTATATATCTAGTGTAACGATGCATGACGTTAGTCTGTCGGGATTTGCTAGTGCATTAAATAAAGTAGTATTTTTATTAACATAAGAATTAATAACATTAAATGCTTAAATATATACAAATATGAACTAAAACTGGTTACTGTATAAATCTTGACCGCGTGGAATGGTGGCAAGAATGCTAGCAGCATTTCCCCGTTGAATGGCAATTCCGATCCTCTGGGCAAAAAACGAACCAGTTCTCCTGTCACCAGTGGAGGCAATGAGGCGAGATGTTATAGTACTTTTGATGAAGCTTTTTGCACCACTACTCCAAGGGCCAAGCGTTTCGACAGCGAATAAAATAAAGTAAAGTAGCGATAAGAATATTAAAAGAAAAAAAACATGTATTTCTTCACTAGCCCATAAAGAATATCCCAGCAAAGTTTCATCACAATCGCATAACAAAATAATAATTTAGGAAGTAATAAAGGACAAACATTATTCATAAAAAGATTTAAAATAAGGTATATTGTTTTGAGTTAGTATGTTATTCGTTGTAGAAAGGCAAAACGGGTGATGTGTGACTTCCTCCATAGACTCCGGAACTTTAATAATATAAATCCCTAATTTTAACGTCAATTCAACACCGACGTGTAAAATTTACTTTTAATTACTATTACTGGAGGTGTGGTGGTAAAAGATAAGTATGTAGATAAGGCAAAATATTGAAATACTAATGGTATTACAAAATATTCGCTATAGTCTAGTAACAAGTCCTATGAGCAGTGCTGGTGCTAGTGTCCAGGCCAATAAATTTTCAAGGGTGACTATATATATAGTGTTATGTATATGAATGTGGATGACATAACAATATTTCACAAATCAAATATCCTTTTTTCCAAAATATTGATCACTAAAATTATGTGCTTTAAATGAGTCATATTGTTTATTGAAAATTTCGTTAGTGGGTCCGCATTTTTTGCAGTTTTCATAAAGCTGCAAAGATTTACTGAGGCACTTTTTTATGGAATAAGTTGGCGGACGAGCATATGGGCCACTTGATGGTAAGTCACCCATAGTCAAAATGACGCTGTAAAAAATATTAACTATTCCTTACATCGTCACTACGCCACCAACCTTGGGAACTAAGATCTTATGTCTCTTATGCCTATTACACTGGCTCACTCACCCTTCAAACCGGAACAACAATACTGAGTACTGTTGTTTGGCGGTAGAATAACTGATAAGTGAGTGGTACCTACCCAGACAGGTTTGCACAAAGCCCTACCACCAAGTAAAAATCTAGTTGCAGACGTATAATAAAATATATCCTTGTAAAATAACAATTTGTCCACATAAAGTGTTCTTTAAAGCGAGGATGTAGGTACTTTGTCTAACAAAGCGCCTGCAAAATGGCGGCAGATAGCAAGACTTAGATGTCTAGGCTAAATTAAGTACCCTCGACGTGTTTGCAGTAAAGTTACACTTACACCTTCGTTATTAATAATAGCTTGATAACTTTGCTGATAAAACAATTATTAACAAACTTTTTGATAAAATTGTAACTACTTGTAATGGTAGCAAAAATCGTAGCAACATTTTATCGTTGTTTTTCAATTCGGATTTTGCTGGGTGAAAATGGAACCACTTAACCTGTCACCAGCTGAGGCAAAAATGCGTTGAAAGTTTTTTTTTTGTGATGTTACTCAAAAGTTCAAGTGTTTCAACAGCAAATGGCACAAATATATAATTTGGAATCATTCCAAGATGCGACGAATATTTGCGCCGCTTGCTCGTTACAGCATTTCCTCCGCGGTTCCTGCCCTTTACCCTGATTTCCTGAAATGAGACGGGGCCAATTCTAAATTTAAAAATCTTACCGTTTACCAACTTGGAAATTTGAATTAAGAGCGAAACTCGATAATTATTTCGTAAATGCTGATGATACTTAATCTATGTTTATATCAATATTTTCTTTTACGTACGAGCAAAATTATTACACAATTATTATGAAAACACGTTCTTGTAAAGCATAAAATAGACATATGCATTTCTTAATATCCTTGCAAACAATCATTTCTTTGCGTAAAATGTTCAGTATTTTTGACGTGCTATTAAATGTTCAATTTCAAGCCAATTAATTAGCTGAATAGGCAAATCTGTTATTACCACTTATACTAACAGATATTCTTATGATTTTATTAATCACCGTTAAATTAAAAAAAAAAATACTTTCATTATTTTTATATAGGGAACTTCTAAATCTTAACAGATCTATAACTGATACCTTATATTGAAAATTTAGATTTTCAATGAAGCAAAACAATTCCAAATATAGTTTACTTGCATAATTTCCTCATAAATTGAATTCAATGTACGAATGTATTCTTCGAACGTACGATATATCGTACAAGGAAATCAAATCACACGAGCGTACTCTAAAATTCAGCCTAGCATTCGAGTGATGAGCTTGCGTCTAGTTTCAGCCTGACCTAGATTCCAGCGTTCTTTGATTACAGACCGCCGTCTCAGGTGGAACTTATTGTTCTTACCTGTATTTCACATCGCGGTTTTTTTACCGGACGGTTTTTTGTCAGTAGACTGTGAGGAAAATCGGTCAAGGTCAAAGCCAATGCTATCGCTGCTAGCTGTTGACTGACGATGGTTTGAGAGGATTGACGACCTTTAACGCAGCATTCAGGTTTTATATTATGAAAAATTTAACAATCACGCTAATTTATGAAGGTCTCGAGTTGGCTACAAAAGACTTCATCTTAATACTCAATATAGAGACACACTTATATAATAAATAGTTTATAATTTGATTACATACTACTTATAAAATTATCATCAAATACTCTTTCATAATATCGTATCGTTCTTTACATTTGTGTGTGTGTGTGTGTGTGTGTGTGTGTGTGCGTGTGTGTGCGTGTGTGTGTGTGTGTGTGTGTGTGTGTGTGTGTGTGATAAACAAACCTTAATTAAAAATAAATAACGAATAACGATGCGTTATGACACGCATCGTTATTCGATATTCGATGCGTGTCATAGCAAACAGAACAAGTATGTCATAAGTTATTAATATTAATATTGCCGATGTATTAAAAAAATAATTTTAAACAGTTTTACTTTTTCATCAAGAGTAGCAGTAGCAGTAGGCTGCTAATTGGGCTACTCGCATCCAGCTGCCGTAAATACATTACGATTTTATTATAATAATATTTATGAACAAAATCACATACATTGCTTTGATCCCAAAGTGAGTAGCTAAAGCACGTGTGTTGTGGAAAATCAAAAGTAACAACAGCACCACAAACAACCAATTCCAAAACAACATAGAAAACTAATGAACTGATTCTACATCGACTCGGCTGAGAATCGAACCCGGGAACCTCAGAATGGCGTACCCATGACGGCGTACCGGTGTACAGACAACTTAAAGTATAATTATATAAATACCTGGACGGATTCTTTGTGAAAACACAACAATCAATGCGTGTTTTCACTCAAAAACAACCCTATTCCACTGACGAAGTCGTCTTAAGTGCTTTATGAATCGTCCTAAATTCGGCCGCAAAAGTTAGAAAAAAGTGAGAAGTCAAAACAACTCAAGACTTTTTAAAAATTACAATGCTTTAAAAAAAAAGAATTCTACATTTTCACACCGAAAAGTATTCGCGATTGTAATTTAGGTAACACATTAAACTTCACCGGTACGAAACAAAAGTTAGTCTCGTAAAGTTTTTGTACGGAATCTGGTGTTTTTGTCCGGTTGTTTCAGTCCCCTTAATATTTACGGAATTAGTAGATAGTTTCGCTTACAACACAAGCAGTTTATAAATAGAACTTCTATTAATTTTAAGAGTATTTTAACAAAATCCGAAGTTTATTAATGTACATTTTTTTTTACACACACATCTAAAAATTCATATTTAAGTAAGTCTTGATAACGTCTTGAAGAAGCTAGTGTATTTAAATGACACCACAAAACATAATTTATCTATTAAACTAGCTGTGCCCATGACTTCGTAAGCGTTTGAATTAAACTGAAATTTATATAATTACATCAGTTATTTGTCAGTGATAGTTCCATCAAGATCATAAAGCCTAATTCAAAATACATAGATTGGAGAACAATATATAGACAGAAAAAAAATTGTAAAAATGTTATTCCTATATACGTACCGTACATATACATACATTTAGTGAAAAACGGTTATAATAATATTACAATCAGACACGAGAATTTTTAAACAAGAGAATAAAAAATTTTCACTACTGTTCTACATTAACGAGTATTCACGATATCCTAACTGATTTTTGACCAAGTCCAAGACTAGCCAACTGCAGGAGGTCAAATCGGATATCCGTCCAACCGGAACTACTGTGAAAGTAAGGGGATATAGAAGGAACATCTCTCATAGATGGTAGAAGACGGAAATCCGACACGACCTGTGAGATATCAGATACACGCCCGGCTTTAAATGATTTCTGAGGCACGGAAGTGTCACTGCAAACTTCCTGTCACCGCTGCTACTGAGATTCCTTTACAGGAAAATCCAATAACTTTTGCGGTCACAACCTGAGTTGTGAGCCTCTTTAAATGCTTGTCATGGTTTAAGCTAGCAACTATACCAAGGATTTTGTTGCATAATATTTATATACCGTCCCGATCAATATCTATCACACGTGATATTGGCGAAACTGCCTTTTGCAGTTTTTGACACAATTAAAAGCCAAAAATATATATTGATATACAGTAGAGCCGAGATGGCCCAATGGTTAGAGCACGTGCATCTTAACTGATGATTGCGGGTTCAAACCTAGGCAAGCACTGCTGTGCTTAATTTGTGATGATAATTCATCTCGTGCACGGCGGTGAAGAAAAACATCGTGAGGAAATTAGACACGTGTAGAAATGTATCTAATTTCATAGAAACTCTGCCAAACTTCGGCTGAAAGGGAGAGGAGGCCTGAGCCCAGCAGTGAGAAATTTACAGGCTGTTGTTGTTGTTGTTGTTGTTGTATACTACAGTCATCAAAATTTTGGCGACGATTTTGATACGTATTCTCTGTATTGTTTCTACGCTTGATTTTCGTACATTATATATAAAAGACCTTCCATAATCTAATTAAAGAAATTTCAATCATTCAATAAGTACTTATATATTAACCTTATTTCTGACGTTTCTTTCTCATTGTCGATAGTCGAAATCTGAAGCAATAGTAGCGTGGTGAAATACGCTCGAAGCCCTTTCCTTAAAAGGATACCTAGAGGCACTTACGGAAAACTTTTTACAAAAGTCCTTAAAAGCCTTTAATGAAACGTAGGATGAAGATAATTTAACAATCGATTGACATAGACCTTTTTTATTTGAAGTGTAGCTGACAAATTGCTGCAAATTTTTTATTGTCTCGATTTTTACTGATATGAACACATAACTCAGTCACGTGACCATATATTTAACCGTCATTAGGAATAATTATCTAAGCGATTAAGGCTGCGTTCACACAGCGGTCCGTTTTATCGGAGATTCAGCGACAGCGTATGGTGTTCGAGCAAATTCACGCTAACAAAATCATCATACTTTTAATAATTGGGTCGTGTCCTAATAAATATGTCTTTCTTTCTCTTTCTCTCTCTCTCTCTATCTATCTCTCTCCCTTTTTTTCTTTCTTCCTTTTAACCACATGTGTGGGTAACCACAAAGACAAATCCGTTTGAAAACGTTCTTTTAAAGTTTAAAACTTACCTCCAACATCCCTTCCTTTAGAACGATTCTATATATTTAGACCGTCTCATCTGTGTGAATGTGGACCAAATATTTTAATTGCCTTCGAATACATTTAGGCAAATTAAGGTATTTAGAGTTAACATTTTAGTGAATTCATTATCGCTTCTGTACTAATTACTAATATAATGTACATAGTAACAGTTGTTAGAGTCGTTACTATTTAGTGAGTTGAATATTTGGCGCCCACCTAAATAAATGCTGTTCAAACCCATATCGTATTACTAAATATGATTGGAATATTTCTTAAAATAGACAGACAGACTGGCAAAAAGGCCTCGTGATAAAAATCATCATAGTACATTGATATGGGTAAAGTAGACTATGCTAACCATCTCTGATATCGTTACCAACTTAGACAAGAGATTATGGGCCTATAGTTACACTGACTCACTCTTCCAACCAGAACTTAAATTTATGTTTGGCCGAGATGGCACAACGGTTCGCGCTTACACCTTAACCAATGATTACGGGTTCAAACCTAGGCGACCAATTAATTTCATTATGCTGAATAGGTCTTTATTATTCGTCGCGGACTCGGTGGTGAAGGAAAACATCGTGAAGTATCTAATTTCAATGAAATTCTGCCACATATGAATCCACCAACTCCAATTAAAACAGCGTGGTGGAATAAAATCCTAACCTTCTCACAGGTAGAGTAGGGCTGAGGTCTAGCCCAGCAATGGTAAATTTATAGGCTGTTACTATATATATCATTATTTATGTTTGGTTATAGCCCTACCAACCAATATACATATGCTAGTCATTAATAGAAACATCTTTAAAAGTTTGACTAAAAATCCCTGAATGTTTATACGAAACATAGGTTTCCTTAATCGATCTGGTTATCCATCCTTTGGTCTGTAACCGGACAAACGCCGTTTTAAATCATATCAGGATAGGACAGGAATATAAACGATGTATTCCGCTCGTAACTTATTATTCCTTTGAAGGGCGGATGCGCTTCGATTCTTCCCTATCACGTCATTATTGGAATTTCGGTATGTAAATTTATTCAATTGTTTTGGAACTACGAACAAGAGAAACGGCTTTAAAAGACCATTAAAAAGATGTAGTAATGTAAACTTATAGTATCACTAGTAGACGCCCGCGACTTTGATCGTGTTTTAGGGCGTTGGTTGTCATAAGTCAGGCAAAAAAGTAGCCTATGGAGTTCAAGTTCGCTTCATACCAAATTTCACCAAATTCGGTTCAGCGGTTTGGTCGTGAAAGAGCGACCGGCAAACAGACAAACAGAGTTATTTCGCACATTCATAATATTAATATGGATAATGTAGAATGTTATCTGACGGAGAAACAACATAAGTATATAATGTCAATCTAAATATATTGTTATACTATAATAATAATTTTAAATATATGCCGCGTTATGAAGAGCCGAACGTAGTTTGATCAAATTTCATTCATATTAAGCTTTCTCAAGAAGGATATGACAAAAAGTACCACTCACAATAATAAAAAATAATCGATTATTAAAGCACTACGTTAATCGTTGCGATCATAGGCATATCATTCGTAGCAAATTTTGATACAAGCGAGTCTTCGAAATCTGCTCAAGTTTACAACGCGACTGGACGACAACGGTTTTGTTCAGGACTACCGGAAGCAGTGGCAACGCCACTTATGCTGATGACTTGATCTGTTGACTGTATTTTGCGGATCATAATATGTATGATCATCTTTGACCATCGCTATTTTGTTTAGATCATCATCAAATTTACGCCGTATCAACGACCTCCATGGTCGAGTGGTGTGTACACCGGTTTTCATTTTCATTCCCGGGTTCGATTACTGGCCGAGTCGATGTAGATTACCATTACTTTTCTATGTTGTCTTGGGTCTGGGTGTTAGTGGTACCGTCAATACTTTTGAGCTACTTACCTTGGGATCAGAGTAATGTATCTGATATTGTCTTATGTTTATTATTATTATTTATTTATATTTATTATTATCTATAATATCTTTACTAATATTACAAAATGGAAAGTAACTCTGTACGCTGAAACCGCTCAACTGATTTAGAGAAAATTTAATATGGAGATAGTTTGAGTCCCGGGGAAGAATATAAGCTACTTCATTAATTCACTTCTCAAGGGGAGCAAACTCGGAGATGACGCTTTGTTTATTATAAATTTTATAAATTTGGCTTAGGTAAAACCAAACAGTATGTTAGTGAGCTATTTTTGTATTAATTCGAACTGTGTATCTACTGTATTGTAATTTTTTTTTTTCATTTATTTTTTAGATTTATTATTTGGTAGTTGAATTTTATAATTTATGCTGATATGATTTTGTGTGAGTTGTATGCATATATATTAACGAACTTGGATGGATATAATAATGAAAAATTTGTAAATAGATTACTCGCTATGTTTATGAACGGTATTCTAAAAAACTTTCCTAAGAATAGAGTTCAAAGTAAACCAAGATAAAATTTAAGGGCTTTATCGGCAAAATATTTTACATCAAATATCTAAAGCAAGCTATAAATAATATCAGTGCTGTACGATGTGAGAGAAATGACATTATATCAGGATTTGCATCTCAGCGCGCCATGTTCTTACGTTGCATAATGCTATGTATTCAAGATACCTGGGACTCGTCCTAACATCATATGGCTATCGTCTTTTAATAATATAAAAGAAATAAGACACGTTGTTGACGATTAGACCAAAATTTCATTTGCTTTATATAAATAACAGGTATAACATGCAACATCATTAAATTACATTGAAAAAATTGTTACTAAAAATCCTATATGAATTAATTTAAATAAAACCATATAGAGCAGAAATAGAATGAGAAGTCCAAATGGCGTTTTTTCTTTCGTGATGATTTTAACAGTTAACTCTAATGCAGGCCTTGTAAAAGAACTTCGTTACAATAGGCTAAACTAATTTACTTAGTGGTAGGGCTTTGTGCAACTCCATCAGGGAAGGTATCGTCTACTAATCAGATATTACATAGAAACAGCTGTACTATTGTGCTTCGATTAGAGAGTTCACTGAGCTAGTGTAATTACATAAGACATACCATCATGGGTTCGAAGATTGATGGAACATTGGGAATGCCTTCAGCCAGTGCAAACGCCTACAGGCACGGTGGAGTGACGATTTACGCAAGGCGGTAGGCAGGAGCTGGACGCGAGTAGCCGGAGAAAGACCACAGTGGCGTGCACTTGGAGAGGCCTATGTCCAACAGTGGTGGTAGCTTCACTTAATTGTTAAATAAGGATTCAAAAGTGCTTGTAAAAGCCCACTTGAATAAAGTTTATTTTGATTTTGATTTCGATTTTGAGTGTACAAAAACAGGCTGACGATGATAATAATGATGGGAATGTATTGAATAGTTAATATTTCTTGCAGTGCCATTGTTTCTGGGCAATTGTAGATACATACCGTCAGATGGTCCATTTCCTCGTCCGCCAAACTTTGGCAAAAAAAAAATATTCTCATTAGTATAGTTTTTATTCATAAACATGAAAATGCACAAGCTTGTCGAAGACTGGAAATCGCAGTTCGCAGCTCAAAGTTAAGAAATTAAAATTAATTTGTCAGTGGTTATTGCCTCGTACCTTGATCTTATCTCTTGGTTTTGTCTGATCGATGTATTATTAAATAATGATAATCCAGAAATAGAACTGCGTATGTGTTTGCACACACACATGCGCAGTTGGCGTTCAATTAAACTTGGTCGTATTTTGTAACGTAGGATTAAATGATGAAGGTTCTAACTAAGCCAAGCTATTAAGCTAGCAGCTGGTTGAATCCATCGATACAGATGTTGCAAAAAGTATAAGGAATTAAACTCTACTGTCAAACAGCAACAAAATTGTTTAATTGCTTACAAAGTTTTCAATGCATCATAATGCGTTCGTACATTAACCAACATTTAATAAGTTATTTATGATGTGATTTCTATATAAAGTCATTCAGCATATTTTGAAAGACAACGTAAATACATCGTTTTAAATCTGTATACTTTAACTTACAACTTTAATGATGTAAATCATAACTTTGATGTCGTAATGATTAAATCATTGATTCTTATCTCAGTGGCTTCCTACGAAACTCAATTAACACGTACCGACTATACTTCCCGACCCTTAATGACTATTTTCATAAAGTTTATAAAATATCATTATGGTGCCACGGATTAAAATTATTTTAAAGTAAATTTATCATAACAATTTTATAGTATTAATTTTCGATTGCAATCTAATACATATATTTTCCACATATATTCAAAAAATATCTAAATTAATTAATTAAACTTTTATTTTACTGACATAACTAATTTTTTAAAATATAGACATTATACAGACATTCAATTTGTGTTTAGATCAATAAACATACTATGTAATAATTTGTAAAAGTCCATATAAATATATATGTAAATAGACTACTTATATATACAGAGTGTTGCACTACAAAAAATGAAGTCGAGATGGCCCAGTGGTTAGAACTCGTGCATCTTAACCGATGATTGCGGGTTCAAACCCAGGCAAGCACCCCTATACATATGTGCTTAATTTGTGTTTATAATTCATCTCGTGCTCGGCGGTGTAGGAAAACATCGTGAGGAAACCTGCATGTGTCTATTTTCATCGAAATTCTGCCACATGTGTATTCCACCAACCCGCATTGGAACAGCGTGGTGGAATATGTTCCAAACCCTCTCCTTAATAGAAGAGGAGGCCTTATCGCAGCAGTGGGAAATGTACAGGCTGTTACTTCACTTTACTTTACTTTACTTTACTTTACTTTTATTCCAAAGATTAAAAACGCATAATATAATTTGTAAAATTTAAATTAAAAAAGTTTATAAGATATTTTGAGCATTAACCCAACCCGAATTATATATTCTTGTAATGTGAAATATTAAATAACTCAGGAATATAAGACAAAACATAGTAAAAAGAATTAAAATACTTTGATATAAGATGTATACAATTTAAAAATCTCTTTAAGGGGGTACTATACCTTCACCGCAATACAAGAACAGTCGAGAGACCGCAGTGAATTCGTGTCGACACCAACTTGCTATAAAGTTAGCCAACGCTTGGAAGATCAACTGTTGAGATTGGGGCACATTGCATGAGATAGCGGTTTTCTATTTAATTTTATACATTTATTATATGTATTTATAGAACGAATAAAATTGGTTTCATCAAAGCATTACGAGAATGAATAATTGAATATTGTCAAAGTATATAAAATCAGTTTTCTAGCGATTTCTGAAATAAACTAGCTCACAAAATAGTAAACTAACTCTGATAAAGCGAAAAGAGTAGAAGTTACCAGATTATGAATATAAAATTTACCTTCAATTTCCAACCATATATCTATAAATATAAATAAAAAATATAAAAATCCTGACAAAAGACGACACACTCACGATCTACATATATTAAATAAGAGAGCAATTTATCCGTCATATATAAACATAAATACTGATATGAATCCATTGAACACTTTTGGGGTGTGTGAAAAACCCATAAATTTTTACCCTTTCGAACGACGAGTCCAATATAGACTTGATGACGTCACCAAACACTTACCATTGAAAATGGAATAAATTCAAAATCGCCACGTCATAGCTAATATACCATAGACCTTTAAACGAATTCAACATTCTCGCTAGAACTCGACTCGAGTTCAGAAACTAAATTGATACTTATTGAATCCGTCAAAAGACTAACCGTGGCTTCGCATTTTGCTTTTGCCATCTTTTTAGGATTTCCTTTAAGTGTAAAGGTATTTTGAAGCAAGGTACGTTAAAATTGCTGCTGTAGAAAACAACTTATACTGTAATTACATTTTTGACAAACAGTTAATTTAAAGTTAATACGGGAGATCAAATTACACATGAATTTGAAACCAAACATTTCAATCAAGATAAAAGTGTATAAATTACTTTTCGACAATACTTTTGACTAACGTTCATTTATTTTTTATCTATGCCGAGCATTGATGACGTCATCCTGACCGATTTCGGTCATATTAAGTCGAAACTGCACAAACTCTCATTATCCAATGTGGCGGCAAATCCAACAAAACCGCAAAGAGGTCACACACATACAATGGCTTTACCTGCTTTCCGAGTCATGGGAGTGTGCATGCATGCATGTGTGTGAGTGTGTGTGCCTTCAAACTTACAGAATGCAACCAAATGAACCCAAAAGCCAATATACTCAATTGCCGCGCACCAACGTAATCTATATTTATAAAACCAGAAGTAGGAATTACTAAAAGAATAAAACAAATAGGCTAACCTCTAAAATAATGATCTTTAATTTACAACAACAATCAATCTATAAAAGAGAAACCTTTATACTTCAACACAAATAACTATCAACAATCACACTACAAAGTAATAATCAGAATGGCGATCTAAATTTTTTAAGGAAATTTGTGTGACGTGACGCAGTTGTCGCTTGGCTAAGACGTGTATTCCAACAATATATGTTAATTCTTTATTAATTATCGCCTTCATGCTTTTCTAATTAACCTAAAGGTTGACTGGCAGAGAACGCCTTCAGGCATTTAGTCCGCCTTTTGTCCCATAAACTTTGTGGTGATCGATAAAGTATTTAAATAAATCAACAACATTTTTATAAAAGGTAACATATTTGACATAAAATAACATTCTGTTAGGTATACTGAGTTCAATGGCTATGTATGGCTATTTTTGGCTTCATAATAATAGTCTCCCAAAAACCAATGGAAAATATGTATTCCAATATCCAAACGAAACGCTACGGCTCGTACGAGAAATAATTACTGACAATCCTGTACGGTATAAATTCACCACGGAGAGGTGATGTTACGCCACGTATAAAGTTTTGTTGTAATGAAATAGTAACCGCAGCGAATCACATTGGGCGGAAATAGCGTTTTAGATTAATAGTGTAGCCAAACAACACTGATATTGAGCTAACTTAGTCTCCTTAACTTACAACCAACTAAACCACAAGAGAACTAACGCCAAATAAACAATATTTGATATCAATTTGTCGCGCTACCATTGGTCGAGAGATTATGACCTATATTCATTATGGATTTTCGGAAAAATGCCGTTTTGAACATTATCAAGACTCTTATCGGAACTTTGGGATTAGAATTAAACTGGATACGAATATTAGTGTTGAATAAATACATAAAAATATATGAATCAAAAAATGTTAGTAGTATACAATATAGCTGAGTTACAAACAAATCGCATGAAATACGTAAATGTAAGGCATGTTTATCTTTATTCAAGCTTCGAATGGAATAGACTAAAATTTACAGGTTTTAATAAATGAATCAAAATAATTTAACACTTTGAAATCAAAAACAGATGTTATTTATATAGATAAAACCTCTTTTAAATTATGGATTTTTTAAATTTTACCCCTTGAATAAAATGGTGTGTCTTCATGCCAGGCAACTTTTTTTTTCACAAAAGTTTCGCCTATTAGATAAAATTGTTATTTAATTTTTTGCATGATATAAAATATTGCTTTAATTATATGGAAAATACGGTTGTAATTTACCATCTGCGACACGGTTACTATTTCATCTCGATATTTATTTGTTCAAGAGAAATGCAATTATTTCATCTGATTCAACAATCTATTATACACTTCATCTGTTATAATTATCTGACATTCTTCCACGAATAAAATATTAAGTGTAATAATTGTTTTGACAGATGTTTTATTAACAATATTTTATCACTGTGCCTACGTATAATTTTTGTTTAATCATACTGATAAAATTTCAAGTAAACGTCTAAAATCTGCACATCCTGAATTGTTCCAGTTTGTGCAGTGCTTTGAGTCGCTCTTCGCACCAGCGTTATCATCGTCTGTTACGTAAGATGATCCAGTGACACAATGCTATCGAGAGGAATCGAGACATCGTTCTCAAAGAAAACCCAGGGGCGCGTGAACGTCCGGGTCTTTAAAAGTTCGAAGATTTCAAGCCATTGTTGTACACTTCATGGCCCTTTATGACGCTCTTTTGTGTCTTTCAGCTACTGCTTATGTGGTGATAGTTCCATGTTTTGGGTGAATGAGTTTTTTTCTGTCTCTGACTGATCTGATAATTTTCTTTATAGTCCAGTCATTATAGACATTCAAAATCGAAAATTTAACTATAATTCCAAAAGTTTTCAAACTTCGGTCAAGTGAATGGTACATTGGGACGACTATAAATCTCATTTTGCAACCTTGTCCGCAGTCCGGAACATTGTTAAAATTGCAATTAAATTAATTTTGGCTGTATGGTCGTAAAAAAAAATCCAAAAGTTCTGCAAACTTAGGGAAGTTTTCGATATAATATTTCATATCACGTATTAAATTTGCAACCAATCTAAGTGTACGGAACATTTTTTGTTATTGAAAATTAATGTTTTTTTTAATTATACTGAATAAAAACGTTCAAAAAGTTCTGCAAACTTGACACATATGTCGGAAAAATATACCGAACGGTTGTATAAATTTGCAACCTTTTTCGTTGACCGGAACATGTTTATTTATAATTATTTTTAATTCGTGGTCATTTTTTCGAGTAAGGTGTTCTCGGAATAATTACAAAAGTTTTGAAACTTGGTTGCAAACTTCGAAAACATCTATTCTGATGCATTAACAAATTTGCAACCTCATACGCGATCCGGAACTTTAGCAATTTGCAAAAATGTATTTTTTTTATTTTTTTACCTTCAAGAAAATTTTAAAAGTTTTGCAAATCGAGGGGACTGTTTAATTTTGGGATTAATGTCAGTATTAAAATTTGCAACCTCTCACGCAATCCGGAATCTTGTGTGATGTCGGAAATTTAACTCTATGGCATTTTTCATTTCCGAAAAAATTGCAAAAGTTTTACAAATCGAGCCAATGATTGTTTCTTTGTGGTGCATGTCAGTATTAAAATTTGTAACCCCACATGAGATCCGCAACTTTGTGTTCTTTGCAAAAATCGATTTTTCGCATTTTGTTATCCTTGAAAGAAATGCAAAAGTTTTGCAAATCGAGCGGATGGTCTTATTTTGGGATCGATACCATTATTGAAATTTGCAACTTCGCACAAGACCCGGAACCTTGTGTTATTTGCAAAAATCGACTTTTTTAATTTTATTACCGTCGAAAAAATAAATCTAGACTACTTTTGAAATACTTATTAAGTATTTCAAAAGTATAGAAAAAAAGTATGAGGATATCGAATATTCGTAAGAAAGGTAAGTAAACATTAATGGACGACAATGCGTAGGTTCAATTCGTTTTATTAATCAATAAATAAAATTTTAACAAAAAGAAAAACCGACTTCAAACAAAACACTATTTTAAAACAAATAAAAATGCACTAAAAAGTAATAAAAATAATTGCATATTTAACATATTTTTGAGAGACCTTCATTTATTTTAAATTTTTTTATCAATTGTTTAATTGTTAAATAATTAATAAGCGTGTTATTATTGCAGTCTGTAGTATTTATTGAATAGAGTATAGTTAAAAAATTGTTATTGGAGGCTAACGTAACTATTAATGCTGTATATACCTATTAAGTGTTTGAAGTTGTATCTGTCATTTTTCTGTATTCTTGTTTTAAGTGTTATATTTCAAATACTGTGGTGTATCGATTAAATAAATAAATAAATAAATAAGTAAAATGAAATTAAAAATATTAGACTACTTAAAAGTCGATTTACGATTATATAACGTAGTTATAGTTATTGTTATATTTGGAGCCGATGTCAGCCACTGGCACACGCCTCAACAATCAAAAGAAAGAAGCGATACGAGCCTTTTGATTGACTCAGTATAATATCGTATAAAAGGTAATTTGTAAGAAACATATTTCTTAAAGTATTCTCGTATTGTTTTTTGATAGACATATGTAGTATAGGGTTGGCTGACACCGAATCCATATATAGCAATAATTATTATAACTACATTATATAATCGTTTAATTAAAAAAAAAAAAAATACAGACGAATTGATAACCTCCCCCTTTTTGAAGTCGGTTGAAAAATACGTACCGGCAAAATCCTACGTTTAAATAAGCCCAACGGAATTTATTTTTGGCATAATCACCTGTCATGTAAAAATAGTACTATACTAACATCTGTTAGAAACAAATTTTGTTACAAACAATTTCAATGATTAGCATGTGAATGGTATAGTATAGATTTATTTGAGCCTGAATATATAGCAGCGATGTGTACGGAAATAATATTTTGCGTGTATGTGATTAAAAAATATTTCCGAATTCCGGATATGGTTGCAAATTCAAATACTGACATTAATCCCAAAATTAAACAGTCCCCTCGATTTGCAGAACTTTTGAAATTTTCTTGAAGGTAAAAAAATAAAAAAATACATTTTTGCAAATTGCATAAAGTTCCGGATCGCGTATGAGGTTGAAAATTTGTAAATGCATCAGAACAGATGTTTTTGAAGTATGCAACCAAGTTTCAAAACTTTTGTAATTATTCCGAGACCACCTTACTCGAAAAAATGACCACGAATTAAAAAGAATTATAAATAAACATGTTCCGGTCAACATAAAAGGTTGCAAATTTAGACAATCGTTCGGTATATTTTTCCGATACATCTGTCAAATTTGCAGAACTTTTGGAACGTTTTCCTTCAGTTTAATAAAGAAAAACATTAATTTTTAATAACAAAAAATGTTCCGTACACTTAAATTGGTTTCAAATTTGACACGTAATGTAAAATAATATATTTAACACCACTCCAACTTTACAAAACTTTTGGAATTTTGGTCTCAAGAACAGAGCAAATTATCATTTATTGCATTTTTAACAATGTTCCGGACCGCAGAACAGGTTGCAAAATTTTATAGTTTGTTTTAATACCATTCCCGACCTTACATAAAAATTTGAAAACTTTTGGAATTATAATGAATTAATTGTCTTAAATGACTGGACTATTAATTTAAGAATAAAGTTGAAACTTGAGGCTTGAGTCGAGATGACCCAGTAGTTAGAACGCGGGCATCTTAACCGATGATTGCGGGTTCTGTGCCTGGGTTTGACCCAGGCCAGCACCGCTGATTCATGTGCTTAATTTGTCTTTATAATTCATCTCGTGCTCAGCGGTAAAGGAAAACATCGTGAGGAAACCTGCATGTGACAAATTTCACAGAAATTCTGCCACGTGTGTATTCCACCAACCCGCATTGGAACAGCGTGGTGGAATATGTTCCAAACCTTCTCGAAGGGAGAGCAGGCCTTTAGCCCAGCAGTGGGAATTTACAGGATGTTGTTGTTGTTGCTGTTAAGACTAAAGGACTGACTGTCTGTGCCCAGATTTAATGTGCTCTTTCAATCAAGTATGTATTCAGCATTTCACGCAGACTAAGAAAACAATAATTATTAAAAGTAATGAGAACGTCTTAAAATAAATAATTTGAAACAGGCGATCGATAAATGAAACTACATTCGTATTCAAATTTGGAACACGAATGGAATACATACTCGATGATTAAAAGAAACTTCAAATATTTTTCATTTCATCAATTAACAAACTCATTACGAGCATAACGCGACGTCGAAAGGAAAAGCAACGAGTTTTGGATCGGAGTCTCATTTTATTATACGACCCGACCTATTTGTCATTTTCACATGTCATGCATTTGCTGGATTAATTCGTTTTTATTTATTTACTGGTTGTCGTCTGCAGCTGCGCTTATGTCTTAAGACTCGGTCGTATTAGGAACAAAAAAAATGTTGGGATGTAAGCTTGTTTCATACAAAATTTAATTCAAATTATACTCAGTGGCTAGGTCATGAAAACGTAACACAGATAAATTGATTTTCACATTCATAATATAAATATATTAATGTACGTGAATCTTACGTGGCTATTTGGAATCAACCAGAAAAGAAAAATTTCAATATCTGTAAGTACAATAACTTAGTAGACTTTAAATTTATAAGTTAGAGAAATAAATATACATTTTACAAATTTATTTCAATAAAACTTTTTCGATATCTGTTTCTTTCCTTTACCTTTGGTTGGTAACAACTCTAAATCTTCCTTATAAAAGGAGAGATTTTAGTCCACGGAAGGGATATTTAAAAGCCATTATATTTAATTTTATATAGATATATTTTTATATACAAAACTAAAGTGAGTGTAATTCTCTTGACCCAATTGCACGTTGGATCTTCACAGCGGAAATGATACTATTAGGTAAAAGTATGCGCATTAAAACAGGTGCACTCCTGTTCCTTTTCTCTTATAAGACGATGGAACGGCATTCCAACCAGCGTTTATACGTAACTAGCTTGTATAATTTTTAACCTTTTAGTTAGTTCTTAGTATGTATCAAAAGATGTCGTTGTTCATTTTATACGAGTTTCTGAATCACGCTATCAAGTGTCAAAGGAAATTATATAAGATGAGTAACACAAATTATTAAACTGTTTTTGTCTCAAGAACGAGTAGGGTTTTATTCAAGCTGAACCTGCGGTTTAACCCACGCGAAAACTATAATACAAACCCCCTTTTTAATTTTAACCCCTTAGAGGTAGAGATTAGTAAAATCATTTCTTAGCGGATGTCAAATCAAACCAAAATCAAAATACTTTTTAGTGTACACCACTAAACACCTAAGAAAGATGCAAAAAGTTCTTTACATCAAAACTTATAAGTTTTTATTTCTAATGTCTAGAAACTAACCTCTACGAATAGCAATTAAGAAACACAAGCGGTAACATGTATTTAGAAGAATTACAGTATTACAGATTTTGATGAGAGATTTTGACGACCGAACCCTATTAATTTATTTCATTTAATATTACAGTTTGTTTATTTTGTCCCCCGCCAGACATCTTCAACTAAACAATCTGACACGAAGATCTCGGCTCATCCACCGGCTGACAATACATATCAGGAATCCGTTAGACACCACAATTAACTAATAGAACTTATGCAGGAACACGCACTTGGATTGTATCTTTGAATACAGAACACGCCCCACTATAAGGCGTTGTCTTCACACGAGGAATATTGATCTAAAATATAATTGATCTTGACGATCTCCGTGATCGAGTCGTGCATACAAAGGTTTTCATGGGTTTTACTGTAAGGTTCGATTCCCAGCCGAGACGATGTAGAAAAAGTTCATTAGTTTACTATATTGTCAAGACAAACACCCGACGACGGCACCACATACACCCTTGAGTCAATCAAGTAAACTAATGAACTGGGTGTTCGTGGTACCGTTACTTCTCATTTTCCATAACACAAGTGCTATTTACATTGGGATCAAAGAAATGTATGTGATTGTCCAATAAAAATAAAAAAGTTAATTTAATTGGTCCTTTTATTGTAACAGAACTACTAATATCGTTTAGGCCTTTCTCAAGTTTAGTATGTTTTCACTTTAAACGTATCACATTCATACTAAGTATTGCTGTTTTGTGATGAATATCTGATGAGTGTTATTCCCAGTTGGGATTACACAAAACCCTATAGCCAAGTATGGTCAACTTAAAACAATAAAATAAAACATACGTCCATTATTAAAGCAGTTATAGTACGACACAACTTAGATGTAGCATCGGCATAATTCGTAAAACCCAAGTAAAACCGATCAAATCCGAATTAAGTACGCTATCCTAAATTATCAATATTTATTTATTATGTGAATATGATCTTTACACAAAATTAATATTTTGCAATATCATATGACCTAAATATATAATAAATTCGTCAATTTGACACGTCGATTAACATGCACTTGCTTTCTCGGGTTGAACTGACGCGAGAATCTATAGTGACGAATAGCGTCGAATGGCGCGATAGGGAGCTATTTCTATTGGTTGTATAAATCGCAGTAATCGGTTTTATTGAATTTGCTGATGCTATATCTGACTTGTGTCGTACTATACGTAAAAACTTTTTTATTATGTAATAATATATTGTTTATTATTATCCCATTAAAGTTTCATGTGTTTTTAATTACTTTAGATGTCAATAACTAAGAGTGTTGCAGATTAATTATATTTTAAAACGAATTATTTGTTTAGCTCTACGTCAACAGCTTGAGCGGACCTATCTGCATAATCCTCTATTACGCTATATTAATCTGAATTTCCTCGCCATTTTCCATTAAATACTTACCACAATATGCTTAAGTCTATTTTATTCGCAAATCTATACACCTGGGAGATGTTTTCCGTTTAAACGATGCTGAATGCAACTTAAAAGAATCATAATCTTCTTAATTAACTTTGTGTAAGGGATGAATTTTCTGTCTGCGGTATTTTGACATTCGAAATTAAAAGACAATATGGTTTAAAGATTGTTGTAGAACATATGGTATATGGTAGCTTCACTTAATTGTAAAATGGCGATACATAAGTGCTTGAATAAAGTTTATTTTGATTTGATTTGATTTGATATATGTGTGAGAGAAGAATGTTTCCGGAAAGGTGATTTTGGTGGCTGATTCGATACTTGAGACGCTTGTCAAATATAACGGCTCGTGTTGCTATAGTGCGTCAAGTGTAAGTTGGCGTGTGGCAAAAACATGTACTAATTTTTTTTTTTGTTCTATTTGTTTTATTTACCCTTATTAAGAAAACTTACCCAAAATCTATTAAAAATGAGACGTGGAGAATTATTTTCTAGGGAGATATTAGTAAAATAAACAAAAAAGTGGCAAAACGAAGGGTGTAGCAGGTGCTGCCACAGGAACGCCAACTTATAGTTGACAGTCTATATGACACTCACAACTAAATTCGGGGTGCCCCGCTCTTAAAATTAAATAAGCCATCAAATATTATGGCAATTACTGAAGTCATTAATTATGAATTAAACCAACAAATTAAGCGTGTTCCGTTAATATATAATATGGTATTACTTTAATATATAATAAAGTATTTACTTTGTGGTATGTATGAGGCTTTATTTTTGTAGTTATCACTATAAACCTGGATGGCATACTTATTTTTCCGCTAAGTAGCTCAATTTATTATTGCTACGTTCCAGTTTGGCGAATGAGTGAGCCATTGGATATAACATTTTTGTTCCCAAGATTGACAATGTAAGGAATGATAAAAACTCCATAGAACGCATATATACATGGAGGACTATATTGGGCTAATTGATTTAGCCAATAAGACTAGCAAACTATGCAAGACATTATAGTACATTAATGCACTGAGAGAGAGCTCTCTAGCCTTATAATCCAATGGGATGGCAAATACGCAACTAACAGACAATTTTCAGGCGCAAGACTTATGATTTCACGGCACGGGGATGTCCACTTCCAACTGTCAAACTCCACCATGTCAATTAGAAATTTTCGATAGGAAAATCCAAGAATCTTTGTATGGGCCCGACCTTTGGTATTGACCCAGAATCAGAGCTGAAGCCTTAACCACCAGACGAACAAGGCAAGGCTTGAATATTTTAGAAGATAGTGGACAGTTTATGATCAGTTGGCCCAATAGCAAATCTCAATAAAATGAAAGTAACTGAAATATTGGTTACATTTCTCGTTCCACGTAAAGCCTCATGTAAATCACAAATACCTCAAATATCCATGTATTACACCGATCTCTAATTACAATTCGCCAATTGAAAATAGAAAATGGCTAATTGTACCGATTCACACTCGCCTAATGCCAGATTTCAAATGCAGATTACATTTGCCACAAAATCGCGATCACCCGTCAAATGAATATCGAGCATGGATGATTATTGTAATTCACGAACTACACGAAAAAAAACTTTTGAAATAAATAAAGTTTATAATTTTTGGTAAAGTAAATAATATAGGCTAATCGTCGAAAACGATTCGACACAATAAAATAACAAACACCTAATAGGTACCTTTTCAAATGAAAATTTTGATACATATATGTATTTTGTATATATGTATTATGTACACGAAATCGAAATGTTGCTTTGCTTTTAAATTGAATTAGATCCAATTCACGACGGTGTATGTATCTTTCATCGGCAAAGATTAAGGATGTCAGTTGAGAAAATATCAATATCCTTACTAATAGTATAAATTCGAAAGCTACTTGTCTTTACGTCACAATTAAACCGCTGAACCGACTTTGTTAAAATGCGACATGGAGATAGTTTGACTCCCGGGGAAGATAAGGTCACCGCTCAAGGAGTTAAAATGGAGAATGACGGTTTGTTTTGCTATTGGTAAAGTTTTATAAATTTGGCGTAGGAAATGCCGCTCATATAAAAAGTAAAAACCTGTATATTTCCCACTTCTGGGATAAGGCCTCCTCTTCCATTAGGGTGAGGGTTTGGAACATATTCCACCACGCTGTTCCAATGCAAGTTGGTGGAATGCACATGTGGCAGAATTTCGATGAAATTAGACACATGTAGGTTTTCTCACGATGTTTTCCTTCACCGCCGAGCACGAGATGAATTATAAACACAAATTAAGCACATATATATAGTGGTGCTTGCCTGGGTTTGAACCCGCAACCATCGGTTAAGATGCACGCGTTCTAACCACTGGCCATCTCAGGTCTTCATATAGCTATAGCTATAGCTCATATAGCTATTTATAATGAAACTTATATCAGTCCAAAGTGATCGTATTCTGTCGTAAATGTCGTGGTCACCACATATAATTTAATCTAAAGTCAATTCTAAGTAACTAGTAATATCGTTCAAGTATTGCTGTCACTTGCTCTATCATAAACTAATTTAACTTCGACATTCATTTATATACATTTCACAACTCACTTGATACAATAAGGATGTGTGTTATAACTTGGCTATCCCATATGAGACGCATCAGCTTCGTGCTGTGTAGCTATACGTAACTTTATCACCAGATTCATAACAATAATGTGTCAATAAAATAACTGAAACAATTTGTATAATAATATTTAAAATGCTTGCGAATCAGATATTAGTAAAATGTGCTTCACTTGGTGGTACAGGTTTGTCCTAGTCTGTCTGATTAGGTACCCATAGACTCTACCTCCAAGAAGCAATAATTAGTATTGTTTTTTTTTTAAGCTTGTAGAGTAATTGAGTCAGTGTAACTACGCGGACTAGTGATCATCTTGATTCCCAAAGTTGGTGGTGAATTAGCCATGTAAGAAATGATTAATATTGCTTACAGCGACAATGTCCATAAGCAGTGATAACAATATCAGTTGGCCAGTTTGCTAGTCCAGCTAACCTACATAATAAAAATAATGTCAATTATTCGCCCAATAATATTATGCTATTACATTATTAGATTAAGATTTAAGGTTAGCCATTTCTTCTGCATAGAAGCGTGTCATGAAGTGAGAACTCTCCTAGAACACTTTATAGATTGACATCCATCGAGCCTCGAATTGGTTGTAATTTCAAAACGAAAGTCTGATGTAGGCCTCACACTCTGTGAAGAAAAAAAAAACAGTAGGGCGTAAATTCTATACACGAAAAAGCTATTTTTTTCTTCTATCAGCTAGGTATTTTGGGCAAGTAAAATGAAAGGCACGACGAGAAATTCAAAGTCGTGGTCGTTTTGAGTATGCATAACGCACCCTTCATGGTTTACAAATTATATGAAATAAATTGTTACCTTTCTGGTGGTGTGGGTATAAAGAAACAATATTAGGTTATAAAATTTTTAATGCACAGTAACATAGTATTATAAACAACCAATTACCTAATTTACTAGTTACTTATGTTACTTCTTATAATGACTATTATATAAAAATTATGCCAGCTAGACTCAACGTGGGTCACTTGGGATAAAAGGCAGGCTTGAAAATTCAATGTTACTAATATAAAATTTAAGGTTGAAAATTAGGCGCCACTGACGAATAAATTAGTTGATGTGGTTTGAAAGAATACACCGTTCGCCAGACCGGTGTAAACGAAATTTATAATATAATTGAAAGGGGGTACATCACCAAAGTTTCCAGCTACACGTGGATACCGACAACGGCTTAGGGAACAGGCTTGCCATCCTTGGAGTTGCACCAGCCGCTATCTGGGCACACTCAACCAGGAACCTGGAGCCGTTCACTCTTAATATTTCCATTCAAGAAGTCCACGTGGTGGGTAAATCCGATTAAAAAAAAAACCTCCTGTAATACGAAATATACAGGTTCAATAAGTTAAGCAAATAAGCAAATGATAAATACCTTTAACGAGAGATGTAAGCACGAATTTACCTTCTGGAGGTTCAAAGTCCTGCTTACACAAATTGACGATCTCAACTCCGGAGAACCATTTCAAAGGGTCACTGGAAACCACAATTTACACATGACTACGACTTTTCGAATTGTAAACCAATGCATTTAATCAAAAACAAGAATAAAGACTTACAATTTTTTACGAGTAGGTAAACATGATGTAAAGTTCTGTCAAACTTCAAAACTTCATTGTTAATATAAATTCTGAAAAGATAACTGCTATTAAAGCACTGTATACTAAACAACCACAAATTAAGAAACTCAATTATTAAGACAACTCACCGATATATTCAGTATATCGAATTAGAAGTTTGGATTCGGTGTGAAGCCGATAGTTCCAAAATTCAAAAAGAACGAAATCGAAAGTTCACGAACCTTTGAAAGGTTAGCGAGTGTGACCAGTATCACTACCAAAATACCCTTAATGAAAAAGGAATTATATCCATAATTAAATCAGGGAAATAATTTTGGAATAATTATTAAAATTAAGAAAAGTCAAAAATGAGGCAAAGTAAATTTGTCATAACTAGACTCCGACACCTACATCGAAGAACTAACCTTTAAACTGGAAGACAGCTATTAAATTAATCTGAAACGATGTGAAATGACCTCTAATCAAATTCAACAAACGAATTAGATGTTTAAAATCTTATTTAAATAATTGTTTTAATGTGCCTTTAAAATAAATGTAATTTATTTTATTAATTAAAATTATAGAAAAAGCCAAGTTGAAGCGTTATACTAGCAACACCGACATAAACTAAGTGGGAAATGGGTCAATGGCACGGAATTTAGCGAATTGACACTTTTTTGACGTTTTATATAATTATAAAAAAAGTTAAAATTATGAAAATAATTTTTAATGTAACAGTACCTCCCCTCCCGGAAGAATTTTGCGAGGATAAACGAGTAAAATTCGAGCTGGCCCTCCAGCTCAGAACCTCGAACAACACAAATAATTAATTTGAAATAACATTTCAAATGTGAAATATAAAATGACAAAAAAAGTGGAAAATCCAACTTAAGAAAACTACTACTCACCACAATTCATTTATTCGGCTACAACCAAATAAAACAAACAGAGCTCCCACAATATGTGCAGGACAAACTCCACCTAAGCTTAAGCTCAACAAAAGCTTCGCTGCATGCAATACCAGGCGCATGAACAAAACTAATATCTGCCCTAACACAGATAATATAAAAATAATGCTTCTCATAAGCATTCTTAAAAAAAAATTACTAGTAGTCTATGCCACTAAATAGAGAATATAATAAACCTCTATAAAATAGTATCACGACACCAAAATTCGCGAACACAATAATATGACTAATTAACTATTCGAACCCACGAGAAGTTAACAGTCTTAACCTTAACACACTATACAAAAAAAAGAAAATATACAAACCAACAGACATAACAAACCATAATAAAACCAACCGTCAGGACTGATGGTACTCACACAAGACTCTCTACTGACCAGACGAACAACAACACTTGTTAGGTAATATGGGATGGGAAAGGAATATTAGGAAACCAAACAGATACCACGCAAACACAGAAGTGGACACTGGAAGGTGACAAAATGTCAAGGAATAGTATTAAGGCTTATTTTTACAGAGTCACAAACCGCTCTGAGTATTAAGGCTTATTTAAGGAGTTACCAACCGCTCCATAAGGATTTTAGGGTGAGGAAAAGGAATAAAAGGATGCCAAACAGATACAACACTATCACAAAGTTGATACTGGACGGTCACCAGACGTGAAGGAATAGTTTTAAGGCTTATTTTTACAGAGTTACAATCCGCTCTGAGTCATAAGGCTTATTTTTACAGAGTTACAATCCGCTCTGAGTCGTAAGGCTTATTTTTACAGAGTTACAATCCGCTCTGAGTATTAAGGCTTATTTAAGGAGTTACCAACCGCTCCATAAGGATTTTAGGGTGAGGAAAAGGAATAAAAGGATGCCTAACGAACGCAAACGAAACCTAAAGACACTGCTATCCATACCATAATAAACCAACTGTCAGGACTGATGTTTCATACCTCTCCTCTCTGCTGTCCGAACGTTTACACATTGCAATACCTAACGACACTATCATACCTTAATAAACCAACTGTCAGGACTGATGTTTCATACCTCTCCTCTCTGCGGTCCGGACGTTCACACCTTGCAATACCTAACGACACTATCATACCTTAATAAACCAACTGTCAGGACTGATGTTTCCTACCAATAAACTCAGCTGTCCGGACGTTCACACATTGCAATACCTAACGACACTATCATACCTTAATAAACCAACTGTCAGGACTGAAGTTACACACCAATAAACTCAGCTGTCCGGACGTTCTGAAGACAAGCAATAATAACGTTGCTTAATGGGTGCCGTATCACCCGTATCGATCGAATGTGTTATAACATCCGTTCGACCTAAGCCCTTCCTTTCGAAGGAAACCTCAAACTTACCAAACACCTCCTTCGCAATTACGCTTTGCGAAGAAGATAAATCCTCAAGGGGATGTAAGGGGATGTAAGAAATTCACTCCCGAAACTACATTCGTTTCGGATGAATCAAAGCTTACATCAAAAAAAAATAAGTTTGGTGCTAAACCAAACCTACACCAAAATTAACCCCAACAATTAAGGGTGTTGTCACACTAGGGACAACATAAAATTTGATTACTTTAGTCTTAGACTTCAGCGTAATCGGTAAAAATAAATAACCTGACACACGGGATCGTGCATCATTAGCCGTAGCTATATAAGAAATATCAGAGGTGTCATACATCTGAACACCCTGACCGACAAAATATTGACCTAAATTTGACCCTAAGATAGATATAGATGAACCGGAATCTAATAAACCACAAAACTGTTCATCAAAAATAGAAACCGACAAATAAGGACGAATGTCATCCGGAGGACGCTGCATAGCCACTACACTATGAGTAAAGAAAAGTGAGATTCATTTTAAATACTTCCGCCAATCGTCAGGATCAAAGTTAGCGGAACGACTTGACGGAAGGCTTATCCGTTTTTTGGATCAGCAGATTTACAATTAAGACAGGACTTAACGGCGATGCCCTTAGTACCACAACGAAAACAGACAATATCCTTAGACTTACAAGTACCCAAATCATGTCCCTTAACCCTACAACGAAAACAAAACAAACCAGGTTTACTCTTGCCGCGAATCATCTCGACTTTAAAAGATTTACTATTAAATTTTAAATTTAAACGAGTAATAGACTTATCAGACGAACAAGAAATATTAGAAATAGGCAAAGGATTAACCAAAGCAGGTGAATGATCAGTAGATTGATCGTTAGCAGCTTCTTCAAAAGTTTTCCTAAAAGATTGAAACAAACTATCCACTTTCGAAAGACAATCCTTAAGTTTCACATTCAATTCTTCCTTTTTATAAAATAAATTGACATCCACTTCAATCCTACTAAATCGATGGAAAAGGTGATGTGCTATAGCTCTTAACCGGTTAAAACTTTTAAAATGAGGCTTAGATGACAAGGTGAGTAAGACTTCATCCAGTTTAGAATCAATAATTTCAAACTCGCTGGCTGGATCCAAAGATGTTTCTAAAATCTCATCAACAGGAATTGAATTCACTAAGTCCCGAATCTGAATCCTCAACTCTTCAACTGAACCTTTAGGTTTAGCATCCCTTATCTCAACTTCATAAATAAGTTCATCCTTCCTAAGTAAGTGATAAGCTATAGGCCTTTCCATGATGTAAAAAAAAATATTTCCCAAAAAAAAATATTCTAAGTGTAAGCTATGAATGTGACCACTGGTTTTATATAGATATAAAACAAAATTAAAAAAAACTATTTGAAAAAAAAGTTCAGTAAAAAAAATTGTATTGAACCAGTATAAAAATTTGCAGAACCCTAAAAGTTGCAATACTAAAGAACCACACAAACAATATGAATAAGGTTCAAAAACAAATAAATTTGAATCAAATTTCAGATAAAACTAAATGTGCAAAAGTCCAAAGTGCAAGTAAAATTAATTGTCATATTAAATGCTGATAATAAAGTTAAGTCGAGCTGGCTTCACAATATAATAATATGTAAGTCACTTAATACTAAACCTGTTTAAAATATAATTGCATCAATAATTTAAATTAATCCTCTTTAAGTAATAATTATTATATAATTAAAGTAATATCACAGTATGATAATTTACTTAAAATTTACTACCAATGCAATATGAAATGTTGTAAAGTTAATTTGAAACACATAATAAAGGAATATAATTATTAAAATAGTACTTGTTAAATCTTTATAATAGTTTTTATACAATAACAATATTAAACACTGATTTTCAAACGCCTTATTTCAATATAGCAAATACAGACATACTGACTATCCCAAGTCACGCCCCACGTTGGGCGCCACTGTTACCTTTCTGGTGGTGTGGGTATAAAGAAACAATATTAGGTTATAAAATTTTTAATGCACAGTAACATAGTATTATAAACAACCAATTACCTAATTTACTAGTTACTTATGTTACTTCTTATAATGACTATTATATAAAAATTATGCCAGCTAGACTCAGCGTGGGTCACTTGGGATAAAAGGCAGGCTTGAAAATTCAATGTTACTAATATAAAATTTAAGGTTGAAAATTAGGCGCCACTGACGAATAAATTAGTTGATGTGGTTTGAAAGAATACACCGTTCGCCAGACCGGTGTAAACGAAATTTATAATATAATTGAAAGGGGGTACATCACCAAAGTTTCCAGCTACACGTGGATACCGACAACGGCTTAGGGAACAGGCTTGCCATCCTTGGAGTTGCACCAGCCGCTATCTGGGCACACTCAACCAGGAACCTGGAGCCGTTCACTCTTAATATTTCCATTCAAGAAGTCCACGTGGTGGGTAAATCCGATTAAAAAAAAAACCTCCTGTAATACGAAATATACAGGTTCAATAAGTTAAGCAAATAAGCAAATGATAAATACCTTTAACGAGAGATGTAAGCACGAATTTACCTTCTGGAGGTTCAAAGTCCTGCTTACACAAATTGACGATCTCAACTCCGGAGAACCATTTCAAAGGGTCACTGGAAACCACAATTTACACATGACTACGACTTTTCGAATTGTAAACCAATGCATTTAATCAAAAACAAGAATAAAGACTTACAATTTTTTACGAGTAGGTAAACATGATGTAAAGTTCTGTCAAACTTCAAAACTTCATTGTTAATATAAATTCTGAAAAGATAACTGCTATTAAAGCACTGTATACTAAACAACCACAAATTAAGAAACTCAATTATTAAGACAACTCACCGATATATTCAGTATATCGAATTAGAAGTTTGGATTCGGTGTGAAGCCGATAGTTCCAAAATTCAAAAAGAACGAAATCGAAAGTTCACGAACCTTTGAAAGGTTAGCGAGTGTGACCAGTATCACTACCAAAATACCCTTAATGAAAAAGGAATTATATCCATAATTAAATCAGGGAAATAATTTTGGAATAATTATTAAAATTAAGAAAAGTCAAAAATGAGGCAAAGTAAATTTGTCATAACTAGACTCCGACACCTACATCGAAGAACTAACCTTTAAACTGGAAGACAGCTATTAAATTAATCTGAAACGATGTGAAATGACCTCTAATCAAATTCAACAAACGAATTAGATGTTTAAAATCTTATTTAAATAATTGTTTTAATGTGCCTTTAAAATAAATGTAATTTATTTTATTAATTAAAATTATAGAAAAAGCCAAGTTGAAGCGTTATACTAGCAACACCGACATAAACTAAGTGGGAAATGGGTCAATGGCACGGAATTTAGCGAATTGACACTTTTTTGACGTTTTATATAATTATAAAAAAAGTTAAAATTATGAAAATAATTTTTAATGTAACAAAATATAGAAGATTTAATCAAAATAAATTCAAAATTCCGAGAACACTTTTGCTCAAGAAACGAAACAAAAGGTGACGCCCGGCAAATGTCAAAATTCAAATTTATGGTTATTAAAATAGATTACAAAATGAACGAAGATAAGTAAAAGACAAAAAAAAAAATAAAAAAAATAGAGTTTCTTGAATAAAATCGACGAAGTATTTTGTACGCGTGCGATTCACCCACAAGGGAGTAGAGATCAGGTGTGGAGTAGGAGCAAAAGAGTATAAGAGAGCGTAATACCATTTGACATAGCGTACGAACCAGTCTTACCTCCAAAACGCACTAATAAATGTTTCACATTAAAAGTCTGTCCGTTGCACACAATTCCACATTTATTATATAAGTAGATATTCAAGTTTTGTCAGAATAGCTCCATGAAGCTTGAATATTTTATAATTGTCATTCACGTTCCTTAAGCGTTGGTTTAGAATAATTAAAACTTGCACGTGTTCACACTACGAAATTATAATGTTCGTGATTGCAATAGTTACATTCTAACAATGTGTCTGAAATTCAAGACCTGTTCTTGTGCCACACGCTGCTTTCATATTCAAAATTAAACTTTTATGCAAAGTAATTATAGTATTTGCCAAATTCAGCCTGATGTAATTTAAACATATATCAAATGTAACTACAGGCATAAGGGACATAACATCTTAGTTACCAAGGTTGTTGGCACATTGACGACGTAAGGAATAGTTAATATTTCTTACAGCGTCATTGTCTATGGGTGATGGTGACCAGTTACCATCACGTGGCTCATATGTTCGTATACCAACATATACGATACAAAAAAAATAATAATAAGTACACACTCATAACAGAAGTTTAACATTTTCTATTATAAAGTAGCAGCACCAAATATTGTTGTGTTCCGGTCTGAAGAATGAGTGAACAAGTGTAAAATGTAACAGGTAGGGATATATAGGGATCAATGGCGGATTTACAAATTTGCCGCTAGTAGGCTATTCGATTTTTGCCACCCCTACTGACTTTTAAAATTCGATACATTTGTTTAGTACACAATTCTAACTTATTCTGAAAATGAAAATTTATGATTTGTTTTCTATCGTCCTCATTACATCGGCTTTTTCCCGTTATTAGTATGAATATGACCTAGGTGATATTTCTGTCAGGTACTAGATTATTTTTGCAACCCATTATGTAGTGACGAGTATACGATATAAGATATTTTTATTACTTTAAGATAAAGACAATTTGTGTTAAATTTGCCGCCACTCTAAATCTGTCGCTCTAGGCTCCAGCCTACTTAGCCTATCGTTAAATCCGCAACTGGACATCATATAGTTTTGTTTAATTAGTACCATCAACACAAGGAAAGGGTGACAATTCTTACAACATATCTTCAAGATAACTACACCCCTTATACTCTTTTACAATGTTTGTTTTATTACAACTTTAAATTTTGAATGGCATAGCAGTGAAAAAAGATAAATTATATTCATCGTAATGATAACTATTATTTTATTGTGGTTAATAATGAAGAAGTAGAACTTCTTATATACTCACATACGTACCTTTGTCCTTTTTTGTATGGAAAAGGTTTTTAAACTGTCCACATGTGTACATACCTTATCGCTAAAATGGCTCTGGAACACATCCGCTTCGGTAACGTTTTAGCCGCTACAATAAACAGATAACATTTGCCGAGTTTTTAAATAAAAACATTACTAGCTATTATTTGTGGAATTTAGACGCTCGTCATAGTGATCATGAGACGATTCTTTAACAGCAATACCTATTAACTTGAGCTCATTTTCTCAATTCTTATCATTGTACGTATCATATATAAATTATGTAACCTACTCATTTCCACCAGAGATTTTAACCGATGTACATATTTTTTGTCATTTTAATTCTCTTTATATATTCATAAAGATTGTGCATTTTGAATTCGAGTTCCGTTAACTACTTTTGTATTAATATGTTTAAATGGCGAATATACGAAAAGTAGTCTTTAATATGGATATATTCTGTAGGCTGAAACTTAGTTGGCAAGTCATGGGAAACTTGATCGAACAAGTTACAAGTCGGGCCCAGTCTGATGAACAGTGAAAGGGGCCTAAATAGATGACCGAAAAGTTTTCCAACTAAAAATAAGTGCAGATACAATCTCTATGAGAGGTAGCATTAATTTTTCTTTAAGATTATCCCGTGAAGGGTGAATAAATTTATTTGAAAAAAAGTAGTTAAAACTTCACAGTTTTATAAATTTCATTAAGTTGGCTCGTTCATGTGCTATATAATATAGTGCTTATGTCTAATTCAGGGGTAGTTCTTGATTCAAAAATCAAAATCAAAATAAACTTTATTCAAGTGGGATTTTACAAGCACTTTTGAGTCGTCATTTAACAATAAGTGAAGCTACCTTTTTATTATCTTATCATTATATTATCATAAGCACATAGTAACTAAAAACCAAATAATACCTTGTATAGCTGCCTTGTATGCTCTACAATTACACACATTCGCTAAACAACAAACCAAAAAGTGGATATCAATATTACTCTTCAAACTTTAGTGGTGGTTATTTTTTCGAGAATAAAGGAAGAGCCGAGATTCCCCATTGGTTAGAGCGCGTGCATATTAACGCGATGATTACAGCTTCAAATCCAGGCAATTACCACCGAGTTTTCATGTGATTGATTTGTAATTATAATTGATCTCGAGGGACGGTGAAGGAAAAACATCGTGAGGAAACCAACATGTGTCTAATTACAACAAAATTCGGTCACATGTGAATCCACCAACGCCCATTGGAATAGCTTGGAGTAAAATGCTCTTAATATTCTCCCCAAAAGAAGAGGCCTTAGCCTAGCAGAGGCAAATTTACTGGCTGTTACTATTACTATTAAAGTAAGGAGTGAGCCTTTTCTTTAATCATTTTTATAACATCAGAGCATCACAAGTAACTACTAAAATATCAAGTTTCCGACTTGTAACAAAGCAAATGAATATATAAGGTCTTTATTCCTGTAAGTTATTACGAGTGCTTACTGCTTTTCATAAATCCTCAATATTTAGTATCTATGTTTGTAGTTAATCCATAAACACGACAAAGAGGGATACAATGATAAACATTTACGCAATAACGGCTACCAATAATAATTATTGCCTCAGATTATAATGATTCACTACAAAACCGAAATTTCCCACCCAGTCATATACAGATAATAGTAGATGCTTTCCGTGACAATAAAATATCATACATGGGCGATAAAATTTAACATCCTAAGCATAAAGATGAATATCTGAAGAAATTAACTGCATAATAGTGGTAATAATAGACAAGATATTATGTTGACCAAAGTTCGCAATAAATTGAAGGTGCTGTATCGGAAACGCACATTTTGAAACTATTTTATTCATAACTAACTTTCGCCCGTCGCTTCGCTCATGTTTAGAGTCCAAACTTGCTTCAGACCAAATTGCTGGCCGTGACCATGAAGAAGCAGCACAAATGAACCAAAAGACTTTCGCATTTATAATATTGGTATAAATTAGCATATAACCAAAAATGTTATAATATAAATCCCAATTATTGACTTCACATTCAAACTTGTTACCGGATTTTATCAGTCTATTTAATAACTCTTAAAATTCTATACCTAAATAAATAATATCACAATTGGCGGTGACGTTGAATAAAATACCGCCAAAGGAACAATAATTCAAATAGCACAGAACTTTAGGTAACACGCAATATCTTCTGTTAATACGCTGAAACCTATTACCCATAACAATTACTGTTCCAAGTAGTTTGTATAATTTCTCTAGTCAGCCGATGATTTATCAGTAGTGTATTCATGAATATGTAGATTACGCGTTTCATGTTGATAATTGCAAATAATAGAACAGTAGCTACTGTAAGTGGATCCGTTTTGAACCACGTATTTATTTCATTGTATATCAGATGTAGAAAATCGATTTTCTGAAATTGTTTGAATCTAGTTTTCCAGGCCGTTTATGTACTTGTTTTGTTGTTCTATTCAAGAGATATTTACTCGTGATCATTCAAAACTGCTGATAGCTAGGTTAAATTATGTTACCTACCTACTGATTCCGCAGCACACACAGACATACTTGTTCCCTCACTCTTATCATCTGACGGTACGAGAAATTCGTCGAAAAATCAAAAATCAAATTAAGGCGCAGGACCAAAAGCTTTGCGCACTTTTCGTGGTGCAGTACACATTACCAACACCCACACTGTTACTGAATTTTCTTCGGTAAAAAAGTGCAATCAATTTTTATCGATATAAATTGGTTTCCAACCAAGATCTTGGATCTGTGGCCTCATATTTCAACAATCAACACCAGCACCCTGTATTAATCATTTAGTCTACTTAATACAATTCTGTGTTACAATTATTTTTAGGTGTAATATCTTTGGTATAGGTTGGCGGACGAGCCACCTGATGGTAAGTCCATCACCCATAGACAATGAAGCTGTAAGAAGTATTAACTATTCCTTACATCGTCAATGTGCCACCAACCTTGGGAACTAAGATGTTATGTCCCTTGTGCCTGTATTTACACTGGCTCACTCACCCATCAAACCGGAACAAAATAATACTGAGTACTATTATTGTGCGGTAGAATAACTGATGAGTGAGTGGTATCTACCCAGACGGGCTTGCACAAAGCCCTAGCACAAAGTAGTAATACTCTTGAAGTCGGCAAATCAAAATAAAATGCCAGACTTCATATATCGCTCCATAGCTCCCTTTACATATCAATCATAGATCAGATTATTTCATCTTGGGTACGGTATGAAATATGACATGATGGATTGACAGCTCGAACAAAGTTGACGACTTAACTTTACACGCGCGTCTACCAAATTATATACCATGCAAAGGAATACGTATAATTTAACATTATCTCTTGACAAGACTGCCAGTTTGAAATCCATTACATTCCAAAGTAAATTGAAAACAGACTTAATCTCACATTTATCAAATATTTACCACATTAATTGAAATTAATAACTGTGCCTACTATCTTTTAAATTCCTCTGATAGCAGAAGTTTGATAGATTAACAGGTGTTTACCTGTTAAATTGTAAGTAATATACATTTTTATATGGTGGTCTTTTACAAGCCCAACTTTATTGTTACCACGCACGCATAACAGTACGAGCAGTAGGTACTTACTTAGTTTTGTTGTCCGGTCTGAATTATGAGTCCGGTTGAGTGAACTAGAATAACTACAGGCACAAGGGATGTAAGGAATGGTAAAAATGTCTTAAGGGGCCAAAGTCTTGGGCAGTGGTTACTCGCTAACAAATGATATATTTAACCATCTAAATCATTAAAAATTGCAGCAAAGATTAAGAATTTTTAACAAAAATTCTATCAATTTTATTGAATGCAAAGGTTTTTATAAACTGCATTAACGGTAAAGCTTTTCCAAGTTAATAGAGGGAGTCGAGTTAATGAACCAAAACTTTGCATGCTTCCCTTATTTTGTTCGAATAAACTGTTATTTAGATAATTCGATGTGTTACATTTCGGTACTTTTTTTACGCTACACATTGTATATCCTATACTTTTTTACGTAAATTATATATCTACAGACGTAGTGTCCCTAACGATGATATACTATATTATTAATAATTTAATTACATTATTTTACATTACATTATTGAGTCGAGATGGCCCAGTGGTTAGAACGCGTGCATCTTAACCGATGATTGCGGGTTCAAACCCAGGCAAGCACCTCTGATTCATGTGCTTAATTTGTCTTTATAATTCATCTCGTGCTCAGCGGTGAAGGAAAACATCGTGAGGAAACCTGCATGTGACAAATTTCATAGAAATTCTGCCACATGTGTATTCCACCAACCCGCATTGGAACAGCGTGGTGATATGTTCCAAACCTTCTCCTCAAAGGGAGAGGAAGTCTTTAGCCAAGCCGTGGGAATTAACAGGCTTTTGTTGTTGTTGTACATTATTTCAATTTGTGTGTATTTTATAGCCATGCAGCATCAAAATCTGAATTTCCGGATTACAAATTGATGTCGAAAAGTTTGCACTTGCAGTCGACGACGACGACTTCATTGACCTGAAGTTTGTTTGCTAAGTAGTGTACCTGGATGTCATTGAAAATAAACTTTAGTGTTTAACTATAATTGCAGAATTTGATGGAAGATGCTACGTTTGGTTATTCCATTTTTCAATAAAGTATAAGAAAGCGTGTTTCTTTTTCAAGCAAGACAAATTTAGAATTAATAATACGCTAATATCATTTATTTTGAAATTCAGTACTAATTGAATTATTTACAAAATACTAATTTACTATTACTTCTTTTAAAGAAAAAACTAAATCTGTTTATTAAAAAATCCCTTTTGCCTATGGTCACGCTGATTTCATTTATCTTTTTTTAAATCTTTTAAGACCTTGTGTTAATAACAATTATAATAATAAAGTTTAAATCAAATCTATTCTGATTGCTGATTACTGAGACTGGAATTGTTTGAAATTTTTAAGCCGATTATAGGTTTTAACTGTCAAAATCAATTCGGACATTTAACGTGCCGATTAATTGCTTTAAAGCGGTTGAGTTTTGATTTAAAGCTGACGCAACCGGCGAGTAATTTTAAAATGGCATTTCAGTAGTGCTCTTTAAATTTCCGTGAGGTCTTATATACAAATGTAAGAACATACATAATACAACATTACAATACTCTTCATTTTATAGTCAGAGTAAGAAAACCTTCGTCAGTTTTCAAATCCATTCCTAATTCCTTTATCAAGTCCTAAGCTCTTAGTACCCTTTGAATCTAAACATCAAATTATTGCGACGCAATATGTCATTCTCAATCGGTAAAGCAGATTATCGCTCATACTGAGCACACGAAAATAGATATTAAGGTGACAAACCTTTTCTAACCCCGACTGTAACAATGAAAAAAATGATAGCAGCGAAGGGAAAAACAGAAGACGCTTATTAAAACATCAATCTTCGATAATTAAAGATCATCCAGAATAAGGCCAATTAATAAAATAATATAATAGGAAGCATTAATAAATTTAGACATTAACTTTTATGCTAACAATAAAACCATTTCTGAATTAAAATATATCATCGATTAAAAACGACTTTAATCGCGAAATGGTTTGAATTTCGAACGAAAATTATGTACTCAGTTTTGTTTTCAAAAGTAACAATCGGGCGAAAATCACAGATAACATACAACACAACAAATACAAAGTAGCTTAATCAGCACGTTCATTATTTCACTCAAAACTTATCAGATTAAAATGATTTAATCGCTTTATTTAAATATAAACTTACATATAATTCCAAAAATACTACTATAAAAATGTAAGAAAATATTGAGTAACTCTATGTAGGGTTGACTTTATAGACACAAATACATTTTACTAAATGTAATTTCTGTATATTTCAAATCTTTGAGGCAGACGGGAAAACGGGCCTTCTGGCTTTAATTGTAAATAATTCCACTACAAAGAGATACAGTCAGTAGCGCAAATAAGCCCTTGGTTGTGTAACTCAATTAAAAGGAAAACCATTCAATAAAATACACAGAGGCTACATACTTTTTACGATGTAAAATAGTGTTGTGACACCATTTTAAAATTTGCTTCCACAAGCATGTGAACAGTACCTATAAATTTCAAATGAAATCAAATGTATTTGATTCAGGTAAACTTTACAATAAAGCGTCGAGATGGCCCAGTGGTAAGAACGTGCGCATCATAACCGATGATTGCGGGTTCAAACCCAGGCAAGCACCGCTGATTCTTGTGCTTAATTTGTCTTTATAATCCATCTCGTGCTCAGCGGTGAAGGAAAACATCGTGAGGAAACCTGCATGTGACAAATTTCATAGAAATTCTGCCACATGTGTATTCCACCAACCCGCATTGGAACAGCGTGGTGGAATATGTTCCAAGCCTTCTCCTCAAAGGGAGAGGAGGCCTTTAGCCTAGCAGTGGGAATTTACAGGCTGTTGTTGTTACAATAAAGCATTTTACAATAAGCATTTTTGAACCGCCGATATTTCGTCACTGCCACTTTTTTCTGAAAACAGCCTTTTTTTACGCTGAAAAAACGCTTTACGCTTCCCCCACGTGATAGTAAGTGGGGGGGAGTGTGTGGGACTCCGCGGTTTCTTGAACGCCTAGTGCGCCCAGGTCCACCGGGTTTACCCACTAAAAAACCAGCGGTACCCTCTCCGTCTTTCGGCGGGCGCCACGGGATCGCTTGCGCATGCTACCGTGACTTTCTGAAAACAGCCTCCAGCGAGAAACAAACTCACAATTTGTGCAGCAAGCACTTCTATTTTTTTTTTTTTTACTTTAACCCTTAGGGAGGAGAGGTCTTCAATTGATCAAGATTAACCGCCATAAATTTACTACAGTCAAGCAGCAAGTACTACAGTACAAGCTGTTGTTCTAGTTGATAGAAACTGTGAAAGAAACCATATTTAATAGCACGATTCCCTTGCCTTATTCAAATAAAACACATAACATTTAGACACCATTTATTCTCCTTAATATTACTTAGACACGTGGACCATCCATGAATAATTTTAAATTGGTTAAAAATGCAGTAGTATTATAAATAAAGGAGTCTACACACGAAAAACCGCCTTACCGCATTCAACGGGCCCGGCTTTGTTGATAGCGGATTAGTGCTACACATATCGTTTTAGTAAAACAACTACATGTAGTAAAGCAGCTTGTGTGGACACTCATAACTCGAACAATTCAATCAAAAGTCTTTCAACGTTTATTTAACGTGGATACTGGAACAGATATCACTTGCATCGCAGTAGTCGCTATACTTCAGTCAGTAGTCGTGCAATTGAGTGCATACGCAACTCACAGACGCGCAGATGTCACCACAAGTCGGCGGATTGGCGGGTTCAGTGTGAAGACACCTTAACAGACACTTATAGACACCAATATAATATATAAACTTCAAATTACAAATGCATCATCATCAATCAAATTAAACATAACAAATTAAATAATTTACAATTATTGTAACTTAAAAAAACTTCATACTTATTTTGTAATACATTTTAATAAACTGCAGTTCGAAACAATAATGTATTATATAAAGCTAGAATACTTAAAAGTATTAGGCGAGTTAAGATTTGACTTTATAAGCAGTACACAAGTAGTTAATACCACGCATTAACTTAAAGAATTTTCTGGTTAAGTGTTAACAGCCAATTACACGAGAATATTAAGAGATAATTTAAACTATAAAAAGTGTAACGAAACGCATTTATTATTAACGAAACCATCGACAAAATATATATTTTTTCATAGACTAGATAGTTATTTTTACTGGAAATATATTACGAGTATAACTATTTGGAATACTATAAAAATACCAGTCTTTCAATTTCATAAAAATAATAATTTTTATATAACGAGAAAATTCTTGAGTGAAACGATAAATATTTGTACGTTTTATATAAAAAAAACAAATAGTGCAACGTATTTTAATAAATAGAACTTAATATAATTTCTTATTCCTAAAATAAAGTGAGACCCATCTTTAATATCTGAGAAGAATCTTACAACTAACATTTAAGTACATCAATATATCTTATTGTTCAAGAAAAAATATTTGGCATTACGTCTAGGAAACATTTATAATGTTTTTTTTTTTTTAATAAGATGATTAAAAACTACGAACACACTTAATCCTAAGTCACAAAATATTAATTCGAATGTTGTCTTATTTTAATACTTTAAATACATTTCTATTATAATTAAAATTAAAAAAAAATAGGAAGGGTTGTGCAACTTAGTAGCAAATGATATGAATACGTGAGCGAGATCAAATTAAATTTGAATGGCGGCAAAAACAGATTTTTAATCTGTAACAAAACTTCATAAATGACATTTGACAGCTGTCAAACTTTCATTACTTATTTACTGATAAATTTATAATAGTACGAGTCATTACTAATTCCCTGCCGACCGTTATACTTATCGCCCTTGTTTATGTATTTATATAATAAGTCAATATTTTTTACAACCATATTGGCACACCATTTGGACGTATTCAAAAAGAGAGTCCAAAATACATATATATTTACATTTATGAGCGCACCTTATACCTTATCCCGTATAAATAATCCCCCATCAAAACAAGGGTCAGTAATTTTAGACCCTGATACAATATGTATAAATTTATCACAATGTTTTTCGAATATATCCACCCTTGGGGACTAGTTCGTGAGCTATAAATATTCAAACTGGCAATGAGTAGGAATTCCATATTTGAAAAATTATTATAACACGACCAGTTCGATTTGATACATATTCGGGTGATGAGTTAAAATTTACTATAGAATTTGAACAATGTTACCTATTATATAAGTTTCAAAATTATTTTTGTTTATATTGAAACGCTACACCTGAATTTCTATATACAATTTTTGACAGATTAAAATTATGAGATACTTATTCATTTAAGTGGTTTTAAACCTCAACCTCCTTTGTGATTAATATATTTGCGATTATTATTAAATAAGTGACTCCTTCATATCATCGTAATACCTTATCAATTATTTAAGCATTGAATAAATTATATTCATTCGATAAGCAAGCATTATGAAATGTCGAATTATAGGTAAAAAATTAATTAAACCTATATAGGAAAAATCCGTAATAACCCAAAAATCATGACTACCCTAGTGACACATATATACTATTAAACACCATATATCTGTTTTAATACTCCGTTAGAGTTTATATTAAATAGTAATATAGATTAATATGAGTTAACTACGACACATTTAAAACTGTTTTCTATGACAACATTAAGATCTCAATGTAATATGAAACACATATATTTATATATTAGTGTATGTTATTTTCTACGATAAGTATTGAGTGTCTTATATATAACACGACAATTATACATCTAATTGACTATGACATATCCTAATAAGTAAATGCAAATGATATATACAATGATTAAGAAAACACATACATAAAAATAATACTAAATCAATTTTAATGTTATTTGTATGTATGAGAAATTACTATCAACACAAACTAAAATTGGATATTTGAATGGCTTTTTTTAAATGTAAATGGAAAGGCCATGTACATATATATATTAATATAATAAATGCGAAATTAATTCTATCACACAACTAAGCTAACAGCTGAACCGATTTTGATGAAACTTCTTATTGAAACCTCTTTTGTAGTAATGTAGAAAGGACGAAGGCTTTTTATGTCTTTCAACTGACGTCATACTCTTAAAACACGAGCAAAGTCACGCGAAATCTAATATATATCTAATCATATTTTTATTAATAATAATAATTAAAAATATATCAATCTACAAGGACATTTCTAAATTTAGTACCGTGACGCGCCAAAATTTTCCTAATCGTTGTTGTAAATGTTCATAATCTATACTAATATATTATAAATATTAAAGTAACTTTGTCTGTTTATCCGCTCTTTCACTACCAAACCGCTGAACCGAATTTGATGAAACTTGTTATGAAGCGAGTCGAGATGGCCCAGTGGTTAGAACGCGTGCATCTTAACCTATGACTGCGGGTTCAAACCCAGGCAAGCACCGCTGATTCATGTGCTTAATTTGCCTTTATAATTCATCTCGTGCTCGGCGGTGAAGGAAAACATCGTGAGGAAACCTGCATGTGACAAATTTCATAGAAATTCTGCCACATGTGTATTCCACCAACCCGCATTGGAACAGCGTGGTGGAATATGTTCCAAACCTTCTCCTTAAAGGGAGAGGAGGCTTTTAGCCCAGCAGTGGGAATTGTTGTTGTTGTTGTTTGTTATGAAGCAAACTTGACCTCCAAGAAAGCACATAGTCCTCTTGTTTGCCTGACACGTGACAACAAACACCCTAAAACGCAAGCAAAGCCGTGAGCGATTACAAGTGTTAAATAATTCGACAAACATCTCGTGACGTCACTATGCACTATATGACGTATCCATATATTTATAATAAGTCGCATGATTTTAAAAACGTATATAAATATTTAAAAAAAAAAAAAAGTTTGTGATAAATTCATAAACAAAATATTGAACTATACATCATTCAAATACCCAATTGTCTATGGAATTTTATATGATATTATTAAGAGTAGTAGTTGATTATATATTACCAGTAGTATGTTTTAATTATATAAGACTACACATCAATTCAACATCAATTGTTAGCGCTTAATTCTTAATCGCAATTAATAATTAAATAAAACATTTTAAAGCCATAATAGAAGCAGATCTAAAAATATTCATTTATGTTAAACATTATGAATATAATTTTCAAGTCTTTCCAAGTACACATATGTATAGTATGACACAACTTAGATGTAGCATCGGCTAAATTCGTTAAACCGATCACGTCCGAATTGAGTACGCTATCCCAAATTATCAATATTTATTTCTCATGCGAATATGATCTTTGCACAAACGTAATAACTTGTAATATCATATGACCCAATATATTCGTCAATTTGACGCGTCGATTTACATGCACTTGCTTTCTCTGACGCGTGAATCTATAGCGACGAATAGCGTAGAATGGCGCGATAGGGAGCCATTTCTATTGGTTGTGTAAATCGGCAGGAATCGGTTTTATTTTCATTCCATTGCATTTTCCGATGCTACATCTAATTTGTGTCGTATTATACATATTAATGATTATATGATATAAATATATGACATATCAATGTCGTAAATGCTAATATGAAGTAGAATATAACGAATACACTCGTAACCTTGCACAGAATCATGAGGAAAGCCAGGATCGACGGCTGAAAAAAAAAAGGAAAGTAATTATATCAATCACACCTTTTAAGATACATTAAAACCTTTGTGGTTGTTAATTTTTATAACAACATACTGACTCATAATAATGTAATTATAATATTGTCAGTGTTTATTTCTATTCTTCAATGATAGTCCAGGAATTTTAGCACCAAAAATCCGTCCGCTCTACATGAAATCCTTCTACGTGATTTTTCGATTGGATTATGTCCCCCAAGTATAAAACCGAGTTTCTGTCGTCCGAAACCGCGAGCGTTAGCCGCCATGTTGGAAAACGTTTTTTTGCATATATCTCGGAAACGGTAAGTTTTACGTTAAAAACCGAAGAAATCTTTTTTGTAGAGAACAAAATTTCCCACCTTTTTTATACCAACTTTTTCCCCTTATTGTTGATACTTTCCGATATATTTAAGTAAAAAAAATAAATATTCTTTTTGTTTCTGTAAAGTACCTCAATCATTTTTGGAGATACGAAAAAAATGTTTCAATTAAAGTTGGAGAGCATGAAATTTTCTACAAATTTTATATAAAACATTTTGTACAAACTTTTTTTACTAATTTTATACAAAAAATATTGAGTTACTTTACAAAAACAAAAAAATTGCTTTTTATTTACTTAAATATATCGGAAAATATCAACAATAGGAGTAAAAGTTTGGTATGAAAAAGGTTTATTCGGTTTTTAACGTACAACTTACCGTTTTTACCGTTAAACTGGCGGCTAACGCTCGCGGTTTCGGACGACAGAAACTCGGTTTTATACTTGGGGGGACCCTCCGACATAATCCAATCGAAAAATCACGTAGAAGGATTTCATGCAGAGCGGATATCTAAAAATCTTGGACTATGAAGTAATACTTCCAAAACCAATAATTCAATACATAATATCTCATAACGGCTTACTTTAAGAAATATATTTGAAAATAGAATAAAAATGTTACTAAATTTTGACCTTTTTGTTTTATTATTATTACTAACAATTAATTTGATAATACATGTGGATTGATAACCGACATTGGAGCTTTCCGAAAATATTTTCGAAACATGGATGAATTTTTAGGAGAAATGCTGCACTGAATCATTTGGTTTAGTACCTAAGCATGCCTGATATTCTTATCACCACTCACTTTGTATATTTTAATCACTTTCAACTATTAATTAATAAGTTTTCTTTAACAATTAAAAGCAAATATCTAAAAGTAGAACAGCTGTATATAATAAAAAATGCTTTTTACAGTTTATTAAGCATTCAAGCATTTATTTTCACAGCTGGTTATGCATAAGACTAAGACAATTTATATAAATAAATAAAAAAAAGAAAATAATCTAATCATATAGTTTTACTCACAATGAATCCTTCGCATATCATTGAATTTCATCCCATAATATTTCTAAAGTTTTCTGTATTTCGAGTTAAGGACATTATTAGTTCAAGTAAAAATAAATCAAATATCAGCCCGTAAGTGTCTCAGAGTTGGGCATAGAGCTTCTTTTCTTTTGAAAAGTTTTAGTGCTTAATTCACCACGCTGACGCAACGCGTATCGGTGGATTAATTAACGAACTATTAAAATCTGTTTCGGATGAAAATCTATCAGTGTTCCCAACAACCTTATAATAATATAACATAATATCGGAAAACAGCACATCCATTACTCTGATCCCAATGTAAACTTACATTAAGATCAGCTAAAGCACTTGTGTTATATACATACAGAAGTAACAACGGTACCACAAACACCCAAGACAACATAGAAAACTAATGGACTTTTTCTCCTCAGCCGGGAATCGAACCCGGGACCTCAGAGTGGGGTACCCATAAAAACCGGTGTACACACCACTCGACCACGGTGGTCGTCAATTATAAGCCATCTAGTAATATTTATAAAAGGATACGGAGGCATCTATCGGCATCGGAGGGGCTCGCAAACCGCACGACAGCGCATCCGGGCGTCGTGAACTCCAGGAACACGACTTGACCGAACTCCGACAGACTTTGGCCGAGATTGACGAAATTCGTCGACGGCGGCAGCTGGGAAAACAACGTTAGTGAAAACATTTACCAAACGTGCGTTGCGTTACAAGGGGTCAAAAATCTTCAAAAATTGCGTTAGGGGTTGTCCATTAATCACGTGATCTTTTTTTAGCATTTTTTAACCCCCCCTCCCCATTGGTGATACGTAGTGAGGTTTAAGACCACCCCCCTCCCCCTTCTCAACATCACGTGTATTTTTAGTACCTACAACGAATCTTAAAATTTTCTGAATATTATCTTAATTTAAATACTATAATTAGACGAAAAAATAAATACACGAGATATCTTACTACATCCCCCCCCCCCCTCCCGCTTGTGTTATTTTCGTGATTTTTATCAAACCCCTCCCCCCTTTTCAAGCCTCACGTGATTAATGGACAACCCCTTACGTAATACATATGATTCAATAGGCTATTTGACTGGTTTTTAAAATCCATTTTATATTATTTAGTAGAGGTTAAGGAACCGAGTAAAAGTTGATTTTTTTTATTTCTAGTACATATTTGCCGAAAAATATCATATTAAAAATTCCATATTTAAATAACGCGCGAAAACGCTACTTGGTCAATATGGCGCTGCAATGGGATCGGTGACATCACTTGGCTGTATTTTAATCTGTGATACATATAATAGAATAGCAAGGTTTACAAGAAAGTGACTTCATCATAAGCCCGGCCTATCAGGGGCGTGTTGTGTCATGTGACAAACGTTTGAAAAAATGCTTTTTTATTTATTGATTTTTGAATAAATTAAGTATTATTTTCAAGTTTTGTTAGTAAATACCCATTTTTAAACTCATAATATACACTGATTACTATATTTCATAATTGATTTTTCGCATTGTCAAATAGCCTATTGAATTGCTCCCATTATCGTTTGATCACTTTTTTCTTTTGTAAATTTTCTAAATGGTTTTATTTATAAGGAAGAATTAAAAAATTAACTTACGCCGCTCATCTGAACTGTTACAGCATCAGCGCCTTTAATCATTTGAACATTACCGAGCGTCGCCTGTGACATATATGGCCTCAATGGCACAACGGGGCCATTGGGCCTTATTGTGTTCGAAATTTGAATGCTCGGACTCGGACCAGCGACCGGGGCAGGGCCCCTTGGCGAACCAGTCACCGGGCCTACATTCCTCGGACCCGGAGCTGGAAAACGATTCGCAGTCGACAGATGGGTGATAGTCACTGGGACCGGTCTCCTCATGGGACCCATTGGGCTAGGCATGGGGCCTCGCGCTATTATCGGACCTGGGATCACGGGCATATTACTCGACCCAATCACACTTATGTTAAAGCCTCTAGCTGAATTCGTTGCCTCGACGCCGGGTATCGGTGGGCAGTTGGCGTAAATGGTCAAAGGATTGGAGATTGGTGCCATGTGTCTTGGACGCTGCATGGACCCTGAGGGTACGGGCATCATATTGCCGGTCGCGCGTATCATCAGCGGCTGACTCATGGGGGTGAAGACTCGGTTGCTTTGGAACTGTCCTGGCGCCGGGGTGCTCACCTGAGACACCCTCTGCCCTATCGCTCCGAACATGTTCCCATTATTCCTGACAACCGACTCGCACGCCGACACGTCACTACCCTGTTCAGACACGTTATCGTTGTGTGCGCTCGAGTTACTCGGGGCCGAACGAACGACCGGCGTCGAAGTTTCTCGATCGGTCTCGATCCCGATATTCCTCAGCAGATCCGGTTGAAACAAATGAGCGTCGATGGAAGACTTCTGGCCCTTGACGAAACGCTTGAACTGCTCGACTAGATCCGGAAGTCCTTTCCCGTACTTCCCGAGACCGGGCCCGACGTCCGCCAAGCCCTTGGGTAGAAGCGTGTTCGTATCTCGGGAATTGTTCATCGTTACTTTGAGGGTTTGCCCAAATAACTTCTGTCCGTTGAGCATTGATATCGCCTGAAAGAATATTAATAGAAATTAATTATCTGTGCTAAAAGAAAAAACGCTTAAATGACTTGAATTGCTTAAATGGCTAGAATAGCTTAAATGGATTAAACGGCTTAAATGGATTAAATGGCTTGAATGGCTTGAATGGCTTAAATGGCTTAACGGCTTAAATGGCTTAACGGCTTAAATGGCTTAACGGCTTAAATGGCTTAACGGCTTAAATGGCTTAACGGTTTAAATGGCTTAACGGCTTAAATGGCTTAACGGCTTAAATGGCTTAACTGGCTTAAATGGCTTAAATGACTCAAATGGCTTAAAGGCTTAAATGGATTAAAGGGCTTTAATCACTTAATGGCTTAAATGGCTCAAAGGCTTAAATGGATTAAATGGCTTGAATGGCTTAAATGACGGTACCTGGACAGCTTCAAGTGGATGGCTATACATGATGTTAGCGTATTTATTGGTCATGGAGTACACAGAGCATACGAGAACTCTGCCAGCCAGCTCGAAGACTTCTTTTAACTCCGTCTTATCACACCGAAACTGTCAAACAAAAACATACTTTATTTCAATACGTTTAAAGACGAATTTCGTATAATCATTATTCAAGACTGAAAAACTTATTAAAATAATTTAGCAATCTATAAAAAATCTTTACAATACCATTAATAAATACACTTGCATTATAAAAATATAAACAATACAGTGAGTCGAGATGGCCCAGTGGTTAGAACGCGTGCATCTTAACCGATGATTGCGGGTTCAAACCCAGGCAAGCACCGCTGATTCATGTGCTTAATTTGTCTTTATAATTCATCTCGTGCTCAGCGGTGAAGGAAAACATCGTGAGGCAACCTGCATGTGACAGATTTCATAGAAATTCTGCCACATGTGTATTCAACCAACTCGCAATGGAACAGCGTGGTGGAATAAGTTCCAAACCTTCTCCTCGAAGGGAGAGGAGGCCTTTAGCCCAGCAGTGGGAATTTACAGGCTGCTGTTGTTGTTGAAACAATACAGAGGATTAAGACTACCAATAGTCCGGATTTATTTACAAAAGAGTTGGAATCCGACAAGTTATATATTCAATGACAAGATTCTATATGTTATACTCTGAAGTATAAAGAAGTGATATACTATCTACTATCTACTCTACTATCACTTGTAGTCAAATTTAAGCAATCAGAATCAAAACAAAAATCGCGTCGAACACAATATCTCCCAATAATCCAATATGTCTATTAAATATCGGATTATATGGTGTACCGGATTAGCCAGATACCGGATTACCCACTGTATGCAATTGAAATTGAGTTCAACTTACATTGGTTACCGTCACCCAGTTTGTCAGAGGTAATTTGATGCCCAGAGATTCTAGGTACTCTTCTCTTATATAAAAAGAATTCTCATCGGACGCCAGCTCAAAATCAACTCTCACTTCCGGTGGATCAGTTGCTGCCGTGTTCGACTCCCTATTGAGAACAAAATATATTGAATAAAATGTATTCGCATGTGTGAGTGTACAAACGTGTACACTAGTCACAATTTCAGATATCGTTGTCTTTGTTTAACTTAACATTGTACGATATGCGAGAAAGAGATGAAACGGATATAATATCAAAATCGGTTCAACATTCGCTTCATCTCTTTCTCACGTATACGAATGTGAGTACGAGCGTGCATACATGCGTGCACGTGTGCGTTTGTGTTTACGTGCGTGAGGATGATACTACGTGTGCGTGTCGTTTTGCTTGTGTGTGTGTATGTGTATTTGTGTAAGCGTGTGTATGCACTTATATATGTTTATGACAATGTTTCTTTTATCTCCCAACTTGACATAGTACCATAACATTATTTATCTCCAACATAGGACAACCTTAATAGCACATTATACCATACAATAATATTTTAAAATATATGTGCTCCTTCATTCATAAATATTAATATGGAAACTACAAAAAAGGTAAATGAAAGTTAAGCCAATTTTTATTATATTAAGTACTATTTAAAAATTAAACATATGTGGTCTCTATAAGCCTGTCATATAAGATGTATATGTATGTCATATAGGATGTGTATGTGTAAATATAAGATGTGGGCAAGCTATATCAATTATTTCCTTTATGAATCACAAAACAAACAAAACAATATTGAAAGCATACCTTTCATCTATTTGTGCACTTGTGGCAGACTGTACATCATAGGCCGTTTCTTCCATATCATCTAAAAATGCAAAAATAATATGAAACATTTAAAAAATAAAAAATTATGTCATAAGACTTTCGCATTAGCCACAAATTATAATTAAAAAAAAAAAAAAAAAAAAAAAAACAATATAAATTTCGTTAACAGTGTGCAAAGAGAATATAAGCAGTATATTAACTTCCAGTCTTATCATAATACTAATTTTGATGCAGTGCTAATGTCATGTGTGGTTTAAAGCTAGGAAAGTAAGCTTGAGCTCTGAGGAAGGCCAGACTTTTTATGCCTTGACATGAATCAATCAATTTGTCAAGCTGATAAAAAAGTTATTAAGCACTTTTTAGTGACAGCTAGAGAGACAGAGTCTGGCAGGTGAAGTCTGTGAAAATGTCAAAACATCTTTGGTCCTTTCCCTGAACTCATTTTAGTCCTCAGATTGGTAACCCATCAGATTAAGTTAGGGTATAGAGATATATGAAGTCTTAAAACCATTTTGTCCTCTCATAGTCTAACTAGTACTAGATCAATATTTATGTAAAGTGGCTCAAAAATGACATTTTCAAAGTATAAATTATTTTTTGCCTAATAGCTCGATATAATCTATAGAATTAAGCATATCAAGTATGTTTTTGAGAATGTAGTTCCATATTCTTTATAAAGTTATACAGAGCAAAGCGCCACATAACAGCTAGCTATATATAAATTAATTTAATTATATATTACCATCTGTATGTACTTTCAGTTTGCCAGCTGCCTCCATCTCCTTCAACTTATCATAAACTTTGGTTGATTGCTCCTTATTCGGAAACTTTAGTTTTATTTGAAAATCTGAGTTAGTATTTCCTGCTCTGCTATCGTTAATTCTTGAGATATTGATTCCGCACTAAAAATAAAAGCTTTGTTATAAGCAAAGCAAAGGATGTCTAAATATTTTATTGCTAAATTCATTTTATATCCATTAAAGTATATGAAACATGGTCTGAGCCTGATTTTAAGTGTTTTCTAATTAAAATATATCTGTGGCATAAATAGTTCCCAACAGTTCTTAAAATGGTTGATATAATTCAACCTCCCTCTTTATAAAACCTCAATAAAACCTAGGTATTAGAAATACAACTGGCATCTTTTAACTGAGATTTCCTTAAAAATGTTTTTCTTTACCAAGAAATATAAATTATGTTCGTCATAACTAAACATATTTTAAATGATTTCGCATTCTTAAATATTTAAATTCATATAGTTTGATTGTAATGTCATATAAACATCGCCAGCAGTTTCTTCATCATAATACATATGGTATGTGTCAAGAATCCAATTATTGCATGGATAGACTTTTCCCAAAGTCATATTGCCAAATAAACAAGCAAACATTTTAATAGAATCGGAATCGCAGCAAGCATTAAATATGATTATTACCCTGATATGATCAAAGTCAAAAGCCCAAGTTGAACGACTTAAAGTAATCTGTTTTATGTGAAGTACATCTTTTAAGCATATGCATATAATAAGAAATATGATCCAAGTGAAGTAGGTTTGAAATATATATTTTTTTAGTATGTTAGAAGGCAACAATTATGCAAAAAATGAGTGTTGTATGTTTTATCTTACCTCATCTTTGATAAAATCAATGATTTGCTGAGACGTCCATTCTCCGGGTGAGTTTGAAACATACAAAGTGTAGTTTACTGTTTCTTCTTTAATCTGCAAGCTATTTGCATCAACAATATCATTTGAATTTTCAACAGATTCATCGCACTGTGACTCTGAATACCTCGGTCTTTTTACTATTACATTGGAGTCAGTGTTGACTTCACTCACCCTATCATCTTCCTGCATATTTACAGGATTATCTTCTGATTTGCGTTTGACGCCACTTATTTGATTTTCGTTATGTCTATTCTCCATGTTGTGTAGTTTTTGTAGATTCAAATATATTGCAGTAGTAATTGTGTCTAATTCACCAGAGTCTTCGCTTTGTTCCCTTTTAACGTCAGTTATTTCCAGATATGCTGCCGGCACATTTCGATTGCCGTTATTACCATTGTTGCCGTTATCATTCGCCTCCATTTTGATAAACGAACTCAGAAGCTGTTAGATTAAAAACGAAAATACAATAATAACACTGAAATGATTGTTTTGATTGTTTTTGATTAAAAACGAATGAAATTTAAACAATAACTCTAATATTACCTCCACGAACTTAATTCATTTGTTCAAAAAAATGATTTTTTAAGCCATGATAGAACGACATAGCTTATTTTTACACGGTAACAGGTAACTGGAGTAGTTATTGATCCGATAATTCAGAGTTCAGACTTCATACATGTCTGAAAACACAATATTAATTTTGCACTGTCAATGTCAAGTGAATAAGAAAATTGTACTGCATAATTAATTGCCAGCGGGAAAAACACTTACCCTACACATCTAATCTCTATATATAGTTTATAAAAGCTTCCCGCCTTTAGATTTTTAAACTTTTTAAACTACACAACCCATATTAATGCGCTTTTAACTAATAAGCGGTATGATTCAAGGGGAAGTTATATGTTTGATATGATATGAATTATATGTTTAAGAATATACATGCATATTATGATAGAGAAAAGCCAAGAATATCAACTATCCTAGCCAAACAAAACAAAACTTATTTTTATGTATTTTTTTAATATAAAAGTTGTATATACACCGTTACCGTACGCGTATATAGGGTACAACAAAGGTTTGTAATAATATGCACTTAAATGTTTAGTTTTATAGTTAAATATATTTTTTGTCCTCCACCCTAACAATTAACCTAATGTAACCCTACAGTACATGTTTTTTTTTGCCTTTTTTATAGGATTAGTTGCAAATGAGTAGGATGTAAGGTCATACCCGATGGAAAATAACTACCACCAGCCACGGATATTTGCAACACCTGGCACCTGGCAAGTAAAAGGAACAACTAGGTCAATATTTCAAGCCGCTCTCCGTTGAATCGGCCAATAGGTTCTGGGGTGCTTTCAGATGTGAGAGCAGTAATCCATGCCATTGTACTGTTTTAGACGATAAACTGACATAACATACCGTCTGGCATAGCAAACAAAACTTTTTAGATGCCAGGTTCGAAACATTTACGCCGAGTGTTTTAATAGTAGCTGAGGCAGCAATGGAAATAAAAGAATATACATTTGTTAGTATATATACTAGACATATAAAAAGTAGTAAAAACATCGAATTTATAAAAAGTAAATAGATATTTAATAAAATCTATGTATGGTGCATTATGCGTCCTCATATTTGACCGTTAAATTTATAAATTGAAGATAGTTAGGATTACCTATATCAATAAATATCTTTCTATTTATCATATGATTTCTATACAACCAATTGTTACCAAGTATCGTTATAGTAATAAGTAATAAGAGATCGTAAAATAAAGATATCACTTTTTATCCTTATATTTATTTTGTAATTTCCAGGAAGCAAATCTTTCCAATCAACTCCTTAAATACGCACCTCGTAGTATTTTGATTGTCCCTTTATCTTTCATTTAGCTGTTCTCCAACAAAAGACCAGATAATAAGTTTATTTTTGTACAATATAACTGCTAAAACTTCCATCACTACAGCAGTAATCCATTCTTTTGAATTACTTTTCTGTCTTACTGGTATTCACATTTGTGAAGATACTATTCAAAGTTTGGGCACTGAAATTTGGTAGGACCGGGACGGGTATGTGGGACTCAACCGGGGCCATAAGGGCCTCGTGCCAGGGCTGAAGGCCCTGTCCTACCCACTAAAACCATCCTCGGGTTTCTACCATGCTGCCGAGTGGTGAGGTAACGGGATCACCAAGGGCATGCAACCACGACCTCACCAGCGGCAAAACTCTCAATCCTAAATTTTCGCGAATATTACACATTTAAATAAAACTAGTTATAACGGATTTGAATCGCCTATATTAATTATTTTTGGCATCCCGACGTTTCGAGCACTTTATAGCGTTCGTGGTCACGGGTAGACTAAGGTGGCATTTGTCTATTTGAGGAACAAAAGAAATATTATTTACAACTACCGCCAACGATTTCTCAATTGGTATCTTGAATAACGTTCCGGTTGCACGCAGAAGGCACTGACTGTATCTTTAGGTCTTGCAGTCTGTTGGATTTGGGATTTTAAATTTTTAATAAGTGGTTCCCAGGTGTTAGAAAGTCTCCAACCATCTTCTCTATTGAAGTTCGGATGTTTTTGAATTTCAATAGAGAAGTATACAATCCCTATAGTTTGTATGAAAAATGAAAATAAAAATGAGTAGATACTAGATACGTATTTAATCGTTTCTGCATTTTTAACCCCTAAGGTGTAAAATACACCTCATTGTTGGATGGAAAGAGAAAAACATAATATTTTAAGTTAATCTGTAAATGCAAAAACATTACATTTAAATATAACTGTATTTAACTAATATTGTTGTATTTTTTTAATGTTGAAAAAGAGAAACTACTGAGTTTCTTGCCGGTTCTTCTCGGTAGAATCAACTTTCCAAACCGGTGGTAGCTTCACTTAATTGTAAAATGTCGATTCAAAAGTGCTTTTAAAAGCCCACTTGAATAAAATTTATTTTGGTTTCAACTTCTTCCAAGGGAGTAAGGCTGCGTGCTGCTTTACACATATATCAATCAGATAACCCCATAAACAATTACCACTTTTAGTAAATAATTGGGTAAATATAACTATTCCAGATATTCATTAAATTTTACTTATTAATTTCAATAACAGTATGTTCAATTTAATTATTATTTCATGGTATATATAAACGAACTAATTGCACAAAAGACTCAAACGTTCCTACGATAAATTTATTTACAGATTACCGTCAAGCTATTAAAAGTTAAAACAAATGCTTAAATATTTATAGTCAATGCGTTGATCAATTAAAACGTGTCATGGATCTGTATGCGAACAGAAATATACAATTTCTGTTTTAGTAATACAAAAACACATTATTCTATTATTTTTATTAAAGGTTTTTAAATGACCTGATTTGGCCTATTTGCTTTTTAAATCATTCCTAATTGACGTGTTTTACAGAAAGCTTTTATGCATCCTAATTAACGCAATTACATTTTATATTTTTATTAATAATAAACACACTAGTATAAAGAATATTTTTTATTATTGTTTATATTTTTAAACATTGTAATCCTTATATATTGAAATAAATTCTCCTATTTACATTAAATCGGCGACCGTCATCTTTTATTTCTAATTTTACGCGGGAAAAAATTGTATTGATTTTTAAAGTCATACGAATGGCGTTCTGAAATCATTACATTTATTTTTAAGAAATCAGTAATAACAAAAATATGGATTTATTAAATATACATTAAGAATAATATAAATGTAACACTAAAAATAAGTATTTTAACAGGAAGGAGCAACATACATAAATGGAATATAAAAAGCTCACCAAAAAATAGCAACACAAGTTATTAAAATGTGTGTCATAACTCATAATATGACTTCTGTGAATTTAAGATTATTTGTTTGAACCTTTTACAAATCTGTCAGTATAACTTGTCAAGTTTTATTTTTCAGAGCGTTACTTCAGTAAACTCTGTGCAAACCCTTTCAAATTTTCAATGTTCAAATTCGGTAACTTTCATTATATTATCAAATAAACTAAAAACGATCATAACGTTATAAAAAAATTGGATAAAATGGAAAAATCTAATATTTTATACGTTAAAGGAATGAATATGGTAAGTAATAATTTGAAAATATTTTATTCTTGTAATTAATATGATACAAATTATACAAAACAAAATTATTTCGTTACGTTTCTTTTAATTGATGTCTCCATCTATCCATTTATAGTGTCTCAAAATACGAAAGGAATGTGAATTATATTAATAGCTGGATAATTACGTTTTTCAGTCGGAATCTGAGAGAGATGAAGAAGAGGTAGAGGATATATGGGATGACAGTAAGCTAAATGATGCTTATGATAAAGCATTGAGAATCGCAAGTGCTGAAGTAGCCAAAAGGGTTGCTATGTCTACTAACACTCCTACCTCCAAAAATGGTATAAATTATAAATAACTTTAATAACAGAAATGTTGTCTATGTGCTAAACAGATACTCAGAAACCACTTGAATATTTTTTAATTAACAAAACAAGCAATATTTACTTTTTTATGTATACAAATAAAATAGAATTTCCATATGATTGCATGTTTCCAAAACAACCTTTCCTCCTTTCATTGTCTGCTTATATTGTTCATATTAATAAATAAAGAGCTATTTATTAACAGTTATTAGTACTCTATGGGGAACTTTTTGTTTTTACATTATTGAAATCTATGAGTCTATAAAAAGATATAAAAATGTTCCAAGCCCTCTCCTTAATGGAAGAGGAGGCCTTATCTCAGCAGTGGGAAATGTACAGGCTGTTACTATTCTATTTATTATATTTTATTCAATACAAGTACATAATAAAATATATGAAGTGAAGATCTTTAAATTACAGATTCAAAAACAAAGACGAAATCTCATTCAAATAACACAAAAAATCAAAGGAAAGAGACAAAAGGTCAATGGAAAGCAGGAATGCACTGTCGTGCAGTGTACGAAGGTGATGGCATAGAATATGAAGCACTCTTGTTGAGGATTATAAATGACAATGAATGTATTGTTAGATTTCTCGGTAAGATTATTTTTATAACTAAATTATAGGTATTAAACCAGCTAAAGCTAAGCTAAGCCATGTCATTGATTCTTTAGTCGTTCCATTGACGGTTATTATTTGTTGTGGCTTTTATTTGTGCCAAGAAGGCAAAGATTATATCGCCAATGTCAGAGATTGAACGGTGAAAAGGTTTAATTTAATTACAGAATAGTAGTAGACTCTCTTTAAACCCATAACCTTAAACAGTACAAAAATAAGTATTTAGATAAACATCTAACATTATTATTTTGATCATGAATAAGAATGATCACAAAAATATTTAGAACTTAATTTTATTACACTCAATATTCCTATTTATATAAAAATTTACAGAGTGGACTAAATAGACAGATTGACAAACATTTTTAGTCTATATCAACAATATCTTCATCTGCCTTCCTACTTAAAATAAATGAATATGCTGTTTTTTTTTTTTTTTTAAAAGCTATTTTTTACTTTGTTTCAGGCTATGAAAACTCTGAAATAGTGTCAATATCAACTCTTAAGGCGTCAATGGGTAAAACAGAAAGGACAAGGCAGATTGAAGAATCATTAGCTGATAAAATAGAGGACGACTCGACAAATTGCTCGTTCAATGTTGAAAAGATGGAATGCAGTGACAGACCTCTTAGTCCCGGTAGTTCAGGTAAGGTGTTAACACAACACAAATCATAATTTGACGATCTCCGTGGTCGAGTGATGTGTACACCGGTTTTCATGGGTACACCACACGGAGGTCCTGGGTTCGATTCCCGGCCGAGTCGATGTAGATTATCATTAGTTTTCTATGTTGTCTTGGGTCTGGGTGTTTGTGGTACCGTTGTTACTTCTGATTTCCATAACACAAGTGCTTTAGCTACTTACATTGGGATCAGAGTAATGTATGTCATGTTGTCTCTTATTTATATTTATAACTATCAATAATATGCTTAATATATTCTACAAATGTATTCTTTGGAAATTTCATATAGTTTGAATAATTTTAATAAGTTATTTGTCATTTAACTTTACCGTTTCATAAAATCAAATTATTTGTAAAAATTACATTGGCTAAGATGGCATATTATTCAATACAAGATTATATATAGATGATAAAAAAGCGTGGTGCGAATACTTGTTGACTTCGCGGTAGGATATATTACATATATAATTGTAATTAACTAACATGACTTTGTATTTTTAAATGTTGAAAAATAACCCAGGAATTTTAGCACAATAAATCGGTCCGCTCTGCATAAAATCCTTCTACGTTATTTTTTAATTGGATTAAGTCGGAGGGTGCCCCCCAAGTATAAAACCGAGTTTCTGTCGGCCGTCTGACCCTCTGACATAATCCAATCGAAAAATCACGTAGAAGGATTTTATGCAGAGCGGATATCTAAAAATTTTGGACTAAAATAGTAACTACTTAGTTTTTAGCGGATTCTTCTAGATAGAATCTTCATTTTGACTTAAGTACCTGAACATTAAGTAGTGCATGAGTTTCGGTTGTTATAATTCTCTTTGTTTAATAACTGACCTCTCTAGTCTTTGTTATAATCTATATGTTTTCTTTCAGTGTCGTTTCAGAAAAAAAAGAAGTTGGGAAAGAAGAAACATGGCCAGAAGCAGATGAACTGCTTCGACTTGCCCGATATACCAATGCCAAATTTTGCACAGCTAAGAAATGTATGTATGGTTAATGTAAACTGTATAATTCTTATGAACCTCCCTGTAAGAGCTTCACACATGTAGAGTAAGGATATATAATAGGTAACATGCAAATATAATATTTATGAAAAATTTCCTATTAAAATGTTAAAGATATGTGAAAACCACTATAAGGTTTATATTTGGTATAATTTGTTTTTTAACAATAATTACGAATTAAAGTAACGTGAAATGGAACGTATTTCAAAACACCAGTTAGCGTTCAGTGACGTCACTCCTGTTATGACTACATATTTGAGGTTATGGTTGTAAAAATAGTGCACATTGCAACGAAAATAACTTGCGTGTATCGGATTAAAATGGGAAGTTAGGTTTGTCAAAGCAGACTCCAGATTCCTCTTTCAGATTGAAATCATTTTTATCTCAGTTTTGTGTCAGAAGTTCCAGTCAAAAACCATTTATTTGAAAACTTTGTAGAAGTATATGAACACATTGGCAAAAAACATACGTCAACAAAGCAGCGTCGGACAGGAGTTACGTCATACGAAATATAGATCCGTTTTCGCGCGAAAATTTAAATTGACATTTTGAACCCGCATTTTGGCAAATTCATAGTAATTTAAAGTGTATTGGTATTTTAAATATACCTGTGATCTATCCTATATGGAGTTCTTTAAAATAAACACAAAAATAAAAATATCGCATCTTCCCTATAGTACATAGAATAGTGGGGCTACTGATCCCTTATTCCCTACTTGCTTACTTTTAGTTACTTCTTGTAGGTACAGTCGGGATAAGAAAAGATTCGTCACTTTAAGATCTGTTTTCGTGTGCTCAGTATGAGCGATAATCTGCTTTACCGATCGAGAATGACATATTGCGCCGCAATTATTTGGTGTTTAGATCCAAAAGGTACTAAGAGTTTGAGACTTGATAAAGGAATGATTTTGAAAACTGACGAAGTTTTCTTACTTAGACTGTATTTCTTAAAATAACGCTTGCCGTATCGGAATTAATTTATTAAGAAATGTTTCAGTGTATATACCAAAACATAAAATGTAATTATCAAATGAAACAATTAAAATTTTCATCCAAATAAAACGCTTACATTTCTACCAATTAATTTAAACATTTCAGTTGATAATATTTTATTAGATTACAAATTAAATAATAGATTTTTGAACCAAATGGGTACTCATATAAGCTTAGCGGTTCGCACGTGATAGTAATTTCAGAATTTAGTTAAAACTAGCTGTGCCCGCGTACTTGTACGCGTTTGAATTTAATAAAAAGAAAATGTTTTTGTAGCCTAAGTTACTCCCTATTATATAAGTTATCTGCCAGTGGAAGTCCCTTTAAAATCGGTCTAGCCGTTCTAGAGATTCGCCGGGACAAACAGACAGACAGACCGATAAAAATTGTCAAAAATGTTATTTCGATATAATTACCGTGTATAAATACATATGCATTGAGTAAAAACGTTCTATTTTAATATTACAAACAGACACTCCAATTTTATTATATATATATGTATGTATTATTATAAGTATAAACATGAATATTCCGTGGTGTTTGCCTGGGTTTGAACTCGCAATCTTTTCTGGGCCACTTGGCTCATGTAACGATAAGGTGGCCAAAATTGTATTCCCCTTTTATTTGGCTATGATCCATGTTGTATTTATTTATTTTCTCTCTGTTTACAATAAAGTATCAAGTAAAGTAATTGAAATAAAGTAACATCGAAACAAAAGGATGAAGAGAAACATTGGTAGCACTAAAGTAGTGATAATCTAAAAAATGGCTAATATTACTTACACTGCAAATGTTTACTATAGGCTATTTGACTGGTTTTTAAAATCCATTTTATATTATTTAGTAGAAGTTAAGGAACCCAGTAAAAGTTGTGTTTTTTATTTCTAGTTTATATTTGCCGAAAACTATCATACTAATAATTCCATATTTAAATAGTGCGCAAAAACGCTACTTGGACAATATGGCCCTGCAATAGGGTCGATGACGTCGCTTTCCTGTATTTTAATCTGTGGTACATATAGTAGAAAAGCAAAGTGACTTCATCATAAGCCCGGCCAATCAGGAGCATATTGTGTCACGTGACATGCTTTTGAAAAAATGCGTTTTTATTTATGGATTTTTGAATAAATTAAGTATTATATTCAACTTTCGTTAGTAATTAAATGCATTTTTAAACTCATAATATACACTGATTACAATAATTATATTTATTTTTCGCGTTGTCAAATAGCCTACAGATAAATAAAAACTACAGAAAAATTGTGAAAGGTCAGGGGGGGGGGGGGGTTGCATAGCCCTTTAATACTATGTGTCGATTTTCTTGTTAAGCGCTAGGATTAGCTCCGGTCTCTTTCTGCCAATGTTATTCAAACATGTGACATTAATTTCAGCTTGGGACAATGGATATGCCGATCCCACCCCCACCACCGATGAGTCTTCCCCGTTGTGAAGTTGATTCGGAGGAGCAAGCGGTATCCTCAATGCTACTCAGTTGGTACATGAGCGGATACTACACGGGTTTATATCAAGGAATGAAACGGTAAGAATGCTACCATCACTAATTTAACAAGAACAAAATATTGTAGTTACCTATGAATTTATAAATTACATATCAAAAATTAATGTGGTATTACTAAAATAAAAAAGTAAAAAAAATGTGCTATGCTCTATGTAAATCGTTAAATAGAAAAAAATAATTATAAAACTATTAAGAAACAGACCTTTTTTTTGTTAATATGTTGGAACATCAGTTAAACAACTGTTTTTTTTTTACAAAAATATATAAAAATAGAAATGTTGCCTGCATTGAAAATAGAATTTGTTATCTAATGAATAAGTTCTGGAGTAAGTGTTATTTCACATGATTTTAACATCATTAAAAAAATACATAGCAGCGACTGATGTACAAATACAATAGACAAAATATACTTCTTCCTCAAAGCATGTTATTCAGTTTATTTTTGATATATAAATAGTTCACTGTCACATTTTGTTAGAAATAATATGAACTGTGAAACACTAACACCCGTATTTATAGACAAGTAACTACTTGATGCTAAGTAATTTCTTAATGAAGTCATTACTTGAGATTAGAATTCTTAATTACCAAATTATATTCTATAATCGAGCAACACCCATTACTTACTTGAGCAAATGTTTAAGTCATACTTGACGTTTAGTTGTGAATTCTATGTGGCAACACTTCGCGCCTGCGTTTCGTTTCATTAATAGGTAAACATAAAATCTAGATTATTTAACACGATCTAGCAATAACCTTTTGGATTTTACTTTATTTGATATTCATATTAGTAATAGAGTTATTTAAAGTATATCGATTTGTACAAATTAAATAATAATTTAATCGGTACAAAAAATAATGTTAGGAGAGACAAAACGTTTGACATGATAACCTTACCAAATTTAAATGTTTACTTTTACCTAACGGGTTATATGACGACTCGTGATTTTTTACTTAGAAAGGTTATGCATTCATTTCTTTCTTAAAAAAAGTCCCTACCGTGTCGGTGCATTGAATTTATTTCTGAATACCTTTTTGCCAATAAAGTATATCTTATTATCTATACTGCGTTAATTTTAAAATGCAAGAAACTGATAGAAAAAGACCGTTTTCTACTTTAGAAAAGGATTTATTTTTAAATTAATTATATGAATCACAACAGTTTTGGAGAAACGAAACCTCTTCTTAAAACAATCCTCCGAATAGTCATTAAATGGATCCACATCACGAAAGTAAACTTTGGGATTTCTAGGTTCAGGCGTTTCTATTTCTTCTAATATATTATTGTCTATAACAACAAAAACTTCTTCGATGCCATTCATTTTGAGAAATGGAAAGTTTGGAACTTTCCATTTTCAAAATATTCAACAAAATAACCTTAAAACGTACAGAGAGAATAGTACTTCACCTCAAAAGTAATGCTCGAGTAAAGAAAACGATGACTATTACTTGGCTGAGAATTCTAACTTTTGACAGTTCTATCTTCGATCAATGACTTAACTATAGAATAAAAATTGTTACTTAAGTAATTACTTTTACTCAAGTACTTACTTTTACTTGTCTATAAATACGGGTGTAAAACTATGGTGAATCTATGGTATAAATTTCACTAAACAATGCACGGGAAATCCATCAGAAATTTGTCTTGCAGATTTTGTTTCTTCTCTAATCAGAAAGTATTGGTGTTCTCTACCCCTTGACTCGTCTCTCAATCTCCTGATAAGTCAGCCATTCTGTGTCTGAATAATTAATATCGCACAATGTGTGATTTATGGTAACCGGGATTATTGCTAACTATAAATTTCAAAGTACACTAACGCGAATTCTAATATCACTGTGCGTTTAATAATTTTGATGTGGACTCATAAAATAATTCTCTAATCTAGCCAACAAAGGAATACGGCTCTCACCAAAAGTAATGTTATATACCACCAAAGCAAAATGTAAGTTGTATAGATAGCATATATCATCGATACTAATATTATAATAGGGTATATGCGATATTTTTATTTTTGTGTTTATTTTAAAGAACTCCATATAGGATAGACCACAGGTATATTAAAAATCCAAAACACTCTATTTTACTGCAAAAAAATCCGGTTTCAAAATGTCATTTTTTAAATTTTCGCGCTAAAACTGATCTATATTTCGTAATACGTCACTCCTGTCTGTCACTGGCCCATTAATCGTACTTGTCTTCACTGGCTTTCGTTGATATACTTTTTTTGTAAAAATTTAGAACGGACTCTTTGATACTCCGAAAATAGCCGTATTTACGTATGTTTTGTGCCAATTTGTTCAACTACTTTAAAGTTTTCAAATCAATGGTTTTTGAGTGGACCTTCTGACACAAAACTGAGAAAAAAGGTGTTTTCAAGCTGAAAAGAGGAATCTGGAGTCAGTTTCGACAAACCCGACTTCCATTTTTATTCGAAATACGCAATTAATTTTCGTTTCAATGTTTACTTTTTTTTACAACTAGAACCTCAAATAAGTAATCGTAACAGGAGTGACGTCACTAAACGCAAATTAGTGTTTTGAAATACGTTCCTTTTCGAGTTACTTTAATTCGTAATTATTGTTAAACAACATTATATCAAATATAAACCTTAATATTTTTTTAACATTATAATAGTAAAATTTTCATAAATATTATATTTGCATGTTCCCTATTGCGAGAGTAACTCTGTATATCGGTGTATCGGTTGCCTTTTCATGACTAAACCAATTTTTTTTTAAATTTGCCATAAAATAAGCTTGAACCTCCAAGCAAGAGCATAACCGCAGGTGACAATTAGTTTCATATGTAAAATGATGGAAGGAAATTAGGCATGTGTCCGATATAATCTAACTAATCAGATAATAAGTCATCAATATAATAAATAACTATGAATATCGTTCTGCTACATCATTGGATTCAAAAACATGCTTATAAAAATCTTCCTGTCTCTCTTTATCGTTACGGTTTCCTGTCTGTGAGAAAGAGATGAAGCGAATGTGAAACAGATTTCGATATCACATTCGGTTTATCTCTTTCTTACAATGTAAAGTTAGACAAAGACAGCATGATGTCTGAAATCATACATCAGCATCGATATTTAATCCGTTTTACAATGTCACAAAATTCGAATATCGAAAAATGAAATATCTATTTTGTTACTTGTATAAAAAGTATTCTAATGTAGTACTTTGGAAGAGCTAGCCCCACTCATACATCTGACATACTGTCCAATACAATAAATAATAATTGAGATGAAGACATCAATAATTTTTAAAAACAAATCCTTAAAAATTGTTTTATTAATATATCAAATATACTAAGATATTTTAACAAACATTATATATAAGAATTTATTGTCAAATTATAAGTATAAAACCACCGAAAATTCTTTATATTATATTTCTTTAACATGAATATTTATAGTGTATAATGTAAAAAAATTGTTAATATAGTAGTATTAATCATATATCGTTTTTTTTTTCAGGGCAAGAGAAGGGCGAAGGAATCATTAACAAATATGTTTTTAAATAAAGTTTATTTTTAAGTCACATAACATAAACTAGAAATAAAAATAGAAAATGTTGTTATCAATTAAAAATAAATTAAATTATGCCTCCAGTTTCTGTTTAACTATGTACAAAATATACATTTTGATACTCTGAATCGTGTTTTTATTCCTGATTGGTGGGTTCAATAAAAACAGACTATAAATGTCACTCATCAAATAACACAGACTATAAATATACTTTTAATGACATAAGCCATCCAGTTTCAGCAGTTATAAAAAAAAACACTAAAATATATTAATTGTTCTTTCCAATTTTTACATTTCAGAATATCTTTTACCAAACAATTACTGATATATAAATTAAAAATATTTTGCTTTTTTTTTATTTGTTAGGCCAAGGTACGTTAAAATATAGAAGATTAAACTTAATAAAACTTATAATAATAAAACATGGCAATGTGAGTCTTATTATTTAAAATAAAATAAGAAACAATATTTACATTTATAACCATAATTTACAAATATCGTATAGTTCACTTCAATTATATTTGTAGGAATTTAAAAAGTTTTAATAATTATTATTATTCGAAATTATTTTTGTTTTCTATTAGGAATAATAAGATTACAAATTCATTGAAATGTACCATAGATGTGTAGGATTATTTCAATAAGTCAAAATAACTATTATAATTGAACAATTATACATAGCTGACTTACTTTTTTTAACAGTAATATTTATATATTCAAATCAATTGAAGTATTATTCGCGTTTTCTGTTATGTATTATATAACAAAAAAAAGTTTATATATTAACATTTCTCAGTCAGGAGATAAATATTTATAGCTAGTATGCATGTTGAGTTTATAATATAGAATTTATATCGTTATTTATTTTAAAAACTTTTTTTTAATTTAACAGTCAACATTTCATTGTTTCTTTAATATCAATTACATTAATAAAAAAAATACTTTTATAAAAGTGAAGTATTATACATTTCAGATTTAAGTATGTATTTAATATTTTCTGAAAACTTCTAGAAATGTTTTAATCTAAGGCACCATCTTTATCTTTATTGCCTTTATTTCTAACTCTTATTTAAAAAGTCAATAGTAAAAAGCTCAATTAGTACAATCGAAGTTATTTTTTATTATTATCAATATCTATGAATCGTTGCAATCATAAATATTGTTGTATATGATCACACAATGATTTACATAACTCACTTCAACAGTTATAGTTTTTAATTGTAGAATGAATTGAATATAACTACTAATGGAATAGTAGGGATTAATCAATGATATCCAACATGTGTATACAATTTGACATCACTTGTCAAAAGATCCTATTTAAATGGTGTATCAAATACATCAATGGAAAATGTGGAGTATTACCCTAGCTGTGTATCACACTGTTCGTGACTCAAGACTCAAACGAGGGTACTCAGTTCGTGAGCGTCATGGCTGAGGTCGACGGTAGCGGCGGGCACTCCAGGTGTGGCCTCGCCAGCTCCCCCTGGAGGAGTGCTGGTGGGTGGTCTGGAATTACAATTCGCTTTTAGTGATGACGTAACGCATAGACACCGATACATGTCACTGTGTAAGATAGACAAGTATATGGAGTTAAAGTGTTGTCATTTAAAAAATATAAATATTGAGAATGTGTATTGATGGTCAGTGACAAATACGCTCTTTTCATTCAAAATTAAATTCAAAATTGCTCTAGCTTAAGTTTTGGTAACAATGATTAGAAAAATTATGACTATTCCTAACATCATCAGTACCATCAACCTTGGGTAGTAGATGTTATATCTTGTGCCGGTAATCACATATACGGAGTACGCAAAGGCTTCGCACAAAGCCCTATAAACACGACAGTTATTCCCTATAATATAATTATAAGTCCTTCTTAGGGCAGGGTATCCGCTTCTATAATAAAATTCCGCAGACATTTTTAACTTTGCCGTTTAGTAAATTCAAATCGTTTGTAAAAAATACATGAAAAAGCATATTATTCAATACAAGATTTTATAGATGATAAAAAAGCGTGGAACTAATTATCTGTTGACTTCCACGCAGGATATAATTAATTTAAACAATTGTATTTAACTAACATGACTTTGTATTTTTAAATGTTAAAATATAGTAACTACTGAATTTCTTGCCGGTTCTTCTTGGTAGAATCTACTTTCCGAAACGGTGGTAGCTTCACTTGGTTGTAAAATGACGATTCAAAAGTGCTGGTAAAAGCCTACTTGAATAAAGTTTATTTTGATTTGATTTGAAAGAAGTAAACTCACCTAATAATGTAGGGTCCGCCTTGCTGCAAGAGCGTTATCGGATGCGTATACGGGGCTGCAGTCATGCTATGGAAACTCAAATTGCCGCCCGTGTTATTCAAGTGCCCGTTTCCCATTATCACTCCATTCGACGTGTGATTTGTCGTATTCAAGTCTGGTGTCCGAAATGCCTTCACCAGATTCGTCTTCTCCTTCTGCCATACGAACACGTTGTGGACCATCGCGCAGCCGCAGAATACTATCCCCACGCCGATGAATACGGACGTAACGATGGCTGGCGTGGAGTGGAATTGTATGAAGGTGTAGAGTATTATACCTGGAATAATAAAATAGTAAGTTGAAAATCAGGCAATAATTAAATCATTTGATGCTGCGCTTTAAGCGCTGCATTTTTTTAGGTACTGGGTTCAAACTCCAAGTCACGCCAATAGGCTATTTGACTATTTTTTAAAATCTATTATTTAGCAGAAGTTAAGGAACCCAGTAAAAGTTGTGTTTTTTATTTCTAGTACATATTTGCCGAAATTTATCATATTAAAAATTCCACATTTAAATAGCGCGCAAAAACGCTATATACTTATTTTATATATAATCGCTATTTTATGGCGATGCAATGGGGTCGGTGACATCACTTTCCTGTATTTTAATCTGTGGTACATATAGTGGAAAAGCAAAGTTTACAAGAAAGTGACTTCATCAAAAGCCCGGCCAATCAGGAGCGTGTTACGTGAAAAACGTTTGAAAATATGCATTTTTATTTATTGATTTTTGAATAAATTAAGTATTATTTTCAAGTTTCGTTAGTAAATTACCATTTTTAAACTCATAATATACACTGATTACAATAATTCACAATTTATTTTTCGAATTGTCAAAAAGCCTATTGTAGCAAGTTAAAGCATGAAAGTGTTTAAGCTCTAGTGCCTCAGAAAGCACGTAAGCCGTTGTTTATGCACCTGAAGTTTTCCAGCCCTGTAGAGTTTCCCACATCTGATTATCAACGACCTCCTATTTGTAAAGCTGACTTGGGTATCTATGCAGTCAAAATAATTTTGAAAATGCAGTTTCTTATCATTTATATAAATTGATGTCATTTAAAAAAAGTAAATTAAAAGTTCTTCATAAAATTATACTTAGCCACAAAAAATACAAATGAAATGGATTTAATTAAAGTTTTAATGATTGTTCAAATATTTAAGATGGCATTTATTTTAAAGTATAATATTCGAAAAATTATCGAGTAATAATTTATTCAGTTAAAAAGGATTAAAAACGTTTTTAGTCTCATTACTGATTTAATTTTTTTATCTTATTTCATTGCGTTTTTTGGTTTATTTTTTTTATTTTCACGGACCAAACTAAGTTACATACTTAACATTTAACAAAATCAATAACTTCGTATTGGGTCTCTAATTTTCTAATAGACTAACTACACATACATTTAATATACAGTTGGAATCTTTGCTCACTACGATGATAGCGTCGTCAATCATAATACGTATTTTATAAAAAAAATCAATAATTATTCATGATAATAATATTTTATTTCAAATAACGTGTTTAATACTCGATAATATGTAATAATATTTTTTTTATACTGGCAATAATTAAAAATAATTAATTGACACTTTTGTAGAGGTTCCATGTATTTAGATTTCTACGGAAATTGTTTTCATTTGATAAACATATATTTCTAGTAGCATCTAAAATTTATTATATCCAATAAAAAATGTTTCTATTGTAATAATTTTCTTGAAATCATTTAGAAACAATTTTAATTCCGGCTACCGTATTTAGTTCGCATTAAAAATTTGATACGTATGTTTTCATTATATACCAAAGCAATCCAGTTTAACACGATTTATCTCATGCGAAATTGAATTCAAATGAGCATCTCGATTGGAATTCCCTTCCTAAGTTCTTTATCTGTCAATTGACAGCCTCCCGCGCCGGATCAAAGATGAACAGCTGACCCGCTGGTTTATAAGTAATGTAAAAATTTAAAACATGAATAAATAAACTGACATTTATGTTAAGAGCAACATAAATTGTATGTTAATGAATACTTAATGTTTATTAATAATAATTATGAGCCGACATACCATAGTGGATTTTAATTTATATTTTTAAGTGAAAATTTACTAGAAAGTTTTCATGTCTTAAATAGATGTTGTACCAATGTGTCATGTCAACCAACCTCACCAACCTGTATGGTTGTTTCTATTGCCAATATAATATGACTGTCCAAGTAATTGCACACTAAGTATATGTAAGTATATGTATATTTATAATTTAAAATGCTTACCCGTCAAAAATACCGGAATCGAGATAAAAAAGCCTCCAACAGCACAGACTCTTGTAATTGCAGATTTTTGCAGATATTTGTTCGACCTGGAAATAAAAATGAAACACTATTAAATTTAGCCAGAACATGAATTATAAAACCATTCAAAACAAAAATATATAGTACGATGTGGCATCGGCTAATTCAATAAAACCGATTACTGCTGATTTATACAACCAATAGAAATAGCTCCCTTTCGCGCAATTCGACGCTATATATTCTTAGGTAAGTTCAACCCGAAAAAGCATGTATATGTATATCGACCTATCAAATTGACAAATATATTAGGACATATGATATTACAAGTTATTACATTTGTATAAAGATCATATAGCGTATTTAATTCGGATGTGATCGGTTTTACGAATTGTGTCGATGCTACATCAGTTGTGTATATGTTGTTGTATTCATGTAAATTTTTCTGAATTTTAAATGTTTAGTAAGTATATCACCAAGGGTTGTAAAATTTTGTTATGGCGTAGTTTAGATAATTTATAACATATAGCCTATTTCATTGAAGAAGGTAAAGTTATATAGGCTATCAATATGTTATAATTGAAATGGGTGTAGTTCAATGACTTAATATGAATGCAAATGGCACATACGTCTTCTCGGTATAGAGATTTGTTAATGTGTAACCATTTAACATAAGACAGACTATCCAATCTACCTTCGTTTTGTAAATAAAAAAAATACGTTTTTATGAAGATGATTTAAGTCAGAGGGGTATACATATAAAATTAATAAAGATTATTTTATGGCTTATAGATTAATAATGATAAGCACAAATGCATGGCTTAAGCATGACTCAGACCACATATACAAACTCGTTTGAGCATTAACGGATCCACACCTGTTCTTAATATTATATTCTTGATAAATAAAACAGGATTTGCTTAATTTTAGCAATTGTTTTCAAAGGAATATCAGATTTTATTTTTGTTAATTTCTTTAGTAATGTTTACAAATATTTGACTTGGTTATGCCTAAGTGAATTTACAATACTTGATTGGTTTAGAACCAAATGTCTAAGTTACTAATGGTATAGCTTTCCTAGCTTTTTAGAATCTGGTCAAGTTTATGATCATCTATTTACAACTGTCTTATTACAGAAACTAGGTATATATACCATCTCATCATAACATCTTAGATCCTGTGGTCGGCAGCACTTTGATAAGTAATGGCTTACTTTTTGCAGCGCTATTATTTCACGATACATGATGACTTTAAAGCAAATAGGTTGAGTACTCATTTCATTTATGACGTATCTTCCTGTAGTTTATTTATAAATATATTGCATTCATGTGTACCTAAGTCGTATCAGATTTTTTTTAAAAGCGCTCTTTAAGATTGGATTGAATTTAAAATAATTGTAAGTGATTACGGAGGGTTCACTTTAAAAATAGGGTTGAATTTTTTAAGTTATAAAATTAAGTACGGAATAATGTATTTAAGTCATTACTGCTACAGTCAATGTGATCGAAGCGAACGGAGATATCTCCAGAACGCCTCCACCTACTTAGGGTAGATTAAAGTTATGCTTGTTGCTATAGTAGCTGCAATAGTAACTTTGAAATATTAAATAATAAACAAACAATGATCTTTTGATATTTGTTGCCATTTATCATTATTATAATAATATTTATTTTTGTGTAACAATGTTATGCACTCATTTGTTTATTTCTACCAACTAAATCTGAAGTCACTTTCGTTGTCAGTGCATTTTAACATGTTTTCTCTGAAAACGTCAAGAAACAACCGACAACCCTAATTACGATGCCAACAAAATGAGACGTAAACTGTTTTGCAGAAACTTAAATAAGCTTAATGACATTTTAATTTTGTTTCGTTGTACATTTTTAAAGAACATTGTTTTTTAAACTTTCTCAGATAATCATTTTAAAATATTGCGTTTAATTTATATTCGAACTTAACATTAAGATGAATACGTTAAAGATATACACATGTATGTATTCAATAAGATTATTAAAATAAAAAACCAATGAGAACGAAGCACATTTTTTAAAGTTAAAATTAAAGAAGTAAGTGAGTAAGTAAGCTTGGGCGCTAGTTCTGCTAACAAATTATCAAAATCAAAATATTCTTTATTTTAATAGGTTTATATAATAATTTTTGAGTCGTCATGACGTGTTGTATTAAATGTAAAGACCAGTGAGAAACTCAGTAACTACTTTTAATTACAGAATATACCAGTAAATAAAACGGTAAAAAAATATTGTACTTAACAATATTTTTTTATAAATATTGTCTATAAATCAATAAATATATATATCCACGTATTATAGAAACGAAAACCTTGCCCCGTGAAAGGTGTATTAACTTTGCGAAGTTAGACAAAAGGTTTTTTTAGTTTACCTTTCCTCTCGTATCTATACAACGATTGTCTATTGGAAAACTACATAATATTATTGTAAACATGTATAACATAAGTATACCCACTTTATTAAAAACATCACGAAGGAATTCTCAAGCTCCAATATTATAAGTATCTTTTTTTATCTAGTTTTAATATTTTTAGCGTTACTCAAATCAAAATGCTGTCAGAGATATCTAATCAGAATACTATGAAAGTAACAAAAATATTCTAAACGAGTAGAATCAACATAAATTAACTGACTAAAATTTTAACTACGTAGACACAGTTCCAATTGTGTCTCCTTGTCAAGAATGACAAATGACGATTTCACTGAAGCTTTGAGTCTAAAGTGATTCCTAGAAAATCAGTATCAGCTACAAATAGTTCACTATTATTTAAAGTTAACTTTAAATTTTACTGTCATACATTAGATAAAGCAAATAGTACGTATTTTGGTATTTTTAGCATTTATAACTAAATTACTTTTGTAAACCAACAGTGATTATTTGATTGCTTACTTTGACATAATTAAATTGTTTCCTATCAACTTTATAAATAATACGTATCTGTAACAAACAATACAATATCACAAATAACTTTAACATCAAAATAATGCTCATTTATATGCAACAAAAATAAAAAATTACCCAAAATTTATCCTTGTGGATCACTTTATCGTAATCGAATCGAGACGTCAGTCGCTCAGCCGTTTTCCTATTCTCTAACACACAGTACAGTCAGCTCGACGTTGGATGGGAATAGAATCGTAAACGTATCGTAACCGTTATATGTCAGTACTAGCTATACCCCGCCCGCTTCGCTGGGCATTAGTCGCAAAAAATATATTTTTAATTTTGTAAATAATTACTGATCATTAACAATTTACAAATAATAAAGCAACAAATCAAGAAACATTCGAGATCTAATCAAATTCTTTAAAAAAAATATATTTTAAATTCGTCATCATCATCATCATCTATCTAGGTACGATAAAAAATTTAATTAAATTTCTATAGTCTGTAAAAATTGAAAAAGAAGAGTACAGATAGCCCAGTGGTGATTCATGTGCTTAATTTGTCTTTATAATTCATCTCGTCCTCAGCGGAGAAGGAAAATCATCGTGAGGAAACCTGCATGTGACAAATTTCATAGAAATTCTGCCACATGTGTATTCCGCCAACCCGCATTGGAACAGCGTGGTGGAATATGTTCCAAACCTTCTCCTTAAAGGGAGTGGAGGCCTTTAGCCCAGCAGTGGGAAATGTACAGGCTGTTACTTTACTTTTACTTTTAGTCTGTAAAAGTTTGCATCAAACCAACACGTCTTCTTTTATCCGCTTCTATCGAATATCAATGTTATTACATTTACAACCTTGTCAATACTTGCGAACGTACGTCAAAGCATCCTGAGCATATTCGTGCATATATCTTGGACTTCCACTGTACGAAGATCTTTGGCCAATATCAGCAGATACTACATCATTTGATATTGTATCTCATAAATAAATGTACTCTTTGGCTCAGAGTTTTGATTTGTTGTATCGAATGTGGTTTTAATCGTTCGTTCACGACCATAGCGTACATGTCAACAATTAATTGTTAAAACAGTTGACGACACTTCAGAATATGGTTTGATTGATTATCTCTAATCATTATACGATATGCAAAAAAATCCATACAACTAACTCTTCGATGTCACAGAGCCTGTCGTGAGAATATTTTGATACAGTCCGAGATGATATCCATCTATAATTGGATAATCGTAATAATTGTCATACGATTGATGTGTTACAGCGACACCTTGATTGTTTTTGTGTCGCTTAATGATAACGTTACCTCGTTTTGTAATTGCTGTACCGACAACTACAGCTGCGACTTCAGGAGCTACGGCAGCATTAAAATGCCTTTCATGCTCTGCATTCAATGGCGTTCTATCTGCATTGATAATGACTTTGAATCATTTGTTGTTTCAACTTCTAGAGCAGTTTTAAAATATGTAACTAACTAATCATAAAGCATACCTAATCCTAAATTTAGCGATAATTTCTCGATTAGTTGTGGTACTGAACATGCATCGAAGATCAATCTTTTTCTACGTTGTCCATGGAATAAAAGTCCAGAAACTGGAGATTTTATTTAGACACTGGAAGAAGTGAACCAATCATATGATACACTTTAAACGTAGACGCGAAATTATTGTATTGTACAATATTTGTTGCTCCAAATGATGTCATTTCAAAGTAAGAATTGTAATTTCTAATATGCTTAAGGAAATATTCAGACTCCTCAGTAGTTCCCGTAACGTAGATAAGAAGAGGTTCTGGTGGTTCAACCAGTTGTGGTAAATACATTTTGCCAGTGGATTAGCACTATACCAGCAGTTTATTTTAAACATCATAGCGTGACAATATGGGCATTGAACCAATGATCACATCGGGATTTATTGAGATTGGTTCTAGTTCTTGACTTAGTTTATTTTAATCGTTGATCATCCAGTCGTTGGGCTCGCTCGTCAGGTTTTTCAGTATCTCTTGATGAAGATGCTTGTTCGAAGATCTGGAATTTGATCATTACGTTGACTAACTGTTTTGGCAACTCTCAAAATAGAAAATCGGATTCTATTTGTTTCTAATTGTATTTATTGTTGGTTTGTTGTTTCCGTAGCTCTTTTGGATGAAGTTGCGCATATATCGTTGATGTTCCGATCTTTTGTTTCTTCAATGGCATGGTGGTTTCTATTTATATAAATTATTTGATTCAATGATGATCAATGATTTTCATTTTTTATTTCATACTTATCGGTTGAACGGCATAGAAATCCATCTGTTGGTTATTTTTAATGATACGGATGTAATAATCACTTTCTCCGTGAAAAAATAGCACATGTTTTTCGGTGCATCTGTTCTCGAGTTATAGCAGTACATACAGACAGACAAAAATGTCTAAAATGGTAAAAATTATGTCAGTCAATCATAAAAAGAATACTTATGACGAATTACGACAAAAATAAGTGTACAGAGAGACTCTATAGATTTATTTATATTTATATGAGACTCTAGTAATATAGATTTAGTATTCACGTGCGATAGCTTTATTATTAGCGTATTTCATATATAACTTTGGTGTTTCTATACCGATTCCTATGTTTCTTTTTTATGGAATAGTTAATACTGTTAACTTTTTTAATTTGGGATAATTGAGAGTGTTATAAACACAGGAATAGACAAATATAATCAGAAAGCTTGGAACTATTAAGCTATTGGGAGTGACACGGGTTATTGTGAGTCAACCATAAAAGATAGACAAAGGCTGTCATGGGATATTTTTTACATAATTTTAAGGAGAACATTTCCGTAATACACAAATTCTATGTAGCTTTAACCATTAATGTTGTACACGCGACGGAAGCTTAAAATATGGAGTAACTTCTCCCGTTTTCTGACATTTCCGTTAACTGCTCTGTTCCTATTGACTGTAGCGTGATGAAAAGTATACTATAACCAGCTCAGGCGTATGAAAAATAATTGTACCAAGTTTGGTTAAAATCCGTCGAGTAGTTTTTGTTTCTATAACGGTTATACGGACAGACAGACAGACAGACAAAAATTTTACTGATTGCATTTTTGCCATCAGTATTGACCCCTTTTCAACCTCTGATAGTTATTTTGGAAAAATATTTCATGTACAGAATTGGCCTCCCTACAGATTTATTATAAGTATAGATAATAAGACCCCAGTATATCATAAGATAAATACACCACACTGCGTATTTGTAGAAATCTTAGTCAATAGTTTAGAAGAAAAATGCTAGCATGCTATTAAATGAAAAAAACATGCATGTAATACGTTTTTAAACAACAAAAACATTTAGAAGTTATGCTACTTTATTAAAACTAATAGCATGGTTTTCAACAATAACAAATATATTTCAGTAATCTCGGTTTTTTATACAAGATTGTCTGTCTCCGCCAAACTGTATCTTGATAAATTATTGAAACATAATATTCAATAAAATTTCATTAAGTGTTGTTTACATAAGTTCGAAAATAAAAATAATGCTAAAAAACTATTTATTTCCCGACGGTAACCAACGAAGCGTGTACAGAGACAACTGTCGACACGTACACATGTCGAATAACCGCCTTTTTGCAACGGTTCCGAACAGTTATGGATGCGCTGTAATATGGTATTATCCTCTCACATAATAATTAGCAAAGAAGGAAAACTGTTTCCTACATTTCAATTTACATTTATAACGGGCAAATTCCGAATGACGTTTTTGAATTTGCTTTTCAATTCAACTCAATTCTTAGTTTAATGGCTTTTAGTTGTGCCGGCAAGGTACAGATTATTTCGCCAATGTGACGTGGGATGGAGAAGACACAGAAGACAGAGAATGAGATTGATCGGTACGGTTGAGACACTAAACTCAATTGAATTTTAAAGTCAAGAATAGTAGTATTAATTTCCTTGTTAATCCTTAACCTAGATCAACACAAACATTCAGAGTTAATAATAGGATAATTAAAAAAATAGTTGTTAGTATCCTAAACTATATATGTAATAAAATATGAAAAATTGGACTATTCACAACTTAATTTTATTAAATTTGATATATTTACATAAGATTGAACAAAATGGACTTAACACAAACGTCAACAAACATTCAACATTTATAGGGCGAGGGACTTTAGGAGGGAGGATGTCATAAATGGGACGAAGAAGTTTAGGGCAAAGGAACAGGATATGGGTGAATTTGCTTTTCTACATGTAATAAACAAAATAATGTATGTGATGTTGTCTCATATTTATTTAAAAAAAAAAAAAAAATTTTGACGTTTCACTTATGTCACGTGTAATTTGAGGCCATTCATTTATTAGATAAGAGTGGAGGTGCAAAGGAGTTTCGATAGTTCTTACGAAAAAGAGCGAAAAACCACGCGATTGCCGAGGTTCGCTCGAATGCGTACCTTTAGAACGTTTAAAATTAAAAATAAACAGTTTCAATTTAGTCCGCGTTTTTTTGTTAAAAATATGGTTGTCCTACCAAAGTTATCACGCCTAATATAGCTTAACAACATTATATATATATAATGTTAACAAATAAGATAAGGATTACTGAATTATCAGCTACAATGTTAGGGAAACTTCTAGACCGTCTCCTTATTCTTTCAATAGGATTGAGTTATTAACTACTGACGTTTAAAGTAAATCCGAATACGTCAAACGTCAGTGATTGTTTTTTTTTTCTATAAGAAACATGGCTGAGATAAAATAAAGTTAAGTTTTAGTTAAATTTTATTAAAGAACGTAACAAATGACAATTATATACAAATTAAATGTCAAAATTATCATATACAACATCTTAGTGAGAATTGTGATGAAAAATATAATTATTTCATCATTAATGAGAAGGGCAGCGGATATGAATAACATTTGTTTGGCGTTAAGTTAGATGACTTGGCATAAAAAATACGTATGTTTTGGTTTTCAAGCCTGCTTGATAGCAAATTTTAGGTACACATTGCTTTCGAATACATAAAATAATAATAATAAATATTAAAAACAATAAATCTTAACATTAACATTATAAACGCCCAAGGAAGTGTAAATGTGACTAGAAATTAAAATAATTTATTGAGCTACTAAAATGTTATGAGATAAAAAAATATTCTGATTCAAGGTCATCGCCATATTTGTTATACATATGCCTAACAAATTAATTCGTCATAGCATAGCATTGTGGAATAACATCGGCTTCGAAGTAGAAAATAAAACCCCAATTTTAGTTCCCAAGTTATAGTATAATTTTCTGAGTAATTTCAATCAAAAGGTAGTTGAATACTCTTCTAACCAGTCTGGTATGCCAGCGTGCACAAACAGGCTCTTCAGTCCTTACAATCCGACGTGACACCAATCACGCAATTTGACTGATTTTTTCAACAGCTAATTCTAATACAATTTTTTTACTTCGACCTAGGGTTTGAATCACGAACCTCGACACCAGCGCTGCATAGGGGATTATAAATAATGTAAGCCTATAAAGTATTTTAAATATAATATTTATAAATAATCATTAAAGGTTATATAACTTCCAGCTGTTGAGCTATATCAGTCACAGAATTATATGAATGTAATGAATACTTTTTGGTTTGACATTTTTGTAAATAAAAGTAGAAATAGAATATTATTAAATTTGACATGGGAATTGTTAATCTGCTTTTAAATACGGAAGATAATGGATGATTATAAAGAAAACTGTAAAAATAAATATTGTAAACCACGTTAAATATCGTTAATTATTTGATGTTCCTGTTTATCTGAAGCTGGGTCTACAATAAGCAGTAGACCAACGAGGCATTTAGTCTTATTAATTACAGCACCAAACGGACCGTGTCTTTTCAAAGAATTTTGACTAAAATTTGTCAGGAAGTTAAATATATATATTAATATTATAAATGTGAAAGTAACTCTGTCTGTCTGTCGGTCTTTCACGACCAAACCGCTGAAACGAATTTAGTATTTTTGGTGTGAAGCTAACTTGAACGCCAACAAAGGACATAGGCAATTTTTTCCCTAACACATACAATAACAACAACAAACAACAACAGCCTGTAAATTCCCACTGCCGGGCTAAAGGCCTCCTCTTCCTTTGAGGATAAGGTTTGGAACATATTCCACCACGCTGTTCCAATGCGGGTTGGTGGAATACACATGTGGCAGAATTTCTATGAAATTTGTCACATGCAGGCATCCTCACGATGTTTTCCTTCACCGCTGAGCACGAGATGAATTATGAAGACAAATTAAGCACATGAATCAGCGGTGCTTGCCTGGGTTTGAACCCGCAATCATCGGTTAAGATGCACGCGTTCTAACCACTGGGCCATCTCGACTCACACACTCAACACACAACACATAACACACCCTAAAACACGATCGAATTCGCGGGTAACTTGTTTACTCATAAATCGACACCATGTGTCATATACATACATATATTTAAATGATTTTGATTCTGCAAACCGATATGTATTTCTTATACGTTTTAATACAGCCAGTATTGATTAAGTAGGTATAGTACGACACAACTTAGATGTAGCATCGGCAAATTTAATAAAACCGATAGCTACCGAATTATACAACCAATAGAAATAGCTCCCTATCGCGCCATTCGACGCTATTCGTCGCTATAGATTCTCGCGTCAGTTCAGTCTGAGAAAACAAATCCATGTAAATCGACGTGTCAAATTGACGAATATATAAGGTCATATGATATTATAAGTTATTACGTTTGCGTAAGGATGATATTCACATAAGAAATAACTATTGATAATTTTTCGATTTGCCGATGCTACATCTAAGTTGTGTCGTACTATACTTATGTTACCTACTTGTGAAATTTAATAAAGCAAGTTGCGGTTTCGTTCATTATTTTTCTTTTGAAGTGGTACGCACTGGTTGGAAATATATGGTTTCAAAATGGCACCCGATAGGTATGCCAACATTGAAAAAAAATAAGCAATATATAGATAATTCACAAAAAGGATCAAGGTCGAGGTCATAAATTAAAAGTTATTTAACTGGGTTTGTTAGTTTATAATTTTAATATGCTGTTCACATTTTATTTACACTCTACTCATTAAGGCTCTCTGTTAAAGAGAGACAAATTACCATAAAGGTACCATTAAAGGTATACCACTTCTGGTCTCAAGCGTTTTCTTTCAAACGCTGTTGATTTTATGAATTTTTAAACGTTTAATTATTGATTATATATGGAGAGCCGAGATGGCCCAGTGGTAAGAACGCGTGCATCTTAACCGATAATTGCGGGTCCAAGGCAAGTACTACAGAATATTCTTGTGTTTAATTTGTATTTATAATTCATCAGAAGTAAAACATCGTGAGGAAACCTGCATGAGGTTACTTTCATATGTGTAATCCACCAACCGGCATGAGAACAGCGTGTTAGGATATGTTCCAAGCCTTCTCCTCAAAGGGAGAAGAGACGTTAGCCCAGCCGTGGGAAATTTACAGACTGTTGTTGTTGTATATATTAAAATTTGTATTTCTGTGTTTACGGCGATTCTATTGGTCGTAGCTTCACTTTCCTCTTAATATCTTCAAACAAGCCATCCCCAAAATACAAAGCATATGTTGACACAAGACGTAAGTTGTCGTAGAATTGTAAACATAAATGAATACTTAAGGTCCTTTTCACATGCGGTAATTTGGTAGTGACCGTTGCGCGTATATTATATCTTAGATTATTAATATATCTAGGTAAAAAAGTAGCCGACTTTATTGTATTGGTGTGTGTGACAATTTCACACTTGTAAAACGTACATATGTATGTAAAGAAAACTTTACTAGTGTGCGTATAAAATGGCCAATTTAGTAGTAGTTGATCATTATTTTTTGGACGCGCTTTCAACTTTGACACTCCATCTAGACATATAGCTAATCTGTAATAATAGGTCATACGTTATTACAAAAATATCTTAAAGGTCAACTTGGTAGAGTATTCCTTCAGGCACTGAGGCCTGTTTTTGTACCAATGAATAGTAATTTGGTCAAAAAACTTAATATTAATAGTCGCGATAACTAGAAATTACGATTTTGTACCTTGGAATTAGTATTTATGTCTAGACAAAATTTGTATAAATTTAATTTAATTATTTATAGAAATTCTGTAATTAAAATAGCGGACAAGAGTAACTTTTGGACTTGCTGAAATAAAGAATAATTTAATTGTTCGATTATTATAAATATGTATAAATTCAAAATGAAAATAGTTTTATAATCTGTTGCGTCAACCCAAAACAAAATATCGTAAGATCTAATGCCCTAATGCTGTAAATAACTAATATGTAGGAAGTCAAATGCTTCAATTATTATAACTACTTGGAAAGACACAATCAGTATATTACAAGTATATCATTTATCTATAAGATAATATTATCTTCAACATTGTTGTATGAACGCAAACGTATACAATACGATAATTGTGTTAAACATTATACAGACAAACAAAACAAATGACAATGGAATCGAATCAAAATAAACAAACAGTTGAATTGTATCTTCTTAATAAAGGATAATCCATATAGATTCATCTAATATTATTTAATTATGGATAATAAATTATAAAATATAATACATGTGGGATAAGATTATGTTATCAGTATTTGTTGTGCCGTTCGCGCCACAAGTCTTGCCTACATTACCGCCATATTTGTAATTCAGTTTTGTCAGCTGACGAGACCGGTTTCGCTCTACGTATCTACAACGAATTCCAAGTAACAGGTACGTACATTATACACGCCAAAGTAATCGTGAGCATTCCTCTCTCGTTCGTAGTCGTGGGATTTTATTTTCGGTTCTGTTTGTGAATGTTATGGCGGATGAAATGGCGGGAAGGGTTTTGGCGCCATTGCGCTCGCTGCGTTCAGAAATAGTTTCTCATATTGTAAAGTATTGAACGTGTGAGAAACTTATTATTATCATTAAGTCATTTGGCAATTTTGACAAATGTCAAAAAAGAAAATTAAAGATCTTTTTATTGATAAGCAGTGGCGTTAAATATTAATTGTATTTGAATGGAAAATATAATATACTGAAATACTAAAAGTAAGATAAATTGACCTTTGTCTAATATTGCCTAAATCAGTTTACAATAAACGTAACGGTTTATTTACGACGTTACTACAAAGTGTATAAATTGAAAGTAAATTCTACAACTGTTCCAAACATATTTTAGTATTACAGTATTTTTAACAGAACTACTTAATTAATTATTTCATATAATTATTATGCAAGTAACAACGGAAATCCTGTTTACATTGTATAAGATTTAAATCAGTAATATTACTTTCGTCGAAATAAGATCCAATTGCAAAATTACGAAGTACATTCACATTTCTGATTTATATATAACTAAGAGACTTGTGCAATTATTATAAATAAATACTTCAGTAAGATTACAAATTATTTTTGACCGAAGGTAAGGCTTAACGCAGGCCAGTAATAAATATTGACATATTAAAATCAAAACGTTAAAATACAGATAAAAATGTATGTTCTAGTGTGACGAAGAAAAAGGAAACTAAGTAGTTACTCTTTTCCACCAATTAACTTATATAATTAATTAATTAAATTAAATATCCCGCATGAAAGCCAACGAATACTATCGCTGCGCTTTTTTATCTTTTACATAATCTTTTATTAAGTAATGTATTAAGTAATGTGTCTTATTACTGAGATACAATTTAATAAGATAAAAGTATTCGTGGGATGTTTTAATAGAAACATCTTGATAAAGGATGAATTGAATTCGCGGTATAATCAGAGGTAAGTTTTTCATTTATCGTATTTACAGAATGTTTGTTAGTGTGTGTAAGAATAGGCACACAAATATACATACAATTACACACTATTTTAAATTCGATTATTAAACAGACAGAGCTTTGCCTAGCAATAAAATTATTGTCAACTCTAAGATATTATTTATAACGATTCTAAAATAAAATACATAATAATGATATTGCTATATTACTTTTCAAGTATCGGAGTACGGAAGTAATAATAAATCAAATTTGTACGTGTCAATCATTCGAAATTGGACTTTAATTGTTGACATTAAGTCACAAAATTGAACTTTAAGTAAACCAATTATGCGTTTAAGCGTTATTTTAAAAGGAATCCTACCTGTACTCTACAAGGCTATATGCATGTTGAAATGTTCACAAAGAACTTTTACTCGTAAATATGTGGCTCTTATCACGATTGTCATAAGGCCTATTATACAGTGACATTTCACATTCTCCACTCCTAGCCCCTTTAACAATATAAAGATACATTTTAAACATACATCGAAAAATTATGAATAAATTTGTTTTATTTTAAATATACTATAATTTAAAAAAGCCTCAATTTAATGTTAGTGAAGTAAGTATATTACAATATTGTTATGTACAGACCATGAAAAAAAAACAACGAAGATGTACAAGGGCGACCTTATCGCTAAAAATAATTTAAGTATTTAATATATTAACAGTTTCGATAACCCAGTGGCTTACATGAGGTCGCGTGTTGGAATCAAAAGTTGTGCCAAACTTAATGATATTGATTATTATGTCCAAAACCAACAACCAACAGTCCAACATTGCAAAACCATTATTCAACAATATCTCAAATTATTATTTGCCATTTCTACCTGTTCGAAATACGAATACATGTCGATTTCAAACAATTTAAAACCATGCTCTTGTATTCAACTTTCGAGATGCAAAAAAAGGTTGAAATGTTTTTGTTGTGTTAACAATGCACTTTACTTTGTATTGCAAAACTTTCGGCGTGTTAATATTAATTTATACAAACCTATCTCTGTGATATAAACCATAAGGATAAGCTAGATCATGCGTTACAGATTTATATGTGATAGTATGCAACAGACAGGCTTAACATCGGCTTAACAGCGCTAGAACAGTGCTTGAAGCGGATTAAGAGTATTATTAAAAAGTCTTCTGGTGCGTCTCAACCACGGTTCTATTTCACTACATATGTGCGAAGCTCTCGAACAGCGCTTGGGTGTTTGCAATCCCTGCATCCTCAGTAAAGACGGGCTTGGTACTTGCTATCATAAGCTTTTCTATTTGCAAAGAGAAAACTTCTGACGTCTCGTCACGATTCGAAATTCCACCCCAAGAGCGCGATTTTCAAGACATTTTCTACCTCGCAACTATTCTGTGGAATCAGCTTTCGCCGGCGGTTTTTCCGAACCGATACGATTTGGGAACCTTCAAAAAAAGAGCATACTCCTTACTTTAGTGGTGATCACTTTCCATCAGGTGAGAATCCTGCTCGTTTGCCCCTTTAACTTAAAAAAAGAACAGAACAGGATAAATGACGAATAAATTTTTTAATAAATTACTTACGATATTAGATAACGAAATACTTTTTAATCTAAATACTTTCAACTCTATAATGTAGATGTAAATTTCACCACTGCCGACACAACTCTACCCTTGCTATTAGTAGGATTTGGGATTAGTCATTTATGTAGATAAATTGGTCAAGTGTCGTCAACAAATATATTTATAGTCTATTCGAATCGAAGTAGAAATTTACTTCCAAAATTCCAATAACAATTTCATCAACGTTCAAAACGCCATTTGCAAACTCATAGATTAATAGTTGAAAAATTAACAAATTACTAAATTCATTTTTTTCATAGTGTTTGTTTTTACCTAGTGTTGTTTATATTTCGTTACAATTCGAAAAACAAACTCGATTAATCCGATGTGTCAGATATCTCGCCAAATATTCTATAATCGGATTTATTCGAATATATTATACGTTGCACCCCAAGCATATAATATTATTATAGTCACCTTCAATATGTATGTCAATGTATAAAAATATTAGTAGGTCTTCCCTATTTGTAACGATTAGCCCACATTCAATGAAAGCAGCTAACGGTTATGTAATAACCTTAGCCGTTAGTTATTAAAATACACTGTTATTAAATACTGAGCTACTTAAAACTTAACAGGATCATGTAATTGGAATTTGTTACAAAAACAAAACAATCCTAGGAACGCATTTAGTTGTTGACGAAGAGTTTATAAAATTATTCTTAGGTAGCGATAGGTTTCACGGATGCAATACTGATACTAAAGATCCTACAGAATTTGATAACAAATCATCTAAAATTATCAATTTTTCTTTACTATATTGTCTATGTAAAAAGTAAAGTAACAGCCTGTACTGTGTGATTACCCACTGCTGGGCTAAGGCCTCCTCTCCGATTAAGGAGAGGGTTTGGAAACGCTGTTCCAATGCGGATTGGTGGAATGCACATGTGGCAGAATTTCAGTGAAATTAGACACATGCAGGTTCTCTCACGATGTTTTCCTTCACCGCCGAGCACAAGATGAATTATAAACAAATTAAGCATATATATTTAGTGGTGTTTACCTGGGTTTAAACCCGAAATCTGCACGCGTTCTAACCACTGTGCCATCTCGGCTCATTGTCTATGTACTGTATACGAAAACCTTCCTCCCGAATCGCTCTATCTATTAAAAAAAGTGCATCAAAATCCGTTGCGTAATTTTAAAGTAAGCGGTAATCGACTTTGTTTTATACTAAGTAATAATATTTATATATTCGTTATCATTTTTGATATGTTTATATTCATAATTGATAGCCTGTAGCTATGAAGTCTAAGGTAGCTCATTACCAGAAATTTTCATTTAGAATTGGATCACCAATACCACATATTATCCTCTACAAACAACGAAAATTCTACCTCTTTATAGTATAGGTTTATACCAGTATTGCCTATACGAATTTATATTCATACTGGGAATTATGTGCCTTTAAAAAGTTCTTAAAATATAGGCGGGAATACTATTTTATGAAACAGTTCAATAACTAAGTTATAAAAAATACATTTTGTAATATAGCCTAAATAAAATATTAATAAGTGAATCCGAGAAACTGTCTATAACAGAGCACAGCACACACAGCATGTTCTACAATGAATAATGCAGGATTCTATCCTCACAAAGAAGTCTCTGAATGGAAAATTATTTTTTATTAATTTGTGCTTAATGCGGATTCAGGATACGCGTCTTGCTTGAAAAAGAACTTTGAACCATTGGAAGCTAAATTCAAGATTACATAATTAAAGTTTATTTTTTATATGAAATCTTGTCTTAAAACATAGCGTTTGAATTGCAATATATTGAGCGATGTTTAGGTAAATACCTCTTTCACGTTTATGGCCCCCCTGACATTCTGACCCACCCACGACAACCGGCTCGGGAGGTTCAAAGTTCGAATACTTGCATATCATACCTATAAACTATATCTACTTTATACTTGGCTTCGTATACTATCATTTCTTATATTATTCTTTTAATATCGATTTAAGTGTGTATATGACAAAAACTACCTGGTTTTAATATATAACTATTTCGATCTCTTATAGATTATCTTGCCCAACTGTGGATGTAAAATAGGAATAAGATAGTCGTTTAAATTAAATAATTACATTATATTATATATATGAATGGTTACAAAAATATCAAAACATTAATCGGCGGTTAAATAAGAATATTAAAAATAAAATAAATTGTTTTTTTATATTGAATAAAACTTTTTACTTATTTATTTTTCTCACATACATTAAATCCTATTGGAGAATAATTTGTATTGTTAAATTTCTCGAGAAAATATTGAAGCAATGCCTCGCTTCTCAAGTGTGTACGTATCGTAGAAGGACTATCATTAAACAAAACTTCGATTTACCTGGCCATTTGCTTATAGATCTGCTATATTATATACTATAGACTTTTCGAGATTAACATATCCTAAATTAAAATGCCTTTTTTTCGCGAACCTATAATGAATATCATAGACAACTCAAGATCTTCTTACAATCTCAAGACCAAAATCAATGTTGATTATTTTGAATTTTTAGTTCATCTTGTGGGTGGTGTGCTTTATTTTTATGACAAAAAATATATTTACAGATTATAAATAACATCAGATTTAAACCCACGACCTTTTAATTTAATGGCGATTCTAAGATAGTAATTTACTACTTAATGATTTATGTGTGTCGTGTCATTAAAATCACTGAACACGTTAACGTACTCTTAACGGTTCAAGTAATAACGATCAGAAAAACATTACCAGTCTCCTCTTTGCCTATATGCTCATTACAAACTCATATACTTAAGTAATGGTGTATTAGATTAGCCTTACAAAAGTTATACGGTTTATCTATACTCAACACACATACATATAATAATGTCTGTAACACACGGAGCGAGTTGAATTCAACGATAATAATTATTAAAAAAAATTAAACAGCGGTGTTTTTTTTTTAAAATTAAATCGAGTAGTTACCAGCTATGATAATAAAAAAAAATATAGCTAAAATGTTAATAAGTACATTAAATATTACGTTATAATTATTACACTTAGTTATTTCAACACCTTAATTTATTACTTATATTATTTATTGATATATCAACACTAATTTTAAAAGTAAATATTATATTTAATCTACGAGCAAGCGACAGTGGTATAATTAAAGAGCTTAATAAGTTAATACAATTGGTCTTTACTACTTTTGACATAAAAAGTGATTACAAATGTTTATTAACAAACGATATGTCCGTAACTTGTAACAAATAGGTGCATTTGGTATTTGATACTCAGGAATTCCGCTGTGAAGCCTCATAACGTCACTAGACACCTTCACCGCGCTTTTCCGTTGCGTACTCATTATTCCATCCTTTTCATTTCCTATTTAAAAATAAATTATGTATTTTTTTTCTTTTTAACTAATGCACCTCTTATTCTGCCAAGTACAATATATTCTTATTTGACTTGCATGACATTGAGAGTAGCTTAATAAAAAAAATACAATAAACATTAATTTCGTTTATAAACACTGTTTTTTTTAATATATTCTGAGTTTAAATAACTAACGTTAAATTTAAATATTTTTATTTACAGATGGTATCACTGAAATTCAAAAAGTTGTATAATATAATAACTAAATACTATTGTAGCAACAGGCAACCTACATAGATTAAAAAAAGGCGTTTAAATTTATGACCATTTTAAAACAATGTAAACACAATTACAATAATCAGAGTGAAACGGTCTTACACAATACTTATCCGTGACGCTGGCCGGGGACATCCTAGCAGAGATTAGATTACCTAAGTAGAATTACTAGACCTCATAATCACTCGTACAAAGGGTCATTGTACCGTTTGTAAACAATGGATATTCTAAACGCAACGTAAGGAATATCTTTGGACAATTAACTATACTAGGTATCTTTATCTATTTGTGTTATAATTTGCAACTACGATGCACATGTTTTGGGTGACGCAATAAGTGGATTCAATGGCAGAAGGTGTTAATAAACAACTATTGCCTTGAATTTTAAAGAATTATCACGACGTACAAAATTCTGCGGTAATAATTACGGTTTGAAAAAGTGGCTTGCGAATGTCGCCGAATGGATTTATGTGGATTATTCTGTTAATCTATTTATAGATACATAGCTAAAATACAGGCATACAATTATATTCTAACTTACACACACATAGAATATGTAATAGTTTTGGTTTGGTTAACTTTGCTCGTTCTACCATTGAAATAGAATATACGATTTGCTTCGCTCTTTATGGTCACTGAGAAGTGCTTATAACCTTCTAGAATATTCTTTTTAGCGCGTTTACATATGGCAAAATTTGCGTCTGATGCGCTTCTCAGGATGTCCTCAATCACCGACAGACATAAAATGAATCATAGATATGATTTTATCTGCGATCTTTATCTTTAACCGTGTTCGAATACATACATATAAACTCAAATTGAACCCCGCCATATAATATTACGCATATATGTATATAATTACTTAGCAATCTACCCCAGCTTCGCACGGGTACAACCAATACTAAATAATCTACGAAATTTGTTTATTTACAACATAACATGTTCAATGTTTCTACATTTAAAATTATCAGTGTTTCCTTACTATATTGTGCATGCTTATATACAAAAAAACCTTCCTCTCGAATCACTCTATCTATTGAAAAAGCGCATCAAAATCCTTTACGTAATTTTAAAGATCTAAGCATACATAGGGACAGAGAGCGGTCAGCGACTTTGTTTTATACTGTGTGTCGGAACATTTATGCACAACAAGGTCCAATTAAACAGCGGAAGTGATCGACAAATGTATATTTAATTTGAGAATTGGATTGAAAATATTTTCAATTTTTATTTATTAACACTTCAAACTTATGTTTATTCATTAAACGCCTACTTTATGTAATGACTGGATTAACAATGTAAGTCGACGAACTCGACACAAAACACGTGTAGGTATGTGCTTTAGTTTATGAATCACGTGAAACACTTCTAATAATATTTTTTAATTACAACGTGCTATTCGACGATATTTATAAAATAAAATTGACCGAATCGGGAAACGGAACTTACTTGTTTAGATTGTTAGTTAATTAAACGTTAGTTATTACTAGTTATTAAAGTTTAGTTATTAATTAGGCTATTGGTAAAGTTATCAAAGGGTCGTGGGCTATTCGGGTGAAAAAAAAATAATCGTCGTCAAAAATGGACGTTTACACAATTTTTAAAGAATACAGGTAGTTGTCTGAAAACTTTAGAGTCGCAGTCCAACTAAGAAAAAAATACAAAGACACTAAAAAAAAAAGTGCAGCTATAGAAGTTTGTTGTTCCATATTCAATTGTTTAAATGGTTCATACTAATTAATATTAATAGATATGTGTGCACACAAATAGAACCAAGACCACAATAAAGATTAAAATATACAACATTCACGAAATAATTACCAACATTACGGAACGAAATATTATACAACTAAGATAATATTGTATACAGCTAGTACCAATGATGTTCTAGTAAACAGATATGTCATTAACCCGCAAAATGTGAAGACTAGAAAACGTCCTAATTGGGACGTTTGCCTTAGTCGTTTTCATCATAATTATGCCAGTTATACGTTATAATACATCATAATTATGTAGTAATACGTTTTGCGAATTAAAACATCTAGTTATCCCTTTTACTTATTGTTTTTATCAAGCTATCCCTTTTTCTTGTAACGAAATATAAAATAAACGGTCCCCGGCGCGGCACACTTTTTTCTGTTGTTTAGTATGGGTATAACATATCTGTTTATTAGAATATAATTGGCTAGTACGCATTTTTTCGAAACGTAATTTTGTTAAACAGTATTTGTTGGTATGAATAAAGACATTTTTGAAGATATATATAATTTTAGTACCTTATAATAATAATAAATTTAAGAATGAAAGGGATCAATAATCTATGGCATGCTTTACTTTTTTTTACAAACAAGTTTTATAAGAATGTAACATCAAAGGCCTTGGACAAGGCCGTCTTCGAAAATTCGAAGTACTTCCGCCGGCCACCATGCCTAATCGCTTCTAAGAAGAATTTCATTTGTCGAAAATCGAACACCATTATGTGTAACATTCCATAACAAATTTTTGTTTATGATATATTTTTTATTCAGCGCTCTTAAATGATTCTAATATTGAATTAAAAAAAAATTAATTTGAATTCAGAACACTGGTATATTTACGTCTTACACATAATATTGCGCCACGAAAAATACCTATAATTTTTTTTTTATTATTGATAGTAAGAAAAAGTGTTTTTGTTAAAAGAATTAATCAAAAAGTTTTTATATGTCTACTTCTTACTATACCCCGAATCAAAAATATTATTTATTTAGGTAAAGTACAAAATATAATTATAAACTTAGCTTTTATTTCAAACCATTGCAATGATTAATAATTACTTTTAAACTATCATATTGATGAAAACTTCTAACTTCACTTAGAAGTTTTCATCAATAGTCATCAGAGTGATTGAAGAAGAAGGTTTATATGTATGTATTATAATGACATATTATATTAAAAAAAAATCAAATTCACTAGCCTAGTTCGGCCCTTATTGTACCCTTGTGAAGCCGGGAGGTGTGGTTAGTTAAATATAAAAGAAGTATTATTTGGTGTGTATATGTGAGTGTATGTCTGTAATAGTATATCATGTCATTCACAACATCAAATAACCGTAACTGTGTTTTGTGAATTCGGGTCTGATGGTCTTTACGTCATAAACAAAAGTAATTAATTTTGTTTATTTTCTTTTATACGTACGATAGACACAATTTCACTTTTATTTGATTTTTTTTAATTAATAAATTCGTAGATACTAATGAAAGTCATAATAAAGTTTATTTAGTATACTGATCTCCTTTTTAAATAAAATATGTAAAATAATCTTCAAAAATGTATGTAAATTTATTAGTTAAGCGTGTGGTCGAAATTCGGCGTTTACCATATTTTAGTTCTAATTTTATAGATCGAAGGTACTATACCTTTTTAATAATGTTTTTTTTTATTTCAATATTTACTTAAATCTTGTAACTAAATATGTAACTTAACAATTTAAAGTGTAAAAGTGTGTTATTGTACTCGAAAATAAACTCGATATGTGTAGAAGTTACATACAAATATAATCTTACACACACACATAAACAAACGTAACAATAAATACCCAATACATATAGTATTGGGTCCATATCAACTGTACATCTCTTTTTTTCACATCTCGATGAAAAGGGATGCATTTATTGAGTGACAAAAGATCCGAGTGTTGATATTTTCTCGTGAGAAGTGTACCACATATGTAATGGGCTTTATACTTTTATTAAATTTCAGGTCGTATTGATTTTTTGTTTATATTGAACGCATCCTTTGGAACTACCGGTTCTCTTTAAAAAGATAGGTCTTTTCAATAAAAAATACAACAGCATTCACGAATAAGTATAAAATGTACCTACGTAAAAAATACTTCGTGTTTCTATAGTTATAAAATACAAACTAAAGAAATAAATCTTAATTTCTCATGTGTAAACTGGAACCCATACAATTAGTGCAAACTTATACGATCAATTATTTTTGTTATTTTTGTCTTAAATAAATATTACATATTGTAACCCATAAAAACTCTTTAGCGCTTAGACATGTTAAATTGCCATAAAACTTAAATAATAAACAAATTTTCAAAGCGTTTAATGTTGTTAATAATACTAGGAAAATTCCTCGTTAAACTTCGAATTTCACGTCGAAATTTGTAACACACCATACCACGTCAAATTTTCGAGACGATTCATTCTAGAAACTATACATAATCTACTTTATTGATTCAGTTACAGCTATTATAACGAATAAATCTTTATTCATATGCATGAGATTTTTCCGATTGCCACTTAAATTTTTTTTTAATAACTTACCAAAGTTGCCCTTTGTAATTATTTTTTGATGTCAGTTATAGAAGCGGTGTCATATATAATAGTCATTCTTTTAGATTTCGGTAACAATAGAGACGTAAAAAATATCCCATAATTTGTATTGTTTCATTTTAATCGCAGTTAGGCCTGGCCCGTAATAAATTCTGACAATTAGAAGGTATATGGGAACTACATATGTTAGTTAAATGATAATAATCTACAAAGTTCTTGCACACTTCGTTTTAATTGTATAATTCGTTCGAGTTTAATTTGCAATGCTTGGGGAATACTTTAAAACGTGAATACCTATGCGTACAATAACAAACTGAAATTACTTCAAAGACAATTTTCATTTAAACCAACTTCTAAAAAAATTTATAATTGACTATGATGATCTATCTAGGCTTCCAAGCACGTATGATTAATTTGGTAAGTGTATGTTTATGTTTGTCGACGAATTCCTTAAAATTAAAAGTCGTATTGAGATGATAATTTTTAATCATAGTTAGGCTGTATCAGGGATATTTTTTATCTTTAGTTCACTAGATGTTTTCTAATTTTGAAGCTCGTTTATTGTTTTTTAAATTATTAAAATTCGAATGTTTGATTTTGTACGTTATTATTTTGTACGGTTTTATTATTTCTTACAGTGCCAATGTTTATGGACGATGATGACCCTTTACCACCAGGGAATGACTAACCCATTAATTAATTCATTTAAATAAAGTTGAAGTAAATCCTCTTCTACGTACTCCTAATTTTTTCATTTTTATAAATATATTTTATTACATTCTTGTTAAGTATATATTTCTTGTATATTCATTTTTTGCAATTATATCACTTATAATATAAATATATATTCCTTGCATAATTTTGTATTAACAATAATTTCGTTACCCTACATCCGTTGCCCTAGTTTTAATTTAGTATACAAGTTTACATTATAATGTATTATGTTTACGTAAGCCGGTTTTGAATGTGGATGTTTCTGAGATATGTGTTACTAAAATGTATACATTCATATCAAATTACTTGTTAAAATACGATGCAACACTTTAATATCACGCATGTAAAATATCATTGAAAATTTAAAATTATGAGCAATCTTATTTAGTTTAATTGAAATAAGAATCATGTGTATGTGTGTGTATGTATCTTTATTATTATTTCGGCAGTTGATTTTGTCATCAAAGGAGGTTGATTTAAAAAAAAAAAAACATTTGTTTTATTTGGCTTATATTTTTGCCAAGGGGGCACAGATTATGTCGCCAATGTCACGTGTGAAAAAAAAAACTTAAAACGGTGGCACCTCAGTACATTTGTAACAGAAGTCGAACAGTGCGTCGGAGATACCACATTCGTCCGTGACATTTTACTTTCATCGCGATAGTAGTTTTACTCAAAAAATGTAATAAGTACGGTACTCATATCATTTATATAACAATGATCATATTAATTTTAACAGCAGTGTTATTCTATCAGAACTAAATTCGCATATCACCAAAAGCTGAAAACCAGCAAATAATAATAACAATAAGCATTTATTTCAGATTATTAATCCATATACAAATAAAACAATTAACGTGTTAGTATCAAAAATAAATGTATAAAATTGAAATCTGAATTCGTGTTACATTTAAAAAATTGAAAATTTATTGAAAACTAATGAAAAAGATAAAACAAATAACAAAGAATTTACGGCCTCCGGTGCGACCCCCATTCTAAAAAAGATGTTTTGTAGAGGGAGCATGAAGCTGTAACAAAGTAGTAAAGACCTTTTCTATATTTTGTACTAGTAGTCGTCCGTTGATTAAGCAAAAAACGTAGAATATGTTCATCCTAGAAGTTCAAGTTTGCTTTACACCAAATTCGTTTCATTGGTTGGGCGGTGAAAGAGTGACAGATAAACAGAAAAACAGAGTTACTTTCACACCAATAATATTAATATAGATTATACTAGCTTTTGCCCGCGACTTCGTTCGCGTGGACTTCAGGTTCGTCCCGTCTAGTCTAGTAATCGCTTAAAATCGCTTCGTAAATAAGTCATTATTTCTCGTACAAAGTAAAGGATAAAAAATGGTTATTGTGGGTTATTCCTAAGAGATAAACATATACCACCAGGGACTTTTTTGTAGACCTTTTTAAGTTGTACAATACTGTAGTACATTGTTTATATCTATCTTGTAGGATTCAGTCAGCGTTTGCAATGTAAGCGCAAAAAATGTGTTTTTTTACGACCTCACATTAGAAACCTCAAAAATTGTAGCCTATGTGTTATTCTGATGTATAAGCTATATTGTGGTAAAGTTTCACTCAAATCCATTCAGTAGTTTTTACGTAAAAGAGTAACAAACATCCATACATCCATACATACAAACTTTCGCCTTTATAATAGTAGTAGGATGATAATGACAAATATTACTCTGATACTTTTTGACATTTCACGCCCAAGTTGAGCGGTGATTTTCGAGTTTTTCTCACAGAATAACTCTACTCAAGCTTGATACAATGTCTTCGTATCTTACGATTGAATGAATTCTGTATGCACTTCGTATGCACTGCTCGAATTTATTCAACGCCACTGTCATACAAAATATCTAATTAATATAAATATTCTGTTCACGTTTAAGGTGTTTAGGCGGACTCTAGATAAATAGGAGCGACATCTATATACATAATAAAATTGGAGTGTACGTTTATAATATTAAAATAGACCTTTTTTTACTTAATGCATATGTATGTATATACCGTACATATACCAAAATAACATTTTTTATGATTTTCGTCGGTCTGTCTGTCTGTCTGTTCCGGCTAATCTCTGGAAAGGCTGAGCCGATTTTGACGGGACTTTCACTGGCAGGTATCTGATATAATATGGAGTAACTAAGGTTACAATAATATTTATTCAAACGCGTACAAGTTCGCGGGCACAGCTAGTCAATATTAAAAAGCAGCAGTTCATTATTAATTTCATTTATCGACAAAATATCTCTATATCTATATTTTACGACTTCTCTTTATTCTGTTCATATAACCAAAATTATTTGGAATCATTTTAACAAACTCGCTTACAAATTCCCTTAATTGAACTTTACAATATAGCTTGCGATAATTCTAGCTCTATTCCACTTTGTCGGAAGCACAGTGATAGATATATGTATTTTATTTGTTTAAAATACAACAAACAGACAATTCAATGATTATTTGTTGCATTGTCCATCATTTGTATCATCAGCAGAATATTTTGCGTTTGAGAAGTCAAGAAATTCATCATTAAAAAAACATTCAAAGCGAAATTTAATGTTCAATTAAATAAATAAAGTCCTTTTAAAAGGGTCGAAATGAATTGCAAAAATTTCTCATGTGAAAGAGGCTTAACGCCACGCTACAATGTTTTATTTAAAATCAGATATAAATCTCAATGATTAAGTACATTGAATGTTTAAAAGGGCAGTCACCTTGGCCAGTCTTTACGTAAGAGGTAATGGTTTACGTCACACTTTTTCTCTTACTCTGCAACTTGCATCTGCCAAGTAACATTCTATTAATTCTTGTTCAACAAGTTTTTATAACCAACTTGTATATTTTCCAATTAAAAACAAGTTCATAGTGCTTCCAGCCTATAATAAGAATGGATTTGATTTCCCACGGTTACAAATGAGCCGTTGACAAGTTTTATAGGTTATATTAGTTTAAATATTATCTACGTCGAGACAAAAAGGTAATTAAGAATCTTCATTTTAATTAAAAAGAAATACCTACTATCATAATCTTAACTTCAATAAATGAACGATACAATGATTTATCTCTTTAATAATCTGTGCTTATATTATTGTATTGATATTTTGATTTTGACATTACACTTATCTTTGATCTCAAACAATTAAGAAGAAATGTCAATGACGTCCATTTTTGTTTTTTTTTGTGACTAAGGGAAGGAGGCCTATTTAACAGTTACTTTCAAATTGAAACAACATTTTTAATCTATTTATGATTAGTTCTGTTATGAAATTTAATTTAAAAAACTATTTCTGCCTTATTATATAATCGTACGCAATCATTTTAATCGTACTTACTTTTTATAAGATTATTAATATTGAACGAACAAAATGTTTTTACTAATTTCACGTCTTACTTAAAAGTGTTAGACCATTAACTAAGGTATTTACATCGACATGTAAATGAGTCATTCCGAATAGGATTCAAATTGCTTACTTTGTTGAAAAAAAAAACATATTATTTATTACGTTTTTGCAATGTCTAATTATTCCAATAACATTTCCGTATATCGATTTTATATTCGATTGTTGTTATTGTGTGGGTGCGTTTGTAAATGTGTAGGTACTGTCTCGCGTATCTTGAGAATAGTGAAAAACGTCATCGATAGAGATGGCAGACTCAGTTTTAGAAATATGTATATCTAAGTAGTCGCTTACTTAAACCTATATAACTGGTAAGATTTGATATAAGTTCGTCTTTGCATGTTCTTCCTATCAAATAAACTTTATTCAAGTAGCTTTTACAAGCACTTTTGAATCGTCATTTTACAATTAAGTGAAGCAACCACCGGTTCGGAAAGTAGATTCTTCCGAGAAGAACCGGCAAGAAACTAAGTAGTTACTCTTTTTTAACATTTAAAAAATAAAAAGTCATGTTAATTAAATACAAATATTTAAATTAATCAAACTATATAAGATCTTACTAAGTACTGCAACTACGGAGAATCTTGCCGGTTTCACTCGATCATTTGAATGGAGATTATTTTGATCTTGACGCTATCAGCACGTGCGCATAAAAATGTTTTATATATTTTGAGCAGCGTCAGTTTCTATGGTCGGACATGATAGTTATCGTTTTAGCCATAGTAAAACAAAAACAAATACCACGATTCAAATCATTCTTCCAAAACTTTATAAAAAGTTATTTTTTTCTATTATGCGAAACTACATATGTATTGGAATCGTGTAAAGTTACAATCTCGGAGTTAGAAGAACACCTTAACGAGTCTGATTGAGAGTTAGAAATGCAACCTAACGGGAAATGCGGCCAGCATTCCTACCATCTTCTTCGGGTCGAGATATATACCCAAAGTCGTCAATGAAATAATTTAAGCATAGTATAGTGATTTTTATTATAGTGAAGGCTCATAAAATCATGACAACAAGTTTATAAGGTCACAAATGCTTCACGGAAGACGACCGGTTTCAACCTGTTACAACTTGCAAACTGGATTCCAACAATCACTTGTTCACAAGGTAACGAAAACGACGTGTTAATTTGTTTTAATTTCATGTCATAAGGGACACGCATCTCGTTACATTCAGGTCAAATATTACGTTATGTATATAACGTATTATACAATGTTTAATTGAGTAATATTACCATTGCGAAAATTTAAACATAAAGTGAAACAAAAGAGTTTTTTTTCTTCGTAATATAATCTTATATTACGTAACAAAGTTTGCTTACTATTTGATTAGTTAAAGGGCAGTGGATTCCTAGTTGAGTGCCAGCACCCTATCCGTCATTGAAATATATGTGTATACTATATGTATGTAAAAAACTAACAATACCAAATGAAGACTTTGTCATAATAGTACTCGACTCGAAAATCACTTAAAGTCTATGGTTCTACAAATGATAGGTCTCCAGTCGTGTGGAATCAACGTACCATCACCATTCATATCATTACATAGTATAAAATAAAGTCGCTTACTGCTGTATTGCCTTATGTATGTTTAGATCTTTAAAATTACGCAACGGATTTTGATGCCGTTTTTTTTATAATAGAGTAATTCGAGAGGAAGGTTTTTATATACAATACATGTACAATATAGTATAGAAACAAGAAGAAATCTGTAGTATATATTATCGGGCGAAGCGGAGGCGATGCGCTAGTCAAATTATGAGAATTAAGATTTAGAGCGAGCACACATATTTGCGCACACACTTGTGTAGTAATAGTAAGATTGTCTGCCGTTGCCGAAATTCGGTTATGAGAACATTTTTATATACAAACATTTTATCTCAGTTTACGGCGTTTGTGATAGCAACCGGAAGAGGCTTAACATACGCTCCGAGACACGGCTATAAAGCTCCTTGGTTGGATAAAAAATATAATACAGTAATATGCTTATCAGCTCAGCGGTGAAGGAAAACATCGTGAGGAGACCTGCATGTGACAAATTTCATAGATATTCTGCCACATGTATATTCCACCAACCCGCATTGGAACAGCGTGAAGGAATATGTTCCAAATCTTCTTCTCAAAGGGGGAGGAGGCCTTTAGCCCAGCAGTGGGAATTAACAGGCTGTTGTTGTATGTTGTTGTTGTTGTATGTAATATGCTTATTAACTTAAGTGATATGGCTAGGCTTACTTAAGTCACAAAATAACATTTTATTTGAAAAAAAGTCGATCTAAAATAAAAAGCAATCGTCAATACACTTACATTTTTTTATATATTTCAATGTCTATAGTAACTTTTAAGATCAATTCTTGAGGTATCACATAGTTTTCGTTTTTACGATACATATGTACAAAAGTACATACTTACTATAATTTGCATTTCAAATGCATTTTATTATGTTTTATATATTCTTTTAACCGACTTTGACCTTATTTTTAATCTTTTAAATTTAAATTAATTTTTAAATTTTCTAAAATTAAATTTAAATCGTTATTTCTTAAGACTATCCATGTTTTTCTATTATTACTTAATTTAACAATTATTTAACAATTATTATTCTTGCAAATATTCGTATATATACTACGATGATTTTCATTTACTGCATCTTTTTACTACATAATTTAATATTAAAATCAATAATGAATTTATTGCTGTGAAATATACCGTACACTAACTAGATAAGATAAAAAATCTAGAATATATTATGTGTATGAAGCTTATCTTAATAATTTTTCTGCTATATTATAATTTATAGTTAGGTACCTACTTTTATATTCAGTTGAAAGTAAAGTTATTATTGTATACTAATGAAAGATTTACTTATCTCAATGTTATAATACAATACTGAATTATTAAAAATCCAAACATTTCATATATTGATTAATAATCGACAAATAAATTCAAACCAAACCCGCTTATTTATTCTCATTGATTCTATATAAATTATTTATTTAGTAATCCGTGAAAATCAAAAACATCATCGATTATATTTATTTATATCGATTAATAATCGAATTTTAATTGTACTGTAGATATATTGTCGATAATATTTTTTACGCTAGCAACATTAAAAGTATTCAATTTTATGTTATTCTTTTTTCAAATAAAATACATTATTTTGCGAGACATAGAAGCCCTAAACTTGATCTGCACTCTTCGCTATGCGGTCACAAGACACAGCTATAATCAGTACGGAAGCCGAGCACCGGTACTCGGTCCGTTTGTACGTCTTTCTGTATAGATATTTCGTTTTTATAGCTTCGCGTTGATAGAAACGTGCGGTTAAAACGACTTTTATTATATCATTGTAAGCATTTTATCATCAAACGATTTTTATTCTATGTTTTGTAGACGAAAATAAATTTATAATTAAGTATATATATTTTTAATACAGATAAATAATTAAATTATAGTATGTTATGATACTATATTTATTTCATGATTTACGATACGATGATATACACAATTTCTTATATAATGTTTTGTTGCTGTATTTATTTTCTGATTTTCGAAAATTATTTTCCAAAAATAATAAGCTACATATAACAAAGATTTGATAGCAATAAGTAATATCAAGCGCGTGCTAACATATTATCGATATCAACCGTTGAACACGGAACATTTTTTATCGGACCATTCACAAATAACTGCCATTAGGGACCGTTAACACCTGCCTACGACAGAAAAAAAATATCCTTCATAGAACATCGATACAATCAACACAGAATATGTTCGATATTACAGAGAAACCGGTAATTTAAAATTTGAATTTCATATTCACATCGAAATCATTTGCTGACGCTACATCGCGAACAGTTATGAACTGTTATTATTTATAAGATATCAGAATCAATAATCATACAATCCGCGGCCAAAAAACTTAGCCAATGAACGCCGTTACAATCTTTGTGAAAATGATAACCTGTATTACACAGCCTTTATAACATCAGCCGAGATAAAACTGAAGCGTAATGTGAAACAAAGTTAAATATTTAAATTAATCGGTACGAATTCCTCGAGCAGTGTCATTTTATTGTATCTTAACATACTGGAACGTAATCAGCGAAACCGGTTCTGAGGTATTTTAACGGATAATATTGGAGGCCGGCTCAAGAGAGCACGGATTGATTGATGTGCAAATACCAACTCACCGGCCGTTAGGTGCCGAGGGGGAGTGCACCAACTTCACCGCAAACAGGAACTGGATAGCACACACTAGCAGACAGCAGAGGTTCAATGATAGCGTCAACGCGCACAGAGCCAACGTCACTTCGTACACCACTGCGAATTCCTCGGGAGCACTGGTCGCGGGCGCGGATATCTTCAGTAGGAAAAGTAGAGCTAGTAAAGCTAGGAGTAAACTAACGAGGCACAGTAAGGCTAACGATGTCAGAGCTTCCTCGGTCGCGGCCCGCGTGCTCCTCGCCCGCGTGAGCGCAGGCCTGCTGGGTTGAACACCGGTAGCCGTTCCGTTGGCGAGTTTTGGAGGAGACGCGACCGGTATGGGTGTAACTACAGGCACGGGGGCGGCGGTAGTAGGCGGCTGGGCTCCAGGGCTGACGCTGGCCGACGTGCCCCCAACGGAGTGCTTGGAGGAGTCCAGAGTGGAGACATTGAGCGGGAGGTGGTGGTGCGGCCGCCGCGGCATGTTCTGGTAGCGGTGGTCGGCATCGTTCGCCGCAGGCGGCCGCTGTGCATGCTTCAACATAGCGCAGCTCTCACGCCGCGGACCGCCATCGCCTCGACTGGTTCCCCGGCATTCGGGCCGGTTCCGACGTTACGTTCGCACACAATACGGCCACTACGTGCGGCGGACGCGGCTCGACTGATTCCCCCCGGCTCTCTACCTGCCTACTCGTAATTATGTCAATCAAACCGGTGCAGGGTGCATAGTGGAACCAACCACCACGATCGCTTTACCTTTAAACCTCCCCTTACAATGAATAATACTCAAAAACACGATTGTACTAATGTAAAACAAACTCGTGAGTCAATTGTTGTACAAAGTAAATACGGATTGTTTAAATATGCGACGCGCGACTATAATAATATGTTTGTCAACTGAATGAATATCTGAAATATTTCAAGTAAGTCTAACGATTATAGGCTTAGTTCTCACTTCTGATACCATAGCCTTAACGTATTGATTGTTATCGCTTAATTAGGTTTCATTGTTTTGACATTAGGCCGAATTCTCATACGATGTATAAGTACAGAACCAGTTTTCCATAAACAGGGTCAAGGTTTGCTTTTTCATTGGTGAATTCTAAAATATAGTAAAGGCCAAATACGAAGATAAATCTGTGCGTGTGGGTTTTATTATATCTTAAAGATATTTAAAAGAAACAAAATATTAACTTCATCAGAACAGCGTTAGATTAATGCTGCTTTATGGCGCGGATAAAGAGACTAATAGAATTTTTCTAAATGAATTTTAATTTAAGCCAAAATTATGTTAACTGTAAGATGACAGCTAACTTTATTTAGTAGAAAAAAAACGTATTGTATTTTATAATTTATTGGCTTTGTGCAAGTTCGCCTTGGAAACTCTGTCTCAGTTCGATATTTTACTGCCAAACAGAAATACTTCGTATTATTTTGCCAGTGTAACTACAGTCACTTCACACAAGGTGACATCACGTCTTAGCTCCCAAGGTTGGTTGCATATTTGCAATGTAAGAAATTGTTAAAATTTCTTGCACCGCAATTGTCTAGGAGGATGGTGACCACTTACTTGAAGTGGTCTAGTAGCCCGTCGGCCTCAATATAACATAAGACCTTTATTCAAAATAAGTGTCCTAAATCCAGTCGTAGGACGTTTACGGGCTGTTATTGTACTGTACCTTCAATTCAGTTATCAACCTAATCTGGCAATTATGCCAAAAATACCAAATTGACCTGTAAGACCGAAGCAAAAAGGAGAGGTACCAGATACCTTTACTAACATAGCTATGGGCAGGAAGTCTTGAAGCAAAAGATAAGGCCGTTGACAGATGTAGTGTTCCGTTGCAATTTTTGAAGTGATGTTCATCGGAATGGCCTTAGCAAGGTGAAACAATTGTAACGACCTTTCTAAAGCCGAAATGAGAATACTGTGCTTGGTGATTGTGTTAATTAAAATTGCAATGAAATATGGAGTCTGTCAAATTTGTATGTTTAGCCCAAGATCATTAACCAATTAACCTATGGGTCCCTGATATTGTTTCATAAATTATTTTGAACGATAATTTATGTTTGTACCGTGGAGGCAATTTGTAAGGAGAATGACGAAAACATCATATGTGATATCCGACTATTATAATTATCAATTTTCAACCGACTTCCAAAAGGAGGAGGTTATCAATTCGTCTGTATTTTTTTTTTTTTTATGTTTGTTACCTCATAACTTTTCACTGGGTGGACCGATTTTGATAATTTTTTTTTTGTTTGAAAGGTAGTGCTTCCCGTGGGGTCCCATTTTTTTATTTTTTTTTCCGATGATGGTATCCATGTGAAAACGGCATAAGTCTTAAATTTGCGTTATGTATATGCGCGACAAATAGGTGAATAACTGAAAATCACGTTAACCAATTTTGATAATTATTTTTTTATTATAAAATATATACTTCAAGGGTAAGGGTGTATTATATACACAAACCTTCCCCTTGAATCACACTATCTTTTAAAAAAAACTGCATCAAAATCCGTTGCGTAGATTTAAAGATATAGGGACAGAGAAAGCGACTTTGTTTTATGCTATGTAGTGATGGAACTCCTATACGGCTCGCAGTTAGGGTGCGATATGGGGCAGAATTTCTTACTATCTTTAATCAAATTTTGTGTATGTGATGTGATGTCATATGATGTACGAAATATAGTTGGTCTTTTTCAAAGTTTTTTTGCTGAGTTCGATTACAGCTCTTTCGAGGGATCCTTGTAGTTTACGCCGCGTGACGTATTAAATCCGCATTTTCGAAAGTCTATTTTTGCTTTATTCGCAAGTTTCCTTTGAAATTGTCCTCGAAGTAGTTTCTGACTCATATAAACGGAACGCTTAATCTATCCATATTAAAAAAAATTAGTTAGTCAACATCAGCTTCACTTAAAATCAAAAAATAAATAAAATTTTAACAAAAAGAAAAACCGACTTCAAACAAAACACTATTTTAAAACAAATGAATATGCACGAAAAAGTAATAAAAATAATTGCGTATTCAACATATCTTTAGAGTCTTCCTAAGTTAAATGAAATGAAAAATATTAGACTACTTAAAAGTCGATTAACGATTATATCATGTAGTTATAGTTATTGGTATATTTGGAGCCGGTGTCGGTGGTTCGGATACAGTTACCAAAATGGCATATCACCATAAGCCGGCTGTGAACCCAATTGATATACTATTCCTAATTGATATACGAATGAAATTCTTACATAATTGCACTGCTGATTTCAACATTTTCATCAATGCTTAGTTTGTAAGTAATGCGTTTATGGTTCTAACTAAAACGTTTTTTTTTTTTAAATTACAATCAGGTACTAAACTCCCAGAATACCGTAAAGCTATTTATATAATTGAAGTGACATTCAGCTTGGGGAATGATAAGTCGTTGGCCAGTCGATGGTAAGTGGTCACATCTGCCCACAAGTAAGTCGTCAAACCGCTACCCAGCATGTGATCTAAGATTTATAAATTCCTGATCTCTTTAATTAAACTAACTGACTTTACTCTAGGATTTTATTGTATACCAGTTGTCGCCCGTGGCTTCGCGCGCTTTTTAGGGGTTGGTTGTCATGTGTTAGGCAAAAAAGAAACCCATGTCCTTTCCTGGAGTTCAAGTTTGCTTCATACCAATTTTCATCAAATTCAGTTCAGCAGTTTGGTCGTAAAAGTGCGACAGACAGACAGACAGAATTACTTTCACATCGATATAACTATTGATAGATTTATATTTTCTAATAGCGAGTTTGCCCTTTCTACGCTCTACCTGGTATGCTCAAATCTTAAAAATGATAATGCTACCTTGAAATTACTGACTATGACTACTGTCATTACCTTGGCTATTACTATTTGCTAACTTTTTACGTTGAAAACCGCAAAAGTTTGCGTAATTTTTCGTATTAATGAGCAAACAAATTCAATTACGTTTTAATAATATGTTTTTGGTTTCATAAATTACCTCGATAAGATTCATATTTTCCGAGCGAAACACGAATTTTGTTAACGGCCATATGTTTTCAGATTAAAGAAATATGATATGAAGTTTAATCATATGCACATCCAGAAGGCTGGCACGTGGATAGCACCTGCATGGCAGATGTTTTGATATAAGATGTCCCACAAAAAGGCGAAGACGTTATAGTTGGGTTAGGTTTTTTGTGCATTTTAATTAACCTTTTTTATATTATAGGTGGGAACGTCATTCTAGTAATACTTTCCCGTACTTTCCGCATGTTCATATACACGTTTTTATTTTTATAAATTATATATTCGGATATAAAATCTATGGACTCAATGTGCCATCACAAAACGTAGTAACCTATACCAATGAAAGAAAAAATGACGTATTACATATTGTTTATTCAAACCTTAAATTTCAGATCAGCTGTCTTAAGCACAGTTTCCGATTAATATATAGTGCTTATATCCACTTTAATTTTACTTCCAATTCCAATCCAGCTTCTTTGCCGTTCAAAACGCTATTATTTCCAAACCAATAATGTTCGTGGATTATTCAATTTCGACCAATGAAATCGCTTCAATTCAATGACAAATATTGAGACAAATATTTGGCTTCTATCCTCTTGTGGTTAGAATGGACTACAGCTCCCGTTATTAAGGATTTTTTTGGCATTCATTATTTAAATGAAGTTTAATGTATGTATGTAATGTAGAGTTACGGCGGGAGTTCATAATCTACAACCGGTCATAGTAACTACTGAATTAATAAGCTAAAAACTCCAGCTAGCTTGCGACAAGTTTATTCAAATAATATATATTTTTTTCCAATTTATTTAGAAGAGCACTTTTTCAAACGGTGACTAAGAATGCTTATTTTTTTGTTCGTAATACATACACAGATCAACAGACCAACGTTTTTTTTGAATATCAATCGTTAATTTCCGTTGAGCGCATATACATACAGACAATTTTTATTCGTTTATTTAATATTACTATTATTACAATATGTACTTACTTAAGTATTTTAATAAAAATATTGTGTATGAATCAAATGATGTTGTAGTAAACAGATATGTCATTAACGCGCAAAAAGTGAAGAGTAGAAAACGTCCTAATTGAAACGTTTGCCTTTAGACGTTTTCATCATAATTATGCCAGTAATACGTTATAATACATCATAATTATGTAGTAATACGTTTTGCGTAATTAAAACATGTAGTTATCCCTTTTACTTATTGTTTTTATCAAGGTATTCTTTTTACTTGTAACGAAATGCAAAATAAACGGTCCCCGGCGCGGCACACTTTATTCTGTTGATTAATATGGGTATAACATATCTGTTTATTAGAATATCATTGGTATGAATACTGAGGTGAAGACCTCTTCATTATTATTAAATATACTTTAGAGACAAACACAAGAACACATAGACATGGAGTCAGCAAGGTTGACTTAAAAAAATACAACGGAGAGTCGAAAGCAAATAACCCTATAATAATATTCTGTGAACGAAAGATGTAGTGTTATTCAAGCGCTGGTTGAACGGCGTTATTTAGTAAAATGGCTAGGCGTTTCATTGAAAGGTTAATTTTGAAAATTTGGGTAAAAGTGCTCCTTATTAGTAATATATTAGTAGATGTCTTATTCTTATATACGATTTCAATAAAATCGTTATTTCTATGTTATTATTTTAAATTGATATATTTATGAAAACAAAGTAAAAAAAATGTACATTTTTTTGAATCCGAGATGGCCGAGTGGTTAGAACAGTGTTTCTTAACCAATAATTACGTATACAATCCCACTCAAGCGCCATTGCATTTTCATGTGTTTAATTTGTTATGAACACAAATTAATCTCGTGCTCAGCGGTCATAGAAAACATCACGGGAATCTACATGTGTTTAATTAAAAAATCCCCATGAGTTTCCGCCAATCCACATTGGAGCATAGTGTTGGAAGAAGCTCCTCTCATTCTCCTCATGTGAGAGATAACTTAAGCCCAACCGTGGGACTGTTACTTTTAAATAATAATTAAGTATAAGAAACAATAAAGGGATTACATGTAACTAATACTTGGTTGTACTATTAATTTAATATTTTTAAGATAGTAATCAAATATTGGATTATGAGCAAATATGATTCGACAGATACGATAACGGAAACAAGCCAAATGTCTGTAGGTACTTATGTGTGTATTTGTCATAAACGAGAATCGAATCTGAGGCCACCAACGCAGAAGGCGGGTTCGGTGACCTTACAAGGTAATTACGTTAGATATTCGAATAAAACTGTAAAATCAATCTAATGATTAGCTGATAAAAATATGTAATGTGTATAAATTTATAAGAGTTCATTGATTTATTGATGGCATGTGTAATTTAGAAACATCATTATTTATCAAGTAAATGCTAAGCTATGCGCTCATGTATCGCTTTGCACTTATTTGCACAAACCTGTTTGCGCGGTTACGCGCGTGCGTGAGGAACGGTAGCTGCTCGTTTAAACTCGAAAATGCGACTTACGTGAAAAAAAATGATATAAAAGTTTAACAAATACGACTTGGAGTAATAATCTAGCTTTTTTTTTTTTTTATGGTATAGGTTGGCGGACGAGCATATGGGCCACCTGATGGTAAGTGGTCACCATCGCCCATAGACATTAACGCTGTAAGAATTATTAACTATTCCTTACATCGTCAATGTGCCACCAACCTTGGGAACTAAGATGTTATGTCCCTCGTGCCTGTAGTTACACTGGCTCACTCACCCTTCAGACCGGAACACAACAATACTGAGTACTGTTGTTTGGCGGTAGAATAACTAAATAAAATATGAGCTCGTATTTTTTCTTCAAATCTAAATTGTGCCTAAAAGGAAGTACATCCTTTTAATCAGTAAAAGATATCCCACATCGGATCTTAAATGTCTAAGTTCTGAGCAAACATTAAAAAAATACAACCGAATTACAAACGTCATTCTTTATTCGAAGTTCAATTGGTTTTCTTTTAAAGAGTTCTTTCTAGTTTTTTTTTTTAATTCTACTGATTGTAACCGAATTAAGAACATCCTTCGCTGTTTGAATTTCAGGTGCAATGATTTTTTTTAAAAGAGTTTTTACTAGATTTTTTATTAATTAATTTGTCCAGATACAATTGATCTATTTCTTCGAGCAGCTTCGAACAAGAATGGCGTGCCGTTTGTCATCACGATATACAATCGTGATGACAAACGGCACGCCATTCTTCAATACCTTCATGCCATATTAAGGATCAGCCCGAAAATGTTACGCTCCATGGTGAAAGCTTTTCTTCTTAGTAGAAAAAGATTTAGAGACTATTCTGTTACTCTGCTTCAAAGACAGTGCATAGACCTGTGGCAGACATTCACAAATAGCTTTTTTTCTACCGAGGACAATATGAGTTTTATTTAAGAATGAAAAGTCAGCAATGCTAGCCCGTAATATTTTTAAACATTATTCTGCCGGCTTTCATATGAATGTTATATGCTAATACTTGCACGCTTTACCCATAGTGCTCTGTAATGGATATGCCTGAAATGGTTCCTTAAAAAACTTGGTGGAGGGCAGATCACCGAAAGACTTCAAAATTAAAATCAAAATATACCTACTTTATTCAAGCGGGCTTTTACAAGCACTTTTGAATCGTCATATAACAATTAAGTGAAGCTACCACCGGTTCGGAAAGTAGATTCTCCTGAGAAGAACCGGCAAGAAACGCAGTAGATAATCTTTTTCAACATTTAAAAAAAATACAGTCATGTTAGTTAACACAATTATTTAAATTAATATACACTTACACCCGGGCGCTTGTTGTCTTTAAGAGAGGGCTGACTTTCATAATATATATTTGACTAATAATTACGACGGATTATACGGTTTGTGAGATAATTCTTCAATTATTAAAATATGTTTAAGGCTTTTTAATTGCGCTTCAGGAAGCAAGGTTGAACATGAAATATTTATGAGTGTAGAGTATTAAACTCGTTCCTATTCCCGCTGTTAACGATAAATCGAGACATTATTGAAAGTACGATGTCCGCACCGTCAGTATAAGGTTGCTTCTTCATTAGGGTGACCATTTTTTATTACATTAGACAGGACGAATAGCTTTTAACGTATACCTTTTCCGTGATTATAGAAAAATAAATCATTGGATTGTTTTTAGGCAATTATCCTGTGAAAGGAACGTAAATATTTCAAGCTCTTAAATAACAATAATTTTATATAGTGTACTAGTAAATTTTTCTTCAACGTATTGATGTAAATACACATATTATTTCATGGCTTTACCCAGGATGTATTTGAAGTCAATAGTGAGTTGTGTGGTCTAAAATATACTCTGTTCAATCAGTGAAATTCAAGTTATTATCCTTTCTTAAAGGCCGGCAACGCACCTGCAAGCCCCCTGGTGCTGCAGACGTCCATGGGCGGTGGTAGTCACTTTCCATCAGGTGAGCCTCCTGCTCGTTTGCCACCTATGCCATAAAAAAACGAATCCTAATTTTCTCTCTCTCTCTCGTTGGATACACAGAATACTCTTTACGCGTCTTCGTTTAGCTCTGCCAACCTTCAGGGATCGTCCTTTCATCTTTCTTAGTGTTAAGGAATCCCTAATCCAAAATCAATCCATAACATTACCGATCAATGTTATAGATGTTTAAAATACAAGAATGTTACCTAAAACAACCACCAAATACGTTAAACACAGATCATTATGATATGATATTACAACTTTCACTCGGCAACTTTTCAATCCTTATATAGAACGCGAAGTATGGACTTCCTAGTGAGCCGTTTGACGCCGTTCATGTCACAGGACGGGCGGGTTGTCAAAGAATGCAGTTCGTCTAGTTTTAGTAGCAATCCTAACTATAATCTAGACGCACATTATAGATTTTTATGTTACGTCTGTTTTATTTATTTTTTACTAGTAGTCACCCGTGGTTTCGCCCGCATTTTAGAGTATTAGTTGTCATGTGTTTTGTGCATAGAAGGACGTAGTGTAGGACGTCCTCGGACACGATGGTGTGACGACTTACGCAAAATGGCTGGCGGGAGCTGGATGCGAGTAGCCCAAGAACGATCTCAGTGGCGTGCAATTGGAGAGGCCTATGTCCAGCAGTGGACGGAAATGGGCTGATGGATTGGAGTTATTATGTGTTAGGCGGAAAAAGTAGCCTATGTCCTTTCTTTGAGTTCAAGTTTGTATCATAGCAAATTTCATCAAAATCGGATCAGCGTTTTCGTCGTGAAAGGGCGACAGACAAACAGTTATTTCACGTTTATAATATTAGTTGTACCTATTTAAAAAGAAACATGAATAATTACAAAAGTAAATTCAAAGAAAGTATTAGTTAATTATGATTGATTTGTGTTTAATTTTATTTCGATATTCAAACTATGAGATTTTATAATACGCTTAAGCTTAAAACTTGTACGTAAGTGTGTAAGTCCATATTTTATTTATTCCTGTAAATTTCCCACAGCTGGGATAAGGCCTCCTCTTCCATTAAGGAAAGGGTTTGGAACATATTCCACCGCGCCGTTACAACGCGGGTTGATGGAAAGCACATGTGGCAGAATTTCGATGAAATTAGACACATGCAGGTTTCCTCGCGATGTTTTCCTTCACCGCCGTGCACGAGATGAATTATAAACACAAATTAAGCATAGTGGTGCTTGCCTGGGTTTGAACCCGCAATCATCGGTTTATTTGCACGCGTTCTAACCACTGGGTCATCTCATGCTTTCTTATAATCTTACTATATAATTATGTCTGCAATTGGTATCACAGATGAACTTTACTTCTTTCGTTCTGTGCATAAGCAAGAAGTAAACCTAGTGATCGGACATCATCATTACATAGTATAAAACAAAGTCGCTCACCGCTGTCTGCCCCTATACATGCTTAGATCTTTAAAGTTATTCAACGCATTTTGATGCGGTTTTTGTAATAGATAGATTGATATGTATAATACATGCACAACATAGTAGAGAAACGCTGACAATTTCAGACGTGCGAAGTCGAAACGCATCGCTAGTAAATATTATTACACAATTTAAATGGATGGAATTCAAACAAAACTATTAAATGGACATAGTTCTTTGTTTAAATGTAAATATTTTAAATAAATTTACATAAAAACCTCGCCTTCAAACAACAGTAACTCAAACATAATTAGCGATTTTATAACCTATGAGCGGATACAACAAATCCGGACGGCATGTTCGCGTCTTTACCGTAAAAACCAGAATGATTTTATCGTTAAATCAATATAAGTACGTAATGAAATAAAAAAAAAACTGGTGCTTGTCCGTAACTTTATAAGTAAATATATACAACAATTATAATAATTCCATTATCAGTTACGTAATAAAGTTTCGCGTTCGTCGAGATGAGGTCAGTCGGCTAGATAAACTTGAGATTTTCTCGGTTTCACAACGCGAGTGCTAATTTTTAACATAATGGTCACGTGAGTCTCTTTTAATTTTTATTAAAATAACCCCACTTCTAAGGCCGGTGATACATTAGTGCATGCAATTGAGTAAATCTTGTTTAATCTATGATTAGTGTCTTTATTTGTAAACACATGCAATACATAAATATACATGTATTTACAAAATAATGTTCGCGAATATTCCGTCACAAAATTATCAGAATTCGCTAATATTTTATTGACGGTTCGATTGTGTACTTCAAATTATGATAAAAACTATACAAACAAAACTTTAGTTCCGTAATGTAATACATTTTAAGTTCAGAATCCGTTGATGCGAATTATGTACATGGTTCGTTCGTCAATTTATTTATTATTATTATTATTTGACCATGTTGTAAGGAAGCTCTTGAGCATGGATGTGGATAAAGAAACGATGGATGGATTGTGTGACAGAAGATATGGTTAGAAAGAATGTTACTTATGAGATGACGTCCGACAGAGAAACATGGATGGAGAAGACATGCCGTGCCGACCCCAAATAAAATTGGGATAAGGGCAGGAGGATAATGATGATGATGATATAATAAGGTAATATTTTTTTTTCAGATCAGTTATGGATATAATTGTCGTTGGTTGTGGCGCCTCCGGGATCGCAGCGCTGAGGAAACTACACGAGGCGGGCTTAAAGGTGCTCGGTTTAGAAGCAGCTGATAGAATTGGGGGTAGAATTCGTACTGTGGAATATGGTGACTGTTTTCTTGATTTGGGAGCCGCTTGGTGAGTCAACATATTTATAAGTGTAACTTTGTTATTTTAAATTATGGGTGGCTGTGTATTCAATCTTGATGGGTACCAATGGTTATATTTGAACAACAAACTGCATCATTCAAGTATATCGAATATCAAACTAAGATGCCGTAATAGATGTGAATTTACTGTTTAAGAATTGTATAGTAAGAATAAAGTTGTGCGCACAACCTTAAACGATGCCTTTTTACAGTTTTAGGTTTCTTTAAAGGAATAAAGGAATCTGACGAGGTTGCAAATGATTGATCTCTCTGACTACGTTTTTACCAAATTATAGAACCAGAAAGCTTACAAACGTAAACTTGCCACCACTCCTGTTCATATGTACTCACGACTCTTGTTTTTCTATAAAGATTATACTTACCATGACAGTCCTCTTCCTTTATTTGTAAAATAATTAAAGAAAACTAAACACGAAGACACTTGAAATTTTACTTTAACAAATCATAAATTTCACGCTTTTCAGGTGCCACGGTGAGAAAGACAATGTTGTATTTGGTCTAGCTAATCCATTAGGTCTCTTGGGTAGACCGAAACCAGACGAAAAATATTTTGTCCTGTCAAACGGAAATTTACTGCCCATCGAAGCGGGCGAAGGGATCGTTCAAGCTTTAAATGACGAATTAGCTACTGCTAATAAGAATACGAAGGGATCAATTTCTGCATGTATACGAAATGCGTAAGTATTTATAAAACAATCTTAACATATACAAAAAAATATATAAGAAGAAATGGTAGGTAGGAGAGCTCTTGTAACATCCACTCATTACCAATGATATTTTGAAATTAGTGCAGCGTAGGTATAATATAAATTTGCAGATCACAAGCTAAGTGTTTAAATTCCAGGTCAAACTAATAAAGTTTATTGAAAACTTTATCGAAAGGCTTTTAGTAGGACGGAGTTAGGGAATTTATTTGCTATGACTGGTAAAGTCAATATGCACCAAAAATATCTCCTTTTCTGGCACTTGCAGTTAGATTCTGTAAGAATAACTTTGTATCTCATAAAATGTTGACAACTTAAGACTTAAGGTTTCAGGCCATTTGGCCATACGTGTATAATATAAATTTTATAATTATTATAGTCAATATCGCATATCACATTCGGAAGTTCGTGTTCTGTCGTGAGTTTTGAGTTTCTTCTTATAGAATACCTCAAATGATCTATCTCTCATAGTATCTAATTGTCGTCCGTGGCTTGCAGCTGTTGTGCACCTTTATATCATATAATCTATTTCGCAGTTCCCTTGTGTTCAACGCTGCCCATTAAAGCCGAATAGATCATTGTTGAATCTCCAATTGATGCTAGATGCTACACACGATTTATACTTATATTTACTATATAGCGTCTACAACTAACCATTTAAACATTACTTTCAAATCAGTGTAACAAATGACGCAAATTTAAATGTGAAATATATTTAATTTAATGCCTGAATTTTAAATTCCTAGGGCGAAAACCAATCCAGCTCTGAAAAAAGATCCAAGTTTATCCCAATCATTTGTAGAATGGTACGAAAAAAATAACCACGTCGGTGGACAGATTGATCCAAAGCAGGGGAAATCCTTGAAAGGTTTGGAAGTGTTTTCAAATTGTGAAGGAGAATTTATGCTTAACTGGAAAGGAAGAGGTTATAAGACTATCCTTGATATTCTCTTGGTAAGTTTGATGTCATTTTGAATATGAAGACATTATTTTATATTTGAGTCACGAGAAACAAACAAAAGAAATGGATTAATATTTTAAGCCCTGTAAGAAATAAATAAAACTAAGTTTCCGTACTGGTAACAACAACACAACACATTTTAAATTTCCCACTGCTGGGCTAAGGCGTCCTCTCCCTTTGAGGAGAAGGTTTGAGACATATTCCACCACGCTGTTTCAATACGGTTGGTGGAATACTTTTGATGTAGAGTTTTTATGAAATTAGACACAAGCAGGTTTCCTCACGATGTTTTCCTTCACCACCGAGCATGAGATGAATTATAAACACAAATTGAACCCGCAATCATCGGTTAAGATGCACGCGTTCTAACCACTGTGTCATCTCAGCTGGTCTGGTTTCTGGTGGAAACATCGATTGAATAAAATTTATATATATTCATTATTATCATTCCAGAACAAATATCCTGATCCCTCAAAAGAACTACCAATCGACATACACCTTAAGAAAGAGGTAGAAAGCATAAAATGGCGGACAAGTAAACCAGGTCTGGATGCCGGAAATCCTCTGGTCCAAATCAAATGTAAAGACGGCAGTTTGTATGCAGCGAAAAGCGTCATTGTTACGGTATCCCTTGGCGTTTTAAAAGATAGGTAACAATTGTCAATTATTATGATATCTATAATATTAGTAGGAATTTACGTAGATTTAAATTTGACTTTGTTTTTGGGATACATTATTCTATATTGTAATTACAGTAAATCACAAACTTACACGATAAATTTATATGATAAAAAATTAGTGAGAATTCTTTGATATTCTGATTTTTTCCTAACGGTATAGATTGGCGGACGAACATATGGGCCATCTGAAGGTAAGTGGCCACCATCACCCATAGACTGTAAGATATTAACTATTCCTTACATCGTAAGACCAAACCAACCTTAGAAACTAAGAAGTTATGTCCCTTGTGCCTGTAATACACTGGCTCAAAGCGAAACAACACCATACTGTTGTTTGGCGGTAGAATAACTGATGAGTGGGTGGTACCCAGGCTTGCACAAAGCCCTTCTAGGTAGGTATATGAATAGGCATTAAAGTCATAATGTTTGCAGGGCCTTTGATATAAGCATTTAGGTACCATTTGTCTTTGACTTGCTTACTATTCAATAGATTGGGTATATCTCTCAAATTATAAATATTACCAATTTCAGACACCACCAATTGTTCAACCCTCCTTTACCCTCTGAAAAGATCAATGCAATCAATAATCTCCAACTCTGCGTGCTCGACAAAATCTATATCGAGTTTACAAAACCATGGTGGCCAAAAACACCAGCTTGTTTCAATATTTTGTGGAGAAAAGAGGATAAAGCCAAATTCACAAGTGAAGAACAATGGGTAACCGAAATTCCTGGTTTCAATACCGTGGAGTATCATCCTAATTTGCTTTTGGCTTGGATTTATGGAGAAGGAGCGAAGAAAATGGAGAATACCAGCGAAGAAAAAGTTAAAGCTGGTGTTGTTAAGCTATTGGAAGTGTTTTTCAGCAAGGAATTTAATTTAACACCTGTGAAATCTATCACAAGGTAGGTAACAATGGCTGTAACAAAACAAATTGTTTTTTATCAAATAACTTACCGGGTCAGTCAAGTGATTAGAGAATTAAATTATTGTTAAAAAGCGTGAATTTACTATTGAAGCATATTTTAAAATTTTCTATTTTTTATGGAATAGGTTGGCGAACGAGCATATGGGCCACCTGATGGTAAGTGGTCACCATCACCCATAGAATGACACTGTAATAAATATTAACTATTCCTGACATCGTTACTGCGCCTCCAGCCTTGGGAAATGGGAACTAAGATGCTATGTCCCTTGTGCCTGTAATTACACTGGCTCACTCACCCATCAAATCGGAGCACAACAATACTAAGCACTGTTGTTTGGCGGTGTGATTTGAATGTGATGAGTGCAAATCTATGATTGAAATCTATAATTATGGTATTTCAGGTCACAATGGGCGTCAAATCCTCTAGCTAGAGGCGCGTATTCGTACCGCAGTGTTGCCACTGAGGAAAATGGCGGTAGTGCGGTAATTTTATCCGAACCGTTATATCATGGTAACAATTTCCCTGTCGTTTGTTTCGCGGGCGAGGCGTCGTCACATCACAGACATTCAGCCGTCCATGGAGCAGTGGAAGCAGGATTCCGAGAAGCCGAAAGATTGATTGCCAGTTTTAAAAAATAATTTTTAGTATTATATAAATGAAACTCATTATTAAGGAAACATATTTTATCTTTATCATTTGGTGCTGGCAATAATCACATAATTGTATAATAACATTATATATTTTTTTAATTTTATATCCAGGATGATTTTATGTGTTGTTACAAAAATAAAAGATATACATTAAAATGAACATTATTTATTTAATATACATAATTGTATTGAAATTATAAAATGAAAAATATAACATGAAACAGTGCATATTATTATACTATTCGTAATATTTAATATCCAATAATTATTAATATTATTATCACATTATTTATGTGTAAACCACATCGGATTGGATGGTTTCAGTGCTAATAATGTTGCCATGTTCGTCTACATCGCACATCATAATTTCAACTGCTTTATTATTTTTATTCTGTTTGTCTTCTGGATCATCTTCTGTGTCACTATTTTTATTATTCTTAAGTGATATTTCAAATTTTTGCGGTGATGTTTCCGTGGCGACTGCTGTCTGTTTAAGATTAAATTCAAACTCATTTGTTAGCGACTCCTTTGGCCAACTGTAACCATCGACAATTTTCTTGGAGACATCTTCAAATTCAAATCTGGTTGTGGTTAAACGGTACATGCCATCTTCGCTTATTTGATACCTGGAATAGAAAAAATAATTTTATAGTTGGTAAGGCCCTTCAAGACTACACTGAGCAATAAGTTATTTTACCGGCAAATTTAAACAGTACATATGCTTGTAGTTTAAATTTTATATAGTTAGGTAAAAAGTATTTACTTAATATTAACTACATTGAATCTGAATGATTACTACATAAATAAGAGTAAGCTGTGACATCATTAAATAACTTTAAGATGATCTCTAATCACTCTCTCATCATATGAACAATATATTGATATAAATTAGACCGTGCGGTACAGAAATGTTTTAGAACACAAATACTGCACAACATGGTCTCATGGTCAGGATAAATTGGATAGGCAGATAAATTAGTTAAAACAAAAATAACGGTCTTGAGAATGATTGTCGGAATGCAATCAATGGACGATTAATAGACAAATAATAAGATCACTAACGCCTGTTTATTTAATAAGCTACTCGGACCAGCTTTGCATGGGTTCAAAACCGATACGAAATATTCTAAAGAATTTGTGGTATTTGAATTATATACGATATCACATTAGAAACATCTAAAATTATCAGTGGTTTTGTGCTATATTGTCCATGTATTAAATACAAAACCATTCCCTCGAATCAATATTTCTATTTAAATAAACGACATCCAAATCCGTTGCGTAATTTATAGGTCTATGCATACAGTAACAGACAGCGGTAAGCGACATTGTTTTATACTATGTAATGATAATATAAACCAATTTATTAAAGTAAAAGAAATGTCTTGACTTAAGTATCAACCGAATAAATCTTTTTATTTGCGAAAATATGTCTGCTAAAACATTTGGAACTATGAGGCATGACTGTTTCAGGGAACGATCAATATAATAAAATAAGTTGGATTAAAAATGAAAATGTAAAGTATAGTTCTTCTCACTTTCAATATAAAGATCCAATTTGAGCTGTTAAATTACCTTAAGTTAAATAATCTGTCTTTAACTACTAAGATAAACTACATACATATACATACCTAAATCGACTATGTCCAAAAGGCCACTGGGCCCCATGAACTTTAACGAGATGCGTAGTCAACCTCGTGCCTCTCGAAAAGATTTTCACTTCCTTCTCAGGGCACATGTGACATGCATACTGCTTCTTCACTCTCTCCTTCTTAACTTCTTCTTCTGAATTACCTTCTGATACTTCTACGTCACTGCTGTCTTCTTCGCGCTTCTTTCGCTTTTTCTTACGTGTGTGTGTTGGAATGTGTTTTCGGAGATCCCACTTTGTTACAGCTCTAGAAATATAAATTTTAATAATTTTATTTAACAATATATTCTTAGAACGCCTTTGAGCTACTTATTCATAAAGTAAAGTAAAGTAAAGTAACAGCCTGTAAATTTCCCACTGCTGGGATAAGGCCTCCTCTGCCATTAAGGAGAGGGTTTGGAACATATTCCACCACGCTGTTCCAATGCGGGTTGGTGGAATGCACATGTGGCAGAATTTCGATGAAATTAGACACATGCAGGTTTCCTCACGATGTTTTCCTTCACCGCTGAGCACGAGATGAATTATAAACACAAATTAAGCACATATATATAGTGGTGCTTGCCTGGGTTTGAACCCGCATTCATCGGTTAAGATGCACGCGTTCTAACCACTGGGCCATCTCAGCTCTTATTCACAAACTGCCATTCAATCATTACTTCTTCTGGGGTCAATAATGTTACTAATTTAAAAAAAAACTAGTTATAACGGATTTGAATCGCGTATATTATATATATTATGGTAAACTACTACCCGTGACTACGAACGCTGTAAAGTGCTCGAAACGTCGGGATGTCAAAAATAATTAATATACGCGATTCAAATCCGTTATAACTAGTTTTATTAAAATGTGTAATAATCGCGAAAATTTAAGACAACATAATGTTACTAATTATATATTTGCATCCCTGTGATCCTACAGTTTAAAATGATCAGTTTCAAAGTTTCCCAATATAGATAGAATAACAAAATGTTTTATTTAAATAGAATAACAAAATATTATCTGTTGAGACTGGGAGTAAGATTGTGCCAAAATATAGGTAAAAGACAAGTGTTGCACTCTTGGACACCAAGTCTCTTACGAGGGCAGCGTGGGCAGGCGTGGGTCACCTGTAGGGGCAGTGCGGGCAGGCGTGGGTCACCAGTAGGGGCAGCGTGGGCGGGTGTGGGTCACCTGTAGGGGCAGTGCGGGCAGGCGTGGGTCACCTGTAGGGGCAGTGCGGGCAGGCGTGGGTCACCTGTGGGGGCAGTGCGGGCAGGCGTGGGTCACCTGTGGGGGCAGTGCGGGCAGGCGTGCGTCACCTGTAGGGGCAGTGCGGGCAGGCGTGGGTCACCTGTGGGGGCAGTGCGGGCAGGCGTGGGTCACCTGTGGGGGCAGTGCGGGCAGGCGTGCGTCACCTGTAGGGGCAGTGCGGGCAGGCGTGGGTCACCTGTGGGGGCAGTGCGGGCAGGCGTGGGTCACCTGTAGGGGCAGTGCGGGCAGGCGTGGGTCACCTGTAGGGGCAGTGCGGGCAGGCGTGGGTCACCTGTGGGGGCAGTGCGGGCAGGCGTGGGTCACCTGTGGGGGCAGTGCGGGCAGGCGTGCGTCACCTGTAGGGGCAGTGCGGGCAGGCGTGGGTCACCTGTAGGGGCAGTGCGGGCAGGCGTGGGTCACCTGTGGGGGCAGTGCGGGCAGGCGTGCGTCACCTGTAGGGGCAGTGCGGGCAGGCGTGCGTCACCTGTAGGGGCAGTGCGGGCAGGCGTGCGTGCGCGTGTGTCCGGCGAGGTGTCGGTAGCGCACGTGGTGCGCCAGCGCGGCGGGCGTGGGCGCCGACATGTCGCACAGCGCGCACGCGTACGCCGACACGTGTTGGCGCTCGTGCTCGCGCATCAGGTACTCGCTGGCGCACGTGATGCCGCACATGCTGCACGAGTAGCCGCCGCCCGGGTGCACGTTCTGGACACAGATGTACATTTACACAACTAAATAAATGGGTTGTCTGGAAGAAATGACTACTTAGCCATAAGACCGCCCGTTGTACTCTACAATATTATATATATCAAATCAAATCAAATCAAATCAAATCAATTTTATTCAAGTAAACTTCACAATGAAGCGTTTTTGAATCGTCAATAATCAAATACTACCACCGTTTCGGAAAGCAGCTTCTAGCGAGAAGAAACGGCAAGAAACTCGCCATAACTCGCTATAATATTGTAACATATTATAATGTGTAACATGTGGTGTACAATGAAGTATAAATAAATAAAATAAATAAATAAATACTACAAGTGTTTTTATATAACAACGAATACGACTAAACAGTATTTTTTTTTATAGAACGGCAACTAGAGTGTAGCTGTGATGATTTTTGCACTAATCATGCTTTGCATATATGACTGCTGGATCTTATATATATAACTGCATATACGACTGAATTTAACTAATTGTTAAATGACGATTCAGAAGTACTTGTAAAAGTGTACTCGAATAAAGTATGATTTGATTTGATCAAGGAATATTTATTCCTACTGGATATTCGTTGAAACTTGCATTTTGAAGTATTTATCAATCTGTTAACAGTCTATAAAACATGACTGCAACAATTTATTGTAACAAAAGTAGACGTACAAAAATGTTAGACTCACCTGTCTAAGCAAATGGTCACTCAATTTTCTATTACAGGCAAAGTGATGGCCACAATGAAAGCAGGCAATGAGTCGCTCGCGTGTGTGGGAGCGGACGTGCATGGTAAGCAAAACACGTCGAGGGAACACCGCCCCGCAACCGGCCCACGAACAGAGAAACTCATCAGTGTTATTTATATGCTGCTTGACATGGTCAAAGAACACCTGAAACCACACAATATAATTGTATGCATCAATCAGTCAATCAAGTACATAAATTCCAGCTCTATGAAATTAAAAGGTGTCTCATGAAGAGACAGTACTAATCAGACTGTGATCACCTAACCGTGACTATAAAACTTTTAATATCATTATATGAAAGATATTTTTTTTGCTGACTGTACCCCTCAGTGTACCCAAAAACTTTTAGAAGAATTATGTATATAATATTACTCTTCAGAATATGAAATATAATACTTTCAAAACCTATGATTGCCCACAATATTGGCTTTAGCTTTTAATGGATCTACTATTTATCATAAATACAGTTAGAAGAAAAAGTTGTAATGATATGGAATTACCTGTATAGAATTAAAACTCGCTGAGCACCCAACCCACATACAACAGTGTTTACTCTTCAATGGGGGTAATTGATTTCTTTTAGTAGAGTCCTTTTTGCATCTTTCCAATTTCAAGGTTGCTCTACCATTAAAGCCAATTGCTAATAACCGTGCATGATATGCATGGTAGTTAATATGACGTACCATCTCATTGAAATCAGAGGTACTATGGCCACATACATCCCATAAGCATACATAGTCCACTGAAAGCACAAAAATATTGCTATGAGAATCATTTATAGCAAATTTATGTACATTTTTTAGTAAGAAAACACATTTAAAATATCACACACAGTTGATTGAGGTTAGCTATTATTATCTCTAATCTGCTAGCAGATTACTAGCATTTTGTGTTTCAACTGAGTGTAATAATTTACAAAATACATTTGTCACTTCAAAACACTCACAACAGAATTCTAAGAGTTATAAATATAAATAACTACTTATATTACCATCTGCTCACTTTAATGGGTATTATACAAAAGAAGAGGTATAGATCAAGATATAATAAAAAATAGAGTTATAAACATCTAGAGACTATTCTGAAGCCATTGGTCATACAGGCATATACAGTAGTTTTTACAAGTTTGACACACAAAGTACAAAGTATAAAGCATATATAAATAGATATCTAGTATTTGTTGAGAGTTAAAATCAACACACAAGTTGGTAAATAAATACACATAGATAACATAGCTTTAATATCTTTAATATAAAATATGTAAAGTCCTTCTTTATAAATATCTCATAAAAAAACATAATTACCATTTCCTTCTTTATCAATAATGTGAAGATCAGATGCATGTGTAGCGACATGCTTCTGAAATTGTTGATAGTTAGTGTAGTAGGTCTTGCATGCCTGCCATTCACATAGCATTTGTAGGCCCTCCTCCCGTAATCGGCGCAAAGGCTGTTGATAATTTAAATATTACATTTACAGTTACTATTTTGTGTTCAATTGAATCAACATATTATCTTATATAACTGAATTATATGCATGTACATTTAAAACACCAGAAAAAAATTATAAGGAAAACAGCTAATGATTGTATGAATAACAACAACAACAACAGCCTGTAATATTCCTAATGCTGGGCTAAAGCCTCCTCTCCCTTTGATGAGAAGGTTTGGAACATATCACACCATGCTGTTCCACAAATTGAGTTAGTGTTATGCATATGTGGTAGAATTTCTATAAAATTAAACACATACAGGTTTTATCACAATGTTTTCCTTCACCGAGCATAGGAAGAATTAGCTGCAGTGGTGCTTGCCTGGGTTTAAACCCGAAATCATCGGTTTAGATGCACGCGTTCTAACCACTGGGCCATCTCGGCTCTATCGTATGAATAACAGTAGACTATAATATAAAGTATATATAGGGCTCAATAAATAAATTATTTAAATACTATTTTACCACGGTCTTCGGTTCTATAGCTGGCTCGTCAATTCCAGCTGGGACAGTAGCGTGATCGTCTGCTACCGAAAGCAAAAATTTCTTACGATGTGCATTCGTTTCACATATAAACTGTATATCATTTTGGTTCTGTAAGGACAGCTTTTTTGGATCGTTTTGATGTTGAAGCCATTCCATACAACGGACCAATTTTAATTTTGTTGTATCTGACTTTATATTATTTTCCTCCATAATGGTTTCTACAAATACTACTAATAATACTAATAAAAAAATATATATTTTATTTTATTTCAAGAACATATCGCTGTCATCTTGATTAAGGAAATAGAAAAGTTATAAAAAATAGATGTTTTAAGAATTTTGCCCAACTGTTGACATTATGAAAATTTCAAAATAAATACCATTTTGACAATGTGGTGTTGTCAGTCCACTATAATGTACAAGTTAACATCGTTAAAAATTAAATTATTATCTTGTAACTTAATGAATACAACCATTAAATTGAAATATATAATAAATTTATATAAAGTACAAACGTATAGATTTGGCATGAATTTTCTAAAATAATATGTAAATCTACTCAACATGCTATGTCTTATTACGTCGAGAACTTCATCTTTCCACATTTAGATGATGTTCTCGGTTACTTACTCATAAAAAAATGAACGAACAACCTTAATAACAAAGAAAAATTATTAAAATAAAAAAGCACTTCTTCTACCTAACAATTTTATATTTGTAGGTTGTAACAAACTTAGAAACAAACATTTAGTTTAGCCGAGGTTCTTAATTTATTTTAAAGCACAATACTATTAAATGTAACCATAAATAATGTATAAAATAGCACTGCTAAAACTTAAAGTAATTTGTTATTACAAAGGCTGTTAAGAAAAATATTTAAATTTAAGGAAAGGGATTTTTATTATAGAAATGACATTTATGCTAAACTTTAACTTTAACAATAAAACTCAATTTGGATAATAATATGATCAAAGTAAATAAGTTATATAATAACACAGTTATGTCACATTTTTCTAATATAACATAAATATTTGTTTTTGTTAATGTGACATAAACTGGTCACACCCGTATCATTTAAGCTGTCTTGCTTGACAATTCATTCAATATAATATAAAAACGTGCGTGCGAGGCAGCAAGCGCGTAAAGTTCGGCGTATTTGCGGCTCAACAAGAGTCCCCACGTTGCATTAAGTGTCCCTTGTCGTCGGTATTACCTGTAATCCCGGCGTTTTATTCGCGGGCGACGAAACATAACAAATCTTCACTACGGCGCTGATGAAATCAACTGTAACTCTAGAAGAAGTAGTGAATAAATTAGATCACCTTGCTTCACCGTTATCAACCAGAATGCCTAACATCAAAGTTTTCAGTGGTAGCTCCCATCCCGATTTGGCGCAAAAAATCGTCGACCGTCTCGGAATTGATCTTGGCAAAGTGGTAACCAAGAAATTTAGTAACATGGAAACGTGTGTCGAGATTGGTGAATCTGTGCGAGGAGAAGATGTTTATATCGTACAGAGTGGAAGTGGTGAAATTAACGATAATCTAATGGAGCTGCTTATCATGATAAATGCTTGTAAAATAGCATCCGCATCTCGTGTAACCGCCGTCATCCCGTGTTTCCCTTACGCTAGACAGGATAAGAAAGACAAAAGCAGGGCTCCTATCACGGCCAAACTTGTCGCTAACATCTTATCAGTATCTGGAGCAGATCATATTATAACAATGGATCTTCACGCGTCACAAATTCAAGGCTTTTTCGATATCCCCGTCGATAACCTTTTCGCGGAGCCGGCTGTATTGAAATGGATTAAAGAGAATATTCCTGACTGGAAAACTAGCATCGTCGTATCGCCCGATGCTGGTGGAGCTAAGAGGGTAACATCTATTGCAGATCGCTTGAATGTTGAGTTTGCCCTTATCCACAAAGAACGGAAAAAGGCCAATGAGGTCGCTTCAATGGTACTGGTAGGTGATGTAAAGGACAGAATCGCTATCTTGGTTGATGACATGGCAGATACCTGTGGAACTATTTGTCATGCTGCAGAAAAATTAATAGAAGCAGGAGCCACTAAGGTATATGCAATTCTGACTCATGGTATTTTCTCTGGTCCTGCAATTTCTCGTATCAATAATGCCTGCTTAGAAGCTGTCGTTGTGACTAACACTATACCCCAAGAAAGGCACATGCAAGACTGCCCTAAAATACAATGTATTGATGTGTCGATGATGTTAGCAGAGGCTGTTCGGCGTACGCATAATGGAGAATCGGTTTCCTATCTATTTTCTAATGTTCCATATTAGTTTAATCTTTATTTTCAATGTTATTAGATTAAGGTCTCCAACATCAGTAATAGCTGCTTGTCAATTGACTTGAATTTTTTTATTGTTACAAAAATATTGTCTGTTTGCTACAAACGCTAATTCTGATGATAGGTTTATTCAAAGCAATAAATCAAGAGTTGGAACCATAATTTAGTTTTAGATATAATCTCATTAAGTTAATGTAAGAATAGCATTGTTTCATAGTAATGTCAATGCATAAAATGTTTATGAAAGAACATTTTATTTTATAAAAATATATATTGTTACAAAATTTTCATGACATAAGTATTTTTCACACTGTGTAAATGTAAACCTTACCTGCCATAAATATAATAGGTATTTCGATAAACTGTGCATTTACATAAATATTAGTATAATCTGAGAAATTTTTGTAAAGAATTTCTGGATTTCTTTATATTTTATATATTGAAATATTGAAATTCATCAAAAATTTGGGCCTTTACAAGTATCACTTATATTTTCAGTTATTTTTTTTTTTTAAATATTAAAAGACATGTTTTTGCATAATGAATTAAAAAGAATGCTTTATATATATATGTATAGTTTGTAAAAATTGAAAATTAACTAAAATATACACAACGGCAACTTTAAAATAGCAAATATGTGGCCTTTAATGTTATGTTCTAAATGAAATTAGTTGTAGTGAGTAACTGTAATTGGTTTTTATGTTGTATGTAAAAAAAATGTATGAATGCAAAAACTAAAAAGAAAAATATTTTTTTGGCAATTGCTTGATGCCCTTTTATTAGTATATATTAAGATTTTTTTTTTTTTCTAAATTTATAAATCTACAATAACCTATGTATATTTGGTCCATAAACTAAGACATTAATAAAAAAAAATACAAAGCGGATTGTCTTTTCTTTGATCAACATTATTTTAAAAACTAATACTTTGACATGGGATAATAAAGCACCTAATTGAAGATTTATGAAAAAAGTTTGACAGAATATAAGAGGTTTTTTGACTTTTTTTAAATTTAGTGATGGGGCAAGAAATTAAAGTATTAGGATACATACTAAAAAACTTGTTTTTAAAAACAAGCCGGGTGGCTAATTTAATATAAAAATATTTGTATGAAGCACGTTGTTTGTTTCATTACATCATAAAATATATCTGCTAAGTGTTAAGACTTGACCTGGGGTCAATTGACAGTGATCTACAAACGTTTGTGGGCGCGCCTTGTTTAATATCTATTAATAAAGAAAACAAAATATTGATTCTATACTTCATGTCATATCAATTTATTATGTTTATATCACTTTCCATATTGTTGTTAACCTACCACTAATGTTTTCATATTTCATACGATACTTTATTGCTTTATTTTTAAATAACAGGAAGATTTTTAATAGACATGAATTTCGTCAGCCAAAAGATATTAAATTATAAATAATTGCGTCTGCCGTTTTGTTTGAAACATTATTTTTAAATATTTATATTCGTTCAAAGTAGACTTTTATTTGCACTTTGTAAACGTCAAAAGTAGGCTGAACGCAATGGAGCGAAGCGCCAAAATTAAAATATATGATAATTAAAAAAAAAATATTTTTCAATAGGAAAATATGAGAAGCGAAGTTTTATTATCCAATTTATATATGGAGAGAGCGACATAAATACTTGTTTCAATCATTCGTCATGTCATGTGTTGTCTTCCTATCTAGATTATAAATAAAGTCGTTAAATGAGACGCACTGAAAATATTTTCTTATATACATTCATGTTATAAATATGTTTCTACAGATATAAAACACATAAGCTGGTTAGTAACTAAGAACTGCGATTTTCCAATGAATGTTAAATACTGTTACGTAAAATCGGGTCGCGGGTTCCATTCCGTGTAATGCATGCAGGTAAAATAAGAAAAAAATAGCCAATATTTAGAAAATATTGTTTGAACTTAACTACATAATATAAAACAAAGTGACTTCCCCTTGTCTGTCTGTATGTATGCTTAGATCTTTAAAGCCACGCAATGAATTTTGATAGTTATTTTTTTTAATATATAGAGTGTTTCGTGAAACACTGATAATAAAACCTTTAAAAGGTTTCTAATGTGGTATCGTAAATAAAAACATTTGTTCAATCGGATACAATGCAAACGCTGGCTAAACCTTATAGGACAAATTAATTAGTCTTAAAATGGTCTACAAAAAAAGTCATAATTATCTCTTAGGGATAACCCAGAAGAACATTATAAAACATGTTTTTGACCTTTACTTTTTAAGAGAAATAGCTTATTTACAAATCGATTTTAAGCAATTATTCTTTATCCAGTCAAGTACCTCAAGTAGGTGCATGGTGCATTTAATATAGATCAACACGGCAAAAATATATGATCCTTAAGAGCTTTCAATGACAACGCGGATAATATCAGCGTTATTCTGAATAAAAGAGAAATACAATCATATGAATTCGGTGACCTTAGCGGAGATTTAATTAGGAATAATAGGTATATTTATTAAATATTTAAAGAATTACTAATATACCTTTTTATTTTACAGTTTACGTTAAAAAGTGGGCTAAACAATAGCTGTATAGGGGATTGTATCGATCCTGCTATTTTTAAATGCCTTGATAGCCTGTATGTCCAGGACCTATTAAGGCTAATTAAACGCCAATAAAAATTAGAATATTTGTCGAGTATTCATTTTAAGTATACACGAATAATCATCAAAGAACGTCTTTTATATTTATCAACTATTCTTAGTTTCGCCGATTAAAATACCTAAATATATCTTATTCGCGCCATATGTTATCATAAGTTTATCATCCAATTGTAATAATGTAATCGGGGCCGAGTATTTTCGTATTCAAAGCCTTGTTTTATAACTCAATTATTAGATATATAAAACAATAAAATTATGTATTTGAACACATGGTTAATTTGAGGTAACTATAAAGTTATATAATACAGTCAAATTCAATTCTCCATTTCCATTAATAGCAATAGTTTTTTTGTCATAAATCTCGCGAGGCACAACTTTTAGTATGCCATTTTAACAAGTCAATCAATTTTAATATACCGCTTCCGCATAATGAAGGTCGTATACACACACACACCACACCGTAAACAAAGCTCGCGCTTAGCCTAGCCGCCTCGGATATTTTTTTGTAATTAAATTCATCTTGTCCTCGGAAGAGGTCGTAAGAAAACCGGCTTAAAAACGATGTAATTCTAATATTCTAAATCTATATGTTTAAGTTTTATAAAGAGTACTCGGGATATTTATTATTTATTAATGTGCGTATTGTTCCTTACCATGGCATTACCTGTTTAGAAAAGATCATAAGATTAATAGTTGTCAAATGTTATCAAGACTTTTTTTTTATATTAAGAGTCTATGATTGTTGAGATAAACAGCTTAGTGAATATTAACCAAAATTTTTCCGTAACCGTTAAGATTGCAAGATGACGTTATATTTTATATTGTTTGTTTTCGAAAGTGTTTGTTGACTGACAGATAAAACAAGTGTTTTGAAAACATTTTAATGTGAGATTTATTTCTTTGCTTGATATTATTTCAAAATTGTAAAATCAAATATAATCTCATATATTTATTCGTTCGTTTAGTCTCTTGTAAAAAGTATATTTGTAAGACAATAAAAATACCTACAATTATTAATTAACACTACGAAATATTAGTGGTTTCGATTCACAAAGTAAATAATTAATTTACAATTATAAGGTAATACGTAAGTACTATGTACTTATTCACATTGTGAATATGATATTAAGATGATGAATATGAGTTTCTAATTTGTAACAAATTATAATAATACGACGATTAATCAAAAAGTATTAAGACATGGATTCCAATACTTTGACACTTTTGTTGTTTACAATATTTTTTCATTTATTATAATAATTTATTTAAAAAAAAAAAACGAAACAATTTCATTAATGAAAGTACCTAATTATAATTTAAACATAAATAATAACAATTTGTGACGCAATTTGCGTACGTTCTGTATAAGCTTCGATAACTAAATGACCTCTCCACTCTCCAGGCCCCCTATCGTCATAATAAAAACAGATAATATTTGATAAATAAACAATCTACGTAGCTAAATTATTAGTAATTTGACAAATAAATTTAATTACCGGGATCACTACGTAAATTATATTCATGTGACGCAAATTATAAACGAGACCAAGTTTGAGTTGAAATAAACCCATAGAACTTGTTAGTTAAGTCAGGTATAGCATACCAAATTGTAAAGTGCTATAATATATATCAACAGTTAATTAGTAGTAATCATAAAGAACGTGCATTTAAAAATACAAATTATAAGAAAATTAAAATTATAATATTAAAAATGGCAAAATATAATACTCAGCCCTAAGAAATTTTGAATAATAATATGTCACTTTTTAATAGTTCCAAAGTCATATTACTTGCCATAAAAATTTTACCCCCTCTTCTTATACTCCGCCGCTCTTTTTGCTCTTGTCGATTGAAGTAGGAACAATAATACCTAACACTAATACCCTCATGTTCCAACACAAACGGTAATTCTGACAGACTCTTCGAATTGTCTGTTGGTAATTAAAGAAATCCATATCGTTGTAGGGGGGAAAATTATCAGCTTTAAGTTCAAGGAGGAATTGGTTTCTTGTTGGATTTTCGTTTTCTGGATTCAAAACCAGTCTGGAATAGTTAGTAATGACGACGTAGACTAATTCACTGGAGTTGCCGTATCATCTAGTATTACATACTTATTTTAAAAATTCAACTCAAGGCTAGGACACTCCCTTAGCAAAAACTCACCTGGATAAATCCTCGAAGTCTCATTAAAATCTAAAAGTACATTTTATGAATCTCTACAACCAAACATTCCAAGCGTTCTTGGTTTTCGAGGCAATCTAAACGTTGGATGAGTCTACAATGAGTATATTATGCCTTCAAAATTATATAGAATCTGTAATCTTTTTGTCTCACTGTTCAATCTCCTTCGCACTTTACTTTCTCGGAAAAAATAAAAGCCTCAAAAAATAGTAGTATTAAAAAATAGCTGTACTTTTAAGTTGATAATAGATTTTTAAAACAAATAATAAAATAAGTTTTTATCTTAAGAAAAAACAGTATATACTTTTGGCATTTGCTAACAGTTTTTGTTTCAAGTATAGTTATTAAAAAGTGAAACTTTAGAACATTTTTTTGTTTACCTTAAAAAAAACTGTTATTTCCCTATTAGGCACAATAAAAAAGGGTAAAAAATATAGAAACCCTTCGTAATTAGTTAGTATCCATTATTTAATAGAGCTACATTATAACAATAGATATACCTCTGGGCTTTGGTTACGCTGGGACCACTAATTGAAAAATTTAAGTCGTTAACATATGACACAGTCCATTGTAGTGAATATGACTCAGCTGAGTAACAAGTGGTGTTGTCCACAGATTGAACAATTAATTTAGCATCAGCATCTCGATCGATTCTCTATCAAATATCTTTTACAATCTCAATCAAGTCTTCTTTACATATTATAAAATTTGGAGTGTCTGTTTGTAATATTAAGTCCTTTTTTACTCAATACATATGTGTACATGGTACATATACCAAAATAACACTTACAAATTTTGTGTGTTTATTTCGGGTAATTATTGGAACGGCTGGACCGATTATGGCGGGATTTTCCCTGGCAGATATAATAGGGAGTAACTAAGGCTAGAATAATATTTCCTTTTAATTCAAACGAGTATAAGATCTCGGGCACAGCTAGTTTTTAATAAAAAATAAAAGCGTAAAATCAATTTCGTATGATATAATTTTTTTATAATCAAAACTAAGTTTGATACGATTGATTCAAATATTGCTACAAGCTACTGTTTGATGGCAATGGAGGCAAGTGAGCTAAAATAACTAATATACAATATTCTTTATTTCAATATAGAATATAAATTTCCTAACAAATTTTAGTTAATGCAGTGTGAAATGTTTTTTATATTTTATACTAGTGGCCCCCCTGGCTTCACACGGTTGCATGTAAGGCTAATATTAAATATACGACGGATATCAATAAGTGACTTATGCTATTTAGTGTATTCGAGCTTTAATTCCATGGCGCTTAGAGTTTAAAAATAATGAAAAAACCAATAAAACGATTTAGTATCTTAGACGTAATTTATTACAGATTAATGGGCGTGTGTAGTGGCGTGGTGCGCTTGTGCGGCAGCCTTCCTCATCTGTACCAAGACGTTGCTCATCTCTTCACGCTTCCTCTTAGCACGGATGTGTGTGCCAAGACGACGCTTCAAGAACTTCAGAGCGCGCTTGTCTTTTGACACCTGGAAGAAACAATTTACAAATTATGTTTGTTATCATACAATCCAAAACAGTAAGTAAAACATTGTTATGAGCGTGAATAATCAGCAGAACAAATCAATATATTTTGAATTAAACAAGATAATATAGGTGTGATATTATTCAGGTTGATTTTGTATATGTAGTGTTTTAAGTAAAGTAAAAATTTACTGTTCAAAGCCACATGAACAATGTTGCTGTATAAAGAATCAAAATGAATTTTATTTGCAATCAAAAGCATTTAAAAATTACATAAAGATTATTTTATTTAAAGTATTTCATGTACCATGAATCTTGGAATAGAGTAACTTAATTTTACGCAACAACAATTAAATAAGAAATTTACAGAATTAGGTTTCCTACTAATAAAAACTGTTAACTAAATATATGAAAGTATATAAAACTACAATAAATCTATTTTGTTTATTTCAAATGCGTAATTTTCTTTTGGTCCAGTTCTTAGAAAATTTTACAAATATTATCATCAACAATATTCAAAACGAAATTTCGAAAAATTTGTGTTTACAATGTTGACAAAATTATTATGGGAACTCGGGAAGTAAAATTAAAGCTGATATAATTTAATATGCAAAACAATGTTGTACTATAAATATATTCTCATGAAATATTAATTGAGAACTGCAAATTCAAAGAAATGTATAAATCTAAGGTTTGGTCATTTCTTTAGTTGGAATAGACTACACATATTTGGAACCTATAGTTCCACTATCTATTCTGTCATTATGAACTGCAAGATTATTACTAAATTAGTTTATTATTAACTTATTGTTTAATATTATCATCAACATTTTCCGCATTCAATTATTTGATTTTCATGTTTATACACATTTCAAGCAATTTACTTAGAAACAATTTCCTTTATATTTTATAGTGTCAAATTTTTAAGACATAAATGTACATCTTATATAAAGCATAAGCCAATTTTAGTCCCAGTGATTGTGATACCTATGATAGCTGCATATGAAATAATCATGTGTCAGTTACGACAGTCTCATTTTGAACTTCAGTCATAGATATGCAGAAAATTAAAAAAATCTTGATAGCAATTTACTCAATTGCTACAATTTAAACAAGAATTAAATTTAGAGACAGGCAAATAGGTACTAAAATACAAAGTTTCATCAGAGTCAATAAGTCACATAAAAAAAGTAATAACAAATATACATGAAATATTTGATTTTTATGCAATATAATTATAATAAAAATGAAATATTTGATTTTTATGCAATAATATTGATTTGGGAATTATAACTCAATAAATAGATTTTAGGACTTAACTACTGTTGTTATTGATTGTTAAAGTTAGCATGTGCTAACTAGAACTATTTTCAGTAAACACTTAAGTATATACAATCACAAAATGATGTGAACCAAATTCACAACACTTGTCATTATATAGATAGATGCAAATCATTGATACAAATATTCCTTTAGGATTAAAAAAAAATGGTACTTGATTGACAACCCATTAATAAATGTTAAATTGATTAAATAGGTATAAGTAGTTACATACATTTAGTATTGCATTATAAATGAATATATATTTATCAAGAACTGTTAGTAGATTAAAATATAGCTAAGCTATTGGCAATTACATGGATATAAAAAACTACAGTTGATTATCTACATTTTTTCTTCTAATAGAATAAGCTATAAGATTATCTACTTTATTAAATTAAATTTAACCTTCCCTACATTATACATTGTGTTCAAGTGTGAGTCTGTTCATAGATTATATTCAGTTTATAGATTTATATGGGTAGAAATTTTAATCAGTCATTTTTAATATAGGCTTTATAGTGATTGATATATTACCTTAAGCAACTCCATAGCTCTCTTCTCATAAGGAGCATGTCCAACGACTTCACGGACTAAGTCACGTACGAATTTTGAGTGCTTAGTTTGTAACTGAAAAAATAAACACAACAAATTAATAAACAATTAAAGTACATATCCTACAGACAAAGTTGATCTTACTGTATTCATATCGAAAAATTAACATGATATAGCGATTGCTGTAGTTTAGTTGCGTAGGTAGTTGGATACATAAGTTTTAGAGGTTATTATAAATGCATTTAGTCATTGTTTTCAATTTATATGAAAATAGATTGTTAAATACAATTCACGTAATATATGGTATAATATTGTACATATAATCTGATTGCTTATTATCACAACTAATTAATGTTTATAAGTGTCGCAAAACACGAGAAAGATATAACTTAATATTTAGAAACAAAGTAAAAATAAATAAAAACTTACACCCTTTAGCCTAGCAGGTCTGATCTTAATTGCTTTGTCTGTAATACCCTTTTTACCAGCGGATATTTTAGTTGTTTTGTGGCCTTTTCGCAGACCAACTGCGATCTCAAACCGGGGTGCCATGCTGAAATAAACAAATAGGTAACGGATAGGAACGAAATATGTTGTCACAACAATCACTTATTATAATAAAACACAGAAATTCACGTAAAAACTCAGTGAAATTTTACGATTATATTGATAATATCGAGTAAAAAAATATTTCACGTACTTTCCGGATTGACAGTTTGTACCAAAAAGGATTAGAGATTTGACAGTTGAATTGAACAGATCATTAATAAAAAAATATATACAGACTAAACCAAATGGTTAACTGCCAAACCTTGAGATTATATTTTGAATATAAAATTATTATAATTATTTGATATATTAAAAGCTAACTATATAATCTCTACATAATTAAATTATTTTAAAATTAACATAACTATTTTAGGCATTATAAAGGTATTCAAATCAAAATCAAAATCAAATCAATTTATTCAAGTAAACTTCACAATGAAGCGTTTTTGAATCGTCAATAATCAAATACTACCACCGTTTCGGAAAGCAGCTTCTAGCGAGAAGAAACGGCAAGAAACTCGCATAGTTGCTCTTTTCAAATAAACACATTTACAATGCTGTTATTGACAGTAATTAGCGTCCTATGATGGAACCCGAGCCTAACTCCAGGCGTTTCTCTCTAAAAAGTACTATTTTAATGAATAGTATGATTTATTTATTAATTTAGTCTTAATAATATTTTTAAATTTTGAAAATGGTAAATTGATTATATTTTCCGGTATCTTATTATATATGCGTATACCATTGCCCAAAAACGTTCTATTTACCGTATGCAAACGGAAACTGGGGGTTACAAGTTTATTTTTATTTCTCGTATTAATAGTATTATTATATAATTATTGTTGTATTTTCTTTTTAAATAGCGATTATGTTATGCTGAATGCATTAAAGGTACTTAATTACATAAGAATTTATATTACTTTGCTTAACATACTAATTATTAATTTTAATATTAATAGAATTTTTGTCTACCTCAGGCACAGTTAAAGTTAATTCTAGTTGGATGTTGGCAGCACTGACATGTTTATTAATAATTAGTTTCAAATACCATATGACAATGACGTTTTACTGTGTCTGTGTTTGAGGTTATATTTTGCATTTATTTTGATTTGGTAATTTATAAAAATAGTGAAGAAACATGGAGGTTGGAGCTGTTAAACAAGCTTTTAATAATGAGGTAAGTGTGAAATATTTATTATTAATATATGTCAATCAATTACTTTAGACTCAATGTAAAACGTATCATACATGCTGGTAGTTTCATAGTATTCTATGGTTTTCCAGATTATTCTACTCAAAAAGAATTTAAACCAAGCGAAAATACAAACAATACATAAGTTGACGAGAAAGGCAAAGACTTTAACTGATAAAAAAGGCCCAGAGGCTCTTAAAGATAAGCAGAAAAGGAAAGCGGAGTCTGCAGTAAGAGAAGTACTCATCATCAAGGTAAAAATGTAAATATGTAGTTATATAAATATAACAAAAGCTTTAAGTTAGTATTTATGGACTTTCAGGCAGAAAATGTAATTTAATTTAATTTTATTGATAAAACTTTGTCTATTCTGAAACTGTGGTAATATTACTACCTCTTTGTCTGTTTGAGCTGTATTGTGCTAACCTTTGCTCATTTGTTTGTCCTACTGACAATACAATGTAGTATAGTCTATTCTAATCTAAGGAACATATTAATAAACCTTATATTCTGATTTATATGAGTAATTTGCTTATTTGTTTGTTATATTACATTCTTAATACCGTTGATGTTTCAAGATCTTGACCTATGATGTCAAAATTGTATATTACAACTGGAATTGTACACAAATATTATGGTATCTAAAATAAAAATATTTAATCTTTCAGAAAATTAAAGCAAGAGATATAGCAAGGTTCATTGTGACACACACTGGGAAACTGAATGAATATTTAAACAAACCACTTGTAGATGAAAATAAAGCATGTGCTCGCTTACTTCTACACAAAGCATTACAAGAGAAATACAAACATATAAGGGAAAAGTTTATAAATATATCAATAAAGGATCTGTTCATGTCGAGGCAAGAAAGAAAGAATCTTAAAAAAGAGGAAAGAGAGAAACAGAAGAATAAAAAGAAAGGAAAGAATAAATCAAATACTGTTAATGTAGAAGGTGAATGGGATGTAGAAAACACAGACAAAAGTAAAGAGGCAATCAAAAAAGGAACAATAAAAGGAGATAATGCTGAAGATGATGAAGCAATGTCAGAGGAAGATGAAATGTCTGAAATAGATGATAGGGCAAGTGAAAATAGTAGCACATTAAGCAATAAATCTGATGCAGGTGATAATTCTGATGGAGATGAACCTGATCAGGAATTGGAAGAGTTAAATAATAAAGAATTTAATATTGAAGACAAAGATAGCGACTCTGATGGCACTGAAGATAAGAAAATATCAAAGAAGGTTAAAAAAGATAATAAAAATAAAATAGACTCATTTAAACCTAGTAATGAAATTTTTGAATTAAAAATCAATGGAAGTAAAAAGATATCTGAAGACAAAAGTAAAAAGGGAGATAGAAAAATCAAGGATAATAAGAACAAGAATTTAAATGAGAAACTGCATAAAAGAAATTTCAATAAGGAATCTGATGATTTATCCGAAAAAGTAACAAAGATTGTTGACCCATTCTTTGTGACTTCCACTGGTGAAAATTATATGTCACTAGTAGAACCGAGGAATCCCGATGAAGTTAAAGAAGTACATAAAGAAGGTAACAGGAAATACAGAAGAGCAGTAATGTTCGGGCATGTACCAAAAGCAAAACCGAGGAAAAACAATTATCAATCTAATAATAATTTCAACCAATATGAAAATTATGAAAATAATAAACCTAGTAATAAGAATAAAGAATTCGGAAATAGACAAAATAATTTAAAACGGCATGAAGATAGAGGACAGGATAAAAAAGACGAAGTTCCGGAAAAGTTACATCCTTCATGGGAAGCTAAGAAAAAGCAATCAGGTCTATTACCTTTTACGGGTAAAAAAATTGTTTTTGATTAAAATAAATTATTTGTTTTTTTAATACAAAGTACATATTTTATACTTTTGCTCTTTTATATTTTTCATATCCTAAAAAAAGCTATTATGTTGAAAATCGTGGAACTCTACTGCAAATTGATACCTGTAAACAAAGTTGGTGTTGCCATTAAATTAATTATAAAACTAAAAAAATAATTCCTAAAATTAATACCTTGATTGAATAAAGCAATATGTTTTCAGACAACATAATATGTTGCAAGTCTAACAGATTTCTTATGTATATAAAAGTGAAGATACACATTAAACAATTTGATATACAGCTGTTATAAAGAATTAAAATCATAAAGTTTAATTACCTGTATAAGAATAAGCTATTATAATTTTTCACACATTCTGTAGTATATTTAGTATCAGCAACGAGCCTGTACTAAGCCAGGCCTCGCTAGTCTTAGAATAATGGATTTACGGAAGTCGCATACGATGAAACCGGAGGTTTATCGTTACAGAGTGCTCTCTTCAAGGCCTTGAACTTTTTTCGAGTTAATAAAAGTTATCCGCAATAGAAATGGTCAGTGAGTTTACTAATTTAGTAGATGTAGGAATCATTTTAATAGAAGAAGTATGTATATTCTTATTCGTGGAATATTTATGGACCGTTACTTATTAAGAAAATGTCTCTTCGCCATCTTGTGACGTCATAGCTTTTAATATGAATAGATTAGGTATGAGAGACATGACATGACAAATGTTTTTTGAAATTCAGAAACTATTTCCGAAACTTTTCAGCTACGTTTTTTTTTATTTCATTCTCAGATTAATCTTCATCATCATTTATTTCTTTTTTGTATGTCTCTTTTTACAAAATGTAACTGCTAACTGCTGAAAATGCTAAGGAAGTTTATCTTTAATTTGGTTAATATTTTAATTTAATTGAAATTTATATGCCTTGCCAATTTTTTATGGAATATTGTCAAGTAAATTTTCTAAAAATTGCTTTTGTTTTTTGACTTGCAATTCCAATTCTTTTGATTTATTTTTTGAATTTATTAAACCTATTTTCGTTAACCTCACCAAATCCTGATCTGGTATATATGTATAAGAAAAATATAATAATCGATTGACTAATATTATTAGTTAAAAGATAAAAAAATAAATAAAGTCAATCCTAATAAAATATAACTGAAAAATAAGTTCAATTTAAATCCAATCATCCACACTTATTTAAGTAAGTTACAAAGTCACTACCGCTTCTTAATATTGATGTGTTTTATATAAGTACACAAATGCAGGAAACGCCGTGAAGTCCATTTGGCATTTATACATCGTAATTGTACGTGATTTATATTAAAATGTACCATATATTTTGGCACATAGGCTAACGCCTTACAAGATTAACACCAGGACAAAGTGACAACTAGAATGTCATCTCACCGAAATATATTATGTCCAAATCCGTAGTTATCGCCGTTTGGGCGCGGGGTACAATATAGCAGGGCGTAATGTAGCATTCCTCACGTGTGGCGCGATTTATCGTCACAGCTAAATTGCGAATGCCACTTGCATAACCGACGTGTGAATTTCATGGACGTTATACCTGCTTTATACTAAGATTTGGCCTAACAAACGTTTGTAATATCTTAATTGTTATTGCTCCGTAAATCAGTACATTCCAATGGTTTGTTTGAACATAAACATCGTTGATTATGGTTATAGCATTGTTGTATGTACAAAGGTACCTTTCTAGAAATTGGGGCTTTGATACTTTGCTATGCATATTGTTTTAAACGTTGGAATGCGTGTACGTTCTCGGAGGATTAATGAAATTTTATTCATTTCTGATTTTATTGGAATAAGATGTATTGTATGTTTAATTATTTGACGTTGTGTTTCGGTTATGCGAGTAAAATAATTGGTCGCAGAGCTGCCTCAATATTTTCTTTTTCAAATTTTATAATCGATTTGTCGGTCACTGTGTAAATCTTTCAGCCTTTCTTACCATAGTTATTCTATTTATTACGATACAATAACGACTATAAACTATTTAATAAAATTTATAAATGTCTGATTAAGCCTAAATTAATAACATGAATTCCTATTTAAAGTATTTCGATGGGTTAAATGAGGGATGAAAATTAGTATGTACTATGTAATTTGACATTTCTGATGTTAGAGTTATACATATCAGTATTTTTTTTAATTAATGAGACGAAGACAGCTTTTATTGAGCTGTTAATGAAATAAAGATGATTATCAAAGGTTTTTTTTTAGTATATATCCGGAAAGCATTTATTTTCGTTAAACTATATAAGTCTCGCTATGCCGACTTATGTTTGCTCCTCTCTAATTCTCTTATTCGCTTTTTGTTTTGAAGCCCGATCATTCTTGCTAGCTAGCTTGATTTTTAAATAAGAAAATAAATTTTAAATATTAGTTTACAATAAAATGGAATTTTTGTTAAAATGATTATGTTTGAATTTTTGTAAGCTTAACTTTAACTAGATGCATAGAATGCATCACAGTACAAATCATATCGTGTTCATGTAGCGTATAACTTGCAGGTATTACATTAGGCGTTAAGCGTTCGTGTCAGCGATCCCGTGAAGTCACGAAATGCTGACAGTTCAATAATACATGACACATGTACTGGCATGTACTGGATAGTGTCATGAATAATTATAGTCTTCTATTGTTTTATGTCATCAATAGCAATTTTACAAATTTTTACCATCACGCTGTAACATATTTATGGGTGTAATAAAATTGGTGTAGCTGTCGTCAATGAGTTGATCACTTTTTGTGCTGTGTTCGAAGGCGATTTTAAATTGTTCATCGGATGTATTAAGAAGGCCACTATATGAACTTGGACAACCTTAGAGGCGGTAAAGAGGGTGAAGCCGGGAATAGATTCAGGTTGTCATTTCCAGTATTTGCTTTAGCTATTAAGATTATGGCCAATTATCCACTTGTACGAGATGTGGTCTACGTGGAATAAAACATAAAGCATGTAGTTACGGCGATAAAAAGGATAAGCAGATAGGAAAGCTTTGGAATCTGCAAATCTATGCCGTGAGTACTGTACGCCGTGTTTTATACCTTATAAATATTTTATCCGTTTTCGTTTTAATTATAAAACGTGTAATAAGCAATTTTAGCTTATAATGAAAACTTGAAATTAACACGCTGTAGTATGCAATTCCTATTAAAACGAACACACCTATGTGTTCACAGTTCACTCACTGCACTGTAATGTTTTTTTGCTCTTCCAAATTACATTAGGATTCTGTGATGAAACTTTAAATTTTGAATTCACATTGAATTTCCAAACTAACACCGGCTCGGTGGAAAAAATACGTGAAATTTAACATTCGCACGTAAAAAAGTCCCAAACGAGTAGGTACGTGTTTTCACTTCATTATTTTTGTTTATAATTGATCTCATGTAACAATGAAAAAGAACACTCTATTAGCATACGTGTACCCTACTCTTATAACTTGGGTGCCTTCAAAAGAGGCATAAAGAGGTTGCGAGCCAACGTGGTCAGGCTGAACAGTGCATCTCATTCTTGCTGACAGTACTGGTCGTTCTCGTGTTTGAACTCCATTTTCTTCCTTACCATTAGGTGGATATGCCTATCCGGATAGTAGGTAGTAATAGTGGAATAAAATGTAGAGAGAATTCATGAGCCCGATCGAATTCCACTACAGGGGAGTCGACCTGTCCTGGCTGGTGTGCTGGAGGTCTGCAGAAGAAGAAGAAGAAGAAGAAGAATGTATTTATTTGAAACACAGGCACAGGTATTACAATAAAAAAGGAAGAAGAGAAACAAAAAAAAAAAAAATCTACGAACTACCTAAAACTATGACAATAAATCCAAAAACAATTATGTGCGTAGACATGTACATATGGAAAGCCTGCAAATATGCCGTGTCCCAAACAGGCGGACCATTCAGCGAAATATGGGTCCTAAAAAAAACCCAATGCTGATTTTCAATGGTCACCTTTTTGTCGTATTCATCGCTGTGACAGCGTTGTGTGTGCAGCGTTCAAATACTTTATTTTGTACATAAATTGGGTTTACTGATATAGTTAAATTCATCTGTTAGTTAGGTATGATGTTGTTCAGTGCATTTGACAGACATACAGACGTACAGGGCCATCCCAATAGTTTTACTTGTTTCCCAAGTCACGGAATTGTAAACACTCCTCGTTTAAAATTTTGAACTATGCACTTCTGAGAATTTCTCGAAGGAAAACTCAATAAGCTTTAATTGGTAAGACTTATGGTTGTTATGGTTTGAACCAGGACATCGGGATTGCGCCTTAATGACCTAGCCACTACCAGGCAGTCAAGTAAGTCAATAGTAATGTTACGTCAACAATTGTAAGCAGTAACACATGCGTGGGTGGCATGTAGTTATGTAGTCAACCATGAAAATTAATAGCGGGTGGCCGCATCGTGTCGTATGAGAAATTACGAATTCCACCTGTGCTTAATTATTACACATTGTTTACGTAACATTCGATATGTAGCTTGGTTATACATTTAAATAAAACTATTTATAACGGATGAATATTAATTATTTTTATTTTTAAACATCCCGACGTTTCGAGCACTTTGCAGTGTTCGTGGTCACGGGCAGACTCACAGACAGTCAATAAAAATAATTAATATACGCGATTCATCCGTTATAAATAGTTTTATTTAAATGTGTAATCATCGCGAAAATTTAAGACAACAGCTTGGTTATAATTTGACACGAGTTTACCCGAATCCCGCTATTAGTATACTCGTGTGCCATATATGCTGTTGTAGGGTTTTGATTTACATATTTTGGAAGTCAGGCAGCGATCGATACTATAGGTGGACGAGAGCTAAATGTAAAATTTCAACGTGACTCGCTTGCACATTATATACCTATTTAAAAAGTTACATTCAGTTCCGGCGTTAATCATCTAGATGTTCCAAACTGGACATGACCATTTTATATTTGACCTGGGTGAGACTGGGTCGCAAAGGTGCACTTAAATTGGCTGTAGAAAATATGGAAGACCATTTTTATGGTATGCAGCACGGGAAGCAAGCGACTCCAGATCTCGATGAGCTACCAAATTTGGCACTAGACCATCGCTTCATCGCACGCCTTAATTTCTATAATATGTAGTGTATTATTTTTTTTAAATGAAACGTTTCATTATATTCAAAATATTTGCACCATATGGAGATAATAAATAAATAAGGCTAACATTTGCGTTGAGAATTGCCACTAAAAACCTGAGATACGGTGTCCTCCCGACATTAGGCTTGTTTCTGCGGGCTACCTTTAAAGCTATACCAATTTCAATCAAATATAACTATAACTGTATTATATTTATTATAACTAATTTTATTAATTACAATTTAGCTAATATTTTAAATCCGTTACATTATCAATATTGAATGATTTGATTTTTAACTTTCGAAAATATGTATATACAAATTTGAGTTAAAAATTCTTACTATATAAATGTTGATCACGTGGAATGGTGGTAAGAATGTGGTAAGAATGAAACAGTATTTTACCTGTTGAATCGCAATACCGATCTTTTGGACAAAAAATGAATCAGCCTTCCTGTCACCAGTGGAAGTAATAAGGCGAGAACACTTTTAATGAAGATTTTTACAATACTATTCTAAGGAAATTATATTTATTAATCTTACTTCGTAGTAGAGATATATTTTCACAGCTCGTCGCCTAGCAACGATTTCGACAGTTAGTAAAGGTGCCATCGAAAATTTGAGTTGAAATGGCTTAGCGGTTAAATCAGTTGAATCCTAACTGGATATTCATGTCCTTCGTTTTGGTCATTTTGGCTTATAGGTCTCTTATAGTCCCATGCTCGGTCAGGGTTGCAATCAGTTCGTAACTTATTTCCAAAAGAAAATATCTTTGTGGAATATTTACAGGTTGATACATATTAAAATTATATTAAACGTGTATATAACAGAGAATCAATCTATATTTCTAATTGCAACTGCTAAGGCAACAGATTAAACAATGATTTTATCATCACTATATATTATAAAACAAAGTCCACCAGCCGCGTCTGTCTGACTGTACGTTCGTGATGTACTCCATAACTACTTAACGGATTTTCATGCGGTTTTCACTACCAGACAAAGGGATTCATAATCAAAAATTTTTGTGTAAATACGTTGAAATAGAGCGACATATATAAAACATGTCAGAAAAAAAACATAAAAAAAAAATTGGAATCAAAGACGGAAATATAAAAAATAAATAGGCCCACTCGTGCGAAGTCAGGACGGGTGTTTAGTTTGAAATAAGAATCACAGATTACCGTTTAATTAGTATTCATATGAAACTAAGTTTTATCTATCTGCGCTAACATTTACGTTTGCACTTTTTTATTTTTAATTCAAAGTCCACTCGGTCACGTAGCGTGGAATGGGATCACGTGCTAAACGAATAATTATGATCGTGAAAACGCGAGTTAAATAAAAAAAAAACTTTAAATATATTGTTGTAATCTAATTTTAAAATTTAATGTGTTACGTGTGAGGTCTTGTTTCAGGGAAGACTTAAGAGATTTTTATTTTTAATTTTAATTAGCAAATGCCCGGCATCCATTGCGATGTTGTTTTTTTTTTACAATTGTTAGATAAATGTCGCGCGCCATCGATTGCGCGTTAATCCTACGGTGAGTGGTCAACATCATATAAGTAACAATAATATTATGAAACACATAGAAATATCTAAGGTGATCAATAATGTTCATACCATCAATGTTATTTCATATTTAAAATCATCCATTATTTTTACGTACCAGTATATGATCATCGCTAAATATTAAAATGGTAAAAAGAAAGAACGAGTGGCTTTTAAGCATCCGCAATATTTAAAAATATGATATGATACACACCATGAACAATATACTTTTAGTACAATTACATTTATATATATATTTTAACTTCTTGTCTGATGTTAATTTTGCCCTATTGTAATATTTCGTTTCGATACTTGGTGGTAGGGATTTGTGCAAGCCCGTCTGGGTAGGTATCACCCACTCATCAGTTATTCTACCGCCAAATAACAGTACTCAGTATTGTTGTGCTCCGGTTTGAAGGGTGAGTGAGCCAGTGTAACTACAGGCATAAGGGACATAACCCAAGGTTGGTGGCACATTGACGATGTAAGGAATAGTTAATATTTCTTACAGATTCATTGTCTATGGGTGATGGAGATCACTTACCATCAGTTGGCCCATATGCTCGTTCGCCAACTTATACCATAAAATAAAAATAAAATATAAATATAATATATACATAATTTATATTTAAATACGATATAATTATGTATAGGTAATATATACTGTTTATGAAGAAATAAAAGTTAACATAGATTAAAAAATATTTTAATGAAATCACCTATTTTCCTTAATATTTTCATGGTTTTTATACAGTTTATACATTTAGATCACAGCATGTCTGAAGTGCACACAATACTATGTTAAATAATATTTTGTTTCACGTTAATACTATAGTTTTGTACATTAAAGAAATATAAATCGATGAGGCAAAATTTGGGCATATTATATGACTTACTGGCAGGCCCGTCTTAATACTAAATCCTACTAACAAACTGACAGTTCTTCACAATCGAAACGTAATCGTTGACTCAGTTTTGGTCATAGTTGTATCTACAATGTATATAATATTTATTTACCCACCCGAACCGCGACCTTATACGCCTTTGAATATAAAAAAAATATTATTATAGCCTAAGTCTACTCCCTATTATATCAGTTATCTGCTAGTGAAAGGCCCCCTCAAAATCGGTCCAGCCGTTCCAGAGATTAGCCGGAACAAACAGACAGAAGGACGGGCAAAAATTTTAAAAATGTTATTTTGGTATATGTACAGTGTATAACTAAATATGCATTGAGTAAAAAAGGGTTATTTTAATATTACAAAAACAATAAAATCAAATCGGGAAAGAAATAGGACAATAGAAGAGCAGTATGTAAAAACAATAAAATAATACATAAACTATTCAAGTTTCTATTGATATCTAATACAAATCAGAAGCAGGATAACAAGAAGATAAGGGCTAGAGTAGTTACATAAGGAATTAAAAAAAATTACAGAAACAAATATAGTTGGGATCCTATCGTAACCTATAGTTTCAATATACTAGCAATACGATTGTGAGTAATAGTAGAATTTGGATCGATATATAGGAAATGTATCATTACTACTTATTATAAGTTAGTAGAATTGGTCAATTGGCATAAGGTGCCTCGCCGATGATGGCAAATTCTTGGGTTATTGAAATCTGCTCTTGTTAGATATTTATATTAATTCGCTGGAACACTGCTTTTATTTTGGCGCTTTTGCTTAAAACGGGTCTGCCTACTGATATTGTATATTATGTACAAATATAATACATAATAAATATGTAAAAAATATAGTCAACATTTTTTTTACACTAATCACAATAGAACAATTGTTTATTATTTATCAGTCTTTCAAATTAACCAGATAACTTCACTACTTATAGTTTGGTCTTTGTATCAATTCTCCGTTCCGTTTCTCCTGGCTGTCTCTCTCCGACGTCTTCTTTATCTCTATGTCTGTCCTGTTCTTGAGCTTCCTTCAAGGAGTCTGGTAATTTTTGATTATTAGTCTCTGGTAGTGTGAGAACGAGTAATCCTGATAATGCAGACATGACACCAAAAACTAGTGTCGGAAGGAATTCGTAGAATCGTGACTGAAATGAAAAATAGGTCTTGTGATGAAATAATTACAAAAATTCATTTCAACTGTTAATGATATTTCAACGTCTATTTTAACTTATGTTACTTTTTAAGTAATTCTTGATAATCATTATCGTCATTATCTTGGCGCGGACATAATTCAGACGCTCCATGACGCATCATGATAGATAGTAGTTGTATGCAATGTTGTTTTGTATTCTTCTATATGTAACGCAAGTTAAACCAAATAGTTAACGATAAAAACAATATTTTAATAACGTAAAAATTTAGACTAAGCAATTTGGTTTCCTTTAAAATTAATTACAGATAGTAAAATATTTTAGTTTGAGAATCTTCTATTACATTACATATATTAGGTTGGGGAAAAAGTCTTTTCGCATATAGTATGTATGAACTTGTAATAAAATCTCTTTGGCTATACCATTTGTATCTGGCTGGTTTTGGTATCATTAAAAAGTTTTAATTTTAAAGAAGGCACTTCCAAATTCAAATTAGGAATTTGTGTGATTTTCATTTGTTTTTGTTGTTGTTAAAATGAGTGAATCTAAAGAAGAAATTCGATACATTTTAAAATTTTACTATAAAAAAGGTAAAAATGCAACTCAAGCCGCGAAAAAATTTTGTGATGTTTACGGACCTAATGCAGTATCTGTGAGTGTAGCGCAAGTTTGGTTTAAGCGTTTTCAAGCCGGAAATTTTGATATCAAAGATGCATCTCGCTCTGGTCGCCCTGTTATGGACAAAATTGATGCCATTTTTGAAAAAGTGGAGCAAGATGGGCATATTAGTAGTTAAGATGTAGCTGAAGAACTGGCAATTGACCACAAAACGGTTTTGACTCATTTGAATAAAGCTGGGTACACAAAAAAGCTCGATATATGGGTGCCTCATGAACTCACTGAAAGAAACCTAATGAACCGTGTACTCATTTGTGATTCTTTATTACGACGTAATGAAACCGAACCATTTTTGAAGAAACTGATAACTGGTGATGAAAAGTGGATCACATACGACAAGAACGTGCGAAAAAGATCGTGGTCAAAGGCCGGTCAAGCTTCACAGACTGTGGCAAAACCCGGATTAACTCGCAACAAGGTAATGCTGTGTGTATGGTGGGATTGGAAGGGCATCATTCATTATGAGCTGTTACCGCCCGGCAGGACCATCGATTCAGAACTGTATTGCGAACAATTGATGAGATTGAAGCAAGAAATTGAGAGAAAGCGGCCAGAATTGATCAACAGAAGGGGTGTGGTTTTTCACCATGACAACGCTAGACCTCACACATGTTTAGCCACTCAACAAAAATTACGAGAGTTTGGCTGGGAGGTATTAATGCATCCGCCGTATAGCCCTGACCTTGCACCTTCAGATTTTCATCTGTTTCGGTCTCTGCAGAATTCCTTAGGCAGTGTCAGGTTAACATCACGAGAGGACTGCCAAAACCACTTGTCGCAGTTTTTCGATCAGAAGCCCCAAAATTTTTACAGCAATGGGATCATGTCACTACCAACAAGATGGCAAAAAGTTATGGAACAAAATGGCACCTACATACTTTAGTCAAATGTAATAATAATAAACTATAAAAAAAACTTTTTGAATTTTCATATAAAATACGAAGAAACTTTTTCCCCAACCTATTATAAATTGTAATTAAAACAATTCACAAAAGTTATATTTCCATGTCGTTAACTTATTAAGATTCTCTGAATCATTGGCCTACCTAAACATGATTTGGCAAATCAAATACTTTAAGGAAAATTGCTGAATAAATACTTACCAATAAAGGAGTTTGAGGGGCGACTGCAGAACCAATTCTTCCAATAGTGGAACAAATCGCTAACAATGTGGTCCTGTAATTGGTTGGGAAAACCTCAGCCGCGAATATGTATAACGAGTTGTAAGCTAATGTAATGAAGAATTTACCGCCCAAATAAAACGTTGTAGACCAGTTACCACCTGGAAAGTTGAGAAAATACTTAGTTAAATAAATATGGAACATTAAGAATTTAGTTTTTGTTGCCAGTTGTTATAAGCGTACGAGTCTATTTTTTACTATTATAATCTATATTCATGACATGTTCTTTTTTTTAAAAATATCGATTGTCAACTAATATTCGCAAACACAATTTTGCAAATCGATTATTTTGTTATCTGATAATTTTAATAAAATGAAACGATTTTAATGTGCCCTTGTTACAAACGGTGACAAAACCAGTACAAGGGTGCAAAAACAAATATTTGCTCATCAGCCTTAAGCGGAAATCAAATCCGTGTCAAATAGCATAGATACGCTTAAGTTAGCAAAGATAAAAGCCAAGTAAAGAAATACAATATAAAATTATGCGCTCATAGTAATATTTATTTTAAAATACAAATATCGAAGCAGTTTGCATTTAAAATGATCCATTTAGTGTCTTTTCCCGGATCTTGTCAGTTCTAATATATTGTTAAAAGAGACGTGAATAAAATAAAATTACCTGGTAAAAATCCATAAGCGATAAGTATGATTCCAGTCATCATAAAAGCAGATGCTATAACTCGCTTTCTACCGAATCTGTCCAAGCAAATCAATTTGCAGACATTCGCCGGCGCCTCAATTACAATAACAACAATATAATTCAAGTAGCTATTTCCCGACAATTCGATTGCATTTATGGAAAGACCATAGTAGACCAGGGTAGACGTTGTCCATAAGAAAGAACAGGTAAATAATCGTTTCCATATCATTGGAGATAACAGGAGTTGTTTGAATGTGGACTGATTAGTCGCCAAAACCTCACACTTTCTAGCATCTCGTTGTTTCATCGCGGTCTTTTCTACTTGGTCATAATGATCTTTTGGTACGGTCGCTTTGTTGACCTTCTCACATTTACTGAGGACGTTTAGACCTTCTTCGTAGAGTCCTTTGCTGAATAGCCATCGGAAACTCTCAGTGAGAGTCCATAAGTAGAAGAAAACAAGAATGGCTGGTATGTAGATAACGAGGAGCAAGTATCGCCAGCTTTGCAGCCACCAGGAGAGAAGAGTAACGGTGACTCCTCCGAGGATAAACATTGTGTTGAACAATAAGCTGACGAAGACTCTTCCTTTTGGTCCCACCAATTCTAACGCTGTTGAGAAATAATAAAAGGAATTAAGCAACTCATATTTTGGTTCTTAAAATTGTGATCACCATAAGGTAGTATTCTGCATCCTAATTTATCTGTAAATATATTATCATATTGATAATTTTTATTATGTAATTTTCATATGCCTTCATTTTTTTGCCAAGGAGATTTATATTCTAAATTTTTGACTGAAAATTTACGTCGAAAATTTTTGCATTTAAAAACTACATCACTTGTAGACTCAAAGGTGATCTTTGTTGAGTACTATATTATCTAATTATATTGAATGTTATGCCAACATTCCACGCGGTCAAAATTTATGCAGTAACCAGTTTTAGTTCATATTTGTATATATTTAAGCATTTAATGTTATTAATTCTTATGTTAATAAATAATTTTGAATATGTATTTTCTTAATACACATAGGTATTGTTCACTGTATTTTGTGTATTGCGTTCTTGGTCAGAGGTTATGCACAATCTTATCTCACAATTCTAGTCTTTGATTGTGTTTGTAATTAAGCAAAGTTTACAGGACACAAACAAGGTGGGATGGTGGACAACTTACACTTATTTTAGAAACTTTCTTTACTAGCCGAAGACAAAACTAAGTGGGTTATTCGGGGACTAGTTGTTATACCACCACTTAAGCTACTGGTAAAAGGAAATCAATCCGTAAATAAACAGCACCCTGTTTGGTAATCAATTAGCAAGTCATGCGTTATCGAGTTAGTCAGGGACACGAGTATGAAAGCTAAACAAAGATCACCGGAAATATTGGGTGAGCAAAAACTGTAATTAGTCACATAACTGACGAGCCGTTAAGGAGACGGTTGAACGACGCCTCTGATATCCCAAAACACTATTGTGTTGGATTTTGTCAATTGACATACCATAGCAAACTAAAATAGAGGTCGATTCCGTGAGGTCAGATATGTGAACATACGAGTAGTGTTAGTTGTATTATAGGCTATGTATTTTATTGATTGTTTTATGAAATCTGCTGATTCCAACTTCATTCGCGTGAAATTGGTACAAATTTCAGTAATGTAGACTCTGAACAGTGATCAGTCAGGATAAAGGAGTTTATGACCGGAAAAAAATCTTCTTCTAATAATATGAAAGGTTAAGTTCTTCTAATAATAGCAAAGATTTTAAATAATGATAATTAAAAATACTTTGCATACATTGACGTTTTGCTTCTGATTTTTATTATTTTGACCGTATGGTCTGGGAACTTTTTGGTAAGATGGGAATTAGACAAGGACTTAAAAACTATTATCATATAAGCTCGATAAAGCAGTACGGTTTTTTAAGAATCCATTTTCCATTTTACATCTAACTCATGAAATTTTGACTATAGAATTACGTCGTTACGAGTTTTCTTATACGTGTACCCCATTATTTACGAAATGTTCGTATTTACAATAATCACTTGGTGGTAGGGCCTTTACTTACACATATTCTACCGCTAAACCTTGTATTGTTATGTTTCGGTTTGAAGGATGAGTAAGCCAGTGTAATTCTATTGTAAAAAAATAAATATGGGATACACATACATTACTCTGATCCCAATGTAAGTGGCTAAATCACTTGAGTTATGGAAAATCAGAAGTAACGACGACCACAAACACCCCGACCCAAGACAACATAGAAAATTAATGAATTTTCTACATCGACTCGGGCGTCGAACCCGGGACCTCGGAGTGGCGTACCCATGAAAACCGGTGTACACACTCCTCGACCACGGAAGTCGTCAAAATTACAAGTATAGGGTCATACTAACATTGTTCCTAAGTTTAGTGGAGCTTTGGATATAAGCAATCGATAATATTTCTTATAGAGTTATTGTCTACGGGCTGTGGTGACCACTTACCATCAGATGGCCCATTTACCCGTCCGTTTACCTACCTATATCAAAAATAAAACACGTTATTGATTATATTATACTATGGATTGTAATTGCTAGTTACCCGAAGATGTTACTTGAAATTAGAATTTAAGTTCTTAGTGATAATTTTCTTTGTGTTATTGAAGTATCTAAATCTTGCTTACTTATCTGTTTTTTTTTTAGATCAGAGACTATGACGTCGAATACAAATCTAATTAAAAAAAGCATTATATTTAATATTAATTTACAGTAACCTCGATTTATAACTTAGAAAAAAAAACAGCGAACAGCAATGAGAAATATTCGTTTTAAAATCACCATTCAAGGAAGTATAAGTATTTATAACTTCTTTATTTACTACTGGCCACTCAACTGGAAAAATTTAATCCAAAAATTCGTAGGTACATTTTAGGCTAATTTGTTTTTGCCTTTTTTTGTCTGAAATGAGTTTAACGTAGAAAGTCAATTGTTGCTCCGTATTTTTTCATAAACAAAATCACAGATTATTAATAAAAACTTTTATTTAGTTTAACAATCTACTTTTAAAGGTACTAGACAATTTATTTTCATTACATAGTATAAAACATTGTCGCTTACCGCTGTCTGTAGCTATGTATGCTGAGATCTTTAAAATTACGGAACGGATTTTGATGCGGTTTATTTTAATAGATAAAGTGATTCGAGAGGAAGTTTTTTGTATATAATACACGTACAATATAGTAAAGAAATTTGAAAAATTCTGTATTATATTTAGTATCAGTATTGTCGGGATGGGACGCTAGTCAATGATAATTAATTAATTGATTTAGGTACTCCTATCATAACAGACTGGAAACAAATAATGCACTATTTGTTAATTAATAACACTACTTGGGAAGATGAGTAAAACATTTTTGGCTTTTACTTAATGACTTACGAGGTGTTAGGCTTTATAGAAGTCCATTTGGGTATGTGTCACTTCCAAGAAAAAAAAAAAAAACAAAACACAAATAGAATTATTCATAAACCGATTTAAACGTAATTCACGATTTGTAAATTTATCGAAATTTAAGTTTGAAGACATGATAAGTAAGAATCAAATAATGTTACTCTTATCTAGTTTAAAAGAATGTTTGTTCGATATTGAATTTATTCAGAGTACCCTAACAGATCCTTTGTCAGAATCTGCTAGGATGCTTCTGGGGTTCTATTTAATGGCCATTAATAGTAAATAGGCAGAGATGAGATGAGCAGAGATGGCCCAGTGGTTAGAACGCGTGCATCTTAACCGGTGATTGCGGGTTCAAACCCAGGCAAGCACCGATGATTTATGTGCTTAATTTGTCTTTATAATTCATCTCGTGTTTAGCGGTGAAGGAAAACATCGTGAGGAAACCTGCATGTGACAAATTTCATAAAAATTCTGCCACATGTGTATTCCACCAACCCGCATTGGAACAGCGTGGTGGAATATGTTCCGAACCTTCTCCTTAAAAAAGGAGAGGAGGCCTTTAGCCCAGCAGTGGGAATTTACAGGCTGTTGTTGTTGTTGTTGTTGTAATAGTAAATAATGCTAAATCAAAATGTAGGAAAAAAGTCGGAAAATTAAATAAGAATAAAAAGTTATATATTTCTAAATAGTTTTTAATATATTCCTTAAACAGAAACCACATTGACTTGACATAATATCTAGACAGAGAACGATATCATCATATAAAGCACTATTGTCGTCTGTCCAGTCGTAAATCGTTGACCTCACCGACTTCCTCTCACGAGTCTAAACTCGAACGAGACCATAGGAAATTGTACGAGGAAATGTTTTTAAGGGAATTCAGTTATGAGTTGTTATTGTTATAGAAACGTCCTTGTGATTTTGTCTGTTCTTTGTGTTTCATTTGAAAATATTTTAATGTATGAATGTGGGTTGTGACTTAAAAATCTGGAATTTGGAGATTTCATTATGAGTTTGGATTGAAATGTTCTAACATTCATCCTCAACAGTAGTGCTGATGAACGATACATTTTTTTTTAATTTATAGTATAGTACGACACAACTTAAATGTAGCATCGGCAAATTCAATAAAACCGATTACGCCCGATTTACACAACCAATAGAAGTTGTGTAGTACTATACGTAGTTTTGTAAATAGCTCAAATGCTTGCTAGGTCATCACTGCTGTCTTGGAAAATATGAAGTGTTATCGCTCGTATCCGAAATTATATGAACTCACCCACAAAGTGAAATAGTACATAGTCGCACAAGGTCGTTAAAGGTACAATGCGTGATACCAGTCGCCTTTAACAAAGACTTGCTCCCTGGTCACGTAACTCTCCGCATCGCTACCCCATTCGAAACCGCTTCCGCTCTTGATTTGACCACCTTGGCAGTTCCTACTGTACGTTCGATCATTGAACCCAGTAATAATAACGTCACTGTTACAATACAGTACAAATAATTCTACTTTCTTAGTGTTTAGTTAAGTTCTAGTATTATTCCATCAACTTTCATCATCGTCTATGATTATTACTGTTATAACATTATTACCCTATTAAGTACTGTTATATAGCGCACATCTTTCGAAACGCTTAGTAAATCTTAGCTCTTGGAGTGATTGCATTTGGTCCGAATGTTGCAAGCGTTTATCTCTTTACATTTACTTTCAAAACCGCTTTTCTGAAGATCGAGCTGTACGAAAAATATATATGGAACTATGCGATATATTCTAGAAGTTTCTGCACGTTTTGGTGGTGATATAGAAAGCAATATGCAACCGCTAGAACTTGGGAGAATTACGCTGTAGTTATTGGACCCACGTCGTAATATTAAGTTGTTCAAATCTGGTGTTTTTGAAATGATTTATTCTTATCAGATTTATCAATATCAAGGCCATTATTATACACAAATAAATAATAAACAAAGTCACTGTACAAATCATGCGTGGAATGTAGGCAAGAATTCGCATTTGAATCGCAATTCCGATCTTCTGCGCAAAAAATAAAACATGCCCTCCTGTCACCTGTGAAGGCAATAAAGCGAGGTGTTTGTCATACTTTTAAAGAAGGTTTTTGCGCTGTTACTTCAAGGTCCAAGTGTTTCAAATGATATTATTCGTATTATATTTGTATGTATATACATTAGAAAGAAAATTAAGTATCAAATTATATCGATCAGAGTACGATTGATCTATATACTAATACTAGTATTACACCGCGGCTTCGCTTGCGTTTTGTTGTTGTTGGTTTTTATGTGTTAGGCGAAAAAAGTAGCCTATATACAACAACAGTCTGTAAATTCCGACTGCTGGGCTAAAGGCCTCCTCTCCCTTTTGAGGAGAAGGTCTGGAACATATTCTATCACGCTGTTCCAATGCGGGTTGGGGGAATACATATGTGGCAGAATTTCTATGAAATTTGTCACATGCAGGTTTCCTCACGATGATTTCCTTCACGGTTGAGCACGAGATGAATTATAAAGACAAATTAAGAACATGAATCAGCGATACTTGCCTGGGTTTGAACCAGCAATCATCGATTAAGATGCACGCGTTCTAACCACTGGGCCATCTCGACTCTTGCCTAGTCTATATCCTTTCTTGGAATTGAAGTTTTCATATTAGAAAAAAAAAACAGTTCATAGGTTTGGTCGTGAAAGAGCAACAGACAGACAAACAGAGTTACTTCCGCATTTATAATAATAATATGGATTAAAAGTATACGAGTTAATATTGCAACTATAATTGAACTTAAAAGTACTAGTTTGTTTTTGCTTTAATTAGGTAGGTTACTAAGTGCTTATACCCATTCAGACGCGACATAAACCGGTATTATATATTGTATGTGAACAAAGAAACGCGTGATAAACTTGTACTATACAACAATATTGATAAGCACATTATTTAGATCAATGATACATCCAATTTTCTAGCGAACAGCCATTATTATTGTTGTTGTATCCAAACAGTATAGACAAGGGACATAACATTTTAGATCCCAAGGTTGGTTGGTTGGTGATGTAAGGAATTTGATCAAATGTTTCCTGACCAATGTCCAAGGTCGTTGGTTTACCAACAGGGCGCTTATTTCCTCGTCCACCTACCCATATTATAAAACTTGATCTTTTGCTAAGTCCATCCATAGAATTCGTCCAATCTACAGGATATTGTTCATAAGATGTAATTAATGATAATAGTGTTAACAATAGGAACATTATCATAGCTTCATAACGGCCAGCATCCCGGGAGTACAAGTACGGGTGATATATTTTTATGACCTCAGGAACATGAGTTATTGTTCACGGAACAATGTTTTCTCTAAGAATTTCATGGCAATTATATCTTTATCTTGTAGTTTTAATGTGTTCATTTAATCCTTTGAATATATTGTTGAAGCGTTATTTTGCAGGTTAATTTTAAAGAATTATAACTTACTAGCGACCCGACCCGGCTTCGCACGGGTGCAATGCTGATACTAAATAACTATAGACTTTATTTAAAGTAAAGTAAAGTAACAGCCTTCTCTTCCATTAAGCAGAGGGTTTGGAAGATATTCTTCCACGCTGTTCCAATGCGGGTCGGTGGAATGCACATGTGGCAGAATTTCGATGAAATTAGACACATACAGGTTTCATTACGATGTTTTCCTTCACCGCCGAGCACGAGATGAATTATAAACACAAATTAAGCATATATATATAGTGGTGCTTGCCTGGGTCTGAACCCGCAATCATCGGTTAAGATGCACGCGTTCTAACCACTGGGCCATCTCAGTCATCTCAGCTCACTTTATTTACGACATCACATCAGAAACTTCTAAAATTATCAGTCTTTCTCTACTATAATGTCCATTTATTGTATACAAAAATCTACCTCTTGATTCAGTCTGTCTATTAAAAAAACCGCATCGAAATCCGTTGAATAGTTTTAACGATTTAAGCATACAAAGGGATATAGAGGACAGAAAAAGCGACTTTGTTTTATGCTATATAGCGATTACAAGAAGGATTTTGGACTGAACATTGGACATACACAATATTTAGAAAAATGCACGTCGAAATTTGAGACGGGAAAATTTTGTTAAAAAAATAGTATGTATAGACAATTATATACATATATCACCGTTTCAATCAGTAAATAAGTACCTAATTTGCAATATCAGTTTTATTTCCTACATCTGTATGGTTTATGAGAAAAATACACAAGAGTACTGATTTGTTTTTAATTAAGTTGCGCATTCTCGATCTAGGAAATATTTATACTAGATCACGACACTAGTGGTTCCGCATTTGTTATTTGTACAACATAAAAAAACAAACGGTTAACTTGTAAACAGAACAATGTCAATATGTTGTGCTTTGCTTGGTCCGGGATTCGATTCTTATACTAAAAATATGCTAAACATTAGGGAGTGCTTTGAGAAACGCAAAATTATTTATTAACGTACTGTTGTACGATAAGGTATGACTTATATCTTCATTGGAATAGACATAGAGGGAAAATATTCTTTAAGGATCTCCTTTAAAAAAACTTTACCATATATAGTATTGGCATATATTGTTTAAGCCCAAATTAATGTTTTTTTATGGGGTAATTTCCTAAGTCAAATGATTAATAATTAAAAATCATTTAAAAAAAGTTACGAATGTATGCATTTTGAAAATGATAAAACTTACCAAGAACGAAACACGCTGTATAAACTCCACCGCCGAGCGCTGGTTCCAAAAATTCCAAAACGATAAACATTTCGTAATTCAACGAAAACGCCCGAATGACCCCGAAGACTCCGTTTGCGACGCTCGCGAACACGAGGGCAAGGCGCCGCCCGAACCTGTCCGAGATCAACCCAGTCAGAGGTATCGATATGAAGAATCCAGCATTATGAACTGTTCCGACTAGAGATCTCTTCCAATCTTGACAGCCGAGATTGAACTGAAAAAGAAAAATATTTTGTACAGTTTCGATTTTTGAATTTTACAACTTATGAATTTATTTCCCATCAGTGGCTTCGCCCATGTGTGATAGTGGGGGTCAGAATAAGACATGTGGAGTTATGTCCCTTTCTGTCCCAGTACTTTGGGCGAGCTTGGCACTTCTTGCAGTTTTAGTGTCTATATGGTTAGATGCTTTTTGTTTAAACAGAGGGATGTTGACAAATGGCCCACCTATACAAATCAGCATATAGGAACTGATGGATTACATCCCTTACGCCTTTAGTTACAGTGACTTATTCATCCTTCAAACTCGAACTCAATACTATGTATTGCTAGTATTGTGTCATATAAAAACACACTACACCGATGTTTTTGCAAAATTCAAAATCATTTGTGTTAAAATTTGAATTAAATACGTTAATGAGAGATCGCTTAATATTGATCGATTTGGATAACGCAAACCAAGCCTCCCTCTTCGTTTTTTTTTTCCTTTTATGCTACAGTTTCACGGTACATATACCAAAATAACATTTTTTACAATTTTTGTCGATCTATCTGTCTGTTTGTTCCGGCTAATTTCTGGAACGGCTGGACCGATTTTGATGGGACTTTCACTGGCATAAAAACTGATGTAATAGGGAGTAACTTAGGCTACAATTTTTTTTTGTCATATTCAAAGGCGTACAAGGTCGCGGGCACAGGTAGTACAATAATGTAACAATGAGGAGTAATCTTTTCCAACAGATTTAACATACGAGCAATTCTAAATTAGTTGTACAAATGAGTCAATTATGTTTATCTGTAATAACAATCGTATTTTGTTTAACACTAAAGCAGGTGCTAAACAAAACATACATACATACATACGAATCAAATAATCACTGTAATTTTGTATGAAATTGACGTTCAATTATGTTTTATAGTCATTTTGTTAGAACGTGTTTTTAATTTAAAATCTCTTTTAAAATATTTGATATTTTTGTCGGAAGCTATTAACTACTATGTAAATATTCAAATTATAGAGTTGAATGAAAGTTCATTGAACATCGATTTATTTATTTTTTAGATACGCAAAGCTAATTAAAAAACACAGGCAACAAATCCCTTTTCAAGAATTGTAATGATGAGGTATTAATACGGGTTTTTTTCCAAAATATTATTTACTAGTTGTTGCCTGCGGCTCCACTCGAGTTTTAGGGTGTTGGCTGTCATGTGACAGGAAAAAAACATAGCCCATCCTTTCTTGAAGTTCCAGTTTGCTTCACACCAAATTACATCAAATTCGGTTCATTAGTTTGGTCGTGAAAGGGCAACAGACAGACATACAGACAGAGTTACTTTCATATTTATAATATTAATAAAGATTAAAATCATAATTAGTAATAAAAAGCACTTATGAGTCTATTTAGTCAAAGTGTTTTCATTACAAATATTGTCGCTAAATTGGTCATTTAAAAGGTTAATTTCTATTAACTTTAAACAACAACAAAACAACAACAACAGCCTGTAAATTCCCACTGCTGGGCTAAAGGCCTCCTCTCCTTTTGAGGAGAAGGTTTGGAACATATTCCTCCACGCTGTTCCAATGCGGGTTGGTGGAATACACATGTGGCAGAATTTCTATGAAATTTGTCACATGCAGGTTTCCTCACGATGTTTTCCTTCACCGTTGAACACGAGATGAATTATAAAGACAAATTAAGCACATGAATCAGCGGTGTTTGCCTGGGTTTTAATTTGGTTTGGGTTTGACCGCAATCATCGGTTAAGATGCACCTCTGGGTCATCTCGACTCTTAAACTATCTATATATTACTTAAAACATTTACAGGAATTTATGAAAACTTTTTAGTTCGAGTATTATGTCATAAAGGTATTTTAAACACAGTAATCATTCAGTATGTAGCAATTTCGCAAACAATTTGTTTTTCGATGTAAAGATGATAACTATGTTACAACTATGAGATAAATTATGCTTCATAAATATGAAAAATACGAGTTTGATTTCCAAGTGTATTTATTTAAATAAATGTATTGATAAATACACAATCTTGAACATAAATTTATAATAAATAAAGTTATAGTTTTATATTTTATAATAGCTTCTCAAGATTGTAGTATTGTATAATTTGATTGATGATATTTTAATGTGCTTGCATGGTTTGATTGTCAGACAAATTCATGAGATAAATTTTTTGATTGCATATTACGACAGATTGCGTTTGCATTTTGCAGTGTAGTGTACTGTGACGAATTGACAAGTCTCCATGGGATTCTGGATTTCTCAGATAGGCATGATTGGTATTTTTTCTCGCTGTAGTTGTTATAATAGCAAATAACCACAGCATGGGTTCACTATCAAGCATTTATAGGTTTCTCATAGCATATTCGAAGACGGTGACCAGATGGTCACCGTCTTAATGTTATTACTGAAATATATTTCAAGCAGGCATCTGTATAATATGTACCCAAGATATATATGAGGGTATGATATGACTTGAGAAACCCACATCTCACAGATCAGATCTCATCATCGATATGTTTTTTGAAATAGGTAGTTAGGTTGACTAATAGGCTACCTGATGATAAATCGTCATCTCAACCCACAGAAGCAGTAAGATATATTCGTCATCCCTCACATCTTTTCTCCGTCACGAATCTTACCAATCGTACATACCCTTCTATCAAGTAGTAAACAATAAAACAATGTATACATTCTATGTAAGTATTAGTAATTATACAACATTATACAGCGCTAATCTTCAAAACAATTTTCGCGAGAATTCATTGTTCGATAAGAGCATGAATGTACATTCCGTATTAATCGATTAGACAAACTTATGAGTCTTTTATTAATAATAATAATTCAATAAAAAGTTAATTTGTTAAATTTATTTAATATCATTGTTTTCGAAATTAATGTTTCATATTCATTTAACATCATATTTACTACATATAACAAATCTAAAAAATTGATTGACAGTTTGATTAATCTTTAGTTGATTTGACAGATAAAACTCAAGCCCTAGAAGAATGAAATTTCACGAATGTGTTCTGAATGCAAATGCGTCCTCCATGGAGGTTTCATTAAAGTACGTAATTTTTTAAGTCGATATGACAATTGTTATTTCGGCTTTTGGTTATAAAAAAAAGTTACTTGTACAAGAATATACTATTTAAATATAGATAAATACTCCACGTTGATTTTTAGGTAGGTGGACTAACAAAGTAAATAAAACTGCGAAAACATTTGGATTTAGGGAATAAGTGAGACGTGAGACGCAGCATCATCAAACTTTATAGGCTGATGATATATGGTGAACCAATTAATACTGTTAACTACAAATGCTATTTACAATGTTAATTGAAAAGTTATTTATACATAAGTAAACTGTCACCACGATGAATATTATTGGCACTATAATAATCATAAGCCCGCTACCATTCATATGAATCATAATACGAATTTAAAACGTAAATACGTGCCGTGTACACAACACTGACATCGAAAAAGGTAAATAAACACCCAAAAATAAATAATTGTCATCGACATTTGTTGATACGTTCCATTAAATGAAGGTTATAAATTATAAGCTTATAAACATACACGTAACAGATAACCTTTAGTTAAATCATTTATATCTAGATAGACATACGAATAATCAAAGTTTCTCTTGGTGGTAAGACTTTATGCAAGCTCGTCGGGGCAGGTACCACCCACTCTTCAGATATTCTACCGCTAAACAACAGTACTCAGTATTGTTGTGTTCCGGTTTGAAGGGTAGTCAGCCAATGTAATTAAAGGCACAAGGGACATAACATAAGTAGTTACCAATAAATACTGATAATTTTAGAAGTTTCTAATGTGATGTTGCAAATAAATAAATTCTGTAGTAGTATATTCATTATCAACATTGATACCGTGAGTATCCGGGGCGGGTCCCTAGTATTATAATGAACAGAAGTACATTGATGTACATAATTATATGTAGAATATCTTATTCGCAAGGATGAAGAGAAAAGTTCGGAGGGACCACGTCAATGATCCTTTTTATGAATTAATTAAATGATCCGATGAGTGAGGTTTAAGAGGCTTCTCTAAAGCAATGTATTCATATGATTGATGGTATATATTATTATATGTTGTAAAGCAGATAATAATTACAGACGTCTCGTGGACAAGACACTAGACAATGTTAAAATATCGAGGTCCATCAAACAAAAATAAAAAACATGGTAAACATATCGTTTTAAAAAACTGTAATAATTACAGAGTTGTATTGAATACCTATAAATATAAATTTGCTAAAATCATTTTTAATTTGGCAGTATAATGACGAGCTATTTTTCTTTCATCAATAGACGTTGATGATGTTAGATGTGTGTGATCCTTTTTCACATAGTCTCATGTTGCAAATCTTGAAGACTAAGATGTTATGTCCTTTGTGTTTGTATCTACAAGTAGTAGTATCTTACAATGTATTGCTTTTTGAAGGTAGAATATATTATGAGTGGGTGCTAAATTCCTAGGAGAAACCGTACAAAGTCATTCCATGATATAAGTCTTTGAGTTTTTAAAATCAACTATGAACCAAGATTTTTTAATTTCTCTTAATATTGAGCAACGTGTTGTCTATATTTGCATAGAACAATTATACATATAATATAAATTTGTCACGTAAAAAGGTTTCATAATCATCGCTTTTAAATCGTGAGGCTGTGGTCTACCAAGCAATTTATTTTCTTGATTTCATAAGGATTTCATAAAGATGGCTGGATGGAATGACGTTCAAGGATATCATATCCTTCCATCCTTTTCTCGTTATCATATTCTACTTTATATAAGAATACACTTTTATTTATTATTATATATTGATTTTCCAAGTAAAAAAATATCACAGGTTCGGAAAAAATAATCTGACCTTAGCTGATAAAAGAATTAAAGACGTAACTTTAATAGATAAAAAGTGTATAACGTTTAATGTAGATACAACCTTTATAACACCTACACTAAATAAATAAGTAATGTTTTCAATTTAGTTAGACATAAATAACGTTGGTAAGAACACTTTATTTTATTTAAAGATAAATCCCAAGTTAAAAAGGACGTATATTCATCTATGTAATTTACAAGAGAGGATAAAAACTGAATATTTTTTAAAGTTTTTTTTAGTAAAATATACATATTCTTCTGTATCCTTCAATTATACGATTTCATTCAATTTGTACATACATTTTAGACCTTATTGCTCTTACACTGGTGATATGAGGTTTAATAATTAAAAATGATGTTATAACCAACATAATAAGGTCGATAAAAAAATCTTTAGGGACGTGATATATGATCTTTTAATTGTGGGTAAAGAATTATATCCTCTCGCAAACAAGTGGCAGTATTATAACGTCACAAGCATCATAATAGTTAGTCAATAATATATAAATATCACAACTTACCTCTTTCACAATAGAATGTTCTTCGAAATACACGTACGAATCGCATTCAATCTCCGAGGATGTGTCGAAATAGTGCGGATAACACGTTTCGTTGTTTTGGGTGGAGTTTGTGAAGTCGCTGACGTTGAAAAGTGCGTAACGAAGGCATTTCGAGGGAGATCCATCTTCTAAATGCGGTATCGTGAAATTTACATCCGGGTCTTCACATTCTGGTGTTGAGCATCTGTGAAAAGAGATATTTAGAGGAACGAGATCGATTTTCAAAAATTTTGGACAAATATTGTCCCAATTTCTTGTAATATCGTATTCACTAATTGTATTATATATCTGATTAATTATTTTAGGATATTAAGAAAAGGGTGTAAGTTGTAAGTCGATTAACAGTATAGTAGTACAGTAACCGCCTGCAAATTTTCCACTGCTGGGCTAAAGTCCTCTCTCCCTTTGAGGTGAAGATTTGGAGCATATTCCACTACGTGTGGATATGTGTACGTGTATTGTATATGTATACATATCCAATGTGTGGATACACATGTGGCAGAATTTGGTTGAAATTAGGCACATGCAGGTTTCCCCACGATGTTTTTCTTCAACGCCGAGCACGAGATGAATTATAAACATAAAATAAGTATGAAAATTCTGTAGTTGCATTTTGAACCCACAATCATCGGTTAAGATGCACGCGTTCAAACTACTGGGTCATCTCGGCTCGATTAACACTGCATATTGTACCATTTTTAATGATAGTAAAGAAAGTGTAATGCAAAACATTTTAACAGTACGAGAGGCAAACGTAAAATAACTGTACGTAGCGCTTTGTTTTGTGTTATTTTTATAACAGATTTCCCGAAAACACTCCAATGTTTTCATTATTCAAAGATCATTTTCAAATACTCTCAAACGCTCTTGAAAATAAAATGATCGTCTTAAACTTTTTATAAGAACGATTTACAGACAGCTTGACAAAAAATACTCGCCATGTTTCTTCTTGAGTTTGAGGTTGTTTATTTTTTAGAACCATTGATAGGATTTGACTATTATTAAAAGGTATTTTAAATAGAAACAAAAATAGAATATTGGAAATACTTTCGTATCATATATAAACTTTCTAAATTAGGTATATAGTGAGTATATAGAAGGGTTGTATATAGGAGTAGGGTTCTTTTCATCAATATCTGAATATTCCTACAACCATAACATTCTTGCGCCAGAATATAGAATCATTCAGAGAATTTCTAATATGAAATCATGTAAGAGTTCCTCTCTATGGTTGCTAAATAAGTATGCATTTTATTTACTCATTTAAATTTAATGTACAAATGTATGCGATAAAAATTATCATAACCATGAATTAAAACATTTTGACGAAATCTGCATGTGCCGATTGAAAATGTGTGTATCCAGCAAATTATCTTGGAACAGTGGTGACATAAGCATAAATAACTCAATAGTTAGTTTTTAATGAGACGAAGCATATTCACTTTAGTTTTTCTGATATAGATTTATATTTAACTAGCGACCCAGTAATATTTTTATACACAATGTTTAAAGCTTTTTTGTCATTGGACAATAAAAAACCTCTATGTGTTTGCATTTTAAATCTGTAATATCTTCGAAAATATCCATTTAATTTACATACTAAAAGGGCCGCATTGATTTATATTAAAAAGCAAAGTATTGAAGGATTTAATTGGTAAAAGATTAACGTTGTATTTTTTAAAATAACTACGTAATGAAGCCATTATTTATCATAAAAAGTTAAGGAAAAAATGTTTACTGTGGGCAACCCTAAGAGGTAAAGACTAGTGACTTTTTTGAAGACCTTTTTGAAGTGTAAAATACTGTAGGATATTATTTTGGTCTATCTCGTAAGGTTCTACCAGAGTTTGCTATGTAGGCGCAAAAATGTGTTTATTTACTAAATTTTATTAGAAACCACATTATCTATTAAAATAAAACAAATCAAAATCCGTTGCGTAGTTTCAAAGTTCTAAACATGCACAGGGAAATATACACATGGGAAGCGAATTAGCTTAATACTATGTAGTGTAAGTTACTTCATGTTTTGTACTACATTATTTATATGCTTATGCCAATCGTAGAAGGTTTAAAATATTTGTATGACAAACATTAGATTTACATATTCAATGCGGTTTGCTAATAACTCGGCTTTATTATGCACTAGAAACAGTTCTTGTTTTTCAACATTATTAAGTATAACTGAAATGCATTTATGTCACAAATTAATATGAATAGAAGTAAAGTAACAGCCTGTAAATTTCCCACTGCTGGGCTAAGGCCACTTCTTCTATTAAGGAGAGGGTTTGGAACATATTGCACCACGCTGTTCCAATGCAGGTTGGTGGAATGCACATGCGGCAGAATTTCTATGAAATTTGTCACATGCAGGTTTCCTCACGACGTTTTCCTTCACCGCCGAGCACGAGAATTATAAACACAAATTAAGCACATATATATAGCGGTGCTTGCCTGGGTTTGAACCCGCAATCATCGGTTAAAATGCGCGCGTTCTAACCACTGGGCCATCTCGGCTCTTAATATATATCACAGGTTATATACTATCAATGATATAGAGTCTATTCTATGACAATGTTTGTCTTCAAGAAGAATGTTTGGAAAAGGCGATAAGCATACATAAAATTCACTAATAAACGGGTTAAAAAAATATTCAAATTGGACTGATCAATCTAGAGATTAGCTCTGTCAATCTCTTGGTCTTCAAATTTTTAGAATAGTGTAGATGTATAATATAAAATTGATTGTCTGGTTTAGTAACCATCTTTTAAGACTATAGATTCTGAAATCCAGGGTTCGCATCCCGACTTAAACGAATAGAAAGATATTCTTTTAATTACTATGTTTGTCTGCTGTAAATTTTGGCGTTTGTGTTCACTGTACACGTTACTATTGTCAGCATACAACAGCTCCATAAAATAGATAAACACGAATATATCAATCTGATTTTCTCATATGTGTGTATGCGTGTATAAATTTATTACACACCCAAACACATGACTTGCTTCTTTCTTCTTCCTTTTTTAATTCATATAATATTCATGTAATAATAAGTTAAGTAAGCAAAATTTAAACTTAGAAGAACAGAGTCTTATGGCAGAAGCATTTAATGTTTTAAGGAATTATGCTAATCTTCACTGTATACTGTAATTTGTAAATATCGTTTATGAAATAAATATATTTATCAATAGTCTCCAGCCAGCATATTTTTCACTGTTAGGTAAATTTCTTCAATTCAATCATGAAGCAATGGAATATTAATTAAATATTATAAAACATTTCATAGAAATACTTTATGATCTTTTTTTCTCAATTAATTTACAATTGCAAATTTAATCTAATTATTTTAAAATATTCGCTTTAAATTTTTTGATCATTGTTTATTTCTTTCGTATTATTCAATTCGATTTATTTATCTCATTAAATAAATAATAATAATTTCGTAGTTTTTGCGTAATATTTTATATATTTTTCTATTTATTTTCACCGAAACTTAAAACAGCCTCTAAATTTCCCACTGCTGGGCTAAGGCATCCTCTCCCTTTTGAGGAAAAGGTTTGGACCATATTCCATCACGCTATTCCAATGCGGGTTGGTGGAATACACATGTGGCAGAATTTCAATGAACTTAGACACATGCAGGTTTGCTCACGATGTTTTCTTTCACCGCCGAGTACGAGATGCATTATAAACATCTCGCAGCTTGCCTGGGTTTGAACCCGCAGTAATAGCTTAAGATGCCGGTGTTCTAACTACTGTGCTTAAAAAACATATTATTTTTAGTATTTAAAGTAAAACAATTTGTTTAAAGACTTTCGTTATTATAATCAAAGCCACAATCGAATAAATAAAATGCTTTTCTTATAAACGGTAACGATACTTATGACCCGATCAAGGAACAGCTTTTCAAACTAATCTATCCGATCACAACTCTATCCGAATAATCCGAGTTGGTTTTATGTGATTATACTGTTTGTAAGTTTACTGGTAATCGATTCACATGATTTGCATTACGATCGTGGTAGGACCTAGCAACGTTCTATTGGTGAGCAGTCCAGCGTTATTATCGATATTAGACCTCGTAATAATTCAAGTGTTACTGTTGACATAATATTGGCAGATACAGCACCTAAAATAATAATCGATTTTTATAGGACTATAGCATGCATTTTGGAGAGTACTCGAATTCTCTTTTCGAACTAAATGAGCCATCTCCATTCCTTTATCGAACTACTAGGCACACAAAAGTTTCATCCATACATTGTTGACATACCCAAAAGTCGAACTAAACGCTTTGACAGCTCCTTTTTGGTGAGAGTCGCCAAGATTTGGAACGACTTTGTCTATTTTTCCTGATAAGTTGAACTCCGGAGAATTTAAGAGTAGAGTGAACAGGTTTCTTTTGGATGGGCGTGTACCTCTTTCGTCTTTATATACACTTTCCATTAAGTCAGATGGAAGACAAACAAACGCCTTTTCCAATAAAATATGTATAAAAAAATAACTTAGCATTTTAAAGGTCATTTTCTAGTTTTAATTTGTGTCAAATATGTAGGATCGAACAGCGTTTGTTTGGCATAAGGGTTTATTGCTACTATACCAGTAACAAGGAATAGTTATGACGTCACAAAATCCGAAATGTCTGATAATAATAGTCATAAAGTTTACTCCATGGTTACATTATAAATTAGTACTTTTGTTTTGTAACTTTCTTCTTACATAAGACTAAGAGTACGCACATTATCTACAATAATTTATCTAATGCATTTCTTCACGTTCTATTTTTGAACGCAAGATAATTTTAAATTTATTGTCTATAATTGAAAATTATGCAATTCTAATTTCAAAATGTAATTCTTTTTTCTAAATTTTATTAATAACTTAATTGACTTTATTTTTCGCAAACACATATTTTTAAACACAAAATAGTAAAATGACCGTTTTTTTCTATATATAAAACCTACTTTTTCGTTAATTAATAATTTTAAATTTAAAAGAATGATCGATCTTACTTGTATCTGAGATCCATGGCTTCAAAGTTATACACAGACGAATACATTCCCGCCAACAATACAGGGAACAAAATCAGGACATAATTGTATATATTGAACTTCCCGAAAGGTCCTAGAATTTGCAATATGTCGTCCACTGTCACTTCGCTGTCCTTATTCTTCTCTGGATCCATTTTAATTGAATTAATTGAATAACTCGTTTAGCACATCACTATTTATGTAATTGAATATATTTAATTCGTATTTCTAACGCGACGCGGCTGTTCAATCGTCGGGGTTATAGTGCGCGAGATTCGATCGATTCATGACTTTTATTGTAGTTAGTTTTTTTCATTGCATTCGCTTATCGAAGCAACGAACGATTTCTTTAACTGTTAAATTTTTGTTTGGCAATTAATTTTAGGTAGAGCGAGTATTTAATGAATATTTAAAAAACACAAATGTTAAAAATGTATTCAACGTTAAATACAATTATATGTTACTCTGTCGAAATATACGTACACACTAAATCCTTTACAACAAAATTAAATAAAAGACATCCAAATTAATAATACCTCATTAAACTTATCACAATAATTACCACTAATATATATATTAAAAACCTATTCAACAAAAATAATCACATTAATAAAATAATTATTGTCTAATAATGCGATAGTTTGCATGTTCGTTACTAAATCACAAACTGGAAAGTGACTGGATTTTAATGAGATTTCGTATAACTTGAAGTTGTAGAATAGTTGTAGTCATGACAAAGAATATTTTGTTGTCTGTTTTATGGCTAAATATTAATATTCAATTTTAATTTAGGTCCAGCTTCCCCTCGCTTCAAATAGAAAAAAAAGTTTTTAATAAAAAAAATAATGACATAAATTATTTTTAATCTGTAAAAATTTGTAACGATTACAAATAAAATTAACCAAATGTTCGGTCCTGTTACCGTTAGAAGTGGAAAAAAAACACAGATAAATTAAATATGTGTTACTGACCGCTGGTCCAAAATATTGAAGCAAGACTTGTCTTAATAACATCTAATAAATACTTGCAATTCTGATGAAGTTCATAACAAAATTGCTTACGAGATTTAATTGAATATAAATGAGTTACTCTCGTATTCCATACACAGTTTAGTTGATAATAATATTGTAAATTGGAAATAGACTGATTTGAATGATTAATACTTTTAGTATATGAATTATCTATGCAATTGTTAGATAATTATTATGTTCACTATTATAATAAATGATTTACCAATGCTTCATTTATTGTCTATGAATTATTATCCATGTTCAGTTGCAGTGCATTAAAATCATCATCATGTTTTTATTTATGGTCAGCTACATAAATTGTTACAAGGTTTAAAACTTCCTTGTATACGTGTTGTATATATATATATTAATGGTATAATATTTCGTAATCAATATTAAAATATTAAGTCATTTATAATAATTATTTAATTTTCGACGTAATTGATAACATGTTAAAATTGATTTCTGAAAATCCATTTCATATCTAAAATTAAATTCAACTGGCATTCGTCAACCATGTATATGGCAAATACCAAGATTCGACAAAGTTCTGGGTTCTTTTGTACCTTCTGTATTCAGTTAAGGCATGTCATAGACGCAGTTGGTCACCAGCTCTGTTTGGTCTCCACTTGTTCCAATGGCCAATGGCATGGCCATGCGTGGCTAGCCCACTGCCAATATAGCCAGCTGATTTTGTAATCTATGTCAATTTCCATATAATTTCATTTCACTTTTTATCTTCCTATTATACTCTAAGCACAGCGCTGGGAGATCTTGTATTTATGGAGGAGTTCTGATAGGATCCACATTACGGCATCATCAGTCACGACATATGACGACTTTGTTTAAACATTTTTTGATGCCGAAAATGAGTCATCACGAAAATGTACGTCAAAATTCCATCAACTTGTTTTGGATATAATTTTCGAAAATTTTTAGATGTACAAACGTTTATGATTTATGACATATATTTTTTTCAACATAACACTAGCAATTCCCTAAAATGAATAAAGAATTACTAGTATTACTATACAACCCTCCTTTTAAGCTACTACTAAGTGATAATTTAGTAGAAGTGGTGACGATAATAGCCCCAGTGGGCAGACCCATTGGTCAGGATGGCAGGGAATTCTTGCATAGCTTGGCGCCCCGTACACTATTGCGCTAATGATGCAATACATTTAAACTATTTATATGTAAATAAGTATTATACGTCGAAACTGTTAAACAGTCTTATCGTACAAATTTAAAAGAATAAAAGAAAATCTCTCAACATTTTTGATTGACAGGTAACATAATCAAATTATAAAGAGGCTTTTTGCCACAGAACCAAAATATAACCAAAAAATCCTTTCATATACATCAATGTCATATACCCAATATGTTTCTCGGAATCGGAATTGCATTTCAAACAAATGTCGACAACTACACACATTTGCTTTATTCATTTTAATATTACTCAGAATTGAGAGGTTCAATATGATTTTTCAAATAAAGCAAGATTAAAAGATTGAGATAAACTGCGAGTAGTTGCCGAGGTAAAGAGAAGGTGGAGAGACTGGCAATTGGCCAATGATAAATAATAAGTCACCAACTTCCAACGCCAATAAACTTGAGAACTAATATGTTATGTCCTTTGTGGTAGTTATATTGGCTCAGACAGCCTTCAAACCGTACAACGTGAAGGAAACATCCATATTCGCGCCTACTGGTAAAGGTATTCTGCATGAAACTCGAAACTCTCCGGAGATGAGCGTGAAGTACAGAACCGCACAGCTGAATAATTATAACAAAACGTAAATCACCTTTCGAGAAATCTATAAATAGATATGAATTAGGTGTCATTGTTAATTAGTGGAAAATCGATTAACTCTTACATAACTACGCGAAACAATTAGTGATCTTTAATAATCAGATTATAATTTTAACTCCAGAAGAATTTTCGTTTTTAAAACCTTTTGGCTATATGAGATCTGCTAGATCTAGATAGAAGAATTTTATCGATCAGACCCGAGATGAAAAAGGCCGAGATGGTCTAGTGGTGAGAACACGTACCTAAATCGTAACCAATGACTGAGGGTCCAAACCAATTTTCATGTGCTTAATTTGTGTCTACAATTAACCTCGAGAGGAAACCTGCAGGGAAACATCGTGAGGAAACCTGCATCTGCCTAATTTCAAAGAAATTGTGCCACATGTGAATCCACCAACCCGTGGTATATGTATCCTCAAAGGGAGAGGAGGCCTTAGCCCAGCAGTGGGGAAATTACAGGATGTACGTGTTACATGTTGTTGTAAGCAAGACAATACATGTACCTGTCAGTTGTCAAAAATATTATATATAATTAATATTATATTCTTCTGTCTAGAATAATAATTTCATACACACTCTTTTATATACAATCAATTTTTTTTTATTAAATAAGTATTTAAAACACATAATAAAACAATTAAAGGAAATTACGGGTAATTAACTGGATGCATGCCTAATTATTATTTGACTAATAATAATTATTTCATATCAAAGGCAATAATAGTGAACCCATTAAATTATTTAATGTATTTTTTTTTAATTTTAATCTAAACTGACTAAATTAATAGGTAAGTATATTTTCGTTTTAAGTCATTACTTAATATCAAATGGTATTATGTAACAGTTCATAGTATCAAATTTGTGAAATGTTTACATTGATAAATAAAAATTTAAACAAAAACCGACTTCAAATAAAACACTATTTTAAAACAAATAAATATGCACTAAAAAGTAATAAAAATAATTGCGTATTCAACATATTTTTTAGTCCTCCTAAGTAAAATAAAATGAAAAATATTAGACTACCTAAAAGTCGATTTACGATTAAAAATTATCAATATCGGTCCATCCAGTTAAAAGTTATGAGGTAACAAACATAAAAAAAATACAGACGAATTGATAACCTCCTTTTTGAAGTCGGTTGACAAATAGTGATGGATGCGATGGATGCTGGGAGGATGCGAGTAGCTGGAGAAAGATCTCAGTGGCGTGCCTTTGAGGCCTATGTCCAGCAGTGGACTAATATGAGCCCATATTAGTCCACTGCTGGACATAGGCCATGATAGGCATGAATAGTAGTGTACGTGTATCCTTTGTCTGTCTTATTATTATTATTATTTTCAATAACAGCAATAATTTTTTGTCACATTTTGCCACTAAGCTTCCTGGTACGATTAATATTTTACGATTATGTTCTTTTGTGAGTATAAATTTTGTTTTTTTTGCACACCAATAGTTGAACTAAAACACTAATACGCTATGAGTATATTTATTGCTAGAAAAGATTGAGGGATCCTTACTAAAAATTAAGTAACGTTGCAAGAAAATTGCACTAAAACTTTCGTCGCTGTACTGCGGGAACTCTATGGAATCTACAAAAATCTTCGCGATACCATATGTCAGACTATTATCGTTATGTCATACTAACCACATTTTATATTTTAAAAGTTAATGAAAATACCGACCAAAATTAGACCACGTTATTGATACTTCTGTTTAAATCCTTATCTAAAAAAATCATATTGTTTTCTAGTCTGTTTCAATTCGTATAGATTACTTCTTGAGTTTTTCAAATCGGCTATACCATTCAATAGATATCACGATTTTTATAAATCATAGAAATAGAAAACAAACACCGGTCGCTTTATGCACGCTATTCATACCTTTTTATTATATTAATCCTTATACAAATAAATTAATATAATTTAACTTAATTTAACTTACAAAAGAAGATGAATCATCTCTTAAGATTAACTACGTTACTTGAATAAAAAAACACGATTTTCAAATCGAATTGTGAGTATCCACAGATAATCATGTACTGTGTTAAGATTTAAAAAAAAAAACCTATGTCCACCCATGCGAAGCCTGGACGGGCCGCTAGTCTATATACATACTTATGGAAGGTTATGAATTATATAGCATACAAGCGACCCGCCCCGGTTTCGCACGGGTACAATACTGAACCAAATATACTATAGATTTTGTTAAATTACGACATCACATTAGAAACTTCTAAAATTATCAGTCTTTCTCTACTATATTTTCCATGTATTATATACAAAAATGTCTCGAATTACTCTACCTATTAAAAAAAAATCCGTTGCGTAATTTTAAAGATCTAAGCATACATAGAGACGGACAGCGGCTTTGTTTTATAGTATGTAATGATAATTACGGCTCATTACCGCAAAGTTTATTGATAGCATTCTTGCAATTGATATTGTTGGAGTCTTATTGATGAAGAGATTGCATGTGCCTTACATTTTTAACGTGCATTTAAATATCTGTAATTATTATCAATCGATTCTTTTAATTATATTTAAATACTTAACAAACTTCAAATTCTAAATGAGGTTGGACTGTAGTACAAACTTATACTTTTCACTACTTATTAAAGTAAAGTAAAGTAACAGCCTGTAAATTTCCCACTGCTGGGCTAAGTCTCCTCTCCCATTAATCCAAAGCGGGTTGGTGAAATGCACTTGTGGCAGAATTTTGATGAAATTAGATCCACGCAGGTTTTCTCACGATGTTTTCCTTCACCGCGGACCACGAGATGAATTTTAAACACAAATTAAGCATATATGTATATATACATATAAAGTGGTGCTTGCCTGGGCTTGAACCCGAAATCATCGGTTAAGATGCACGCGTTCTAACCACTTCTCTTCATCTGTATATTTACTGTATAAGTATATATTATACACATATACATACAGAACATTAACTAACAGAAGCACGTACGGAAATATGTAATATATTGGATTAGGACAAGTTTCGTACCAGGAGTATTGTTTAGCAGTTTGTTAACGATCGGGACCGCAGAGAAACTTGTAGAGCGCGGAGGGAATCTCATCGATTACTGATAAATGAATATCATGTATATTAATTGTAGAATACAGAACTAAGGCGAACTATTAGAACGCGTGCATCTTAGCTGATGATAGTGGGTTCAAACCTAGCTACCACGGGAACAATGAATGAAAATATCGTGAGAAAACCTGCATGTATCACTAAATAATTATTACTGTCACCACTGTGTTACTTCTTATTTAAACGCAGTTCTCGAAATTGATATGAAAAATAAAATTTGGTCATATGTAATACATTATGTATGATGAAAATATGTAGAGTGCTTGAAAGTATAGTGTTTTAGTTTATTATTTATATAGAGATTTTTTTTTGTTATTATATGAAGTCATTTTGACCAATACAAATAAAATACTGTATTTAAGTCAAACAATTTCGCTATCGTTTACTAGTTTCAGTTTTCGAAGATGATTGAATCACATAGATTAAAATAATATATGACTTTCTATGGATGAATACACGACGACCTAATGCTATATCGTTAATTAAAAAAAAAAAAAACATTCTAAGATAAAATACAAGACATTTCTCAGTATAGGAACCGAGTACAATTACATTAAATCATATTACAAGTCCTTTGACAACAAAAAAATCAAAATCAAAATCAAAATAAACTTTATTCAAGTAGGCTTTTATAAGCACTTTTGAATCGTCATTTTACAATTAAGTGAAGCTACCACCGGTTCGGAAAGTAGATTCTACCGAGAAGAACCGGCAAGAAACTCAGTAGTTACTCTTTTTTAACATTTAAAAAATACAACGTCATGTCAATTAAATACAATTATTTCAATTAATGTATCCTGCTTGGAAGTCAACAGGTATTAACTCCACGCTTTTTTATCATCTACAAAATCTTGTATTGAATAGTATGCTTTTTCTACCAATGTATTTTTAACAAACGATTTGAATTTACTAAACGGCAAAGTTAAAAATTTCTGCGGAATTTTATTATAGAAACGGATACCTTGCCCCAAGAAGGATCCATTGACTTTGCGGAGTCGGAAACTTGGCGTTATAAGTTTATCCTTACTTCTAGTGCATATACAATGATTATCACTGATTTTATCAAAGTGATCAATGTTACTGTGAATATACATGATATTGTTGTAAATATATTGCGACGCAACAGTAAGTATTCCTACTCTGTTAAAAACATCCCGAAGAGAGTCTCTAGCTCCAAGATTATAAATAAACCGAATTGCTCTCTTTTGTAAAATAAAGACAGATTCAATATCTGCAGCGTTACCCCAAAGTAATATGCCATATGACATAATACTGTGAAAATAACCAAAATAAACTAAACGAGCGGTATCAATATCAGTTAGTTGTCTAACTTTTCTAACCGCGTATGTTGCGGAGCTGAGTCTTCCTGTTAGGGATGATAAATGAGAAGTCCACTGAAGTCTGGAATCCAATTCTATTCCTAAAAACACCGTAGTATCAGCTACTTCAAGACGGTCACCATTTAAAGATATATTATAATTTTGCTTGCTAACATTAGGTAGGGTAAAAACTACACATTTTGTTTTTTGAGCATTCAAAACTAAATTATTTACTGTAAACCAATTGTGTATCTGTGATAATGCACCGTTCACATCGTCATAGTCATTTTTTTTCCTGTCAACCTTAAAAATCAGCGAAGTATCGTCAGCAAACAACACTATATCACAAATACCCTTAACATAGAAAGGAAGATCATTTATATATACTAGGAATAGAAAGGGACCCAAAATTGAACCTTGTGGAACTCCCATTTTTAACGTAGATCCAGAAGACTTTATTCCATTAATGAAAACTTGCTGGATTCTTTGACTTAAATATGAAGCGATGAGATCAAGAGCTTTACCTTTAACACCGTAATATTTGAGCTTATAAAGAAGCGTTTCGTGTTCTACACAATCGAATGCTTTAGATAAATCACAGAATACTCCAATAGCGTTCTGTGATTTCTCCCAAGCATCGTAAATATGTTTGAGAAGCGCAATTCCCGCATCAGTTGTCGAGCGACCTCTTCTAAAACCGAATTGCTCACCATGAAAAATAGCATTTGTACCGAAATGGACGAGAAGTTGATTTAAAATAATTTTTTCGAAAATTTTACTTAAGGATGGGAGTATTGAAATAGGTCTGTAATTACCGGGATCGCTTCTGTTTCCAGTTTTAAAATTTGATAAAAACTTGAATAAATGGTACAATTTTCATTCCGTACAGTATTGTGTTAAGATTTCCGTATTTATTCCGTTGTTGTGAACCCTGTACCCGATATTGCACTTCCGTCTGAGATTATAGTGATTTCAATTCAATGTATCGATAATTGATTATATTTAATTCATTGACCTCATCGATAATGTTATGACACGTACAAAGTGACTTGAATTATCGGTTTTATTTAAAAAATGTTTAGCACTTGTGTGTGAATTCTGTAATGTATGTTTGTTGGGGTAATAAGTGATATACCTTGACTCAATCCAATCGTGTCCAAATTTCATGATTAAAGTGCTAACGTATTAATATAATAATCAAAGATAGTCACGTTTTTGTGAATTACTTTTTATTATATTAATTTGTCGTTATAAATATTATTTTTCTGAAACTCTGGCTTTGGAATGAAGTGAAAGTATTTACGTTTACTAGTTTGTCAAATTACTATTTATTTTTTCATTTTTATACGTGATTTATTTTCTTTCGAAGACAAAACTTTACTGACTATATCATGAAATTACTTTTTCTACGATATTATAAATTTCAAAATAAAGTATTGAAAAAAACGACTTGTTGGTATTTTGAGGTTTCTATTAATAATATTATACAGATTTGATTTTGATAAACATTTGTTTCTAGCCAATCAAAATATTCCAAATTAGAAAAAAGACGAATCATTTTTCAGGGTAGTGCCGAAAGTTGTTCCAAGAATGACCAGCGAAATTTATTCCAGAAAACATCGACATTAAAAACATCGACGTACGATCGTCGCTAGTTTTAGTGTTTCCAAGTAAAGCTCTTTGTGGGATTGAAACTTTTTGACTCTGAGGGATTGTTATCTGCGAGTACCATCTAACATCTAACGTATGCACTTCCAAATAGGTAAAGTGCGGTCCGGAATAAAAGTGTCTTAATATTTCAGATACAAGTATGCCGTCCTTATTTTTAAGTGAACTTTTTAATTATTAGAAATCGAATTTTAGATGTTGTTGGCATTTATTGGTGAGTCTCAAGTTCTTTTGTCCACGTTATAAAAACGGTTATTCTCAATTTATTTTCTTCGACATCAAAATAAAAAAAAACAAATCTTGCACCGCCATATTGGAAAAATAGGGTTTCATACAGTTTTTTGGCAATAACTTATTTCTGATTTATTTTATAATATAAATAGTTATGTCGCTAATGTAGAGAAATTTTCCTTTAATTTATTCATTTAATTTTTTTGTTAAAACCAATAGTTTTAGTGAACAGCAAAGTCAACCTGAACCCACGGTATATATGTAAACATGTTATTAATATTATAAAATTGGTCACAAAGCTGTGTAATATAATATTGATATTTATTACAAAAAAAAATGAGAAACAACTTGTCGTTTACCGTTAAGGCATACGATTTATTATTGTATATGTAACATAACATTACAAAAAAAATAGATCCCGTTGAGTTTCATTCGCCGGTTCTTCTCAGGTGGTGTTCCGAACCGGTGGTAGATTTTTGACTATCAATAAGAAATTGTAAACACCTCTATTTTGAATAAAGATTTTGGACTTTGTCTTTGATTCGGCGTTGTCCCGAAAAAGTGCCAAATATCAGCAGTATTTCTACGACAAACTCCCCCGCAGTTAAATAGAAGTAGGTACTCTAAGGATTAAGATATAATTTACAAAATTGCTTCGGCTGACCTTCGATGTAAGATAACGCGTCACTCTCAACCTCCAAGTGATTTATTGATACTGTATTTTAAAGTAGGGATATAATTAGCATGGCCTACTATCTGCAATAAATATTTGCAATTTAATTCGTTTCGTATTCGAATTCGTGTTAGGTATCTATTACAGATCGAGGTATTAGCATTGCCGGCTATTTATTTGTTACGCAAATGTATCGTGTAAATTGTTGAAAATTATATTAAGCTCGATCTAATGAATCGATTTTTGACTCGAATTATTATTTTAATGAAAACTTAAACATTTTTCTTGATTTTGTTTGTAATACTAGTACAATAATAATAATGACCTTAAAGAGCCGAGGTGGCCCAGTGGTTCGAACGCGTGCATTTTAACCGATGATTACGGGTTCACACCCAGGCAAGCACTTCTGAATTTTCATGTGATAAATTTGTGTTTATAATTCATTTCGTGCTCGGCGGTGAAGAAAAGCATCGGGAAGAAACGTGCATATAACTAAGTTTAACGAAATTCTGCCACATGTGTATCTATCAACCCTATTGGAACACCATAGGGAGGAGGCCTTTGCCCAGCAGTGGGAAATTTACAGGCTGTAGTAATAAATTGCACGGCTTTGTGACTACCACTGTTAATAAATTGTCTTTATATAGGTACAACGTGGGTTAAGGTTAACTTAACTGTACACTAAAACATTTGGTTTCTACAATAAAAAAAGAAAATAATTAAATTGAAGACAATTAAATCAACTTAAATATTACATAATTATTTGTATTGTAAAATTAAATGAAAATAAGTTATTGTCAACAAAACTGTTTTTGAGGCGCCATTTTTCCAATATGGCGGTGCAAGTGACAAATTGTCAAAGCAAAAAACTTAAAAATTGCCATTTATAAAAAATATCCGAAAACCTTCTAGATAAAATTAACACATAACTGTCCAATACAAAATAGATAACAAATATTGTAACATGTTAAAATTAACAAATTCAAGATGTTCAACTTTATTTGGTGTGTTTGTTGGTAAGATGTACACATAACCCATGAAGGCAAAGTTATACCTTTACTCCTTAAAGGCACTCATGCCATCCCTACGATGTTGCAGATGTTTATGACGAGTGGTAATATCCATCATATTAAGATTCTAATTATTTATTTGTCCGTATTCCATAGATCACGCTTTCCCATGTCATCATACTCCATTTTAGTTCTGTACTCCTGCCACGAAAAAGAAACAACCTGGTAGTTAAAATTCCCAGTTAAGAATATACAATTATACACAGCTCAACCAATTATTTACATTTTGACAGTTGCCTTAGAACGTAATTGATATGGATTGCGTAAAAGTTGACTTTAAATTATGTAAACTGTCTTATCTTATTTAATTGTCTTATATATGACTTCTCACATACAATTTATGACCAAAATTATTCGTTCTTTTTTTAAAATACGATAACTGTCATGCGTCACAAATTTAGTTAGATACATCGAAATTAATCGTTTAAAACATAAGTAAATCAATAACGACATTGTAATATAATATATAAATTAACTGATCTTTCATCCTAAATATATTTAAAGATCCGTCTCTAAATATATTGAGGATATAAGAAATAAAAAATATTAAAATATATTTAATTTGAATTAAAAAATATTGAAATTTATTAAAAACATACCCCTCGAATCACTCTATCCATTAAAAAAATCGTATCAAAATCCGTTGAGTAATTTGATCTAAGCATTCATAGGGACGAACATATAAATTTAATAAAATTACTCTACTAATTTTCACAAAAATATATTTGCAATAAATAATTAACATTCAAAATTTATCGTCACAAACGCGTTCGATATCACAACAACAATCAATGATTTAAATTCAAAACATCAAAATTCATCGAGAGTAAATAAAGCAACAAAAAAGTATCTTTCATCATTCTATTATGTACTTATTAAATATTATCATAAATAGTTTCTTCATTAATTGAAAGAACATTGCGGCTCGAGTCGGTTATCTATAAAACATACTTTATGTGTATATCTTGAACTTGTTTATAAACATTTTTGAGATTTTCAAATATCTTATATAAAGTTTTGGTTTGCCAATTATAGTTTTGCTACCGTACGTCAGAGAAGTCGTTGGACGATTTTATATTCAACTATAATTATATATCCAGTTAGAACTTGCATATTAACTGATGATTTCGGGTTCAAACCCAGGCAACCACCACTATACATATGTACTTAATTTGTGTTTATAATTCATCTCGTGCTCGGCGTTGAAGGAAAACATCGTGATGAAACCTGCATGTGTCTAATGTCATCGAAATTCTGCCACATGTGCATTTCACCAACCAGCATTGGAATATCGTGGTGTAATATGTTCCAAACCTTCTCCTCAAAGGGAGAGGAGGCCTTTAGCCCAGCAGTGGGAATTTACAGGCTGTTTTTGTTGTTGTTTTGTTGTTGTTTAAAGTTACTTTTTAAATGACCAAATTAGCGACAATATTTGTAATGAAAATATTCTTTGATTGAATAGACTCATAGAAGTGCTTTTTATTACTAATTAACATATTCAATGTTCCAAACCCTCTCCTTAATGGAAAATGAGGCCTTATCTCAGCAGTGGGAAATTTACAGGCTGTTACTTTACTTTACTTTTACTTTATATTATAAAGACGGGAATTTTGAATTATTTTTTCTTATTTCCCACCAAGGTATAAATGCATAGGGTCTTCCTTTTTTTTCTTATGGAACAGGTAACCAAACAGACCGCTCCTCTTAGCTATTTTCTCGAAGGTTTCTTAGTTATGGTATAAATGTAGGTATGTTATGACAAATAGTCAATTCTTCCTACATACATTGCAAGAAATCAAAAGCATTCATTAAACCAAATAATTACAACGATTTTGTACTCTTATCTCTTTGAAAGATTCTAAGTAATTTTGTTTTAATGAATCGCAGTTTTGATATATCTTTATAATCTTTCGAGATATATCATGCCTCGAGACTTAAAATCAATTGAATTGAATTTCTTTAATGCGATTTAAAAAATGAAAATTGAAAAATGATAACTGTTTCAATTTCATCTTTATGAAACGTAATTAAATACTTTTATTCAACCGAACGCTGTTATTTTTCCTTCACGTCTTTGTTAATGAAAAATCTGTAAAGTTTTTAACAGTTGAATCTTTTGCTCGCGTCATTTTTGCGATTCCTCTTCATTTGAATTTAGAACTAATGAAATATTAATGAAGTTGGTGATACATTAATAAGAAAACGCGTATTTTTCCCTTAATGCCTGTCCCCCAGGCAGTGAATAAATCTGTACGTGCCATAGATTAGCTTTAAGATAGAGAATAAAATAATGCTTTGTATAATCATTTTGTAGTCTGTATTATTTCATAAAGAGGTAATAGTTTGTTTATCATTACTGTCAACGGATAATTGATTGTTTTTAATGGGTTTTTTTTATGAGTAATAAATAATAATCACAGATTTTCTTGACTTAATATGATATAATCAATGTGTTGTATTAAATTTATTTTCTTAAGGATAATTCTGTTTGGAAATGTGAGTATAGCTGTTTTTATATACGAAGCAGTTAGAATGATAAGATAAGTTAAGACTCTTTTCGAGATTCTAAGGCTTATTGGGAATTTATTTAGGGTTACAGTATTTTTAGTCAAATTAACACAATCGAAAATTATCGTTATCGTTATTTTTGATCAAAGGTAAAAAAATAACGTTAAATATAATTTTTAGATAGTTATGTCATGTGTGACGAACGCGCAACATGCATACAAAGTATATAATTATATAATAACATGATTTTATAAATATTTTTTTTAAACTTCCGTTGGTGAAGCCGCAAATTTAGTATAATATTACAGTGACAATTAATTTTTATAATAATGACTTCAAACGAGACTTTGTACACAATGTTTGCTTAGATTTTCCGAAGATTAATCGGAATGAAAGAAGTTTCATTCCGATTTCATACCAATTAATCAAAATATTCACAATAAGCCCGATTTTTTCAACAAGAGATTTATATAAGATTTTAAATTACAATGGTTATTTTTATTATTAAAGTTATTAATTTCGAGATATTTACTATGTTTTTTATTTTTGTTCGGTGGAGCTCGATATTCCGACATTATCTACGAATGTCTTGTTCACGTGACTGAAGTTTGCGGGTAGATGTTGATAATATTAGAAGTGTCCATATCGGACTACCTCCTTTCTCGTGTGTGACCGGTGTTTACGCAGCAAACGTAAAAAAACATAAAAAACATAAATAAAAAGTAAATATCCTGAAATTAATAACTTTAATAACAAGAGATTTGTTGGTAAATGTAAAAAATAAAGTTTAAGGTATTTATAATACCTCGCTTCTTGCCTTGAAGTAATGTAATAGGTACTACTTTTTTATTCCTTACTCGTGTCCCAGACTGTTTGGGGTTGGTGCAGTATATATTCTTCTTTCATTCCACTCTATTATTCTTCACCTTATACTTTACATATACTCTCTCATATCGCTCCTAACACTTCATCCATATCTCTGATTTCATCCTCTTCAACTTAGTCGAAAATCATGTCACAATGTAATCTTTATTTCTTGTGTTAATGTAATATTTGTCTTTGTTGTAAAAAAATGTTCCATTTTAAAATGATCAATCTTGGTAAATTTTAATAAATATAGTAATAATTCCAAATTAAAATCTACGAAATTATTAATCTGTGCAAAATGCTTAGGAGAGCGAAAGTGCGACGTCGTGTTAAACATTAAACACGTATCTAATTTAACAGTGTGCTCGCGCCCTAACTGCTCTCAGATGAGCGCTAAATTCTCTCGAATCTGCTTTTTTGTCAGCTTAATAAGCGACCAAGTTTGTTTTATACTCATACGTATATAGAGCCGACTGTGATTTTGTTGTTTGGAACTTTTATTTCGTATAAGATAAGGACTTTACGTGCATTATTGCCATATTCAAATAATAAATTCTATAAACTTAAAATTTGTTTTTTTTTTTACCTATGTGATCTATATATATACATATATACAGATTAAAGTGTTATACTACTGACTAATTATGAGCTCAGTCTGAATAAAATTTTACGTATTGGCAGTTACTCCTTTCGCGATGTAGATCTATGCTTATTCAGAAAGGACATGTATAAATTGCAAGGGTTTTCTTCTGTGGTCTAATTTTAAAGCAACGAAATCGGGAGGGGCAGTTGGAAAATAATATAAGTATATTTTCTAAATATTTATTTAGTAATTGAGCACAGTTTTCTTAATGACGTCATATAAATAGTAAAATATATCATAGATACATAAAAATGTTTAAACATATATCTGATGACGTTAATGGTATTATATACTAGTTGTTCGTCAGATCATAAAGATTAAAATATATAATGTAGGGTTGTATTGGCATTTATAATGGGTATTATAAATGCCAAACTATTATTACATACGTCTGGTTACCAAGAAATACATGAGTACCATTTGACTGGTATACTTTCATTGAGCTATCAATTGCTCCTATCCAGTTTTGGTGCCAGATTAGCCGAGATGGCCCAGTGGTTAGAATGCCTGCAACTTAACCGATAATTGCCGGTTCAACCCAGGCAAGCACCGCTGAATATCAATATGCTTAATTTTTGTTTATAATTCATCTCGTGCTCAGCGGTGAAGGAAAACATCGTGAGGAAACCTGCATGTGACAAATTTCATAGAAATTCTGCCACATGTGTATTCCACCAACCCGCATTGGAACAGCGTGGTGGAATATGTTCCAAACCTTCTCCTCAAAGGTAGAGGAGGCCTTTAGTCCAGCAGCGGGAATTTACAGGCTTTTGTTGTTTGTTGTTTGTTAAAGGATTGACATGGACATGAAACAGATCTGATAGGTTAATGTTGAAAAGCAAACAAAAGATAATGACGTCAAAGGATTTTATGGTCGTACTTATATTACTTATTCGAGACCATTATATATTAGTAAGACCCAATTTCTTATGACATTGTTTATATTAGACAACTCTAATAAGATCGAGCTTTAGTTAAAATCAAAATCAAAATAAACTTTATTCAAGTAGGCTTTACAAGCACTTTTGAATCGTCAATTTACAATTAAGTGAAGCTACCACCGGTTCGGAAAGTAGATTCTACCGAGAAGAACCGGCAAGAATGTCAGTAGTTACTCTTTTTTAACATTTAAAAAATACAAAGTCATGTTAATTGAATACAATTATTTAAATTAATATATCCTGCTTGGAAGTCAACAGGTATTAACTCCACGCTTTTTTATCATCTATAAAATCTACACAATCTTGAATTATGTTTCAGATAACTGCTATAAGTCCTATAACTAAAGTTAGAGATGGTGGTTAGAACGCAACGAAGGAATCATTGCGTTCTAACCACGGGGCCATCTCGACTCGTCATTTAAACTAAATCATTGTTTTTTTAATCATCTTAATTTACTTACAATTTTTTTTACGTTAAGCTGTTTATAAATATGTCAGCAAATTGTGACTGCAAGGAATTCTCGTATTAAAATTTTAATCAAGTAACAAATTATAAAATGATAGTAATTTCATATTTCTGCTATATTTTTAAAAGGAATACCAAACACGCTTTTAATAGTGCAATTTCTTACCAAGCGCAAGTTCGCTTGTTTGCTGAAAGTCAGAGCCTCTCAAACTTAGCGTATTTAATGAATATTTTTGTTGTAATATTTTACTCGTGTAAGTCCTCAAGTCTAATAAAGATATAATAGATATATAATTAACACAGTATATACAATTATAATACAATATAAATATTTAAATATAACATATCTATGTTTTATAGAGTACATCTTTCTATCTCCGGTTTGTAAATTTTTGTTACTTTTTTTTACAGACGGATGGACCATCTTATGATAAGCCGTAATCAAGGTCCCTAGATATTAAGGGCAATGATGACCAACTATGGGAACTAAGATAGTATATTCCGAGTATATTTAAACCATCCTATATTTCTCCATCATGCATATAATATATTAATTCATCCCTCAAACGGACTCACACAGCCTTGAGCTTACACAAGACTTACTACCACCAAGAAAATATTATCTACGTCGATAAAATATGTTCCTAGAAATTGTCGAATTAAATTGCTTTTACTTATATCATGTTAGAATTCGTAGTGTTTTTCTTCAGCGATTGGTAATAATATAATATTTGATGGACTCGAGTTACCGCTTTTCATAAAAAGAAAGGCAATTATATTTTAAGAATATCATACTACGTAATTTGTTTTAATCGTGGTCTTAATTTTATATGAAAACTATTTTCTAAAATATATTGTAGATAGGTGGGACGGGTAAATAAGTATATGATGGTATGTGGTCACCACCATCCATAGAGAAATATTCCTTACCTACCTGGGGAGTTAAGATTTTGTGTCCCTTGTGTCTGTAGTCAAGGCAATAATACTAAGTATTGCTAAATATCTGAGTGGATGGTATCTACCCAGAGACTTGGAAAAAGTTTTTCTACTAAATAATTACTAATAATATATATGGATATGTTTTCAAAAGTTTCTGATACTTAATCCGGACTCAACAGTTTGAGAATAACTGTCTCTAAGTGGTATCAATACGCCATCTCGATAAATTTGCTATCAAGGAAATCTTTTTCTAATATCATCTTATAGCGCTTTATGAAACTGCAATGGAAGTGATGTTCCCTCTCAAAACAGCGAATAGAAACTTTATACATAATTCACGCGTGGCCTTTGTCAAATTAGCTTAAATCATGGTTTAATTTTTTAGAAGAATGCATTTAAGAATACTATATTCGATATATTTGTGTTTATAATTCATCTCGTGCTTGGCGGTGAAGGAAAACATCGTAAAGAAACCTGTATGTGTCTGATTTAATAGAAATTCTGCCACATTTATATTCCACCATGAAGCAGTGTGGTGGAATATGTTCCAATCCTTCTCCTCAAGGGGAGAGGAGGCCTTTAACCCAGCAGTGGGAAATTTACAGGCTATTGATGATGATGATGATGATGATGATGATAGATTTGATACTAATGTCTTCGTCATACAATACATGCATATACTAAGTCTGTTCCAACCATAAGAGAACAAAAGACAAACGAACAACATTTGATATTGAATTTAGGTGATATTATATCTCTGCGTGCGGGGGGGGGGGTGGTTTGTCAGCGAATGCGTTATATTGACATGATCGTGGCTTCTCCGATCCGTAAGGACTGCCACGATAGTGGTCTTAGTAGTAGCAGAATTTTGACTTTGGTGGATAAGAATCCCATATAACCCAGTTTCTACAGCACAAAAAAATGGTCGGGAACTGGAATCTATGATATTCATTATAGATAAAAGAAAAAATGGCATTATGAACATCGAAACTGTTATCGGAATTTTGGAAGTAAAATTAATTGGAACAAAATTTCGTGGTATAAATAAAGATTTGTTTATTTATTTATAACGACAAACTGTATACATACCATTACAGGATTGTGTCCCAATTCGATATTACAGCACTTTAAAAACAAATTTAAAATATCTATCCATGTTGTAATATAATACTAAATTGTATATGATATATTCCAAGAAGCAATTTATTAAGATTTATTTATTATTTAAAGACGAGCTATTAGAAAATAAGGTGGCATACGTAAATCTAACTTATTCTGATTCTGATAGGAATAGGGAAAAGTATCTTCAGTAAACACCAATATTCGCTCACACATTCAAAGCAGGACTATGGAATGTTGATTGATTTACACATATGTAATAGCACCGCAGACTTAATTTTTTATCATAAGAGCATTACTACCAATAATAGAGAAGATTATTTTCAAATAATCGGTACTTCATTTTAGTATTAAAATGTTTAATAGTATCACGGTAAGATATATTAAGTGTGACGTCATTATAAGCAAACATAGAGACATAATCTCGGGCTAGTTTAGATGCTTGTACCCTCTATATAAGTTCGGAATTGCAATGTATTTATAAGTTACTAGCGACCTGCACCGGCTTCACACGGGTGCAATACGGCTGCAAATTTACTACAGAATCTGTTTATTTACGATATCACATTGCAAACTTCTAAAATGATAAGTGTGTCTTTACTATATTGTTCATGTATTTTATGCAACCTTCCTCTCGAATCACTATTAAAAAAACCGCATCAAAATCCGTTGCGTAGTTTTAAAGATTTAAGCGTACAAAGGGACATGGGGACAGAAAAAGCGACTTTGTTTTATACTATGTAAAGATATGTCAGGTACTTGTAATCGCAAGAAAAATAACCATCTTCTTGTTTTTCATTGGTTATCTTTCGTACTATCAAATAACATTTTAATGACTATAGAATAAATTTTCATATAGTGTTACTTACCAATTACCACTTAAGACCAACTAATGAAACATACTAGTTATGATAATATGCTTGCTTAGACGCAACATAGATTGCGGTTAACCTTTCCAGCTAATAAGGGTACCCTCAGTATTACAACCCTAAGAATATTTTATGGCGGTTCGTTATTACACGGTTAAATAAATATAAGGGATTTCGTGGGGTAAACCGAGTCGCTATTATAGTTTTCTTATGTGATAGTAAATCTGCCTTGGAGAGTGGGGTTATATGATCGTTTCGTTACGTGCATTTGAGTGTATATTTATTTTATTATTCGATTTTATGAAAATATGTTTTAGTATTGCTTATTCGTTTTTAGGTCGTTTATTGATAGTGCGTGGAAGGGAGATGGATGATTATACTTGAAAGTGGGTGTCAGGGTTGTTTACAATCAAAATATGATAGTTTGATAGTAAAAAAAGTAAAAAGTAAAGTAACAGCCTATAAATTTCCCACTGCTGGGATAAGGCCTCCTCTTACATTAGGGAGAGGGATTGGAACATATTCCACCACGCTGTTCCAATGCGGTTGGTGGAATGCACATGTGGCAGAATTTCGATGAAATTAGACAAATGCAGGTTACCTCACGATGTTTTCCTTCGCCGCCGAGCATGAGATGAATTATAAACACAAATTAAGCACATATATATAGTGGTGCTTGCCTGGATTTGAACCCGCAATCATCAGTTAAGATGCACTCGTTCTAACCACTGGGCCATCTCAGCTCAGTTTGATAGTACGTTAAAAAAATAGTGCAAGTCTATCACTTCTCTTCGATTTTCATTCTTACGTAGCGAAGCTATCAGGATCAGGTTTACAGACCTAACCAGTAAAATTAGCATATATAGATATAGATAATATCTATCTCTACTTAGCATATGTTATAAATATGGAAAGTGTAATATTTAGCATATTTTATTATACATATATTGCCTTTCATAAAGGCTGGCAACGTACCTGGAAGCTCATGTCCATGGGCGGGGGTAATCAGTTTGCATCAGTTTCTGTTGCTCGTTGTCACTTATGACATAAAAAATACGAAAGGAACTCTACCTGACTGTTTGTTTGTCTGTTTCTTTGTCCCACCCAAGTCATTGAACTGAATTTGATGAAATTTTATATAAAGCAAGCCCGAGGAAGGACATAGAATTGTTTATTTTGCTTAATACCTGATAAGCAATCTCTTAAATGCATGCAAAGCCGCGGGCGACAACTTGTTATCTACAAGCAGGATTTGTCATGGTTTAGGTTGTCAGTAAAAGTCGTTAAAAAGTTGGTATATTGTGATACACTGTTCTTAATTTAAATAATAGTATTATTTTTCATTAGACACTTTTTTAATTTGGTTTGTTTATGAGACTCGAGTCTGGCGGATTGGCTTTAGCACATAGTTCTATCACCAAGTGAGCTATAAAAAAAGCTAAGCAATATTCCTTTAAAACTATATATGGTTTGATGGTGGCATCATACGACCTTTAAATTTTAGAACAATGTATTATAATTCATTGACGTAATCTTAGAATGGACCCAACTACCACTTTTGAAGTCTTAAAAGTACTTCAATATAAAGTACACGAGCACACAATGAAAAACAGAAGGTTTTTTTACCACCTTTATCAAAAAAGACGTGATCTGGTAGGGTTGTTGAAAATCTTGGTATTGCTGCTTTTAATCACACAAAGAGTCTGTACAGTTGCTTCGAACAAGGGATGTATATGATATATATATATACATATATCGATAGAAATATATCGATACCGACTTTTTATATATTTATGTCTCGAATTATATAAGTAATTGCAAATCAATGACTGTGTATGCGAAACCCTCAATAATGATATGAAGGAAAAAAATTAAGTCAATGTTGAGCGATGTTGAACCGCCATACTAACCGGGCATACCCATTCGGTATAGTGGCATAAGAAAGTATTACATACTACCCCTTTGCGCTAAACCATTTTTAAATCTGATGTTGCTTTTCTGCCACATTATGAACGATCTTCCACTTATCTAGTTCTTTAGAGCTATATAGCTAGTCTGTAAACCGAATGTGGACGAATATAATTGTGGGACCTATTGCTCCTATCTCATATTACGGAATGACAGCAGCTGCAATAGAATATGCTAAAGCAAACATACGGTCCAAATATTGGCCTCTACAGCCTGACCTTATTTGACATTGAAGTGATATTAAAAAAATATCATACATTGTTTAGGAAGCTGTACAATTTATTATCCAGAATGGGACAATTCCTAGTACCCAAAGCCGGTATTTAATAACTTTATATCTATATAGAAAAAGCTATCAAATTTATTCAATATCTAGGTAATTTTAGAAAAGTATCGATGTTTATATTTCCCATCACTAGCAGACGTTTTAGAGAAGTGTAATATTTGGTCGCGACCCGAGTTGTCTGAATAAAGGGTACAGCTTAGTTTTGTTTCTGATGCCGAGACCTATATCAGCATTTGTTTGAATAATACATTTTCGCAATAAAATATTTTTATTGGCACTTTTCATACATTTATTACTGCATTTTTGTTTATATTGCTTACGGTATGACTAATTAATTGATACTTTACTAGGAATAATTAAAATTGTATCAAATCTTGACACAAGGTTTGTTTTCTATTATAACAAATCTACCAAGCCATTTGAATCTTTTTGGGTTTCATTTTTTTTGTTTATTTTGATTTCGTCACATTCGTAGTAATCAATAAAAATATTTATATCTAAATATATATATTTAAGTTATACGATTATATACATAATATACAAATACCCGAATGACTGATATTCGTTTGACTTTTTATATTTTGATTCTACTCAGCAATACTTTTGAAGGAAAATGAAATTAAAAACTCTCAATTTCATCTGTTTATCGATGACATAAATTTCTGGTTTCTATGTCTGTTGTTCTTAGATTTTTGGTACAATTTTATTTAAAGCGTTTTAATTGACTTATGTTTTAAAATTGGATTTTATTTAAATGTACAATTTTAAGAGATTTTAGCGTTCTAATAATTTATTGTTAAATATTAAAATTAGAAATAATGAAATCAACATTGATTGAAAACAGCACAAAACATTTTTTTTAATAATAATAGACTTATTTTAACAACTCTTTTATTTTTTCTGTTCTTTAAAATTTTATTCATCTATGCAATGCAATTCTGTAAACTTATTGAATTTCACTTCCGAATTTTCAATGAAAACTAATTGGTTTACTGTGTGCCTAATGATATCTACACAAGCGCCACTTTGTATGAGTGCAAGTTATCATATAATAATATACGACTAAATTTTCAGCTAGTACTGTTGTCAGAACTAGTTTAAACAAATTGATTAGTTTATACAAAGTGGTGATTGAAATAGAGATGAATAAATAAGATACAGAAAGTACGGTTGAATGACCAGATTACAAAAGCCATTTATGTTAATAGAGAATAGAAAATATAGAAGCATTTACACGCTGACACATATACACAAATTAAAAAATGTTATTTACACATATATGTAGTAAAAAAAAAATTGATCAGTTTGTTACAATTTTTTTCCGAATAATTTCATTTAACATTTTATCATTGAATTTGTGGACCACTCCCACAGTTTCCAGATTTCAGCACCCTATATTTCATAGCAGGTAATACGAATCGGTCGAAAACTTCTGTCTTTTATCATTGCGATGTCTGTGACGTATGAACTTGATGACGGGTTTACCTAAACGAAAGTGCGAATAGTATTGGGCACTTCCAGCTCAATGTGTGTTTTCGTTGGAAAATAGGAAAGAAAAGAACGTCTTCTAAATTGATATGATAGATAGTTGAAATCGAACAAAGCATGGTATAACCAGGCTCTTTTGAAATGACGTCACATGTATGTAATGTGTGGTCTATTGTAGTGTGCAATACGAGTACGTGTGTGAGTGTAAACAATATGGCCATAATATGAGTCGAGATGGCCCAGTGGTTAGAACGCTTGCATCTTTACCGATGATTGCGGGTTCAAATCCAGGCAAGCACCGCTGATTCATGTGCTTAATTTGTCTTTATAATTCATCTCGTGCTCAGCGGTGAAGGAAAACATCGTGAGGAAACGTGCATGTGACAAATTTCATAGAAATTCTGCCACATGTGCATTCCACCAACCTGCATTGGAACAGCGTGGTGGAATATGTTCCAAACCTTCTCCTCAAGGGGAGAGGTTGTTGTTGTTGTTATTACGAAATTACGCCGCAGAAATTCCATCATAAACATTAGTATTTGATTTCCATCAAAACTCTCCAAGTCCATTCTTTAGTTTATACAATTACATTGGAATTGTTGTGCCAATTGTCTGAATTCGTACAACAGTAAAGTAAGGCGTTCTGCGTCAATTAAAATTGACATCGCTGTGTGCTTATATAGCTGAGCTTCGAAGATATTGTTTCCTAGAAATAGATCCATTGGACAACGGTTTATATTATCAAGTTCATTATGAGTATTTCAACAGAGTTATACAATACTGATTAGTCGCTATTATGTATCGTGATGACCTTTTAAACTTTTGTAAATAAAATAGGTATCTAATGGAATTATACCATCATTAGACAAATGTTCCCTTGATGGTATAATTCCATAAACCTTCAGTGAAAAGCAACTGAATAAATATTAAAGTCAATCGGAAGAATCGTTTATGTATAAAAACTAGCATTATATGTACAGGAAAAAATATTTTATCTGAATAGGTGTTTATGGCCTTATTTTGACACAAACAATGACCTCCAATCAAAAACATTTATGTGAGTGTCAATAACAACTGTACCAATATTAACCTCAAGCGGATGAATGATAGAGAATGCAAATAATATCAACCAAGAAATAATATTTACCTGATACAAATATTATTAAGATGAAAGTAACTTTGTCTGTTCGTCTTATTCTCTTTCAAGGCTACGTACCGGTGGTAGCTTCACTTAATATAAAGAAAGTTGTTAAATGACGATTCAATCATCATCAACAGCCACACATCATCACTGCTGGGCCTTTAGGCCTCCTCTCCCTTTGAGGAGAAGGTTTTGGAACATATTCCACCACGCTGTTTCAAATGCGGGTTGGTGGAATACACATGTGGCAGAATTTCGATGAAATTTGTCACATGCAGGTTTCCTCACGAGGTTTTCCTTCACCGCTGAGCACGAGATGAATTATAAAGACAAATTAAGCACTTGAATCAGCGGTGCTTGTCTGGGTTTGAACCCGCAATCATCGGTTAAGATGCACGCGTTCTAACCACTGGGCCATCTCGACTCTAAATCTAAATAAAAGAAAAATAATCCTAAAGTACCTATATGTATAAGTATGGATAAATATTTAAAAAAAAAAAACTTCGCGTTGGGGGACCGCTCCTATTTAATTAGTGTCACATGCTTACCTATCTCATATTTTATCTAACACTTATTATTATTTTGTACAATAGCGCTCGGTCCCCCAACAGTTTGAAATACAAGGAAGGACAAATACTACGGTTTAAGTCTAACGACGAACCGTTTGTTCTGTGACTTTTCAATTCTATATTTCTGTATGATTATATTATTCAGTTTTATTTATTTTTTAAAATAGCATGTGAAATCAAAAATTAAACTCAACGCATACTGTGTCCGTGAACAGGCTTTGTTTGAATAAAAAACACTACTGATTCTGTTAATCATAGAAGAGCATGTACGTATAAAATTATTAACCATAAATGAAACACGTATATGACAATATCTCATATGTCTTAGCACTTTTAGACTATAAACATATATATTAAGATTCGTATCGCTCCACATCAATTTCAAAACGGAGTATTCCATCAATTGTAACTGAAATTGGATGCTTCGGTAACTCGCTTAATTAGAACGTTATATATATTAGGTTAGGAATGTATCTTTTGATATCCTGTACTTGTTTTTGGTATATAATATTAGAAATTTACTTTGATTTGGATTTAGTACACGAGTATTTTCGATGTACGATGATTTTATTACAAATAATTATTCAAAGCCATAAGTAGAACCTTGGGGTACACCTCAGAAGCTCGAAAGAATTCAAAGTATTGAATGTACGTATTTCAAACACACACACACACACACACATATACAAAATGTGTTTGTGTGTCTCATAATACACTTAATAATTCCTTTCAGGACATACTATGAGTTGGACTTCAAAAATGATGAATTTAACTGTAAACTTGAATTTAAGGTGTAAACTTTGCTACAGTCAAGTTTAATTTGATTTTGGTATTAAAATTGTTCATTATTTTGGTCTTAAACTGTTGTAACCTGCGGTAATAAATACCGCCTAGGCAAATATTATTTGAAATGTGTAGATTTAGGCTTAATTGCTGTAATAAATAAGGATCATTATCAGAATATAAACATGGAATAACATAAGTTACTCGTGTTTTATATGTTACACAAGTTATTAAAAGAAATACATTTTTGCTGTTGTAAGCTTTATATTATGTATTTCCACGTATTGTACCCCTTGTTATCTGCATGTAGTCGTTTCACACTTCGGGAGATACGCCTGCAGTTTTAAATGAGACTGCAAAACGCAGCTAAAGCGAACCGCACACTGAGTATTTCACTGGTATTTATTCTTTATTTATATTGTACGCGCAAGAGATGATGTGACTGTATAACGATGATGAAAAGGAGAGTTGCCACTTCGAAATCCAGCCTCTTACTTTTGAAGACACTTTCTTTTTGGAAGCGTTCCCTTGGTTTTCACAGACTTGGGAACACAGTCCAATAGAGGATACACTTCAAAATCCAGGCTCTTACCTTCCAAGATAATTTCTTCTTGGCAGCGCTCTGTTGGTTTCACACACTTAAAAATGAAATTCAAGGGATAGGTAAGGAGAGGTGACAGCGAGGTGAGGAGGATAGGTGAAGTGAGGTGACAGCGCTCTCACGATGCATACCTAGACGCGGCCCATACGAGAAGGGAAGTACGTCACACGTCAAAGTTATCAACGTTTCAATTCAATCTTATTAATTTGATTCATTTTTGACTCAAATGCACTTTAATCTTAACTTGCACTTTAATAAACGCGACAACATCATTTCACCAATGTATGCCAAACGCCACGTTCTATCTTTTAAGTATAATCAGCTCTGTGGATAGAACATCACGATGTCCAGTGTCTTTTGTCCATTTGCAGTCCCACAGGTTATCCAAAAGAAGCAGAGTCTCCTTACAAATTCCCTGACGCTAAAATTTTCCGTAGTTTTAATTTGGGGTAGTTTAGAATGGAGAAATCTCGTCCAACCCAAACCAGTCCTAATCATGATTTACTGTATGAACGACTATTTTTTACGAATTGTATCCGTCAAGGAAACATAGAATGAAAATTAAGCTTAATATTAAAATGAAAAACGCAACAGTGCGATCAGCCTTAATGACTAAACGTCGGTATTATTTTGCCCTGTATTTAACTTACAGCTGGCGAAACATGAATTATTCTCAATCGCTATAATTTTCTTGCCTGCCTTCTATAAAAACAACGATAAAAATAACGGATATATATTCTTTTATTTTTGTTAATAGGTAAACAGCGTGGTAATTAAAAAAATATATTTTCGTTACTTTTATCGTTGTTTTTATAGGTGGTAAGTAAAGTATAGCGATTGAAAGTAGGTAATAAGATTGAAGGTTTATAGAACGAAGGAATTTATAGAAGAAAAGATTATATTATTTGTGATATAGAAAAATGAGCTGAGATGGTCCATTGGTTCGAACGCAAGTACCCCTATGTATATGTGCTTAATTTGTGTTTATAATTCATCTCGTGCTCCGCGATGAAGGAAAACATCGTGAGGAAACCTGCATGTGTCTAGTTTCATCGAAATTCTGTCACATGTGCATTTCATAAACACGAATTGGAACAGCGTGGTGGAATATGTTCCAAACCCTCTCCCTAATGGGAGAGGAGGCCTTAGCACAGCAGTGGGTAATTTACAGGCTGTTACTTTACTCTTACTTTGTTTCACAGAAAAATAAGTAGGGAATATTGTCCGACCGAAAACATAAGCTATAGATACATGTAATCGTTGTATCGTTGGAATGTGTTGTAACATTTTAAGGTCATGTTTGACAGATTGTAATTAGTCAAACATAAGGCAGTCATTCTCAAAGGAGTTTAGCCAAGCGCTCTGATTCCGGACAACTACTGAGAATTTTTCAACGGAAATACTCACTACCCGGGTATTGAACTCAATATATGACCAATAGGTACTAACGAAGCAGTTTAGTTGTGTTCTATACATTCGTGTAATAATATTAAAAAATCGTCTGAGTTTTCAAGTACTAATATAGATTTATATTTTACTTGGTGGTAGGGCTTTGTGCAACCCCGCCTGGGTAGCTACCACCCACTCATCAGAAATTTTACCAACTATAACAGTACGCAGTATTGTTGTGTTCCGGTTTCAAGGGTGAATGAGCCAGTGTAACTACATGCACAAGGAACATAGCATCTTAGTTCCCAAGGTTGGTGGCGCATTGACGATGTAAGGAATAGTTAATATTACTTACAGCGTCATTGTCTATGGGTGATGGTGACCAGTTACCATCAGGTGGCCCATATGCTCTTCCGCCAACCTATTCCATAAAAAAGATTATTTATTTGAGATGAATTCTGTGATGTATGTTACAGACATTAGATTGAAACACCGTGGTGGAATAGGCTACAGAGCATATCCCCTATACAATAGACGAATAGACGAATGAGTCGAGATGGCTCAGTGGTTAGAACGCGTGCATCTTAGTCGATGATTGCGGGTTCAAACCCAGGCAAGCACCGCTGCTTCATGTGCTTAATTTGTTTTTATAATTCATCTCGCGCTCAGCGGTGAAGGAAAACATCGTGAGGAAACTTGCATGTGACAAATTTCATAGAAATTCTGCCACTAGTGTATTCCACCAACCCGCATTCGAACAGCCTGGTGTCCAAACCCTCTCCCTAATGGGAGAGGAGGCCTTAGCACAGCAGTGGGTAATTTACAGGCTGTTGTTGTTGTTGTATTAGACGAATAGAACTCGAACATTGCTTAGCAATGGGACATTAATAACCTAACATACATTTTTTAAGATATGCAAAGCGGATTTACAAATCTGCCGCTAGTAGGCTAGTAGGCTATTCAAGTTTTATTGATATACTTTTTATGCAACATTTATGATTTGTGTCCTATCGTCCTCATTACATCGGTTTTTTCCCCGTTATTAGTATGGATTATAAACTAGGTGATAATTCTGTGAGTTACTAGATTATTTTTTCCAACCCGCTACGTAGTGACGAGTATACGGATTACGGACGTAATGTGTATATAAATAAATAAATTGTTTATTGGTTCTCAAATTCTCAAAAATAAGGCAGAGACCTTATTTTAAGTTTAAAACCTGTGTCAGAAGGACTCGCTCTTCCCATAAACATACAATATTAATTATAAAAATTCAAATTAATACGATAACAATAAAATAAAATAGAAAAAAGAACATGCAAAAAATGCGGAGTGTGAGTGTGTGTGTGTGTGTGTGTGTGTGTGTGTGTGTGTGTGTGTGTGTGTGTGTGTGTGCGTGCGTGTGTGTCTGTCAGTATGTCTACATTTCTAGCATTAAAAGAGCTTCTGTCTGATCATATGTTAAATTTAATAACCATGAAAAAAGTTTGTTTTTACAATCATATATTTTTAAGGGATAAATATCTAAAACATTGTTATTGTTATATATTATGTATGTACATATAAGAATAAGTTTTTTTTTAAATTTCTGTAAGATAATAACAAATTTGGGCTAAATTTGCCGCCCCTCTAAATCTGCCGCTCTAGGCTCCAGCTTACTTATTGGTAAATCCGCCACTGAAGATATGTTAATGTAAAAAGTATTAAATAACTACTCAAGCAATGTCTTTAAACGAAATTTCCGAGCATTTTTTATTTCTATCTCTTATTGTAAGTTCTTGTATAAAAGAATTAAATCGGTTCGGCGAAAATAGTCGGTATCGAAGAGAAAACTCACTCCGCCGAACTTATCTCGGAGTTTTATTGAGAAAATGAGTTTTTCTACTTTTTTTTTCTGGTCGGAATGTTTCAGCACTTTAGTACAAGTTGTTAAGAGGTAAGTGTGTGCTTGAACAAGTAATAAAGAATTGTTCCCGTATAATAAAATAAGAAAATGTGTTTCGTATTTCAAAAATAAAACTCATATAACATTACTTTATATACTCCTTGATGTAAAACGATTTTGCTTCAGTAGCTTTTGATGAATTTTGATCATATTATATTTAATACTAGCTGTGCCCGCGACCTTGTACGCGTTTGAATTTAACAAAAAATATATTATTGTAGCCTAAGTTACTCCTTATTATATCAATTAAGTAAAAGTCCCGTCAAAATCGGTCCAGCCGTTCCATAGATTAGCCGGAACAAATAGACGGACATACAGACAGATCGACCGACAAAAATTGTAAAAAAGTTATTTTGGTATATGTACCATGTATATAATATATATAAAAAGGGCTATTTTAATATTACAAACAGACACTCCAATTTTATATAATTTACAATTTTTTAAATAATTTACAATTATTATAAATACATAAGACTTCACCAATATATAAAATCTTTAATAGAGTGGTAGGGATTTTTGCAAGGTCATCTGTGATAGAACCAGCTGTCAAATAATCTACAGTGAAATAGTAAGTAATATTTAATTCTGTTGTGTTCTGTATTGAAGGGTGATTGAGTCACTGAGGCATAATCTTTCCAAGGGATGATGGCGCTTAGCTATGTAAGGATTTAATATTTCTTACAGCGACAATGTTAATGGTCGGTGGTGACCACATACCATCAGGCATGTTAACTCTTCTACCTACGTATTTACCTTTATGAATAATAATAAACGTTTGAAATGGTTCAGAAGTTTTACATCCAATTCATTCATTACCATTCATTCAGATGAAAATGTAGATTTTAACAAGAAAATCGACAGTAAAGTTAGTCTCTTTATCTCAATTAAAATGATATATGTATATTTCAAACTATATACAATTAATTTAATATGTTATGACATATAGGAATAACATAATGTTGCGGGTATTAAAACCTTTTTATTTGTTGAATAAATAAATAAATAGATTAATTTTAAGATATAATCATGATATATTGTTAATGATATAAATAGTGCCCTTTAAAAAAAAAACGAGTGTAGAAGATAATCACTATAACTAACATATTATAACACATTGACGTAAATTTGGCTATTGACATTTAATTTAAAAAAAACGACCAAATCAAATAACCTTCCATTTTTGAAATTAATAAAACCCGTTCTTGTACTTACACTTTTAAATTCCTGCGATTATTATTCTAAATTTAAACCGACGTGACGTAAAGCTGCATATATTTCTGGAATGCTCCATCAACGTTGATATGAAATTCAAATAAACTTGAATAATGTATTGTGGCCTTTAAGATGAATACCTCTAACGCACGATCGTTACCGTGACGACACTTCTGCATACTTTACTGATTACTTTAGCTTTGTTAAATATTAATACGCATTTGTATCTCGTAGGATCAGAATGTGCCATTTATTTTTATTTGCAAACTCTTTAGAATTCATCGTTCAATGCTTGATAGCTTTTGATTGATATATATTACAACAACAACAACAATAGTCTGTAAATTGCACTGCTGGGCTAAGGCCTCTTCTTTCTTTGAGGAGAAGGTTTGGAAAATATTCCACTACGCTGTTCCATTGCGTGTTGGTGGGATACACATGTGCCCGAATTTCAATGAAGTTGGACACATGTAGGTTTCTTAACGATGTTTTCCTTCACCGTCGAGCACGAGGTGAATAATAAAAACAAATTAAGAACATGAATCAGCGGTGCTCGCCTGGGTTGAACCGGCAATCATCGGTTAAGATGCATTTTCTAACCACTGTGCAATCTCGGCTCTCAATTGATATATCAATTATATATATATTTAATTACCACACATGGAACTTAGCGGAAGACCGTCGTAACTAATTCGTATGAGCAACACTGACTTCTTACCTATTTATTCAATTTGGTTTAGATGAATATCTTCAAGTAAATCTAACGCACAGGAAATGTTTGCGGTGTAATAAGTGCCAAACCTTCTCATTAATAGGAAAGAAGGCCGGTGTTTTTCCGTGAAAACTGTATATTCTTACTTTAGTTTAATGTTAAGAAAGGAATTTTGGATAGAAATGTTAATATTTAATTATTTTATTTTGACAAACATGTTGCAAATTCAAATAGAAAAAGGGTATAGCCAAGTTTTTATCCTTCATTTTTTAGGCTAGCCTTTTATATTTTACAGTATATTATTACACATACACACACACAAACATACACATATATTATTGTTGACTTTCAGGCAAGATACTTTAAATACATACACACTCACGAGCAGTATGCAGGGGTCTCTACTGGCAACCTAGAGGAATGGAAAAAAGGTTAAAAAAGTACCAACACTAAAATAACAGTCATTTATTCCATGTAATTTAAATTTTACAATTTAATTCTTCTACGTTGATATTTTTAAAATTTTAATTCTTTAGTAATATGCATCATATCTTAAGTTGTTGTTGTTGGTGACAGAAGAATTTTAATTGTATTTTGATTTTTAATAACTTATCCCAGAAATAAATAAAAATACACTAAGTTTGGTTCAATTAAACCTTTGAGTAATAGTACCAAAAAACCTCAGATTTTGACACTTTGCCATATTGCCTTTATAGGTGATTACAGACCTGGCTTATTGTTTGCCCAGAGGATCGGAATTGCGATTCAGCGGGGAAATGCTGCAAGCATTCTTGCCACCATTCTACGGGGTTATGTACTATATGTACAGTAACCATTTTATTTGAATATAATCAAATTTTGAAAACTGGAAATAATTCTTTTGTGATTGTGATTTAATTTAAGCAATGTTAATATAAAAACTTTTTCTATTTTTTTAATTATATTTTGATTTAAAAATATATTAAGGGTACAATTTAAATCTATCAATGATTCATTCTTGCCACCATTCCACGCGGTCAAGATTTATACAGTAACTAGTTTTAGTTCATATCTGTATATATATATTTAAGCATTTAATGTTATTAATTCTTTTGTAATAAAAAAAACTTGTACTAGTATTTCTTAAATTATATAATGTATTTATTCAAGTATCAAATCAATGATTTATTATTTATTTATTTTTAATCTATAAAAGTTATGATGGTCGTGTGAAAATATTATTAGGTGAATATTGCCAGATGAAAAAAAAAACAAATGTTTTATTTATTATAAATTTTATTGTGTATACTGCGTAATGTGATTATCGATAATAACAAGGTTCGAGGCAATTATTATTTATTGATACAAATATTTTATTCTTATCTATAGTATTACATTGTAATGTTGTCATTTATAATATATAGAGGACAAAAAAACGTTGGGTCAAGGTTTATTACGAATTTATTAACACAATAAATGCTTAACTTATTATTAGGCTGCTCGTTCTTACAAATGCATCGAACATATTTTTACACAAATAAAGGCGCCCACTACAACTCATACAACGACTGGCTATTGGCGTAATATTCTCACTGTCAATTGTTTTCTTTCTTACCACGGGACGCTATTGGTTGATGACAAAACGAAGATGATATGCTCTCTGAAAGAACACGACCAATAAAACTCATATACACGAGTGTTATACATTACTATAGTAATCCGTGTAATATTTTTTTCTATTGATACATATGTATAGTCAGAGTAAAAAATCCCTTCGTCACTTTTCAAATACATTGCTTTATCAAGACTTTTTTATGCTGTATGTTGGTGGACGAGCATATAGGCCACCTGATGGTAAGTGGTCACCATCACCCATAGACAATGACGCTGTAAGAAATATTAACTATTACTTACATCGTCAATGTGACACCAACCTTGGGAACTACCTGTGCCTGTAGTTACACTGGCTCACTTACCCTTCAAACCGGAACACAATACTGAGTACTGTTATTTGGCGGTAGAACTGATGAGTGGGTGGTACCTACCAAGACAGGCTTGCACAAAGCCCTACCACCAAGAAAACTTCAACTGTTAGTACCTTTTGAATTTAAACATCAAATCATTGCGAAGTAGTATGTCATTCTTGATCGGTAAAGCAGATTATCGCTCATATCGAGCACACGAAAATAGATCTTAGGGTGACGAACCTTTTCTTACTCCGACTGTACATAGCACGATCATGACATAAGACGTTATATCACTCTCCTCGAAGAAGACATTTATTAGTTAAATGCTAGCTGATATTATTAATAAAACAAAGTAGCTTACCGCTGTCTGTCCCTATGTATGCTTAGATCTTTAGAATTAGACAAAGTACATTAATGCAATTTTTTTAATAGATAGATTGATTCAAGAGGACGCTTTATATGTATGTATAATACATGCACAACACAGTCGAGAAACACTAGTAGTTTTAGACGTACGAAGTTGGAGGAGGGGGGGGGGGTTGTGTTTCGCTAAGATTATTATTAGTCTTTTGAAAATGAGTGATGACCCGAAATGTATTCTATAAATTATGAACTTAACATAAGGCTGGATATATTTATGAGCGGTATAACAAGAATAAAATTATCGAATTTTGTAGGATAATTGAAAAATAACAGTGAAGATTATGAGGCCGTATTAACTGGGATCTTTGAGTAATCGTCTAAAGAGATGTATTTCTATTTAAATACAATTGTTTTAAAATAACAACACAAATATTTTAGCGTTGAAAGTTAAATGGAAACAAGTAGGGAGCCATTTAGAATTTGAAGTATATTTAGGCAGAATGTTTGGATCTATAGCCTGTTATAATACGGCCGAGTTGAAATGATTGTTAGGTTACATCACATTACATCACAATCACCATTATCAAAACTAATTTTCGGCCCATCCTTAATTTTACTATTATATAATTGTGTTAATGATTGTGTAATGTTTTATATTGCATTGTAATATACTTGGCTCCACTTAGACAACACAAACATATGCTTATTTACTAAAAAATACTGTTTTATAAATGTCTAATTCTTATTTATTATTAAATATTTCCTATATATTTTTAATTCAAACCAATTCACAAAGAAATTTATATTTTACATTATAAAGTTAGTTTTGTTTAATTATTAAAAGAATGTTATTTAAAAGAGCACCAGCCATGTTTAAGTCTTTAGTTTTTTTTTTTCAAAACAAGTCAGTCCAATGTTTAATATTGTAAAACAAAAAAGGTTTTATGTAAAAATGTTATTATGAATTAATGGTAATAATGGTATTTTAATTTTAATTTTATGTATTTTTTATAAGAAAAAAAAAAACCTTCTTGGACTGGATATTGTTGCTTTAAGATTTCTCTTATACTATTGTTTACGTTATGTCTATCAAACATATGAATAATTCAATATATTAAAGGACTTGGTGAAGTTAGTATATTGTTAAGTAGGTATCGCTACTATCCACGCATCTGCATTAGTGTGAGTGACGTTTGTGCTAACATGATATCTTTGTGTGCGTGAGATGATTAATGTACGAATAAATACAGCCCAAAAATATAAAAAATGGTTATATTTGATAATTGAACGTGGATTGATGTTAAATCCTCAGTGCTAACATATATTTATAATAAAAATGTTATGTATTTTTGGATTGAGTGCATGTCTATATTTGATATGATAATATTATGTCATATGAGGATGTATGTTGAAACTGTTTAAAGATGAAGCTGTACTGAAACGATTCAAAATTATATAGCAAGTGAGAGATTTATGAAATCGAATAGTCGTATAATCATCATACATGTTAATAATGAATCTTATGTCAGTATTAATGACATCGAAATTTCAATTATTTTTAATTTTTAACTTAAGATAATTAAGAGTAATGGAAATCATTATTTTAAAATATAATATCAATTTATTAATATAATAAATTATTTACTGCAAGAATTTTGTTTTACAAGGTGTTATATATACTAATATTACAAATTTAAAAGTAATTTTGTCTGTCTGTCTTTCACTACCAAACCTCTGAACCGAATTTGGTGAAATTTGGTATGTGATGGACAACCAAACACGAGTAAAGCCAAGTTATAGAGCTCAAATACATAACATATCAGCTCATGATACGGGAACTCATCCAATCATTGTTATTCATTATTAAAGTTTGAAACATTGTATGCTTAATAAAGGGTAGATTGTGTCACAATGGTATATTTCTGTGACCATTGTCAGTTTTACGATGAACGTAAAGAAAACATAAAAATGCCACTCAAAAACTTATTAAAAAGATACGCTTTGTAACTGAAGTACTAAAACTAAACATATTAGTTTTATGCAGTGGCCTTATGGTTTAATAACAATATTAAAAAAAAAAACAAAATCAATAGTTATCTCGGTAAGTGGTATTTTGATTTTAATACGTGTACATTAAGGTTGTTAACTAAAAGTTATATTTCTTACAATTTGATTACACAGATTATTAAATTCTCGGGCTCAAGATATTGAACCTATTTTAATTAAGTTTTTTTTTATTATGTGTCAAATATAACTATGACTCATAACTGTCATTCGGTAATATAGACTGTTAAGTATAAGTTGGCGTTCCTGTAGCAGCACCTGCTACACCTTTGTCTTGCCACTTTTCTATTTATTTTACCAATATCTCCCTAGAAAATAATTCTCTACGTCTCATTTTCAATAGATTTTGGGTAAGTTTTCTTAATAAGGGTAAATTAAACAAATAAGATACTAAATGAAAAAAAAATTAGTACATGTTTTTGCCACACGCCAACTTACATTTGACGCGCTATAGAAAATGCACAGAATAAAGATAATTTGTTGAGTTTTATATTACTAAAATTTTTATAAAAAATACAATTTATAAGGACGATATCGGCCTTAGTGTAATATACAAAATGCTTATAAAGTCAATCATATTCCCTATGACGTATCCGTTTTGCTTTTCATTCGAGAAAGTTCTTCCGCCTCCTCGATTGTGTCAGGTAGTCTCATGTTTCTCGTCTCCGGAAGCATTATGACCAGGAGACTTGACAGGAAGCACATCCCGCCGAATATGACTGTCGGCATTGATCTGTGGTACACCGACTGCAACGGAATTGTTTGTATTAGTTGAGCGTTTTGTTTTAAAGTAAAAGACTTAAAAAGTAAAGTAACAGCCTGAAAATTTCCCACTGTTGGGCTAATGGCTTCCTCTCCCTTTAGGAGAGGACTTGGCACATATTCCACCACGCTGTTCCAATGCGGGTTGGTGAAACACATGTGGCAGAATTTCAATGAAATTAGACGCATGAAGGTTTCCTCACTATGTTTTCCTTCACCGCCGAGCATGAGATGAATTATAAACACAAATTAAGCACAAATATATAGTGGTGCTTGCCTGGATTTGAACCCGATATCATCGGATAAGATGCACGCGTTCTAACCACTGGGCCATCACGACTCGTAAAAGACTTAAGAAACGTAAATTTCCTAATGTTAGACCTCTTTTCCCCTTAAGTCTAAGATCCCCCTTAAGTCGTAGGTCTAGAGAGTTTTCCACCATGATAAGCCATTTAGTTTAGTTTTATTGGTGTTATGATATTATTTTAACACAATAATACTCTTAGATTATGTTGATGATGAGTTATCAATTTGTGACAACAATTTCAATCACAATGTATTATGACGTGACGTATCTAACAAACAAACCGTACAAAAAATAAAAACAAATATCCTGCATTTAATTTCAATTCATTCAATTTATGTTGATAAAATTTCATTCAAAAATAAAATTTCGAATGTTACGAATTAAGTGGGTAAAGCAAATTCGTTTCGCAGGCCATTACTTATCGAGAGAACTTCTTGGGTTATTAACCAATATATAAACCATAATCTTATTTACAATCATAATAAACAGCTCAAAATACCTGTAATACTTTACTTATCCAACTGCCTTGCATAAATGTTCAGTGTGTGCTTAATAATTTCTGTTTAGACAATGGACGTCTCTTTAAGCCTAAATAATCTTAAAAGGAAAGGAATCCTTAAAGGATTAAAAAACTTAAAAATTCGAATGTGTTCTATAATTAAAAATATCGCAACACAAATTCAATTCGATTTTTATTTCTTATCTCCGAACGTATTCCATATTTAAATAATAAAAATATGATAACGCATCAAGAGAACAAAATTCGATTACCTTTTTTAAATTAAAAATGCATTCTATATTTAAATAATTTGTCGAGATATTAATAATTTTACCAGTAATGGCGTCAACGGTGCAATCAGTGATCCGATTCTTCCAGCCGTCGAGCACACGCTGATAAGGGTCTGCCTCATGTTGGTCGGGAACACTTCAGACACGTAGATGTACACGGAGCTGTACGTGAGTGTGACGCTCCACTTGCCGATGAGATATAGCGGGATGGACCACCAATCCGCTGTAAGAACGAAAGAATTGTAAAAAGAAAATATTATAAGATCAGAATCTTCAACGGTTTCTTTCGTTTGATATTTTATGCAAAGTATTAATTGTTAAGAATATGACCCAATACAAATTTAGTAACTGTCTATTGGATTATATTAGTCTGATAAGATCTACATAATATATATGACACTACGTCTGATATTTAAATATGTGTGTACACTATACAGTAATCGAACAAATGATTTGTATCTGGACACAAAGAAATACGTTAAACTAATGTTGTTCCAAATTTAAAAACCGCCATTTATTATGTTGTAGGTAATTAACAAAAACAACTCACATCGATTTTTTAAATTATTTTTCAAATACTTTACACAGTGCGTATGTCACTTTGACGTGTAATTGTAACGAATTGAAACGACACGTGTTTTTTTTTATTACGAAATAAAAAGTGGGTCATTGACGACTTCGAATGTGCTACGAATCGGATCGAGTTCATGCATTTATTTATTATTTAATAAAAAAAAATATATCAAAAAATCTACCACATTAATAAAAGCTTCATTGATATTATTATATTTTAAACAGTGCTAATGAATTCATGAAATATCGATATAGATAGATTTTTATTATTTATTGACTTTATTATTCCATTCTCTGTAATTATATTATTTAATAACCTATTAAGGTGTGCTATAATTTTATGTAAGATATTGATTAATAAGACTTACTTAATGTTAACAATATCTTGTTATTTTTTTAAAACAATGATTATCTATTTGGGTATGAAACAATTCCTCACCAAATATAAACGGGCAAACAAAAACGCAAAACAATTCAGTCGATTGTTTGCTCAGTTTTTACACACTTTATTTGGTACACAACATTTAATTCTATTGGTATATATGAATACATATTTGAGAAAGTGTTTTGTTTTACTGATACTACATATTGGCTTGTGTAGTTTTGCATATCTGTTTATTAGACCAAATTTTATATACATATAATGCTTGCAAATCATGATGGTTGAATAGGAATGTTGCCCATGTTGTTTACCCAAAAAAGTGTGCAAAAACTGAGCAAACAATTTATATTTGGCCCGTTTATATTTGGTGATAACTTTTTATTATAATTTTATATATTGTACTCTATTAAATTCCTTTATTAATTTGATAATTTATGAGTGTAAATATCCGTTTTAGGTTGGATTTTTTGGGAATGTAATAAAGTTTGCAACATTTTTGAGCAATCACGCACAACTCGATAAGAAAGCATAATTATTTTTATAAGTAATCGATTTGCAATCTCAATAACGGACGTAAACAAAACTTTTACGTGCGTAGTAAATACTTGAATAATTGTTATTGTAAGTATTTCTTGTTGACGTGACGTTTTACTATTTTCATTCTTAACGTTAATGTTTTTAATTTATATGCGTGCACGTGCAGTGTTGAAAGCAGCGTTTTCTATTAATTTGACTTACCTAAACGATTTTCTATTTATATATATTTTTTGGAAACATGTACGTTTCTTACAACTACATCTGAATGTTTTATAGAAAAAAGTATGCACGCTAATATTTTTTTACTCGCTTTTATAAGCTTGGGCTGTATGTATGTATGTATGTAATGGAATCTTAAAGCGCGATTTTAAGCTATTTTCAGAAGTCTAATTAATTCGAAATTTTGCATACGTATTAAGTGCCAATGGCAATTAGCGTGTTTTTTTTAACTTTTGTCTATTTAAATTATAGGTAGGCATACTGGCAACGAGACAACGGTTACCATCATCAGTCTTGAAACCTGCGTTGTTGGTAAAGTTAACCATTCCGTACGACGTCAATACGCAACCAAACATAGGAACTAAGATGTTATATTCTCTGTGCGTACAGTTACATCAAATCATTTGCTTTTAAATTTTAACGCAACCATATAATTAAATATGTGATGAGTGGGCGATACCTAAGTGAAATAATCACCAAAATTTCGAATATAGAAATTACAAAATTGTATACTCACATCTTGGCAAGAACGCGAAGAGTAAGCTCGTTGCGGCGCAAGTCAAATATGTAGTGATCATTGTTTTCTTCCGACCGTATTTATCCAACACAATAACGACCACAATGTACGCGGGTATTTCCACCAGCACCACCAACATGAAGCTCACGTATTTATTTCGACTCAACGACACCGAATTTATCGAGAGCCCGTAATAAACCAACGAACACGTCAACCACAAAAACGAACATATCAATAATCTCTTCCAAATAATACTCGAACGGATCGCTTTTGAGAACTGAGATTTCTTATCAACAGTCTGATTGTCTGTTTTAAGCAACGGATCACTTAACGCGTCTAGTTCTAAATTGCGAGGATCTAAATTGTTTATTTTCGCAGCTCGTTTTAACGTTTTGATCGCTTGGTCTTTTTTCCCTTTGCTGAGCAGCCATCTCGCGCTTTCGTTCATGAACCAGACGTAAATTCCGACGATGATCGCGGGGCTGTACAGGATGAGGATGTAGGTTCTCCAGTTGTTGACGAACCAGGCGAGCATCGCGATCAGAACGACGCCCACGACGAATGTCATATTGCACATGGCTGAGACAATCACCCGTTGCTTTAGACCGACTAGCTCCACCGCTGTAAGGGAGAAATTCAATTAATAACGCGTCAAAGCTTAAATACATGGAGGAGAAATGGATGGAATAGATGGAATAGTTCAGTTTTTTAAAACATTTTGTTAAGCTTAGGACTACAGGCTACAAAATTAAACATAAAAGTTGATGAAGTCTATATGACTTTAATAGAAAAATTGAATACGATATTTATAAAAAACCAACTCTTAAAAAGACCTGTCTTACTATTTCTTTGATAAAAAATAGCGTCCTTTGCATAAACGAAGTCGCTGTCAACAAGTTAATGTAACATAAAATACTTAGTAAACAGGGTAAACCATACATGTTTTGGTCATTATTAAATCATATTATAATAGATAAGAATCTGAATTAAATTAAAACAATTTAGTACCTATACAAGCTGCAACACGCGAGGGGCCAGTTTGTCACGAATAACACCAAAGATTAATTAGGTAGATTAGCTGACAAATATATGTGATACCATAACATTGGACACATTAAAATAATGTTTAATCTAATTTTACTAATATTCACGATTTTAGGATTCATGAAATCTATTCCAATAACAAAACGTAACACTTACCAAAAACGTATGCAGAAGGGTATAGGCCACCCCCAAATCCAGCTTCCAGGAAGTGCAAGGTCAAATATGACAGATATCCTGGAGCAAATGCCCTTGCTATTCCGAATATGAAACTAGCCGTGGCTGCCATGCCCACAGCAACTCTACGACCGAATCTATCTGATATAGCTCCAGTCACAAGCATGGCTGCGAACATGCCGGAATTGTGCACCGTGCCTACAAGCGCCCTTTTCCATTCTTGACAACCTAAATTGAACTGAAAATAAAATGATTGTTGATGAATAATTACTTAATTAATGAGTCAGTCATTATTTTTATGCTTTGTTCTAAAATTAAATTTTGTTTGTTTTAATTTGAGGCGACTAGTAAATCATTGTAATGATTAATCTGGTTTCCAATTTTAAATGGTTGATTTAAATTTTAATTAAATTAATATTATTTCGTTTAGAAATATTGAGGCACAAATATTGTTAAATAATTTTATAAGTTTCTCTTTTTTGTATGAAATAGTGGTAAGTGGTAATCACAGCCCACAGACATTGAAACTGTTAGAAATATTGACCATTTTGTTATGTCCCCTGTTCGGAACACAACAATACTAAGTATTTTCTATTTGGGATAGAATATTTGATAAGAGGGTCCTACTCCTACTGTCTTGTACAAAGTAAATAAAAATATAATCAATCTATTTATACTAGGGAATTGATAATAGAACATTATGCAAGTCTGTCTAGGTACGTATTCACACATCAATGATTGTACTGCCAAACAGCATTGTACGCATTGGTGTATTAATTAATGGTATAAAGGGCATAATAGCTTAGTTTCCTTGTTTGATTACATTGAGGGTGAATGTAATGATTAATATTTCTCTTCAATGTATATTGGTGATCCCTTGCAAACGCACCCAATTATAGTACGACACAACTTAGATGTAACATCATGCTTACTGCTGATTTATATAACCAACACAAATAGCTCCATATCACGCCATTCGGCGCTATTCATCGCTACTGATTCTCGCGTCAGTTCAACCCGAGAAAGCAAGTGCATATAAATCGACGTGTCAAATTGACGAATATATTAGGTCATATCATATTCCAAGTTATTACGTTTGTGTAAAGATCATATTCACATAAGAAATAAATATTAATAATTTGGGTTAGAGTACTCAATTCGGATGTGATCGGTTTCACGAATTTCGCCGATGCTACACCTGAGCTGTGTTATATGATACCAGTCTTACCTCCTATATTAAATTAATACAGGCATAGAAAGTTTTTAATTATTGGTTGACCAAGTTACCTCTTCAACGAGAGACTGACTCTGTTCGTAAACATAGGCATCACAAGGCATGGTCTCATTGGAGAACTGTTCAGGCGTACATTGGAAATCTGTGACGTTTAACGGCACATATCTTTTGCAGGAGTCCGGTCGATCTCGTTCTTTATTTTTTGGTATGGCGTAATCAACCCAAGACGTGTCATTGTATCTTCCATCACAGCCGAACACTTTGCATCTGCGTGAGAAAATAGTCATGGTTAGTTTAGTTTTCAAAGATGAATTTGATTTATATTTCTTCGTTCCTCAACAATTGATGGTTATCGTGTATTAAATCATGGACATTATTTGTTTACGTCAAATAAATTACTTAGTTAAGGATACAATAAATATCGTGAAGACCATCATAAAAAAATAATGTCAATTATTCTAAACAAATTGTCACTTTATTTAAGTTCGATCGGTATATAAACAAAAACAACAACAGCCTGTAAATTTCCCACTGCTGAGCTAAGGCCTCCTCTTCCTTTGAGGAGAAAGTTTGGAACATATTCCATGGAATCTAAATATAAAAGAGTTAGAGATTAGTGCGTGTGGGCCCATGTACTTAGTTTTGCCAATTACATATCAACAATCCTCTTTAAGAGAAAGCCTTGGCTGAACATTGAGAAACTTACAGGCTATTATTTTGTTATAATTTACGCCATACGTGAATCGTAAAGTCTGTATACAACGATTGAATTCGTATACAAAGGACAATACATGGTGCAACAATTGTAATTGTACAATATAAAGTAATCCGAATACAATAGATATCTCCATGTATTGATTTTCTGAGCATGCATCTCGCTGATAACATTATTGCCTCACTGATATGTTTATCAGATAGCTTGTAGTCAAGATTAATCATCTGTTATTAGAATATCAGCTTTAATCAAAGCGTGAGCGTTGGATTACTTTATAATTGCCTTGTTGATCTTTAAGCCATAGATGTTTATACTAAAAAGTTATTTTCTTCCAATCATATGGGTATAAAGGTAGCCTAGTAGCTTCACCGAATCGTATGGTAAAAAAATAATTACGGCTTGGCTGAGAACTACTTCAATTTTATTATTGACGATAAACAAACCATAGATTTATATATTCCACGTGATTTGCTAATAGCTCTGCTCTGCTCTGCATTACAAACAGCTCTTGATTAATATGTCTTTATTTATAATTATAAAGCAAAACTATTCCACTTAGTTGATAAGTATTATCAACTTTAATTTGATTTTACATCCAAAGTAAAACTTTGACGACATTCAAAAGTCAACACTTTCGCAAATCCTTTATTATTGATTGATTACCACCGATTATTCAAGATCGACTGATGATATCACGTCGAATCAAAGACGAAGTTCTTTTGTCTTGATTCTCGTGGTTGGAATTGTCTGTACCATATTATTGGTGTTCGAATTTAATCTAGTACTCATCGTATCTATATTTAATTGTACTTGGTGGTGGGATGTTGGACAAGCGTGTCTGGTTTGGCACCATTCACTTATGAAAACATTTTACTCAGTCTTTTAGTGGTTTAGTTTGAGGGTGAGTGAAAACTGCCGCTATAGGCAATAGGCATGTAACATCTTAATTCCCAGGGCCTATGGTGAATTGGTATTGTATTTGTTTATATTTTTTAGCAATATCTATGGGTTGTAGTGATTTTTTACCAAAAGGTAGCTCTTTTGCCTATCTTTTTTATAATAAAAAGTAATTCGACACGCCACTAACTATTAGCACATGTTAGCCCAGCCGCCAGCCTACCCAGAGCTAATAAACAATACTTTCATACCTACAAAGTAAACAATTTCTTATTGACTATTATACATGTTCTATAAATAAATCGAGCTAAAATTACCATTATTTTGCCACTATTATTCACTTTATAGCGAACAGTGGTAGTGCTCGAATATTGTTAACAGATAAAAATAATATAACTTACAAATTTAAGTTTTCTAAGAAATATAAAAATTGTAGTAAATCAGTGAAATGTGACCAAATTCAATTGACATATTTATATCACTGCTAATGTATTAACTAGAATGGTCATCGAAAATGCTAAATAAATTGTCAGGTACCGCCTTGAACTAAACACTAAATGGTTATGTACTATGTAAAACTCTATAGTTAAAAATGAACTTTGTGACGAAAGAACTAGAGATTATTTTCGAGTGTATGTGAGCGTTTAGCACATATTCATTAATTTATTGGCATTTTTATTATATTGTATGAGTTTATTAGTTTTGTTCGAATGTGGTTTGCTTAATTGGTTTGATAGTAAAAATAATTGTATTTGTAGTTTTGAATTTCAAACCAATAGTACGTAAATGGATCTGTGTTAAACGCCTGCTTATTTTGTAAGCAGGCACGTCGGTAGGTAGTGGTGAGAAGTCTCAAGTCACCACTTCTCACAGAGTGAAATATAAGCACATATTGTAATGTAATGTGTACTGTAACAGCCTGTAAATTTCCCAATGTTGGCCTAAGGCCTCATCTCACATTAAGGAGAGGGTTTGGAACATATTCCACGACGCCGTTCCACGATGTTTGGTGGAATGCACATGTAGCAGAATTTCGATGAAATTAGACACATGCAGGTTTCCTCACGAGGTTTTCCTTCACCACCGAGCACGAGATGAATCATAAACACAAATTAAGCACATATATATATTGGTGCTTGCCTGGGTTTGAACCCGAAATAATGGGTTAAGGTAAGCTCAAATTAAGAACATGAAATTCAAATGGGGCTTTTTTACTCAGCTTAACCCCGATCTTTGATTAAGAGCCACATATTATATTTTCCGTATCTTATACTAAGCTTACTTTCTTTAATTATTGTTTAAACATCCATATATTTACAGTTTTGAGTTATATTTTTTATGTACAAGACTGATTATGGGACTGGTTGTTTTGTAGTGTTGACATAATAAAAAAATAAATCAAGGAGTTTACCAAAGAGTACAAATGAAAACAATATAAATTCTAAATGAATAATGCGTTTAAAAAAAAATTAAATTTTAAACAGTTGTGTGTAAGTATTATTAGCAAAAGTAAAGTAATTACCTGTATGTCTGTTCCTGAGCTTCGAAGATGAATCCACATTCGTAGAAACTGCTCAATAGTACCGGGAACAGTAGAAGGACGAAATTCAATAGATTGTAACGTCCGTACGGTCTCAGGCTTTCGAGGATCGAGTCTAGATTGATTTCTTTCCTCTGTTCCATTTCTTTGGTGGATTTATCTGTAAATGTATAGTTGGATTATTTCGGTGGTTTACGTTCGTTGGAATCCGATAGCGGTAATGAATATATTGTTTGCGGTGGCGGTTTGGATACACAAACATACTGCATATAGCATAATGTCGCTGTGATAATATATTAACATACAACATCATTATTTTAGGTAAATAAAATGACAAGCTTGTAAATGACTCGCTATGGGCTAATGCCTTCCTTCTGAGGAGATTTGGTGTGAAGACAGTTCATTATGCCGCTCCAATACGGACGATTACAAGACGATTTAAATAAGAACCAATAAGCACAGATTAAACACACGTAAATTCAGTTATGCTCGCTCTGAATTACTACCTTAATTTAAGATTCGAGTGTTACAAACCTAAGGACTATTCGAATCAACTCTGTCTCTCTGTCTGTTTGTAGCTCTTTCTCGACCAAACCACTGAACCGAATTCGATGGAATTTGGTATGAAGCAAACCGTAGCTCTTTCACGACCAAACCACTGAACCGAATTCGATGAAATTTGGTATGAAGCCAACTTAAACTCCAAGAAAGGATATAGGCTACTTTTTTTGCCAAACACTTGACAACTAACACCCTGACAACTGAAACCGCGGGCGACTGCTAGTACTAAATAAACTAAGTAATACATTTAAATTACTTTTTATTGTAAATAACTTGGAGGCGTGCAAGCCAAACTATGACTGAGATCAAAATACAAATTTAAAATGAGTTATATTCAAAGAACGTGACGTTTTTATTATCTGTTTATCTTCTATTAATCTAATTATAATCGTGTATTATCTAAAAAAAATGTAAATACGGCGCTTCTTGAGTTTTTGCTCGTTTTTAATTTAAATTATTTTAATGTTTAGCAATATCAATCTTGTCCTCATTTTTTAGAATATATAATTTATGTAATTAATCCGTTGTCAATTTTTAATTTACGTAATACTTTTTTTAATAACATGATTTGGGATCGATTTACGATCCTATTCAATTTATTTTGTAATTAAAAATATGAAATAAAAAAAAAATTGTAATTTTTTTTTATTTTAACTATTTATATGTTGCATGTTTTCCTAAATTATATTTGTAATTTTTTTGTTGTAAGAAAGGCTTAGTCGCACTTAGGTTACTGGATACTTCCATATTATTTATAATATATGCTATTTAAAAAGGTAGATCATGTTATTAAGGTTATCTAAAAGAAAGAAGTATTTATGTTTGACGATAGAAAAATCGGTCACGAATTGGGAAAGCCCAGATTAGCGTAGACATACGATTCTTATAGTACACGATACATTACAAAAACAGATAAGGCTTTTTGTTATTGTATTTGTTTTATTGAATATTTGTTAACAATTATGACATAATCTCGACATTCTTTATCCTTTTATTCTAAAGTATATAAAATTTGATAACCAATAAGTGTATTTATTAAATAAATGATTTTTCTTTGATTCATTGACAAAAGGTAATAAGTACCTTATCAAGTTTTACTGCAATATTCACTCTTAGTTCATTGTTAAGACCTTAATTATGTAATAATAGTAATTAAGATTAAAGAGTTAACTAGTTCAAGTAATTACTAGTTCAATTAATCAATTGACCTTTTAATCTTATGCGAGTGAGCATCCATTGAGCCCAAGATGAATGGAAGCTTACGAATTTAACCTTTTTTCAACTGTTTTTTTTGATGTTATCATAGTATAGATATGACATGGTGATTGGTCTTATCTCCTTTATCTTAACTTAAAGTACTACACACACAAGTTGTGCCCACGCATCAAAAATAAATGCAATCATTAATAAAACATAGATCAAAGGCTTTATAAAGATTTTTTTAATAAAAATTTACACCAGTCTTTTAACACAATGTCTCGTGTTTAATTTAGAATAATTAAATTTAGAATTTATTCGTGGTTAGCGGTGGTATAAATTAAAAATTAAAATATATTTTATTCAAGGTTTCAACTTTTTAATTCCATGATTAAATTCAATTTAAATATTACCAGTCGATGCTACCTACAAAAACAAGTTATAAAACATTTTTCAAATTAAATCACTCAATTTTTTTTAAACTATTTATTGTATTAGTTGATTTTTGTTTTCACTTATTAATCATTTCAAGTGATTTAAGTATTTTTTTTCCGAAGATTATTTAATTTATCCGTGTTGCAGTCATTTTCACTTCTCGTCTATAAGACTATATGACCTTGTATTAGATAATATGAATAATTGATTAACGCCTATTATCGTGAGACTACAATTTATTCTTTGGTATTCAAATGTATGTCATGAAAACACCTATTGTTCTATCATTTTTAGATTGAGCGTTGTATATTATATATTATTACTGTATCATTTAAATATATGACTAATTGTGGCTTTGCGTTTTAGGTCTTGGTATCAGGTGTTAAAAAATTATATGGTTCATTGGTCAGACAGAGTTAATTTCGCATTTAAATTATTAGTATAAATTTAGCATCCCATTTGAAAGTTGAGTTTCATCTGAATTTCAGTAGTTCATACATAGCTGATAGGTAAACGTTTACAAATCCTGAGAGTAGCTCTTTATTTTGAATAATCTAACTTTTATGTACTAATTATAATATATTAGTCGTAGCGGTCTCGGTATATTTAGATATATTGCAGTTTAATTGTAAAGCCGTGCTGTTTCTCCTGTATGTGAACAAATATAAGGGAAGAAAACATCGACTGCGCAGCAAATTAAGAAAAAATAAACACAATTAAGTTTCAATTAAATTAAATTCATGTTAAAGTAATAAAGAAGGATTTACAAGTGGAATGAAATTATATTTACGATAGTTAAATTGGAATTTTATGGGGCAGGCTAAAGTGCGAGAAGGGAGCGAATTTTTTATTACAGTAAAACGACATAAAGTCCGTGAAAAGAGCTAACGCTTAAACAATAAAATGAGATGAACTGTATATATTATACGATTGTCAATTTGAATAGAAGAAGTTTACTACGCTTAAATAAAGCAGGGACGAAGCAAAGCTATAGACTAGTTCATTACAATAAATAAAACTAGTAAATTCGGTAACTGTTTTTATTATTATAGAATATTTAGTTCACAGAATAAATATACCTAGTTACCCTTGTTACGAAAAACAAATCTATTTTTTTTTTAAATTAAATTTGTTGAAAACGTCAAAACAGTATAAATATTTTCTCGTGAAACAAACTTGCGAAAACAATTACTAAACGAGTCAATTTTATTTCTTAATAATTGGAAATATTTAATGTCATTTATAAAAATGGAATTATTTTATGTCATTTATTGAAGTTAGTATTTTAAGTATTTCCATTTTTTTTATACTTACCTGATATATACGTTTATAAAAAAAAAATCATAGTTATCTGACAAGGAAACATTATTTTGACACCAACTTCATTAGCCAAATGATAGGTTAGATAACAAAGTTCCATATCCAAACTTAGATTAAGTTTACCGAAGGTTTTTGTTTTTTCTTTTAACTTAAGCTGGCCAGTATCAGCTGACACTCCTGTTCTTTAGTAGGCACATACTCGTAACAGTTCAGTAATATGCTAGAAAACTGGCCAATCGTTTCGGATTTCGCACGGGTGCAACACTGGTACAAATATATGTACTACATACTTTGTTTATTTACGACATCACATTATAAACTTCTACAACTCTCAGTGTTTCCTTACTATACAGTCCATGTATTATATACAAAAATCTTCGTCTAGAATCACTCTATCTATTAAAAAAAATAAAGAAAGCGACTTTGTTCTATACTATGTAGTGATAAAGTATCAAAATCAATCAATATCTAAAACTATATTCTTTTTTTTAATTAAATTAAAAAAAAATTTAAAACAAGTCAAATTATAGGTTCCTTTTTTAAATTGAGTCAATATAATTTGAAATTTCATGAAAATATACTTTATTTGGTAATTAAATTACAATCGTAATAAAGACGTTTTTTTTATTTACATAGTTCACGGACCAATGAGGTTTCGACATTATCAGGGTTTCCCGTCGAAGTATATGAATGAAGGTCGTGTCGAATGTATATGAATGAGTTATATACAGCGTGAAGAATTACATTTAATTGTATACAGACTATACATAATCCATGTATAATATACTCGCTCGGGAAATAATGTTATTAAATATAATGCTAAAAAATAATTTAACTATTTTACATAATGATAATATATGTAATTAATGACTCATAACGTATTATTTACAGTGTTGATTATATTCATTCGTGATCGTCTGTTATAATGCCATCTTTGCCCTCAATTTAATCCAAAATAGAAACTAAAAGTGTCATTTACAATTTTTACGAAGTCAAATTATTTTGTATGTTAATTAATCATTAATTTATGTGCTAACTATAATCCGATTACTTTTAAGTACAGGAAGTAAGTAGGTTTTTCTGTAAGTATAGTATGACACAAATTAGATGTGGCATCGGTAAATGCAATGAAATGAAAATAAAACCGATTACTGCCGATTTACAAGACTAATAGAAATAGCTTCCTATCGCGCCATTCGACGCTATTCGTCGAATATATTAGGTCATATGATATGACATTACGTTTGTGTAAAGATCATATTTACATGAGAAATAAATATTGATAATTTGGGAAAGCGTACTCAATTCGGATGTGATCGGTTTTACGAATTTCGCCGATGCTACATCTAAGTTGTGTCGTACTATACGTTATATAATCGACGCATTTAAAATCAAACTTAAGAATGACAAACATACTAAATTTAACAGATTATAGTATATATTCGTTTTGTATGCTTGTTTGATACGTATTTACAATATCAATGAATATTAAGCGAAAAATATTTTTTTTTATTAAATTGCAATCATAATTGACAGTTCACATATTTCGACAGAATACAACCTGTCTCATCAGATTGTAATGTAACGAATTTTGTAATCTTACGGTGACATATACATTAATATATATTCAGTAAAAAGTTTTTATTTTAATATAAAAACACTTCAATTTTATAATATGTATAAAATATTCTGGTAGAGTATTCATATAAAGTATAAATAAAATTCGTATAAATATTAAAATGTTTAAACAAACAAAATTTTCATCTTTATAATATAAAGTATACATTACAAAATTAATAAGCCACCAGTCAAGGCGGCATAATAAGATAGCCTCATTGTAAAAAACTATGATATTCAAATATCAAAGATAAAAAATCATTTTACAGTTGTTTGTGTTTACATAAATAATAAGGTATGAGAAATAAAACTACTTATCTATCATTTAATATCTATATAATCTTTGTTTGAAATGTTAACATTTTTTAAAATAAAACTTACAAGTGCTTTTTATAAATATTCGACAAATATTAAAAAAAAAAAACATTATAAGTAATGATATATGTGCTATGTTGTATGAGTTCTCATTATTCACTATTTTCAATTAGAAGAACAGCAGCCCGTAAATTTCCCACTGTTGGGCTAAGGCCTCCTCTCCCTTCGAGTAGAAAGAAGGTTTGGAACATATTCCACCACGCTGTTCCAATGCGGGTTGGTGGAATACACATGTGGTAGAATTTCGATGAAATTAGACACATGCAGGTTGCCTCACGATGTTTTCCTTCACCACCAAGCACGTGATGTATCATAAACACAAATTAAGCACATTAATATTCAGTGGTCCTTGAGTGGGTTTGATCCGCAATCATAGGTTAGATTGCACGCGTTCTAGCCACTGGGCCATCTCGCCTCTCAATTAGAACAATAAATACAAATGTTTTACTAATAATATAGATACTTAAGTAACTGTCAAATATTCATCAATACTAGACTGAATATAATGTAATCTCAGACCTTAGCTTAAGCTCCAAGAAAGGACATGGAATAGTTTTAATCATGAACACTTAACGATCATCCCCTCAAATACAAGCAATACCACGCGCGATAACTAGTATTTAAAACTAGACACGGTTAACGATTTATTCGATTTTTTTTTTATGGAATACTTTAGCGGACGAGCATATGGGCCACCTGATGGTAAATGGTCACCATCACCCATAAACAATGACGCTGTAAGATATATTAACTATTCCTTACATCGTCAATGCACCACCAACCTTGGGAACTAAGATGTTATGTCCCTTGTGCATGTAGTTACACTGGCTCACTTACCCTTCAAACCGGAACACAACAACACTGCGTACTATTGTTTAGCGGTAGTAGATCGGATGAATGGGTGGTACCTACCCAGGCGGGGTTGCACAAAGCCCTACCACCAAGTAAATAACAAACTTTGCGTATAATTTATTTCACGATAATCACGTAGGCAAAGTCGCAGTATAGAGCTTACAATAAAGATGTAAACGAAAATCGTTACCATCACGTACATTAAATCTTATCTTATCTTTTTAAAACACGCAATTATCTCAATAATCTTTTATATCTGAGATTATTATCGTTAATCTAAATGTTTGATGCAATCGTTTTGATAATGATATGATTTTCAATTGTTTCTTCAATCTACACAATTGTTTTATTGGGTAAGATCCACTTATCATATACGCATACCTAATAAATATTATACGGTCTGTCTGTTAGGTTTTAACGGTACTGCTGAAGCGGTTTTGATGAAATTGGATTTTAAGTAAGCTTGAATCTACAAAACGACATATGCTGTTTGAAAAATGCAGGTGAAATCTACTTAATACTGTTTTGTTTCAGTTTGGTGGTTCAATGAACTATTATAGCTACAAGATTATGCCAAGTTTCTAATATAAATATTTCCTTGAGTATAATTTGTTAGTCTGCCTGCTATTCGAAATATAAAAAATTACATTTCAACGTTATTTCCGTTACGCCCAAATATATAACAGAAAGTAACTTAATAATATATTCCTGTCTGCCTTTTGATAATAACATCTTATTAAATCTTTTGAGTTTTTATCATACATACGTTCAATCTTCTTATAATAAGCAAGTAAAATAAGATGTTCGTGACATTTGTGTGCTTGTTATTCAACTTCTTTCAAACTTCTGAAGTTATATCGATCAAAGTTTTGACGACAAATGACGCGAAATCCTGTTGAAAGCGTCCGGAAGTTTTCATGAGATTTTATTATTCGTATTTTTTGTGATAACACTTCTAACTACAATAATATTATTTTAATAAAGTAATGAATCATTAATTATGTTATATGATGGAGTTCTTGAAGGAGGTCTTAATCTGAGAGGGGTCCATGCAAGCACAAAATATCAAGAATCTTTTTTTACCTATGAAATCGAATTAATTTGATATATTTAATTTGAAAATTTCTCTTTAATTTAGCTGTAGATTTGTACATAAAATAAAAAGGCTTAATTAAATAAATCTGATGTAATCAGATAACACTAAAACTATGAAACTGTAGTGTAGAAACATTTTAGTAGTTGATTTCACTTGTATATTTAATTAAGTGAAGTCAGTACTGGCTATTGCAGGTAATAACTTCGCATTATTAAAGTGTTGGAAAAGAGTAACTATTGAGACATGTTTGGACGTAACCGGTGATACGAGTAGCTTTACATTTCATATAATTTTGTAAAATGACGATTCAAAAATCCATTAGCCTATTCAAATATAATAAATTTGACAACGCAATTGTCACTCAATCAGTAAAGTCGCACTTTATTACACCATGTCCTTAAAACGCACGTTAATCGCTAAAAATCTGGCATTTATCATCCGATATATGCATATTTCCTCAGGATGTTTCTGTCACTGCTATGAACGAAATGAATTAAAAATAGTTATTGTTAGTAAGTTGTCCCCACACTTCAGTTGAAACACGTGGGAAGCCCCTTGCATGTCAAGTCAAAATTGGCTCTATACAAAACATTAACACTTTCTAAACGCATAATGAAACCTAAGATGATAGACATCATGATGTAAAGATTAGTCATTGCATAAAAATTCTGATTGTGTCTTCAATTACACTGGCTTACTCACCAATAATTGATTGTTTAGTGGTACAATAGTGGGTGGCATCTATGTAGATTACTTTGCACTACCATCAGTAGTTTATTTTGCATTCATAACTCTGTCAATAATTTTATTATTATTGTTTATTTGGGATAACATAACTACATTTATATACATATTAAATCCGCTTGCTGTATTTGCATAATGTATTAACATTCGACAAATGGATATTTGCATTATTAGATCAGTAAACACATCACTTAGCGACCGAAGCCAATTTATACAAACAATTACATAATGATATTTACTACAAATCCTTTAAATATTGTTGACAGACGGTACGTAGAAGAAACGGATTGTTGAGGTGAAAAGGTAGAGATTATCTTGTTATGGATATGAAATATATTTTTGATATGCTTTGGATAAGAAAACGTCGGCGACTTCTCCAGAAAGTCTGAATGCGTATGTTAAAATAGAATGTAGCTGTTTCTTACATCCTGGACAAATACAGTCATTACAGAGGTTTTAGTGAGTGAACATTTCCCACTTCCTCAGCATCCTCTGATATTGAGTGTCTTTCGATGATTCCTTCTTCAATAACGTATTTACAATTGAGGCAATAGAAAAGCTGAGAACGAGATGGTAATTAAAATATTTTTTTATAAATAAAAAAAAAACCGCCTTCATAAATGAACTAAAAAGAAAAAAATAATCAGTTACATCCATATCCAATTTACGATTTTTTAATCACCTCTCAAAGTCGGTGCCAACATTGCTATATATTCATATAGGTACATAATACATACATACAAAAACTAAATCTATTTATTGTATAGATGACACCATTAGACAAACCTTACTATCGATACAAATTAAATGATTTCAATATAGGAATTTATTTACTTTGTTGGCACCGCCTTCAAAAGGTGATTAAAAAATCGTAAATTGGATATGGATGTAATTGATTATTTTTTTCTTTTTAGTTCATTTTTGAAGGCGGTTTTTTTTATTTATAAAAATTTATTTACTGCTTTTCAGTGTTGTTTTGTTATTTATAATTACAATTGGTAGTGTTTGTCATTCACTTTAATGCCGTTAATCATTGAGGAGTTCTCCTGGTAGTCCACCATCAGCTAGACTTCATCATAGGCATGTTTACTAACATCAATTGCTTGACGACTATCTTAAAGATATAGAACTAAGCCCGTAAAATAGTTACTTACTAATAGGTTCTGATTACTAGTTGTGGTCTTCATCATCAGTTCCACTTCATCAAATGTCACTTTTCGTGAGCATATGACCAAGGCACTTTGAATAAAACCGAAATCACTATAGGTGTGCCTATAAAATTTGAGGAGTTCCCTCGATTTCTCCAGGATCCCATCATCAGATCCTGATCTCCTGACAATGGGACCACCTGTAAAACATGCCCTTTCAAACAAAAAAAGAATTGTCAAAATCGGCCCAGCCATCTTCGAGTAATTCGGTAACATACATAAAAAATAAAAAAAAGGCCCCGACGAATTGAGAACCTCCTCCTTTTTTTGAAGTCGGTTAAAAAAGAAAGATGAATAAATAAAAATAATGAAAGAAATGGATTAATAATAGTTAATGATTTGATAACAGGTATAAATTTAGCTTTTGATTAACGCCATGAAAGAAGATTTAAATAAATCCTAATTTAAATATAAGCTAAATATAATTATTAAATATTGTTTTCGCATAAGGTTTCACAAGGGGTTACAATTTTATCCACAATATACTTCTTGAGATTTGAACTTGCTTGAAGTCATGAGGATTTTCTACGACTCTTTTACTCCAAAAACTTTACAGAAATCGGGAATCCAAACTGTTTTTGAATATTTAATAAGCTTAGATTTCCCCTAGTCATATTTCAGTACTATGTATTTGACTGCATCTTCGCTATCTCAAACATCATCTAAATAATAAAGATAACAGGAAGACATTAATTGACCATTTGATTGCTTTGTTGAGTATACATATGATTATAGGACAATTTTCTCACCTCAAACACAATAATTGTGGTACAAAAAGAGTTACATCCTATGTAATTAGAAGCAGTATAGCGTCATAAAAAACGCAATGGTATACATTATTTTCATGATATACCTAATACATGAATATGTACAATGTAAAATATCCCAAAAGTAGAAGATGTTAGCAATAATGATATTCTCCTGACATATTTTGGTTGACATGGGAATTCTCGAGAGAGAAGTCACAAAGCCCAAATGTTATATAGTTTGAAAGAGCACACAAAATAAAATTATCTATTACCTATTTCTCATAAGCCAATGAAACTTGGACTACCAGGATTATTTTGAGAATTACTTATCAGAAAATAATTGTAAACTTTGTAGTGGGTTTGAATTTAAGACCAAGCCTCGCCGACCAGCAAACTAGTCTACTTTTAACAACATATACATATGTAACGAATATTATAATACGACAAAATGAAGAAGGGCTCCACAGCATTGCAATTAACAGAAGACTTTTTAATGTTAATATTACTTAAACACCAATGTTATCTGATTTTAAAATAAAGTATCATATGAACTCTTCATGCAAATTGAGTGTTTGAACCAACTTCTTAGATTATTCATGTGATTTAAAATCAATTCAAGACACGTGCAAGATTTATTATGTCTCGATGAAGAGTAAAATATTGTAACACATCAATAATGATGTTAATACGTTTTAGATATTACATATGATCTAATGATAATATTAAAGGTACTCGTTAATCATCTGACTCAGATCGATTGTGTACTTTATTTACGAATGGTAAGTAATTATTTAATGTTTATCTATCTGAGAAACTTTATGTTAGTACATAAGACATAAAATAAAGTAAAGTAAAGTAACAGCCTGTATATTTTCCACTGCTGAGATAAGGCCTCCTATTCCATTAAGGAGAGGGTTTGGAACATATTCCACCACGCTGTTCCTGCGGGTTGGTGGAATGCACATGTGGCAGAATTTCGATGAATTTAGACACATGCAGTTTTCCTCACGATGTTTTCCTTCATCGAGCATGAGATGAATTATAAACACAAATTAAGCACATATATATAGTGGTGCTTGCCTGGGTTTGAACCCGCAATTATCGGTTAAGATGCACGCGTTCCAATGGGCCATCTTAGCTCTAATTCTAATTACACGATGCGGACTAGTAAATGTATTATTATTATTGGTATGTTCTCGATGGCAGATAAATAATTTGCGTCTATCTACATCACCTTTGCGAACGTTACCAAGGTTGGAATAAATGTGTTCATTGTCACTGTGCTGCGAACCGTGAAACCCAAACTGTTATCATCCTCGTGCTTGTACTTATGCAATCATTAAACTGTCACGCGGTACTGTTGTCAAAACAATTCGTGAATTAACCTTAGCAATATTGAACTATTTTTTTATGATATCTTATATGTTACAATTATTTTATGGAATTATCAGTATAAAAAAATTTGATTGTATATCAATAGGAATATCATAAATTCGAAAGTAACCGATGATCCGGTTTCGATGAAACGGTATGGATATAGTATGGATATAGTAAAAGTCTCTGGGAAGGAAATAAGCGTGTGTGTGTGTGTGTGTGTGTGTGTGTGTGTGTGTGTGTGTGTGTGTATTAATGTACTTTCGTGTCGTTTCTTTTCTTAAATTTCGTGCGTAAAGCTGCTTCTGTATGTGTTCTGTATATTAATATAATTGTTTTAGGTGCTTATCTCTACGTTAAGGTCTTATATCTTTCATATCTTTATTTTATATCAATTTCAAGAACTGTTTTAATTAACAGTTAATTTAGTAATACGCATTTTTTTCTTAACATCACTTTTCTACAGATCTAAGATTTATAGATATTCATGAATGGTTAGATTTTCGGCAAAGAGTTAATATTTAAAAATCGTATAAAAAATTAACATTTTATTTACAAATTATTTTTTACCATAGCATATAAACATGAGTTGATGTGAAATGTTTACTTTAAATCTACTTTTACGATCTCCTAGGTGATTGAACCTTTACAACCTAGGCAGCAAATAGGGTTCTTAAACGAGTATTTACGGTAAAATGTGCGTAATGTGGGTCACATTGCGAATCGCGCTGTCAAAGCTAGAGTCGTATCTATCGATAGGATATATCGATAGTAGAGCTGATAACATTATCTTGGGAAAATAAAAGTATATGCTCAAATATACTTTAACTTTTATACCGCTTTTTCTCTCTCTCTCTCGTCTTCTACTTTAGTATGGGGGGGGGGGGGTTCTTTCTTGGAGTCTGATTGAGGTTTGCATTCGGCTGTACTGGCCTTTACAGCGTCAACAAGCATAGGGGCGAGTACTAGACTGTTATTCCAAGTTTGACTCTCGGACTCCGAGTGATTACGTTCCAAACGTTCTCCTCAAAGGGAGAGGAGACCTTAGTCCAGCTGTGGTAAATTTTCAGGCTGTCATGATTGTCTCCTATGAGATGGCACTTCGGCTCAGGACTTAGTGAGGAGCGCTTATACTCGTAGCACTGTTTATACGACGGCATTACAGTTTTGTGACGTCACTAATCGAGGACCAATCGGGGGCTGTGTGAGCGTGGCACGTATACAATTCGTTTAGGTATGGATGTCACACGACAGCTACGATTTACACGCGGTTGTTTGCCTCGATATACAATCATTTTTGTGAATTATGATGGGACGGTCTCAGCTGCTTTTAGCAACCATACTAATATTATAAATTTGAAAGTAACTCTGTATGTTAAAAGAAATTTGGTACAAAAATAGTCTAGAGCCTGAGAAAGAATATAGGCTAGTTTTTAATTGGATAAAAGTGTTGTAAACGGTTAAAAAGGGGGGTGGAAGGTTATAAAATGACAATACTTTCAAGTGTGTCATTTTAAAAAAGCATAAAACTTATATTTCCGTCTGTTGATCTACACTTAATAAAAACCTTATTAATTTAAATAATTGTATTAACTAACATAACTGTATTTTTTAAATGTTGAAAAATAGTAACTACTGTGTTTCTTGCCGGTTCTTCTCGGTAGAATCTACTTTCCGAACCGGTCGGTGGTAGCTTCACTTAATTGTTTAATGACGATTCAAAAGTGCTTGTAAAATCCCACTTGAATAAAGTTTATTTTAATTTTGATTTTTGATTTTATCATAACACCCACTAAGGATTGTTTTACACCTAAATGGGTGAAATAGGGGTTGAAAGTTTTATTTTTGGTATTTTTTTTATATATACATATTTACGAGCAAAACCGCGGGTAACAAGTGTGTTTAATATAATAATGGTCTAAATAAATATATTATTATTTTGATAGTATTATATAAACACTCATCGTTCGTCCGTTCGAGTTCAAACTTTGCACAGTTGTTTTCGGGTTACATGTCTGACGTAATGCAATTAAATGCAATAACGAGGTGAATAGTGTCGAAAAACTTGACAATATATTTTTTTAACAATTTAGGGATGCTTGCTCGCCCACTTACCTATACTATAAAAGTAAAACTGATCTTTGTAACATATAACCTACCCGGGATGTTCACGGTAGGATTAACATTCCGAACTATATAATAAAATTGGAGTGTCTGTTTGCAATATTAAAATAGCCCTTTTTTACTCGTTGCATATACAGTATGTATTGATGGTACATATACCAAAATAACATTTTTACAATTTTTGTCTATCTATTCAGGCTAATCTAAGGATTTTGACGGGACTTTCACTTGCAGATAACTGATATAATAAAGAGTAACTTAGGCTACAATATATATATTTTTTTTTGATAAATTCAAATGCGTACTAAGTCGCAAGCATAGCGAGTAGGTAATAATAATATACTGGTGATAATCATTGGTTCAGATTAATCGAGATCGGTTGTGAAGCAACTTGCGATTAGACGTTATCTATGCAAATAAGATAGAGTCATATTATTAACAATTGAGAAATAAATTACGTTATAATGAAATGATTGGATTAACGTAATGATTCTCAGCCATCAATCAAAATGATTTCGAATTATAAAGCTTCGATTATTTTAATATGTATCTATAGTTATGTCATGAGTTGTAATGTTCGTTACAATATTTTGTGTTAAATTTTGCGATACGACTCACACCGGATAGCTTGATGATATGTTTGATATCTTTGCGCATGCGCGGAACACGCTAAAGTTTTGATTATAATATTATTAGTATCTATGTTATTTTTTTAATATATTGGTAATTATTATGAATTATTAAATCAACTCTAGCCTCTCATTAGTACCACATTAAAAAAAAAGTAAAGTAACAGCCTGTAAATTTCCCACTGCTGGTCTATAGGCCTCCTCTCCCATTAAGGAATGGGTTTGGAACATATTCCACACCACTGTTCCAATGCGGGTTGGTGGAATGCACATGTGGCAGAATTTCGATAAAGTTAGACACATGCAGGTTTCCTCACGATGTTTTCCCCGAGCACGAGATGAATCATAAACACAAATTAAGCACATATATATATAGAGGTGCTTGCCTGGGTTTGAACTCTGGGTTTGAGCTCTATTTTTTTAATACATTCGTTATTATTATGAATTATTAACTGAACTCTAACCCCTCATTTTATAGTGCGATTAAAATTTAAAAAATCAATAGAAATAAATGATGCTACAGAATCAACGTAAATCCTTATATCTTCAAAAAATACCTACGACCTCATTGATGTTTACTCAACATTCCGACTATTCAGCAAAGAGCCGACTAAATAGATTATTTTATGATACATGCATATATCTCGACTGATATGGAATTACATTGAGTGATTTTAAAATGAGTTTTCATTTGTCAATGATGACTTTACTGAATTTGTCGCAGAGAGATTTAGAGAGTGCCTCCGCGGATACGCTAAGTTGAAGTAGACCGGTGAGAAGGCGTCGGCGCTATGCATACATTCTCCCCCTCTGTAAGCGTTGATAGGAGTAGTATAGTAGAGAAGTTTCTCAATACCCCGGTAACTCCTCTCCAATCGTCGGAGCACTACGATAGCACGGTGAAAAGACGAAGTGAGTACCGCTGATTTTAGTAAGTATTTCGACGTTTTAAGTGCCGGCGAAAACCATGTACCCCCCTAGTTCGCGAGGGGGAAACGCGTAGAAGTATTTTTCCATTGAGTCAAAATTATCTCATTATCCAGTTGGTGCAAAAATAATCTATCAAGATTTCCCTTTTGACATTATTAAATTTGAATTGTATTAAGTTTTATTTTAATTAATAGAAACAATTAAACTATATTTTTACATAAAAAAATTACATTCACAATCTACACGAAGAAGATGCAAGTACGTAGGAGTACATCCTATACTGTGATAAATAAATTCAATACCTCGTTTCATTGGTGCAATAAAAGGATAAATTAGCATTGATTTAAATGTATTGATTTTGTACCGTTTAAATGAATGTAGTGGTCTGTCTGTGTATCAGAAAAAATAAACTTAAATTACTTATGTGGTACAATTATAAGAACAATTCTATTAATATTTTATATCCCTGTTTAAATTATATTTACTTTTAAAAATACTGGTATAAATTTCATATTATTGATCAAATATTGAAATAAGAAAGCATTTTTACATAGACTTCAATAAAGCAATTTTCATGGTTTAGTTGAAAAGATTAACAGACAGTCAGACAGAACATCAGTGTTACTTTCGCATTTATAATATCAGTAAAGATTAAAAAAAATTTTTTTTCTACAACAAAACAGTCCGTATTACTTTTTTCCAAGATTAATCATGAACCACTGTGAGTGTGCATTAAATAAGAGATAAAAACGTTGTAAGTATCGTCGATTGAATATTTACTATCATAATAAAAAATTATAGCCGCAATACTTTATTAATTTCTTCCAATACACACAGTGAATGTCTATGATTTACAAGAGGGATAATAGCGTTGTCTTCCAGATGGCTATAATAATTGCGATAGTCCTTTACAGTTGCAAATGTGTGCAATTGGCATTACAGTATTAATGAATACACCAGTAGAATAATTATTTACTTATTAGTTGTTTTATTTAAAAAATATATTATTATCCAGAAGTTAAATCAAATTAACAAAAGTCTCCAATTGACGTTCTATGCGCAACTGCTTTGTTTTTTTTTTTTAAATTCGTTTGCTCGGGAAAACATCTTGTATTATTTTTTACAGCCATACGAATGACATATCGATGACACTTTTATGAAATATGAAACAAAATATGAGTTTATTAAATATATAACTATAATATACTTTTATTACGTTTAAAGTTCTATTATTTTTTAAAGGTGGTTACACACAGACGAATCCGTGAAAATCAGTTGTTAAGTATAAAATTATTCAACGTTACAGAACACAATGCCTCGGTGTCACAAAACAATGCAATAGCATGTACTGCGCCTTGATTTCTCGAGTTGTACGCGTTGTGACGTGTTCACACACACAACTCAGTATGAAATATGTTTAAGATGAACTTGGTTTTATGTTATAATTAGAAACGATTCGATTTTTGATTTTTCTATTCCTTGTTCTAATAGAAATGTTTGTGTTCACACAAATATAGCCGTTAAGTTCATATTTTTTGCACTAATTTATTTTCAACATGTGATTTGAATCCAGTACCTTAAGATCTGCTGTTAATAGTTCATACCTCCGTATTTAATGCGTGTAATACTATCTGCCCACTGAACTTGATATATTTTGATACTTGTAGGTATCTTTTAAATCTATACCAATATTTTTTTGTGGATTTACGATAGATTCGATTATAAGCTATCCATAATAATAGATGATAAAAAATAATTATTTATGAGTCGAATACAATACATCCGCAAAATTCGTATAATCGATGACAATGTTGGTATTGTGTAACACCTGTAAAAAAGTAGTCACTAAGAAATATTATTAGAACATTTTATTCCTTGTAAATGTTAGTGTTCTGCTTGTTGGTGTTCAAATAAATAAATAAATAAATAAAAATAAATAAACAATGACATGACAGTCCAACGGGCGGCCATGTTTGACGTTTACGGATGCGTTCAGAACTCAAAAGTGTGCTCCGAATAATATTTACAATTACAGTAATTAGTAGATACATTTAATTATTTATATTCACTTGCTTTTATTTATTTTACTCGAACTGGGTTTTCATCTAGTTATATAATATTTACAAAGACAAAGTCAAAACCTTTATTCAAAATAGAAGTGTTTACACTTTCTTATTGACTGTCGAAAATCAACCACCGGTTCGGAATATACCTCAGACTTGAGAAGAACTTACGAAAGAATCTCAGCGGGACCTTTTTTCATCTTCATTAATTTCACTTCATTTTCATTTTACAATCATCTGATATTTCTGGATTCAGAGATGAGTTTCGAATTTTTCATAGGATACATATTGGTGTACTTTGGGGTTAAGGCGACGGAATACTGACACCGTGACTTCTTACGGGTCTCTTAAATGGTCAGGATTCTGCTGCTAACTCTATTTCCATGTATAAGAGTGACGCAAATTTGCATATATATCATTACATAAACATAATAATACATATATTTATTTTATTAAAGAAACGGTGTTTTATAAATTATTGCGTCGTTTAGAAATACATATGGCGTCCGAAGACAACTCCTTTTTTCTTATAGTCGAAAGGATCTCGATTTTGAAGATTACTAGCGATATAATATAACAAGCGACCCGACACGGCTTCGTTTGGGTGCAATACTGATACTAAATATACCAATTGCAGAATGAATGACAACAACGTTCACGACATCAATTTAGAAACCTGTAAACAATGATATTCTAATAAACAGATATGTTATATCCATACTAAACAACAGAAAAAAGTGTGCCGCGCCGGTGACCGTTTATTTAGTTCATTTTTACATTTCGTTAAAAGTAAAAAGGATAGCTTGATAAAAACAATAAGTAAAAGGGATAACTAGATGTTTTAATTACGCAAAACGTATTACTAAGTAATTATGATGTATTATAACGTATTACTACGTAAAACGACTAAAGGCAAACATCCCAATTAGGACGTTTTCTATTCTTCACTTTTTGCGCGGTAATGACATATCTGTTTACTAAAACATCATTACCTCTAAAATAATCATTGTTTCTCTACTTTCTCAATCTTCCTCTTGAATCAGTAAGTCTATTGTAAAAAAACGCATCTAAATCCGTTGTCATTTTAAAGATCTAAGCATACATAGGGACAGACAGCAGTAAGCGACTTTGTTTTATACTGTGTAATGATTAAAAGAAACTATAAAGGCAGTTTCTTAATAAATAAAAAAACAAACGCAATGTAGAAACAGCGCTACATGCACACGAACGCTTCGTGATCAATTCATTCACCTCGTTAGAACGCAGATGGTACGATCGCTCACTTTCAAAGATATTTCTGATACTTCTTTTAATTACATTGTTATATTCAATTTTATAACTAGTTTTATCTGGTTTTACGTATTTTTTTTATATAAATATGAGACAACATCGAAATCAAAATCAAAATATACTTTATTCAAGTGGGCTTTTACAAGCACTTTTCAATCGTCATTTAACAATTAAGTGAAGCTACCACCATCACATACATTACTCTGATCCAATGTAAGTAGCTCAAGCACTTGTGTTATGGAACATCAGAAGTAACGACGGTACCACAAACACTCAGACCCAAGACAACATAGAAAACTAATGATAATCTACATCGACTCGGCCGGGAATCGAACCCGGGAATTCGGAGTGAGGTACCCATGAAAACCGGTGTATACGCCACTCGACCACGGAGGTCGTCAATTTTATTATTTATCAGCAAATATTGTTTTATTTTCACTTCTGCATATATAGAACGAGAGGCTAGATAGCCCAGTGGGGCCCGTGGGCTTCTTTCCGAAAAGGCGGTAGAGTTGAAATGTTGACGGTACAAAAGTACTTCATCGTAAACTTTAATAATCTTTTGATTTGATGTCGGTTATAATATAAAAAAAAAATTATTGTAGGTTATCCCTAAGAGATAGACATTTACCAATCCAGACTTCATTGTAGCTCTTTTTGAGATGTAGAACAATGTTTTGATTACATTATATACACATCTTATCTTATATATATATCTGATTGCGCCAGCGTTTGTAATTTGAGCACAAAAATTTGTTCATTATTATTACATGACATAAAAAACCTTTAAAATTATCAGTGTTTCTCTATTATATTATGCACGTATCATACATTCCTCTTGAAACGCTTTATTTTAAAAAAAACCGCATCAAAATCCGCTGACAGTGAGCTCAGCTTAAGTTTTCAATACAGAGTTATTTGAAACAGCGCTTTAAGCAAACACACATATCTATTACAAAACCTGACTTCGCTGTAAATAAGCGCTTTCTCACAGCAATCTTGATATATGAATTATACTCAACTAATTAATAATATTATAATATGATAAGGCATATCATAAAATGTAATCACACGAGAAAATATTGCTCATCTCAATAATTAAAACAACTCGCCAGAAGGTTCATTGACCTATTCAGATAATGTAGAAAAACCAGGTACATTTGACCTACATAAATAATGCGAATCATTCGCTTATCTCTCTTGTGGTTTCCGTGTGTATATACATATATACATTGTCAATGTGTGTGTTGTAGCGGCGACAGACATTCCGCAGTCTGTCAAGTATTTAAAGTTACATGTGTGCTCGGTTGCGAAGTTGTGAGAAAATTATTTGTTTACGCGTTTGGAAATATAAAAAAAGATTTGTTTTATCATTTAAACCTCTTTCGTTCCGACGTCATTCTAAGTCTGTTGCACACATAAGCACTGCAAACGTTATATAGTGTTTTAAATTTGGAATGTCTAGAATATCCAATACAATGATCAGTCTTGAGCAAATCGAACTCGCTTGCGAGTAAATAAGATATATGGATTAGATTTTAATGGGAGATGTCGGGTTCAAATCCAGGAAAGTGCTAATGAGTTACGGGCTAAATATTTAATTATAATATTAAATATTCTGTACTAATATTATAATTAGGTAAAATTTGTTTGAGTTGTGGTTAATCTCCGGTATAACTCAATTCTAAAAATAAATAATATTTCAATTTCATAAAATTGTCTGAAAAACAAATGATACACATTTGTGAAAGCTGTTTTTGTATGTAATAGAAAAGTGTATTAATATCGATATTAAGTTATTGTTTTCTTGATTGATTGCTTCCTATTAATTATGAAAGAGTCCTTTGGCGAGGACCCTTTACATACTCTTCTGTTATATTGTCAAATATTGAATTTAAACATAGGCAATTATACTACTATTTACTAATTTTATGTAGTTTCAACAGAAAGTTTTATAGGAAAGTATGCCCTTTGAACATTCTTCTGTGTGGTAGGGCTCCGTACAAGCTTACCTGGGTCACCTCATTATATATTCTAACGCCAAGCCGCACTACTTCGTATTGTCGTGTCGGTTTGAACTGTAAGTGAGCCCAAGTAACTCCAATCACAAGGACAAATTTACTAAGTTCTCAAGGTCGATGGCACATTGGAGATGTAAGGAATGATTAAAATGTAGAGACTACTTTAGCCTACATTTGCCCTTACTCCAGGAATACCCCCTAGGTGTTGGAGGCCCGCATAGGCGGGGCCGACCGTCAGGGCGTCACGGTAGAGGGTACCGCTGGTTTTTTAGTGGGTAAACCCGGCGTACTTGGGCGCACTCGGCGTCCAGGGCTCCGGGGAGACCCACACACCCCCGACTTAACATTACGTGTGAGATGCGCATAATACGTTTTTCCAGTGAAAAAAAATTAGGGTTACATTTGTCCGTTCGCCTGCCTATTTAATTAAAAAAATCATAGCCATCTGTATTCATCGCATTAGTCATTAATAGCATTCTTAATACGTTGTCAATGTGATCTAGGTTGTGACTGTGGCCACTAGTGTGGCCGAAGGTTTATTTGTTTTGGTGTCACGGTCATAATTATACATCGCTTCATCGCAGCCGTGTTTCACACATTATAGGTAAATGTGTGTTTAATTTATATTTACACTCATTTTTGTTCACAATTCAAAACTGTTAAAAAAATACTACTTTGTCGCACGTGATATTGGCGAAATAATCAGTATCCTCTCGGCACAAATAAAAATCCATAAGAACTTTATTTGAGGAGGTTTTATAAAAGCAGTTCAAATATATATTATTTGTAAATATTCATTTATATAATGTAGTCAAATGTTTTGACGATTTTTTAAGTAATTAATAAAAATTTTAACATCCACAGTAAAATGATTCATTCCTAATAATTTTAAACGAAGTTAAAAAATATACATATGTTAAAATTATAAGATAATTATGATAAAAATTACTATTAGCTGAATTATATATTTTTAATAAAAAAAAAGTTAACGAAACCCTTAAAAAGATTTTCGTCGCTGCACAAATACATACACACACAAGCACACATTGATCAACTTACATCGAATACACCGTATTTAAATATCATATGACCTTCCTTGATACTTTGAAACATTTACGAATTAGGTGATACTTTATTGTGTATTGCTTTTAGTCTTAAGCTGTATTAAGCCTTTGTTATTCTAAATATGATTACAAACATCGAAATTTCTTATAAAGGTCAAGTTAACGTGGTTATTATAGACTTCACCATCAAAGCTAGGTCCTTGGTCTTCATGAAATAGCAACATCTTGGAAGAAAGAGGTACTCGATGAAAGTTTACATCGAGAATCGACTTTAACATCACTATTCATCTAATCAGACTAAGTTCAATGAACTTTGCCAATTAAAAAAAAAATGTTATGTTTTATATAACTCTAGTAGGCGCCCACGGCTTCGCTCGCGTTTTACTGATGGTTGTCATTTGTTAGGCAAAAGAGCCTATATCCTTTTTTTGAGTGCATGTTTGCTTCATACCAAATTTCATCAAATTCGGTTCAGCGGTTTGGTCGTGAAAGAGCAACAGACAGACAGACAGAGTTACTTTCCCATTTATAATATTAATACAGATTAATAAATTGCTTATCTGAAAAGGGCTTAAGTTTTTGCCAGAGTAAATATATTAAAATACTTACTACGTTTTGATCTTACAAGAATTTAATTGCAGAACACTAATTGCGATACAATTAATCATTACTTCATCCCAATCTGTCATGTAATATTACACTATTTTATAAAAACTTGGTTATTTTGTAATATAACATTGTCTGGCTTAAAATATATAAAAATAGTCGTATTTGTGATACCAAAGCAATTAGGTATATTGCAATTAATGAGGTCTTGTTGTAAGTCGACGTACGAACTACGTTTTACAGAAGATCTGATGTAGAGTCTTAAAACTTGGCTGCTAGAGATTTTGCGTACAATAGACAGAGAAAAGATTGAACAATATGGTTCTATGTATTTACCTTTTCATTAAATTTTACAGTTTTCAAAACATTTTAATTCCTTATCATTTATACGTAATGAAATAAATGTTGATTATAAGCAAACTAGATTTTCAGTTTAAAATACCTTTCAATTACTACTAGCTAAAATACGATACGAATTTTCGAGATTCATAACAGTAATGTATATTTTGACATTATCAAAATTAAAAAAATTTAATGTCAATTTTTAATAAAGTAAAGGATCAAACTTTTTAATAAAGTATCAAGATTCGTTGGGTTTACATCAAAAATGCGTCTGTCATCACGAATGACAGTTACAAATAGTTCTATCATTTGAAAAACAAAAAAAAAAAAATTGTATTGCATCGGAAATAGATTTTAAAATCCTATTGTGCTCTATGAGGACTGTGCATTGTTAAATATCTGTTGTCTCGTTGCTTTCAGATGGTTATTTTTGTATGGGGTTCGATAACCGGCACTGTTCTATGAATGAATGGAAAGGACATAACAAAGCACAGAATAAAAATTGTTTTTTCTCTAAACCGACACAGATAACGTTGACATTATTATTGGGTATATTGTGTTTACATCACTGTCGTCCATATATATACGTTGATTCGAAATTTAAATGATAACGTTGTGGATTCGGATTATTTTTTTAAATTCTGCAATTAATGTATTTAAAACAAATAATAATGCTTCAGAAAATTATTGTTGTAAAAATAGTTTACATGAATAAATACAACTCTATAATCGTTTTATATATTCTCATAATTTAATATATTTTATAAACATAGTATTAATATAGTTACATTTTTATATAGAGTTGTCTTTTATAGTTAGGTTTAATTTTAATAACATCTTGTAATATTAATTTATCTTTTATTTTGAATATTTTTGATTTCTCGACTTCAAACCGGGAAAGACTTGAATAAATATATTTTATACTCGTTAGTATAAAAATTTTTACATAAGCTGATGGTCCGAAGTTGGGTACCTTCTCCCTTCACCTCAATTTCATTGTTCAAGTTTTAAAAAAAAGTATAATCTGTTTACAAAGGCAGCTAACTGTCAGTGGAATAAATAATAATTTAGACTACTTACGAATAGTTTAACGTGCTATATTGACATTCAGAAAAGGAAAACTTTTACCTGACTTCTACAGAAGCTTCTGTACTATACTTATGGTATATATGTATTGCATACATATACTGATTTAGTGAACTTATTAAAACTAACACACGGACGAACAGTTAATAGTTGCGTAACTGTTAACGAGCTTCTAGGCTAAATTTAACGCCGGTTCAAATTTTAAAAGTTAAAAATTACTTAGCAGTGAAAACACTGGTCATTTTTTGAAATTTTAATTTTAGAACGTTGGAAATAGTCAGACGTATATGTGGTATTTTACATATCATATTATTTAATTTTTGTATAAATAAGTAAAAAGGTTCTGTTATTTTACAGTAAAGTACACGATACCGTTGACGTGTGTGCAATCTCATTAACGCGCATGCTCTGTACTATCGTTCCCGTCAATTGTAACACTTTTTTTTTTAAATTAGTACGCACAAATCCAAATTATGCATCCTTAATTAATGAAAAAAAATACTCACATGTAAAATTGTTCGAGAATATCACGTCCTAATTCACACACACACAGGAATGTTTATGCTTAACCTCAAAAAGAAACATGTGTTTTAAGTACACTTAGTCTGTAGAAAGAGTTCTGAAATAATAATTAGTAAAATTGATTCGAATTTTAAAAACGTATTTAGATATCACAGTCAGCCGGCCGGCGTGCTTGCGTGTGGCACCGACCGATGGTTTCGGCTTACTCATTGGTCGGAGCGAGTAGCGACCGAAACGACGCTCTGTTGGTCGAACTCTACCAAGAAACGTCATCGCGCCACGCGCTTACGCCGTTTACATCGACAACTCAATAGCATCGCTTAATTCAAATTCATTACTGTTTTGTTTCGTAATTATCTTTAAGCAACACTAAGTTTTGAAGCAATGGATATTATAACTGGAATGTTTTCAATCGTTTGACTCAATCGAACTTTATAAATATTCTCTTAATGAAGTACAACCACATGCATGCAAGTCAGTCTCTACCTGATGATTATATTGAACTTACAGATGGTCATATTGCAATAACGATTTCATTTATTTATTTATTTATTTATTTATTTATTTATTTATTTAACCCATTACAACTTGCTTAGCGCTAATATTTGCAATAAATACATATAACATTTATTTTATATAGAAAAGTAACACTTAAGTTATTAAAATATACTGTACATTAAATGAAGCAATGCTAAGCAACTCAAGTTCGATGGACATACCCTCCGTACTAGGTGAACTGTATGACGGTAGGAGCACATTTCTCGATCGCGAGTCAATAGCTGCATAGTATAGGCAAAAGTTACATGCTGCTTCCATAATTGTTCTAATTATACAGAGCACTTATTTTAATTTTATATTAATTTTAGTATCACATGATATATATATACAAAGCTAGATGAGACTACCTGTAAATAGTAGAAATTTAACCTTGATAATTTTGAAATGTAATTTATTTATTGTTTGTTATATTGTATCTACTGTCGGTTGTCCCAATAAAATTAAAAATAAAGATAAGTATAAAATAAAAATAAAATAAAGATAAAATAAGATATCGATAATGCAATTTTGTATATGTGTAAGCATTTACGTAAGTGCCTGAGTTCTTGAGTGGTTGTGTGTTTGTCTGTGTGTGTGTGTGTGTGTGTGTGTGTGTGTGTGTGTGTGTGTGCGTGTGTTTTTGAAGACAAGTTTTTAACAAGAATTTTCTGTATTTAGATGAAATAAGTTCTTAAATGAAGTCAGGTTTTAACAATTTTTCAGTATCATCATACGATAACATTTTAAGAAATTTATGAAGTGATATCTTGAGATTATATTTAGAAAGGTCTTTTATAACAATTTTTCTAGATATTTTATTATATAGGTAAGGTGCCAAATAGAGATAGAATGATTTAGAGAAAGCTAGTTTGTACTTTGGTTGATCATACAATCTATCATGTCGCCTCTTATTTTGGGATGCAGTACATAGCTCACTATGTTGCATCATCAATATATCTTTTATATATATTTGTCGAACGGTTAAAAAAGGCAAGTTTTTATATAGTGAGTCGGTAGGATGCATATACTCTTTAAAGGTCATGACCTTCAATATAGCCCTTTGAGCTCGTTCTAGTGTAAGCATTAAATTTTTACTTGCTCCACCCCATACAGAAATTCCATAACTTAATAGGGAATAACAAAAGGCGTAATAAATTGAGGTCAGCAGTTTTATATCACAAACATACCTGAGATTTTTAAAAATGAATATTAATTTTCTTATACGTCCACTTAACCCTAATATATGGTCTTTCCACCGTAAATGGTGGTCTATTGTTATTCCAAGGTATTTTATAGACTCCGTTTGATCCAGTTTTTCACAGTGACATGCTCTGTCCGTTGTATAATTACTACAATGATGGGCTTTTATAACAATGGAGTCTAATTTTGGTTGGTGATTTATGCGTATACTAAAGTTAATAAATTTCGTTTTTGCTATATTAAGCGTCAGGAGGTTATAGTCAAGCCATAGAGTTACGGCCCGCAAATCATCATTAGCATGTTTGCATAATTGATCCCATGATTTTCCATTAGAGATTAAAACAGTGTCGTCAGCAAAAGATATTAATTTAGAATGTTTAAGAGGTAGTTTACATAAGTCATTAATATAAATTAGAAATAGCGTCGGACCCAGAATACTTCCCTGAGGGACGCCGTATTCTATAATCATCTTACTGCTAGTCGTATTCCCAATTTTAAGACTTTGATAGCGATCGGACAAGTAACTTATAAATAATTTTAGCGGTAATCCACGTATTCCTATACTTTCGAGTTTTTCAGTCAAAATCAGATGAGACACTGTATCGAATGCTTTTTTTAAATCAAGAAAGATACCAAGACATTTTTTCTGAGTATCTAGATTATTAACAACCTGTGATGTTAAGGTTTTCAAAGCATCCGAAGTTGATCTCATATTCCTGAACCCATATTGATTTGATGCTAAAATATTGTTTTTTTCCAAGTATTGTTTTAATCTGGCATTAATTATTTTTTCAATTATTTTAGATAGCGTTGGTAACAGCGAAATTGGTCTGTAATTAGAAATATTGTCTCTATGACCCGATTTAAATACCGGAATAATGATTGATTTCTTTAATGCCTTTGGGAATGAACCTGTCTCAAAACAGAGATTGCAGATGAATGTAATGGGTTTTATTAATATATTTGCCGCCATTTTATAAAATGATGAAGTGATACCATCCCAGCCACATGCATTAGTATTTTTGAGTGATTTAATTATTTGGCTAACTTCATACTCATCTGTTGGATTCAAATAAAACGAGTTTACTTGATCTGATAATTTGGGTTGTATATTTATAAGTTCGGCTTCAGTGGTGTTAATTCTATTTATTATATCATTTGCCAATTGTTTTCCAATGCTACCAAAATAATTATTTGCATAATCGATTGACATTTTGGGACTTGTTTTTATTGACAATATATCTGATGATGTGTCATTAATCTTATCTAAATAACAAATTTGCTTAATATATTTCCATTGATTTTTCGCATTAAATTTATTTTTGTTTAATTTATCTCTGTAATATAGTTGTTTATTGTTATTTAATACTTTTCTACATGTATTACGATATCTAATATAACTGATTTTAAGAATTACATTGTCTGGGTCTTTACGTAGTTTACAATGCAGTCTATCTCTATGTTTTATACATCTAATCAAACCTGGTGTTATCCAAGGCTTAAGATTTTTCTTCCTATTTGACAACTTAATGTTTATAGTATGGCGGTCTAATGCTTTTGCAACAGTTTCAAGAAAAATATTAGTGACTTCTTCAAGATCTTTATTTTGGAATATTTCATCCCAATTAAGGCTTTGTAGGAATTTTATTACCAGATGGTAATCTGTCTTTTTAGTAATATGTTTATTTATATTTTTATTTGTTACAATCCCAGTAGAAAGGGCCACCATAACACATGCATGATCTGTTAAAGTTGAATGACATACTACAGTTATAGTATCATGTTTTGTTTTGGCTAAACAGTGGTCAATACAACTTTTATTACTAGTAATGAAATTATGTGTTGGTCTTAAGCCGTAAAATGAAAGTAATTCTAAATAATGCTCAGCAGTAGGGTTATTGTGTCCATCCTTAATATCAATATTGATATCTCCTAGAATTAGAACATTATTTTGTTCGTACTCTTTTAGGATTAATTGAAGCGATTTTAGAAATTTATCTAAACATCTGAACTCACATGGTCTATAAATACCTATAATATTTGTATCTTTCAAACATGCTACCAGACAAGAGAGTTCTTGTGTATGTTTTGGTTCTAAAACCTTAACATCAAGAGTTTTTTTTATGTACATCACAACTCCATCATTTTGGTTCTGATTGTTCTTTGTGTAAAAATGATGGTAATTGGGCAACGTTGGTAAAACATTAACTTTAGATAGCCAACATTCAGTAAGTATAATAATATCTTGTTCAACTTTTAGCCTCTGAAGAAGAACTGTTAGCTCATCAAAATTTTTGTTAATACTTCGAATATTTTGAGTAAAAATACGTAAGTTACTATCAGAATTTAGCAATATCCTTTCACATTGTTCCACATCCTCTACTATCACCGCTTTGCCGATATTGAGATTTTTATCAATATCAGCTTGAAAATCCTCAATATTAACCATTTTCATAAGAAATTTTAAATTTATTCTTGCAGTACTGATATTGGATTTGGAAAAGGTTAAAGGATATTGCTTTTGAAGTATTTATTTTAGAGATAAACGTATGATTTAGTGTTAAACGTATGCGATGTAGTGTATAATATGTAAAGTGAAGTGTGATCTGTTTAAGTTGCATGTAAGCGTGTGATAAAGAAACAAATTGCAAAAAATAATATATAAATAAAAAAAGGCTTATATCAACGTTTAAAACAAAAAGATATAGAATAATAAGAACTAGAGCTATGCTAAACAAAATCTTAATCGAAATATGGAAAGGAAAAACCAGGCTAGTAGTTAGAAGTGATAAATACCAGACAGTAATTGATACTAGTCACATGTTTCTTTGTAACTTCAAATCTTCGACTTGATCCAATGACTTTATTTGTATAGCCGGGTCACCATCAGTTTTCTTAACATAAATTTTTCCTCTTGAAATCCAGTTATATCTATAACCGTGAGATTTTTTAAGTTGACGTGCCAAAAAGTGTAATTTTCTTGCTTTCGGGGTAAGAGATTCATTGACATAAATTCGCTCTTTTATGTCTTGTTCCCCAAATATACTAGTATTAATCTTGTCTACACTTACTTTATTGAATTTCCTCACCATTTGTAACACTTTATTTCTAGTGTGACCATCCTGATATTCGACTATGATTGGATTTTTATTACCAGTTTTAACTCTATAGCACTGGCGGATGTCATCAACTGGTAACTTCAAACCAATGAAACTGTGAAGTTGTGTGATCATTTGCAAAACGTCTTCTTTTTCTTTCATAGGAGTGTTAATTTCAATGAAGGTTGCGCGTTGGGTGCGCTGGATCTCTTCCAATTGGTCCTCCAAGAATACAATCCTAGTCACTGCTTTGTTGTAATTTTCCGACATAATCTCCATCGATTTTTTTAAATCGCTATACAGTGCTGTTGTGTGTGATAAAGTCTTTTCAATTTTATCATTGGATTTCAAAATCTCAGTATTTTGTATTTTAAGACTATTATTTTGTTCTTTCAACTCTTCAATAATTTTAGTAATCTTTTCGAATTTTGTTTCTTCGCCTAATTTTATAGTTGCAATGAGTGTGTGTATCTCATCTCGTAGATCTTGTAGCTCACTCCTTTCTTTACGTTTTCTTGTCGCCACAAAAGGTTCGGAGTCTATTCTGGTACTATTAGCCAAGTCTGGTTGAGATGACGATTTTGTGTCTTTATGAGGCGAACGCAGCATCTTAATATTTTGCTTATACTATGTATGTATGACGTATCGATAAAACACAAAGGACGTTGGTTTTTTAGTTCTAATATAGGTCAAAAGTCTTTAAAATGTTATAGTTAAGGTTGGAATTTGTTTGAAAACACAATTATTAAATAGATTAATATTTTTAAAACACACTGCCACTCAATACAAAAGCGCGTCGAGGAATGACTATACTATACTAAACTTATCAATTTATTATTTAATAGTCTTGTTAGCGATTACATTTTATTTTTACACGTATACCTACGTTTATTTTATACATTTGATAAAGTTTGTACTAGCATTCGTATAGCTAGAAACAGGAAACAATTAACAGTTCAATTAAATTATCATATATTTCGTACAGAATCATGCGCATGGTGTAACTGCGCCCTTTCTTTATAATATAACTAAAATCATGTATAACTAAAAATCTTTAATATTTTAAAATCGTTAGTCTGAAATTTATCGATCGGCAAAATTGTTAAAATATGTGAAATTTTAAGAAACAAATTTGGTTAACTGCAATTGCAATAAATTATACAATTTTGATCATCCAAATCATCATATATCTTGACATAATACAAAGAATATCGATGATTTACCAAAACCAACGTCTTCCTAAGAAATTAATTATTTGGTACATATTTTTTAAAACATATCGCAGATATGAACCAACCATTACAAGCTATTCATCAAATAATGCGTGATGCATGTGTCGTACAGAATCCAGATGCACAGCATACAGTTAATGGGGTGTCATTTTATAGATATATCAAACTAACATCGTCAATGCGCTGTGAACCGAGAAATTAATATTTCCCATGTGACTATGTGTGCAAATAATCCACCAGTAATAGGGCTTTGTGCTAAGTAACGTATCATTGTGGTTAAAACGCGAAATACAATACATAAAATATACGGTGTACATGTCAAATATTTTAGTTGTTTTATGATGTACGTTATGCTTAATGTTAATTTGTTATGACTGTATAAATGAAGTATTTGAATCATTTTTGCAGTCTTTTCATAATATTATTACAGATATATGTCATTAAAATTTATCACAAATTTGAAACCAAAATTCACTAAAAATCAATGATGTTCTAGTAAACAGATATGTTATTAACGTGTGAAAGTGCAAAAAGTGAAGACTAGAAAACGTCCTAATTGGGACGTTTGCCTTTAGTCGTTTTACGTAGTAATACTTTATAATACAGCATAAGTACGTAGTAATACGTTTCACGCAATTAAAACATCTAGTTGTCTTTTTTGCTTATTGTTTTTATCAAGCTATCCTTTTTATTTGTAACGAAATGTAAAATAAACGGTTCGCGGCGCGGCACACTTTTTTCTGTTGTTTGTATGGGTATAACATATCTGTTTATTAGAATATCATTGGTAAAAATACTATCATATATCCAACGATTATTAATTAATATTATCTTCCTTATTTAAATCCAGTCGTCACCGATAACCAATTAATTTCTATTGGTCTACCTTTTTTGTTGGGAGGAGGGGGGATATAGTTATTACAACGATAATCAGCCCCTTCAGTGAAGGAGAAATATAGCTGGTCGATGTTGGTTCCATACACATATACAAACGTGAAGTAACAGAAATAAGAATCGGAACAGCGAGAGATGGAGAATGACATGGCACCCAAATAGTAGAGATTTACTTCTGTGAAGTAATGTAGAATAGAAATACAGAAGTACCTAAATGGTGTGGGTTAAGTTAAAAGCACCCTCCTCGAAAAGTAGGACATTTACAGGCTGTCGAAACTACTACTGCAAAAAGAGTATGTTATCTAGTTGAAAGGCTTTATGTAAGTACGAACGTACTATCGAACTATCCTGCGTGGAATTTCCACAGTACATTATAGTCTGCGTGTACCGGCCCTCATAGGGAGATTTTTATTTTTTTGAAACCACTAGGACATTCTTAAAAAGCTATGTAAAACTAATAAATATATAATTGTATGCGGGGACTTTAACGTCGACTTACTTAAAGAAACTACGTTAAGTATTCGGTTGGTCGCCTTGTTTATGTCATTTAATTTAACCCATAGAGTTAATGAACCGACGCGAATAACCGACGATACTTCTATGTGTATTGATAATGTGTTTAGTGACTGTGAAATATATGAAGTATCAATTATAAATAATTTAACTTCAGATCATTGTGGTCAGAAGTTTTCATTAAAACACACAGAAATAAATCATTTAAAAAAAATAACATACAGGCCAATAACGGCTAACAAATTACATTGTTTTAAAGATATTGTAGCGCATAAATTGTCTAATCTAGATCTTACGACACAGGATCCAAATGAGCTTTATAATTCATTTTTTGAAGTAATATTAAAATAATTTAACAATATATTTAAAATGAAATCCTGTTATAGTAACACAAAATTAAAGTTTAGTGACTGGGCTACTGTTGGTATTTATAAAAGTAGAAATAAATTATACGACTTATATGATATGAGGCGGTGGAATCGAAGTGTAGCCTTTTTAGAATACGTCATTAAATATTCCAAAATTTTTAAAACAGTATGCATATCTGCTAAGTCCTTATATTTAAAGAAAAAAATCATGAATTCTGATAATAGAATTAAAGCCACATGGGATGTTATTAGTAGTGTTAGTGGAAAAATCAAAAAGGAAGTGAATTAGAGGTTGCTAATTTATTTGAAGGGCCGCTTTTTGCGATAAAAGCCTCCTCCAAACTGTTCCAGGTGTTTCTATCTTTTGCCAGTCTAGTCCATAGATTTCCAGCTATTCCTACTATATCGTCGCTCCATCTCTGAGGTGGTCTTCCTTTCCTCCTTTTTTTATCAATAGGATACCAATTTGTTACTGTTTTTGACCACCTGTCATCTGACGTTCTTTGAATGTGACCTGCCCATTTCCATTTCAGCGCTAACACCCGTTTTACCGCATCTTTAGCTTTTGTTTTTTCTCTAATAAGCGAACTCTTCACTCTATCTTTTAATTTAATGTTCATATAGCTGCGTTCTATTCCTCTTTGGCAACTTCTTATCTTATTTAAGAGAGGTTTTCTGAGTGCCCAGGTCTGACAGGCGTAAGTGAGGACTGGTGTTAGACATATATCCATAGTTTTCGTTTTCAATTTAGTTGGTATAGGTCCTTTGAAGATTTCTTTCATACTCCAGTATTTATTCCATGTACTCTTAACTCTGCGGTCGATTTCTTTCTCTGTACAGGAGTTAATTGAAATTAAATGTCCGAGGTAGATGTATTCTGTGACATAATCTATATTTATTGATTGTGTAGATATAGGAATTTGTTCGTAGTTGGTCATTATTTTTGTCTTGTCCCAGTTGATTTGAAGACCGACGATATCGCTATGTTGACTAAGGGAATTTATCATATATTTCAGCTTGTGTGGGTCTTCTGACAGCAATACTATGTCGTCTGCAAATCTAAGGTGTGAGAGACATTTTCCGTTGATGTTTATTCCCAATTCACTCCAATTCAAATTTCTGAAGATGGATTCCAGAACTGCGATGAATAGTTTTGGAGAGAGAGGATCCCCTTGCTTTACTCCTTTCTGTACTTGAAAAATTGGTCCTCTTTTTTCTAAGCGTACTATATGTCTATCAAAATTGTAAGGGAGATAAATAAAGCTTATATATATATATAATTTATTTGAAACATTTTTTGATAAAGTACCCCATAAAATAACATTTCATTTAAAATCATCTAAAGCAAATGCAGCTAGGTTATTAAATAATAGTATTTCTAAATGCGTTATTGATTTTTCATTTGAAACGGTTTCTGCAATAGATGTCATAAAAGTATTTAAAACTGTAAATATTAAAAAAACTAACGAAATATGGGGCATTTCGGTAAAATTTATTAATAACATCATATACGATATTGCTCCGTATATAGCAGTAATTTTTAACAAGAGTTTGGACACGGGTTCATTTCCTAACCTGTTAAAATGTAGTAAAGTTTTACCACTTTTTAAGACTTAAAACAGAAGCGATCCCGGTAATTACAGGCCTATTTCAATACTCCTATCTTTAAGTAAAATTTTCGAAAAAAATATTTTAAATCAACTTCTCGTCCATTTCGGTACAAATGCTATTTTTCATGGTGAGCAATTCGATTTTAGAAGAGGTCGCTCGACAAATGATGCGGGGATTGCGCTTCTCAAACATATTTACGATGCTTGGGAGAAATCACAGAACGCTATTGGAGTATTCGGTGATTTATCTAAAGCATTCGATTGTGTAGAACACGAAACGCTTCTTTATAAGCTCAAATATTACGGTGTTAAGGGTAAAGCTCTTGATCTCGTTGCTTCATATTTAAGTCAAAGAATCCAGCTCTTTTTTGATTGACTTGATTAATGCTTATTCCATTAATCAAGTTTTCATTAATGGAATAAAGTCTTCTGGATCTACGTTAAAAATGGGAGTTCCACAAGGTTCAATTTTGGGTCCCTTTCTATTCCTAGTATATATAAATGATCTTCCTTTCTATGTTAAGGGTATTTGTGATATATTGTTGCTCGCTGACGATACTTTGCTGATTTTTAAGATTGACAGGAAAAAAAGTGACTATGACGATGTGAACGCTGCATTAACACAGATACACAATTAGTTTACAGTAAATAATTTAGTTTTGAATGCTCAAAAAACAAAATGTGTAGTTTTTACCCTACCCAATGTAAGCAAGCAAAATAATAATATATCTTTAAATGGTGACCGTCTTGAAGTAGGTGATACTATGGTGTTTTTGGGAATAGAATTGGATTCCAAACTTCAGTGGACTTCTCATTTATCATCCCTTACAGGAAGACTCAGCTCCGCAACATACGCGCTTAGAAAAGTTAGACAACTAACTGATATTAATACCGCTCGTTTAGTTTATTTTGGTTATTTTCACAGTATTATGTCATATGGCATATTACATTGGGGTAACGCTGCAGATATTGAATCTGTCTTTATTTTACAAAAGAGAGCAATCCGGTTTATTTATAATCTTGGAGCTAGAGACTCTCTTCGGGATGTTTTTAACAAAGTGAATACTCACTGTTGCGTCGCAATATATTTACAACAATATTATGTATATTCACAGTAACATTGATCACTTCGATAAAATCAGTGATAATCATTGTATGTGCACTAGGAGTAAGGATAAGCTTATAGCGCCAAGTTTCCGACTCTGCAAAGTCAATAAATCCTTCTTGGGGCAACGTTTCCGTTTCTATAATAAAATTCCGCAGACATTTTTAACTTTGCCGTTTAGTAAATTTAAATCGTTTGTAAAAAATACATTGGTAGAAAAAGCATATTATTCGATACAAGATTTTATAGATGATAAAAAAGCGTGGAGTTAATACCTGTTGACTTCCAAGCAAGATATATTAATTTAAATAATTGTATTCAATTAACATGACTTTGTATTTTTTAAATGTTAAAAAAGAGTAACTACTGAGTTTCTTGCCGGTTCTTCTCGATAGAATCTACTTTCCGAACCGGTGGTAGCTTCACTTAATTGTAAATTGTCGAATCAAAAGTCCTTGTAAAGCCTACTTGAATAAAGTTTATTTTGATTTTGATTTTTGATTTTGATAAGTTGGTGCACCTTATCTAGAGGAAGTAGGAGAAAGCACAAACTCATCGACTTGAACACCAAACATGAATACTTTTTTAACTTATAGGGATATCATGTCGGGATATAATGGTTACCGTGATTGACTCCTGGATTCAAATTAAGGTGGTTCAATAAAATAGATGAATTTCTGTCAAAAATTTTCAGTATCATCCCGAAGTCAGAGATTGGGCGTATGCAAACCTATAAAGGTGGAAGTAATAAGCATATAAAGGCATTTTAACTTGGTAGGATTTTGTGCAAGACAGTCTAGGTAGTTTCCCACCCACTTATCAGAAATTCCAACGTAAAATTAAATGCTTAAATATATATATACAAATATGAACTAAAACTAGTTACTGTATAAATCTTGACCGCGTGGAATGGTGGCAAGAATGCTAGCAGCATTTCCCCGTTGAATCGCAATTCCGTAAAATGGCAATACTTAGAATGGTCGAGTTCTGGTTATAAAGCTGCGTCAGCCAGTGTAGCTACAGGTGTTGGTGATATGATTATTACTTAATATTATTTAAGGTACCAATATCTATAGGTAATGGGAACTCCTTGACTACCATTAAGACCAATTGCCAATCCACCTACACCTTTATCTTATTGATCTCTCGTCAGACTAATATGGAACAGAGTATTTTATTCATCTAGTATATCTAGATGAATTGTTCTATAGCCTTCGCAACTTCTAAACCTGTAACTTGTCAGTTCTCATTGCATTCATTTGAAAATTTTGTTTCCGGTGGAAACTATCCATCGAAAATAATAATTCGTATATGAGGACTAGCCAAGTCACACCTTAGGCTATAATATGTTATACTAAGTTATGGAAATAAATATGTTTTATGTAGTTATAAATATATTCAGAACTGGCCATTGTACTTGGCACCCATTTACATCTCACTTCTTTTGTCGTTGGAGTCAACAACCAAAGCTTATATCTTCATATTGTACTTGGTCTCATTTTACATTTATGTTTTTGATGGAATATGAAATAAAGAGATTTTACGAATGGTTGAGCAGTCCATATCTCCCGTGTAATATATTGAAAATAGCTGCTGGATCTATAACTGCTCAATAATCCTACCATAGAAGATGTTTGCCGCTATCATAAAGATTGACTTGGATATCTCGTCATTTTAAATGTATCACGCTACAATGTCATGCAAGACCATGACCCAGTATACAAAATGTATGAAGTGAGCGTTTATTGCCTTATAAGTTTGACCCGTATAGTTATCTTGAATTTAATTTTTTTATCTAAATTCCATACATACATATGCATATTTATATTTACTGGTGTTTGTTGCTTCATTTTTATCTATTTTTACAACACAAAATCTGAGTGATATGTGGACATCAGATATATTTATAGACGTATCCTTTTCTTTATTTTGTATGTCGTCAAATTAACAGATTTTACGTATAATGAAAAAAGTAAAGTAACAGCTTGTAAATTACTTATTGCAGGGCTAAGGTCTCCTCTTCCATTAAGGAGAGGGTTTTCAATATATTCCATCACGCTGTTCCAATGCGGGTTGGTGGAATGCACATGTGGCAGAATTTCGTTGAAATTAGACACATGCTGGTTTCCTCACGATGTTTTCCTTCACCGCCGAGCACGAGATGAATTATAAACACAAATTAAGCATATATATATAGTGGTGCTTGCATGGGTTTGAATCCGAAATCATCGATTAAAATGCACACGTTCTAACCACTGGGCTATCCCAGCTCTGTATAGTTCAACATAGTTTTTTCAGTATAATGAAAAACACCGTAAATTGATGTTAAACTAAACGTTAAGGCTAAAAATTTTATATGTTTTCTATGACCTGACATTAGTGTTAACTGTATTTATTTCACAAAGAGAGAAATGTTTTGTTATCGTAATATTTTGTGCCCTTTATTAGTACATATATAAGCGATATAATATAATCAAAGCGCTATTAGCCGTAGCCGTAGATTTCAAGAACGATATCAGTTATTTAAGTCTTCCGAATGGACAATACTTTATCATTTTAACAATTACTCACACACTTAAACAATTTAGTTAACAACAATTTGCTCTAATTTATGTTGGAAATAAATTGACTTTATGCATTTTTTTAAGGCTTATACAGATCGAACTATGTGATCCTGTTAATTGCCGATTCAAAATTTTATTTAAAAGTATATTTAGATTTTAATATTTATCATGTATCACTCACTGCTTGTCAAATTACTTCTCTCCTTTTAAGGTAATCTTTGCGAGCGTTGGAGATATATATGGAGCAACTCGAGTTCGTACAGCAATGGATTAATATACTTTATACCATTAAATATAGTAAAATATTTTCCAGTAATCAATAACTAGAACCAATAGCTATAGCTATTATTGTATGCGATTCTAATACTCAATAAGCGCCTTAGACATTATTTATGCAATACGAAAAATTTACGATTGCTATAATAATTTAACAGGCGCTTTTAAATCAGTTTTTGATTAAGTTAGAAATGGTGGTCATTACAATAATAAAAAAACGTCAGAGTACTTAAAAAATCTTTATTGCGAGTAGCAGAAATATACGAAATTACTTAATAAAGTTCTCAGAAACAATACAGTATCAGGGTGAAGATGGGTTACCTTATTTATATTTATTTATATTCATTTTGTGTTATGTGAGTATAGTTTTATAAAACTAGGTTTATACTTTGGTTACATCCTATATAATTCTCACTTGGCAGAGGTATTTGTCTCTATGAGGAAAATGTTAATAATTTATATTTCAAAGTTCAAAGCATTTTCTCTTTACATCCCGTGAACTATGTTTCTTTGGCTACAGCAGTATCGACTTCTTTCCAATTAAATCGAGCGCAGGAAACTACAAATATATCAATATCACACAAAAAAGGTTGCACTTCTTTTTATTAATATTTTAAAATAAAATCACGAGTATATAATTAATATTTTTTATTTCATGTTTTAAATTAATTTGTATTTAATTGTTTTGGTGTTTGTCGTTTATACATCAATGGCACGTATTGTTGAAATAAAAATATTGAGCGTGTTAAAAAGGAATCAGACTTACAATTTGTACTTCTTAAAATTAATTTGTACGTAGTCCTTATTTAAGCGAAGTCATTCATACAAAAATCTTGTTATATTTTTTTAAATAAAACAAAAAATAAATTTGTACTTATTTACAATCTGTGCTTATTTGTAATAATCTTATCACTTATGTGCTCATTAGTCAGGTATTAATTGGTACCTATTAAATCTTAGTAGTAAAATATTACTATATCCATCACGGAAGCGTTCCAAACATTACATATCAATAATCAAGTGCGTTATATAAAGAAGATCGTACAAAGAGTTATGGCACGTTACAACATCAAAAATGTTGTGTATAAAAATATTAGTTGTTTCAATAATAATTGCAGTAGAGTCAAATAAGCTATGGTTTTTTTTTTCAGACTTTATTATTCGAATTTACAAATTAAACTGATCCGGTTCTGTTTTTCTTCTTAGATAACCTCTCAGCTTCTTCTACTGTGTCTGGGAGAGGAACGTTGATTGTTTCAGGAAGAGAAAACACGAGGACGCTTGCGACTAAGGCGAGACTCCCGAAGAAAATCGCCGGCAAATTGTCGTAGTACAATGTCTGTCAATAGGAACATTCATATATCATTTAGTATTAAAATAGTCATAGAACAGGACTTTTATAGAAGATCCATGTGTTTTGCTGTCAAAAATACTCACAAGTAAAGGCGTAAGTGGAGCCAATGTTGATCCAACTCTTCCTAAAGACGAGCATACTGCCAGCAGCGACTGTCTGACGTTGGTTGGGAATACTTCTGACACGTAGATGTAAACAGAACTGTAGGCAACGGTGATGGAGAATTTTCCCGAGAGGTACAATACGAGAGATAACCATTTCTGATCTGCGACACAAGTAAAAACAATAAATTGTTGTTTTCGGATAACACATTGATTAAATACTAATCAAGTTAAGGAATGCTGCCATAATTGAACACCTTTACAAATATTTTATTCACCAAAGAGGTTATATATCAGATAAAATTAAACGTAAGAGATTTAAATAAATCGATATCTTATTAACTTGATACTTCGTGTTATGACAAATTTTATTACAATATCACAACAGAACACGAAAAAAGCTTTGAATAAAATCCCATCATATAAAATCGTATTTCGTATAAACCCACTCGAAACACAGTAAAACTCGCACCCGGCTCTAGCAATCTTATATTTTATCGCCATTAAAATTGCAATATCAGACCTACATCAAAACGATTCCACCTTCATTCATTTATTCATGCAATGTTTGTCAAACAAGTACTTCCGACGGAAAAGTCATTACGTTATATCTATAAATGTGAGGAAAAGACACATTTCAATGGGCGCCGGATGCCGAAATCGGCTTAACTTGAATATTCCATTAATTCAGGCTGTTGAGCAAACATCGATCACTAAATAAACAGAAACACCGCAAAATTCCGGCGTCCAAACTTGAGGCGTCGTCAATTTAGCGTAAACTGTTTTGAGGATTATCAAGTCGGCTTTTGTTCGCGTCAAATCGTGCTTGGATGAGATTGGGAGAGATATTCGTATCTTTGTCAGACGATAATACGATTTTGTTATCTATGAAAGTATATTTTGAAAGGACTTAGGGCGTCAGAATATCTCTCTCTAAATATGTCGATGCTAATACCCTGATTTATAACAAAACAATAGAAAGCAATGACTTTAATCTCAAATTATATAAATAAACGTATGTATATTAATAATTAAACTTACCTTTGGGTAAAAATGACAAGCTTATACACAAGCACGCACTCAAAACGTAAGTTATGATTAGCACCTTTTTTCTTCCAAATCGATCTAGCACTAACAAACACACAATATTCGCTGGAATTTCCACAAATGCGACCAGCATAAAGTTCACATACTTATTACCAGCTAGAGAAACTGAGTTTATAGATAGTCCATAATACACAAAAGTACACGTTATCCATAAAAACGAACAAATAGCTACTCTTTTTCTTATTATACTTGATTTTATCACTTTCATAAAATTCGAGGGTTGCTTTTCTACCCTAACGTCATTCTCTTGGTTTTCTTTATTTTTATCTGATTCACTATCAGGTACATTCAACTTCTCCAGTTCATAGAGTGGGGATAAAACTTCTTCCGATAATTTGACTTTGTTCATTTTCGCTGCTTTCTGAATGATTGCGGCGGCTTCTTGATGACGTCCTTTACTGAGCAGCCATCGAATACTTTCATTTAGCAGCCAATAATACGATACGACAAAAATCGCAGGAGTATAGATGAGTCTTAAGAGAAATCTCCAACTTTGTAACCACCAGGAGAAAGTGGCGAGGGACATTAGGCCCATAACGTAAACACCGTTTATTAAAGTGTTACCGAAAACTCGTCCTTTCGGTCCAACCAATTCCATGGCTGAAACAAAAATAATATAACAATGAATAAATCTAAACGATATATTTGAATTATAAATACAAAAATTTTCAACTCACCAATAACGAATGCAGTACTGTATGCTCCTGCACCTAAGCCAGCTTCTAGGAATTCGAATACAAGCATCATTACATAGCCAGTTGAGAATGATCGTAGAAATCCAAATAAACCATTCATGAGAGAAGCTATAGACAAGGCGAGCTTTCTGCCGTACTTGTCTGATATAATTCCTGTTAGAGGCAGCGATACAAAAAGGCCAGCATTGTGAACTGTCCCTATTAGGGTTCTTTTCCAATTCTGACAGCCTAGGTTGAACTGAAAAGAAAAAAAATATCATTGAAAATTGACTTAGTATTGTGGTGTCATTAGAACCATACATGTTAGATTATAAACAGCAACAGCAGCTTGTTAATTTCCCACTGCTGGTCTAAGGCTTCGTCTCCCTTATGAGGAGATGGTTCAGAACATATACCACCACGCTAATCCAATGCGGGTTCTGTGGAATACACATGTGGCAGAATTTCTATGAAATTAGAAACATGCGGGTTTCCTCACGATGTTTTCCTTCACCGGCGAACACGAGATGAATAAACACAAATTAAGCACATGAATATTCAGTGGTGCTCGCCTGGGTTCAAACCCACAAGATGCACGCGTTCTAATCACTGGGCCATCTCTGTTCTCTCAAAGTTTCAAAGCATTTATAACGACATATGAATTTAAAAAATACCTTAAAAACGATTATAGCACATACGTTATGGCGTTAATGAATGAAATACTTCCATAAATGAAAATAAGTGTCATGAAATTTTTTTCATTGTATGTATTTCAAATTTTTGCGAAATCATTAGACGCTGTCAAATTAACCCAATTCTGGCGGTAAGATAACGAGAAGTCTTATCACCACGCCTTTACCACGCGTGTCTAACATTTAGTCGGCACGCGCATGATGTATCATACGATACATTGTTATTTGTTGCATGTTTTTGTGATAGTGTTACTGCGAGTAATTGTTTTACGATAGCTGTATAAAGAGATAAGCCGCTACCTTTACTTAGGAACAATTATACTACCGATGAAATAAGGGTTTATTTTAACACTAGATACATCTTTATTTATATATAAATTATTGACATTGGAACCTTAAATATATACAAATGTGAATTAAATATAGTTACTGAATAATTCATGACTGCGTGTAATGGTGGCAAGAATGCTAGCACTTTCTTGTTGCATCGCAATTTCGATTTTCTGATCAAAAAGGAACCAGCCCTCCTGTCACCAGTGCAGGCAATAAGGCAAAGTATAATAGGTACATTTAATAAAGCTTTTCGTACTACGTCAAGGTTCAAGGGTTTAAAAGCAAATGAAATACTAGAATAATTAAGGTGGGTATGCTTTAACTATTCTTAATTTTAAATAGTTAAGGTATACCCATGTTATAGCTTAAAATTTGTCACACGATAGTATCAGACGTCTGAATAAATCGTCAATTTTGACACAAGTGAGATGTTCCAGTTTGAAAGTGTCGCGTTATAATTTGACGTGTTTAAATAAAAATAGAGTTATATATAAACAGAGTTCATATCTAATCTTCAAAGAGTCTTACCTCAAACGAACTGACCGATTATGTTATCAATATTTAATTTGTATATTGTCAATGCACCTATCTCAGTGTAACTATATATATTGTCAATAATAAAGTAACGTATTGTTAGATTATTCTTATGTAATAGTTATTTTTCATTCAGTAGACTCCATCTAAAGTGCCTTTTTACAGGTTTGATTGGTTTTTTAAAGGCACGGTTCATTCATTGCCTTTTTAGAAATATAATCCTTAAGTCCTATAGATTGGGGTTACCGGTTTCTATAATGATCGTGATTTTAGTAGGTAGAAGTCCCACAGAATGTGTCAAAATATCGCATTAAGAGCTATCATGGTAGAACACCTGAAGAAGCTATAGAGCAAAAACGGAATAGGCCCAACCGTCAACAATTCAACCCTACGTTGAATGCGATCAAATAGAATAAACTGGTACTGGAAGCTCACGCCCAAAGATAAAAGCAGAACTCCATATGGCCCATACTTGTATAGTTTTGTAGTCTCGCCTTGCTGAGCACACTTAGCTTTATAGATGCCAATTTGGCTTTACCTTCCAATTGACCGCCAAGTTCAATGACGCTTGAAATATCGACGCCTAGTATTCCAATACCAGCTGTGACAGTTAGAGAAATGTTCTTAAAACTTTTCAGCGGTAAACGCGGAAACTTGTGTATTTTTGGGATTGAATTGACTGGAGTGCTCGAGTGCCTAAAAGTAAGACCACTCGTGGTATAGAAAACAATTTATATCAAAATCAAAATATTTGTATTGTAATATTTGGATCGTCATTATACAATTAAGTGAAGCTACCACCGGTTCGGAAAGCAGATTCTACTGAGAAGAACCGCTAAGAAACGCAATTGTTACTCTTTTTCAACATTTTAAAATACCACGCATTTTTATCATCTATAAAATCTTGAACCGAATAATATTATGCCTTTTTTACCAATATATTTTTTTTACAAATGATTTGGTTTTAGGAAACGGCAAAGTTAAAAATGTCTGCACAATTTTATTATATCGTTTCATATTTCAATACTTGATTTTCAGCTGCAAGATAAGTAAAAATAAATAAACAGTTGTCGTGACATGATTGGTCGAGATCCTGAATAATCTATGATACTCTTTATATATTCAGTATCAAGTGTCGTTTTGAATGCATGTGAAGTTATAATCGGAACTTTGTCAGTAAAATTAAATATTTATTTAATTGAAATAGCGTTGTATAAATAAAGATATACAATTTATTGATATGAACTATTTGTTTTGTATAATGTATTATAGCTAAGTTAACCGATAGGAATATGAAAAACAATGAGTTGTTTTTACTACGCCTTCTTCAATTCGTGTGTAGGATACAGTTATTATTACTTACATCTTTGACCACTGAATATTCTTCGCTGTAAACATATTCATGGCACTTCACGACAACGGATCTGTTGAAGTCATCAATCTTGCAAGTATTGCTGCTGTTTGTTGCCACTTGATACATCTCACATCTCGAGAGTCCATTCTTTTCTTGTGGTATAGCGTATTCCAACAAGTCACTGTCATTGAACCCCTCACATTGTGGGATGTTGCATCTAAAATATAATTAAAAAAGTTATTTTAAGCATCTAAGCACACTTTTTTTCTACAAATGGTACTAAGGTTATTGGGACTTAGCAGTCGAGAAGAAGATATAATGTATATGTATGTATATATGTAATATGTATATGAAGATGTAATGTATGTGATAGTGGGAAGAGGTCTTCTTCTTATATACAATATTATATGCAATGTGCTTAAATAGCAGTGATTAAATATTCATACGTTACAAATGTCAACGAAGAATTGTCGTTTAGTGTTAAGCTTAAAATTAGAGCTTGGTACCATATCGCCTTCACTGTCTTATTAATTGACGAAATATTTTGTTTTTAAACTTTCTGTATGATGATTAAATGAGCGATGAGTATGACAAGGGAATTAACGCCTTAAAACTGTTTTAGTAATTCGACAATACATATAGACTATAACAGTTTGAATTTTACCCGTACGAAGTGACGATAATAAGTACGAGAAGCGTAATTTATAACGTATAGTCGAACTGCCTATTGGTTGGAAGATGACGCGATCTAATCGATGTAAAACTTTTCCTATAGAATCATCGTTAAATGTCTTAATTTTCAGATGATATTCTGCCAAACTTAGATCAACAGTGTAACACTTGCAGGTCGTTTACATTTCACCCGATTTCCGAAAATAGCATTCCAAACAGTTTATACAAATCACACTGTCTTTGCTCCAATAATTTTAAGTTCACAAATCCGATAGTTTGATTGGCTATATCGGCTGCAGCTTTGTATTGTACTGTCAATATCAATAAAGCATTGATACGTGAGAATTTAGATTGAGAATACACATACAATATACCTGTGACGTCAACGCTTTAAATGATACCCCTAATAATGTATGGTGTTCTAAGACCAAATCCAAACGAAAACATTCAATTACATTGCTTGGACTTTTTTAATTACATTAATTTTGCAATTTCCTATAACGGTATTGTTACATAAATACTAGCGCGCATAACTTATGCCCAAAATAGGTCAAACGCCGTTCCAAATCATTCATTCCAAATTTTATGCATCCTGAAGTCAAAAATGAACGGGGAGCGGTTTGATCGGTTCTACCTAGGAGAATACAAAAGTCAAAGAGAACTTTTTTTTTAATGTTAAATTTTTTTTAAATGCTTCCGTCCTGTTGATATAATAATGAGCAATTATTATAATAGGAAAGGTTATTAGAGGAATAGAATGCAAAGATGCATTTTCATACTAAACAAGAAACGTATAAACTTAAAATCTTCACAACTTTGTTAGTTGATGTGTGCTTTGGAATGTTTTGAGTTCTCTTCGACTGCAAACATTTGAATGGCAAAGCAATTGTTTATTGCAACAATATATAATATTCTTATATCATATATATAAGGGTCGTCTAATGATTGGAGATGATAAGACAACTATAGATATTGATATCAATTAGACACCAATGTACCATTAACTTTGGAAACTGAGGTGTTTTATTCGGGTGTTCTTACAATGGGTCATTCACTTTTTAATTTTTACACAAAGTCCACCAATACCTATTAATAATTAGAGAAAGATTGAAAAACAAAGTGAAAGGTAACGAAAAATGTCCGGAAACATAAAGTCATCGAAAATAAAATAAAAGATACCACATTCCCTCAAAACTTTCGGGACACGTCGCAATAACGCAATCACGTTTGAAGATGTATATCCACTTTGCAATAAATTCGAGTCCAGTAGGATTGCATGCAAATCTATCGTCACATATCTCTGGACCGATCGTAATTCTATACAGGGAAAAGACCTACCGATTAGGATTACGTTTCGAGATGAAATTTTTATGGTATACGACGTTTATGCGGAATATATGATTTTTTTACAAATCTACAACTGATGCTCGGGGTCGACCTGTAGTGGTTTCTTAGAAGAACTCATTTTCTATCTCGCTCGTAAAAGGTTTCAGCTGACTTACGATGATAAGATATTTTTCGATATGTGTATCTTTTTGGGTAGTACCCCATTACCATATATACTGCCAAAGAGCAGTACTTAATATTGTAACGTTCTAGTTTGAATGGTAAGTGAAACAGTGAAAGTTTAGAGATAAAGGACACGAGGTTTTAGTTCCTAAGGTTTGGGACCCATTAGCGATATAATAATTGCTTAATATTTCTGTATGGACGGGGGTGACCACATACAATCTAATGAACGATGTGAAAGTGTCGCCCACCCACCGTCTACCCTTAAAACTACACCATAGTAAAGTCAATTTCGCTTTATGACATTTCAGGATTAAATTCTGAGATGAGTTTCCATTGTTTCGTTTTTACAGAACAACTCTATTGGTCGTTTATCAATTAAGGAATTGTTTTTAATTGATTCAAGAACACACGCTGGTTCTTTCCCAATTTTTGCTCTTGCCAAGCACAGATTTAATAACAAGCACAAACTACTTGAAGTGCCTACGTTCGAACCTTCGAAAGGCAGTCATCGGTTAAAGCGCACGTGTCCTAACTGGGCCATCTCGGCTATTGATTGTTTTAATCGGAACTGCTCCCCGAAATATCATGGAGTATCCTTCAATACAGTACAATAAGGCGAACGATTTCAGATAATAAAGATAATTCGATACGTTCCTTTGAAGTAAACGAATATTTTTGACGATCTTCATGGTCGAGTAGTGTGTACACCGGTTTTCATAGGCTGTCAATCCGCTGTCCCTGGTTCGATTCCCGGTTGATTCGATGTAGAAAAAGTTCATTAGTTGTCTATGTTGTCTGGGGTCTGTTGTACTTACTTCAGATTTTCCATAACACAAGTGCTCTAGCTACTTACATAGTCATCAGAGTAATGTATGTGATGTTGTCCAAAATTAATATTTTCTTTTACTTTGATATTTCCGAATAGGATTGTACATTCAAAAAATTCAATGTGAGAGTTTTAAATTAATTGGTTATATTACAAGTTCTATCGCTTGGCAAGACGCCACTGATGTTATTTTGTTCCACACAATCATTTGTTACATACAATGTAACTAGGTTACAGAAATCTCCTTGAAAACGATACCTTTATAACAGTCATATATTTATATACAGTGAATATAAATATCAACACGATAATAAGCGTGGTATTAAACTAAATATGATGTGAATATAGTAATCCTTATTTGTATGTTTAAAGTGTTTAATTAGCATATCTTATCACCATATATATTATAAACAAATCGGTTTTCATCATTCACAACTTACAGGTATATGTCTCTCTATATAGTAATGCTAGAATGTAAGTGTATGAGTGTTTTGTATCTCTAATATAGTTAGCCAGATTGATTGTAATCTTTATTAATTATTTGTAATACAAGCAGACAACATTCAGAATTGTTCAGGATTTCCGCTTTTTATAATTATGTCGAGAGTTATGTCATAGAATAGTAACAATGCTCTGAATTAATTAAGGGATTAAATATTTCCATCCACCTCTCCTTTAAAATTCATCACTTGTGTTCAGTATAGGGATGACAATAGTCCATCATCGGTTTGCATTTACATCGCTAGGCGGCTGGTAAACCATTCCACTATTGATGTTTCTAAGATATCATTAACATTATAAGTCATTAACAGATAAAAATAAACCCTGTTATTGTTGTAGAGACAACTAAGAGCTGTAACATACAAGAACTCAATAAAGGCGTCGTAAGATGGTTGACATACAATTATAACGTTTATTGTAACCTATGGATAGACTTATTTTCCACTTGAAGTGTGAAAATCAAATCAAATCAAATCAATTTTATTCAAGTAAACTTTACAATGAAGCGTTTTTGAAGCGTCAACAATCAATACTTCCACCGTTTCGGAAAGCAGTTTCTAGCGAGAAGAAATGGCAAAGTTGCTCTTTTCATATAAACAAATTTACAATGCTGTTGTTAACAGTAATTAGTGTGCTATCATGGAACCGGAGCCTAACTCCAGGGGTTTCTTCCCAAAAAGTAATGAATAATACGATTTATTTATTAATTTGGTCTTAATAATCTTTTTAAAAAAAAACGATCGATTGATATATCCGATAATTTTATTCAATAAAATGTGTTTGTTACCAGACAAGAGACAAAAAAAGGAATATGTATCAAAGAAAATTTAACTTTGGTGACGAAAGAATACCAATTATTCTAACATAAGTGAAAATATTTTTTCTCTTCATTCGTGTCAAATCTTAGTTTTGCTGTAACGATTTCCCTTATCTATGATTATAAATTCGATTCATACAAATAAATAAACACGGCCATCGGCTGTCCATTCGATGCGTTATATGGATAAATATTTCAATTCCTACTAAATTTTATATGCTTCTGATCTTGATTGATAAATGGGATTTAAATACATAAATTGATTTAGATTTTTTTTAAAACATTTTTCAACGTGAAACGGAACCGATTGATACTTTTTTTATAACGGCGATATCGAAAGCTTAATTAAAAATTGAATATTGATAATCTTCTTGAAGGTTAATAAAATTGATTAATATCCTAAAATAATTACTAATACATTTTCGAGTTTTTATCATAACAGCTGTATTTATATGATATTATATTATTACTTATAACAATAAAGGTTGCAATAATATTTATAAATTAAAAAGATTTTCTGATAAATTTAATAATTGGATTGGGAATATTATAGTTATTGTTATTTTAAGTTAAAATAAACGAAGTTATTATTTTTAAGTCTAAATCTTTTCACTTTGATATCTTGCTATGGAAATTAATTTCAAGCATTTGTTTCAGTAAAGCCGACAAAGATTTAAAAGGTTCCGTTGGTCTAGTCAGATGAGAGTAGCAATTATAGTTGAACAAAGGATCTCCGGTCTAATTGTGCCATCCAGGGCGAGTGATTAAGAGTCTTGATTTTTAATCTCTTTAGTACGGTGAAAATTAATATTATATGAAGTAAATCGAAATGTAACCTATTGATACTACAAGTGCAGTCTTTATTCCGTCTTTTTCAAATAAAGGAAAAAAAATAGGGACAGCAATACGATTCGACTGGATATATACATAATTCCGGTTAAACGTGTTGTTCGAGGCACGAATAACATGCCGATTTTGCTAATTTCCAGGCTTCGGATTGGTACTGAGAATTTATCGACATTAAAACGCAATTCTTTTTTTAATGGAATTTCTCGTTCAAATTCTTGGGTAAGTTTATTACAATGAAAAGGATATTTCAAATTATAATGGGCACAGGGGACACTAATTAGTGAAGAAGATTGACGTTTTCATAATAATTCTTCGCTGAACTAACCTGCTAAATAATATGAACAAGTTGAGCTCAATGGCCATTTTTTTATGGAATAGGTTGACGGACGAGCATATGGGCCACCTGATGGTAAGTGGTCAGCATCTTCCATAGACAATGACGCTGTAAGAAATAATAACTATTCCTTAAATCACAATGTGCCACCAACCGTGGGAACTAAGATGCTATGATATGTCCCTTGTGCCTGTAGTTACACTGGCTCACTCACCCTTCAAACCGGAACACAACAATACTGCGTACTGTTGTTTAGCAATAGAATATCTGATGAGTGGGTGGTACCTACCCAGGCGGGCTTGTACAAAGCCCTACCACCAAGGCTAAATTCGGCAAAATCAAATAAAACAATTTTCTGAATTTACAAATTTAGATATATAATAAAATCAGTGCTTTTATAAAGAGGCTCACCGTGTTGCCATTATTAATTTTCCATGTGTATTAATTTTGATAAACTGTAGTTAGAGAGCTGATACAATTAATATCAGTCGGGGCTCCATGATTGATTGTAGACATTAGAACAGTTGTAAGTGATGTTATCTGTAATCTATTCGACGTCAAACGCGGTTACTTGCTTTCTGAGTAATTGCATTAATTTTAAAGCGAAGATAAATTCACTTAGTTCCTTGTTTGGCCTTATTAAATGGTTTATATGTGATATTATATTATAATCCCTATTTTCCTGGATGTTAAGAAGGGAGAAGGAATTAGGTGTATACATAGATATATAGAGAACAAATTATCGTGCTCCATTAGGCACTTGCATTTTTTTTTTCGAAATCGAAAACGAATAAAATACTTTCACGAAAAGACGCAAGATTAATTTGCATAATATTTTTCTAAATTCAAATATCCTTTGCAAATCCAATACTAATCACAGATTATATCAAAGTCAAAAGCGTTTGTCTTGTGTTTAGAAACCTAAAGTTTCCTTAGACAAAGATATCGGAAAACCGAAATAAAATAAATCTTTGAAGAACCTTCAGGCCGCTCACTATCCACATGAACTGATAACTATATGGATACATGGAGTGGATCATCGAGGTGGAGACAAATGGGAAGGACCTTTGCTGTGGACTCGTCGACGTGGTGATTATTTATCAATCATCACATAATTATGATGATTGATAAACAATCACTGTCAATCATATAGTATAGTTAGTGGATCTAGTTATATGAGAATTATTTATAAGATTGGATGATTGTTTCGGGTTGTCAAATGGAAAATAATTAAAGCCATGAAGATAATAAAGCAGACGAGAAAGAGAAAAAATGTAAACGAAATTTGAGAATTTGATTTCGTATTTTCACACGGAGAGGAAGAGACAACGTACTCAATTAGCGAAAAAGAAAATGACGAAGGGAACGAAACAAAATAGCGATAATTAAAACAAAATCCCTGATCAAATGCCGAAGTTTGGGGATAAAGAAATTTAATTAGAATTTTTTTTTTGCAACCCGATGAAATTTAAATATCCATTAACGACGACGGTATCGTAAGAAGATTGACCTTTCAAAAGAATAAAAAAAAGAATTCTTTAAGAAACAAATTTAACATCCATTGGTCCACAAATCCCCCGAAATAGTATATTATTGAAAATCGACTTACTGTTATTCATTAAATTAGACTTGACTTCCTTATTTTTTATCATACAGCTGGCTAGCAATTGGGTCACCTAATGTTTAGTACCACCTCAGTAAAATCAGCAACGTAAAAAATATAAACACGCCCTGGCTTCGCACGGGTGTAATTCTGATACTAAATATACTACACAATGTCTTACAACGTTCACAGTTCTTTAATTATTAGACAATACAAATCGTTACATCTTACGAAATTACTTCAGAAACTAAATTTATCTATGCTTCTCTACTATATTATTGTGCATGAATTAAACAAGAAACTGCATCAAATTCCGTTGCGTATTTTTATAGATCTAAGCATACATAGGGAAATACAGCGGTAAGCGACTTTGTTTTATACTATGTAATGAACATTTATATCACCGATGCGCGAACAACACAAAACTAAGACATTATTTTACTTTACTTTAGCGGTAGAATGAATGATGAATGGGTGTTTCCGGAACAAAACTCTAGTACCTACTAGTAATTTCATATACTCAAATCTAATTTACTTTACATAATAATTTTCTTATAAGTAATATTATGGTCATATATTTTTTTATAAGAATGTCTGACTTCAAAGGAAATACGTGTAAAAAACTCATGGTCCTTAAATAAGCAACGACGCTTGACGAATCTAGAGCGAGATTTATGATGAAAAAGAGCTACTTACTTTTTTAAAGTCTCAGCAAGATATGTTAAAATATTAATATCATGATTTAATTTAATAATTCGGCTTTTGTTTATTCTTTTTCCCATCGGTGCATATGGCACAAAAGTCATCAACACAAGCACTCACTGTTAGTCTTCACTCACAGCTGTTTATGACTTACTTTTATTTGTACAAAAAACAAGCTGACTTTCTTTCGCCAGTTCTTGTAAGGGTATTTTCTTTTCCGAACTGGTGGTAATTTAATTTGACTATCATTAAGTAAGTGTATTGATTCTACATTGTATAAAGGAAGTTTAAGTTTGCACGATTTTTATTATAATCATCTATCCTTTATTATGGGCCAGTTACCTATTACCTATTACCTATATAATACCTGAAAACTCAGTACACTCGAAAGATTCTACCTCAAAAGTGTCTGGCTTGCTCTTGAGTATTTAATACCAAAATAAAACCGATTAATTTCGTTATTGTTTTATTGAAAAGCGTTTTGGTGCTAAACGTACTAATTTTTAAAATTGTGAGCTAAATAAAAGAACAAAAAGAAAATTATTTCAGTGATAGAACAATAACATATTTTTTTCGATTATAATTTTGTAAAATAACCCGACCGAGTTATTTTATTGATCTTAATATACATTTGAATAAACACAGATGTACGTGAGGTATGAATTGTAAATATATCAGAACAATACCAATAGATCATATTCCTACAAATTTTTAAATCGTGTTTTTTAATAAAAAATAATGTACTTATGTCTCATTGACTGGTATAAATTGTTAAAAGATACAATTTGAGTATAGTTACTTGAAAATTTTATTATTCTTATTAATAAATATAAAAGCTTATTAAAACGAGCTATTATTCAGTTATAAAACATGACAATTGATCGAAATTAAATATATTCTCTATGTTAAGAAATAGTTATTTCTTAAGATACATTTTGTTTCACATATTATATAACAGTGTATGTGACACATATATTATGTAACTTAAATATAGTTAATAATTAAATCTAACCAATGTATATGTCGGATCGACATCATAGGGGCGTATTACTAGGGTGATCGAGCAAAGAGGAAACCGGGAACACAGGAACAAGTTGATTCAACGTTTAAAGTACTTAATACACTAATTCAGTATCACAGTTGGCAACGAAGCGAATGACAGTTCCTAGGATGGAGGTACTGATCTTCACGAGAGCGGAATCGTAAGTGAGTCGTCTCTGAGCGCCTCCATCGGGTAGGCTCTATCGTAGCACGAAGTTAGTTGCGTTGTGACGTAACGATAGTGCTGCCGCCTCGCGGGAATCATGCCACGCTTCGTTACGCTAAGGTATTCATGACCGTCTCCGACATATATAATATGATTTAACATAGTACATTAAATTTGCTATGAATATTAGTTTACCTCTGAATTCACAATCGTTTGTTATTTTTATTTCTACTGTGTCATTTGGTATCAGTAAGTCGTTATACATAAAACAGAGCAGCAGTCGTGTGTCTATTTCTTCAGTCTCTTTATATTACATTACTTTAAATAGCCTGTAAATTTATCACTGCTGGGCTAAGCCTTCTTCGCCTTTTAAGTAGAAGGTTTGAAGGATATTCCACCACGTTGCTCCAATGCGGGTTGGTGGATACACATGTGACAGAATTTCGTTGAAATTAGTCACATGCAGGTTTCTTCACGATGTTTTCTTTAAGCGCGATATTCGTAAAAGTTAGACACATGCAGGTTTCCTCAAGATGTTTATCTTCGCCGTTAAGTATGAGATGAATTATAACAACATATTAAGCACATGAAAATTCAGTGGTTCTTGCCTAGGTTTGAACCCGCAATCATCGGTTAAGATGCACGTATTCTAACCAGTGGGCCATTTCGGCTCTGTCTTTTTGAAGGCGATAAATTCGAAGACTACTACTAAACGAAATTTCATACGTTTTCATCAACGGTGCCTGATTAATGAGAAAGTTTAGTGGAAAAATCATGTGATCAGCTGTACCGACGCACGACGACGCTTAGAACTGTAAAGTCATATGTATTACGCTGATAACTTTTTATGTAGACCCTTTTCAGCCGCGCGAAGCCATTGCGTATCTAGTAATAGTATAAAATTCACCGTACGAAGACAACTTGTTTTCTTGAAGCAATTTATCAATCTGACGAAGGTAAATCATTAGAACGCTCGGATTAAAGTTCTCAGAGCGCCTTCTATTAGACATGTAGACAGATTCAGGTTTAACTCGGCTCCGTTGAAGTCTCAAGACGATATTACGGGAGAAATGAACTTAAACATTGCTTGGCATATGATTTTAAATATATATGCCGCTTTTTATATATTTCTTACCCACCAATCATTTCTACGTAATCATTTTCCACTGGATGCGGATTGGTGGATACGCGAGGCAAGTTCTCATACACAATGTATAGATTTCCTCACGATGTATTATTTAATTTAACGCTGAGGTTAATTATAAATGCCACGGATTTGAAATTAGAATTTCAGGTTAACCTCTGGGCCATCACAAATAAAATTATTTTTTTAAATAAAATTATTTATTTAAAAAAAATAATTAGTGTCAGATACCATTGACAAATTGTTCGAAACAGTCTTAAATGGGTTCTTGTTGTACAGGAGAAGATGACAAAGTATGCCAACCAAAAATGGCGACCAAAAACCATTTTTGTTTGATAATTTGGGTGACACGTAATATGACATCGTTGCAGATGTGTCTGGAAATATGTGGTGTAAAGCAGTTAAAAGCGCTGTGTTGAATCTAATGAAAGACGAATCTACTACAATAGCCCTTACAACAACAAAAAAAAATACATTATAAGATATAGATTCCCTCTTCATAAAATATAAAACTAATATATATAACTAATTAATAAACGAAATTCTTAATCATGACGATTATAGCAGGTAAGATATTTGAGGTACTGTCGCAGAAGTACGACATTTCCATAACACAAGTGCTTTAGCTACATACATGGGGATCAGAGTAATGTATGTGATATTGCACATAAAAAAAATTATATATGTAGTTAATACTCGGTTTTATTTACCCACCAAGTCAAAGTTTTAACAACAGTTATTTGAGAATTGGACCTTGTGAATGGGTACTTATTCGACACTTATTCTACCGAGGCATAAGCGACATAAAATTTTAGTTGTCCAACCATAAGGATTTCCGGTTTATTGACGGTACAAAGAATACTTAATAAAGAACCACACTTTTATTCATACACACACATACATACATGCTTGTCCATCTGTTTATACGACGCCCGAGATGGTATCTGTAGCCGAATTTCCGCATATATCCGACGAAAAATATTACCAAATTAAATTGTAAATCCCTTTCTTGCATGTGCGTTTACAGACTGATCCCTTTTAATTGGAGGATTTCTTGTTAAAACATTAATCAGGAGGAATTACGAGGAATTAAATGTTACGTTGATACTCGTAGCAACGTAGCCGTGAACATTACGACACAAAGATTTTGTATTAAAGAGTTCGTATAACTTGTTACTTACTTTTTAATTTTATTCAAAATTACTGACCACTGGCTTTGCATGAGTGCAATTTGTTAATAAATAAACTAATAATAATAAATAAAATTTATACTCTAGTTTCTAATGAAAAGCTTATGTTTTCCTTGGGATTCATGCTTCCGTCATAAGCAGTTTCATCAAATTTGGTTCAGTGTACGTCCGTGTAAGAGTAACAGTCAGGCTTTTTAATGTTTGTATAGATAGAAGGAATAATGTAAATTATTACAAGATACACTATATTAGACTGGGATCCTTTGATCTGGAAATAATTTCCAGAAATATCACTTATATACAAACAAAAAGTTTAGTAGTATTTGTATAGATATAACGATTGATGTAAGTCTTAATTTTTTATGTTTAATTGTATAATATGAGTTTTATTAACTAAATATAATAAAGTTTTATTTCTAAGACGATTCCACATTTATTTATAGGGACGCATGGTCGCTGTTCTCGGTGGGATTTGACAGATGTTTCTTTAGTTCATTTAACTCTTTGTTCTATTTTTAGTTATATTACAAGAATATTACTTGTGAAAGTTTAATATATAAGATCAAGAAAATACATAAAATTTTGACATAGCGGTAATATTAAACCGTTTTAATATATTATTACAGTTATTACAAACGGGATATTTACCATGTTTTATTTTTATGTTCAGGAACAAGACATTCTTTGATAATGTCGATATATCGAGCCCCAACAACAACAACAACAGCCTGTAAATTCCCACTGCTGGGCTAAAGGCCTCCTCTCCCTTTGAGGAGAAGGTTTGGAACATATTCCACCACGATGTTCCAATGCGGGTTGGTGTAATACACATGTGGCAAATTAAGCACATGAATCAGCGGTGCTTGCCTGGGTTCGAACCCGCGATCATCGGTTAAGATGCACGCGTTCTAACCACTGGGCCATTTCGACTCTGCGAGCCCCACTAAATAAAAATAAAAAACATGGTAATTATCCCGTTTTTAATAACTGTAAGAACAAAATTAACCACGTTAATTTAAAATAATTGTAACATAATAAAATATACTGAACAGCTCGCGCGAATTGTTTGAATTTTGATCTGAAATTTACCTGCTCTCTATGTGAGTATGTATATATGTTTAAGTTTAACTTCTATTCCAACACACAAATACATATAAAAAAAATAGTCAGTCGCCTTATTGCGTCCACTGGTGATAGAAGTGCTAGTTCAGTTCCCAGAGGGATTCGAAATTCAAATCGTGAAATTGGTGCTGTAATTTTTGCCAACATACCACGTGGCCATTTATTTGTACAGTAAACTAATTATAGTTCTTATTTGTATATAGTTAAGGCCTTATTATTAATAAAGTTCATAAAAACCTAAGTCGCAAAACCAGAATTAAATTCACGCCTCCTTATTCATCTCGACACTCACTTCTGTTTTTATTATAACAATGAAAATGGTATATATTTTATGAAATGTGTGACAAGTTTGGAATTTTTCATATTATATAAAGTACAGCTCATCCATAACGTCTTTGTGTTTTCATCAGACGTAGAATACGTTGCTAAAATGTTTATACAGTGTCTTGCGATGTCTTAAGTGGTGTTTGAGTTCCTCCTTAAACGACATCTAGTGCACAGAACAAGAGATTGGTGAAAATGGCATCTGTTAGTAACTGTTTTTGATGTGAATATAGTGTTTTTGGAATAACGGTCTTTTTCCAAACTGGTGTGGCAAAAGACATGACATTCTTATTCCGTTATGTCCCTCTCCGGCGCCGTTCTCCACTCTCCTATGTGTATCGCTTACGTATAATTATAAATATTAATATTATAAGTTCGTCAGATTTTTTTCCAGTATTCTTTCTAAAGAAGAACGTGTTATGGCCATTAATTATCTAGTAATCAAAAACATATTAGGTCACCGCTACATAAAACTTATATAATAATTTACTTTCATGATGGGTGATATAAAAGTGACCATTATTGTCAAGTGAACCAGTGGATTATTGTTAATAATTCATATTAATACCCGAAACATTTATTAAGAAGAAATATTTCACTGCAAGAAAGAAAATTAAAGCGTCTGCAGCTTCACTAAATAAAAAATAAAAACATATCTGTTATTTCACTATTTATACGCAGATATATGCGTTGTTGAAACATTTCAGTCAAATGTATATTATTATTCACTTATAAGTCAAATATCGAGTTCGAAATTCTGTTTTGATTCACGCGTATATATTAATAAATTTCCTTTCTCAGAGCTGGATGCTATTTTTGTGGCGTTTTTTATTCTGTGACCCTTGGCAGCAAATGATCGAGGCACTTAGTTTAAAGGACACGTGAAAGAGCTTGCCATATGTGAAACATCAAACGATGTTTTAGCTACTTTATATAAGACTGGATTCCACTGAGTTGATCGTTTGTATCTAAAAGCCTAGACATACATACTTTCTATTAATGATAGTTAAATTAAAAACCTTTGTAGTAATACTTATTACAAATCACTAAAATATTAGTACAACTGCCTGTTTATGATTGACGGTTTGGCAATGTATTCCAACTGTCGCCTTCCTCAAGGCCGTATCCAAGGTTCTAGGGTCATGACTTATCTTTTAATCCCCAAATGTCAGTGCTGTGGGAGGACTGACAGGATGCTATCGCCATCAACGCCGAGCAGGATCGGCTTTTTCTCAAAATCGTCTCACAGAAGAAGGCTACGATCTACACTGATTTTTCCGAGAGATCTTTTCCAACCTCGCGGACCCGGATCTGTCTCTCTGCTTGCCACGGTGTGTTGATGGTCCTTCCCACAGTGGGAACAGATCTCACATAGATATTCTCCAAATAAGACGATGCTCGGTAATTAACCACGCTTTTCTCTCATCTAGGCTTCAATCGTGGAATCATATTGGGTACCAATAATCCTCTACATTAATACTCTTACTCTTCAAATGGCAAGATATTTAAGACGTATACGTAACATTTTCCAGATTAGTTTTCCAACGGAATAATATTCCAGAAATAGCAACAATCAAAGCTCCTTTGTAACATCAAGTGCAGGCAATTTCTCATATGAAGTACTCAGCTGATCTTGCACGCAAAGGATCAAGTCACGTACATTTTAAGGTTCCATACATACAACGCGACTGTTCAATTATTATGTGTGGGAAGTAATTTGGATGTATCACATGGTAGTGTCAAAGACAAAATTTAGCATATTTGAATGTAGTTATGATGTAGGAAAATATATTCAAAATTATGATCTTCGGATAAAAGAATTTGTATATTTTAAAATGTTTTTTTTTTTTAATGGTATACGATTAAAGGTAGAAATGCTTCTTGATCATAACAAATTTTCGCTAAATATCAAATGTACTAAATAAAGATGTCCATTAATTCAAAAACTATTTTTTTACTGAAATGACTACAGATTAATATTTTTGAATAACTACAAGACTTCGTTTTGGTTTTGGGCAAAGGTTTGTCAACTATTTGCTAAAACTCTTAGAAGGTTTTTTTTTTATATTTCATTTTAATTGAAGTAAATTAAATTACTTTTAATATAAAAGTAGAATTCATACATTCCGGGGTTATCAACTGTGTAAACTGTATACTAAATTAAACTGAATTGTACTTCACTATATAATTTATAACACTACAGATTATAACAATATATGATTTAAAATTGAAGTACTATTTTTGGAGTACTGTTGACATATGAATATACAATATATTCATATGTCAACATTACTTTAAACAAATGAGGCAGCTTATAAAAAGGTTTATCTGTCCAGCTTTATCCGGGCTTACTTTTCTGCAGCTGATATTTTTCTAATCATGATCGACCACCATGGTTGATATTGGTCAAGAGGTCAAAATCATCCACAAATTCAATTAGTACGACACAACTTAAATGTAGCATCGGCAAAATTCGTAAAACCGATCACATCCGAATTCTATTACTATTGGTTGTGTAAATCGGCAGTAGTCGGTTTCATTGAATTCGCCGGTGCTACCTCTATGTTGTGTGGTACTATATTCTTACACATTCTTAATTACGTTGTTCTCGAATTCTACCTTCAAATATAAAATAAGTTTCGTGACCACAAGATATTAAATGATATCGTGTAAAATGATAATAAACAGAGTTGTACTGAAAATACTACATTTTATAAAACAAAGTCCCTTAGCCGCGTCTGTCTGTATGCTTGAGATAAACTCCAAAAGTACTCAACAGATTTTCCTGCGGTTTTCACTAACATACAGAGGAATTCAGAAGGAAGGTTTACATATATAATATATAAGGTTTTTGTGTAAATAAGTTGATATGGAACGATTGTCAAACACGTCGAAAAAAGTATAAAAAAAAATTTACTTATGTCCTCCCTTGCGAAGTCGGGACGGGCCGCTAGTACGGCATAAATTTGCCTTTAAAACAAATCTCATCTCGTTCGAGAAGTTTTACTTCCGAGCTTGATTTTACGTTTCATTTCACGAGATGAGTCTTGTGTACTGTGTGTACCATTCTTAAGGGTATTAGGCACGTCTCACGTTTGCACCAACCGATGCAACTATTTACATATATTTGCATTCGACTTAGCGTCAGTTGTCATCCGTTACAACACTGTCATATAATTCGGAGTTCATGCATAATCAGGATCGTAGCGAGATTGTTATATTTCTGGAATTAGAGTTGTAAGAATTGTTATTGTTTTAATGTTACCATTAATAAAAAAAAATGATTTTTTAAAAATGGAATGTCATGGTGGGGTTTCAAGTTAAAATTATATTTTATGTGTATCCGAACGCGTGCTAGTTTTTGTACACGAATAAGCATGTTACTCTTAAATCAATAAAGATATTGACTTCGGCAATTAGGTAAGTTTGGTGATTAACTATCGAAGTAATATTTTAATTAGTGATGTTTTTATCGACTTTCTTTTCGTCTTCATCCATTCATTCAGGTCATTCGGTAAAAACACATTTCGAATCAATAAACAGGTCTTTTTAAACGCACGACTTCTATTAAACTGAAATAGTAAAATCGTCTTTTATTTTTTATTTAAGTGTGTTTAAAATAATATCAAATAAAAATTATAGATAAGACACATCAATGATTTGGACAACATGTCTGAATAGATACGATAAGATTTGACGACAATATGTTTCAATAGTTGCTTGTATAGGATCGCTCCATAAATTTGTCAAAAATAGCATGTGTTTCATTATACCGGAAACACCAAACAAATACTGAACAATATCTTTCTCATACAGAACAGTCCCATAAAAATCATCTATACAGATATAAATACCTATATAAATACTAGCGACCCGCCCCACGAGTACTTGACATGAGGCATGTATCGTTATATTATGAACAAATAAAATATAAAATTTTAACAAAAGCCAGTGTCAGCCACGGTGCCCTTGCACCAACAATCAAAAGAAAGAAGCGATACGAGCCCCTTGATTGATCCAGTATATTATTGTGTAAAAGGTAATTTGTATACTGTATACTGTAGGGTTTTATTGGCTGACACCGACTCCAAATATAACAATAATTATAACTACATGATATAATCGTTAATCGACTTTTAAGTAGTCTAATATTTTTCATTTCATTTAACTTAGGAAGACTCTAAAAAATATGTTGAATACGCAATTATTTTTATTACTTTTTCGTGCATATTCATTTGTTTTGAAATAGTGTTTTGTTTGAAGTCGGTTTTTCTTTTTGTTAAAATTTTATTTATTTTTTGATTTTAAGTGAAGCTGATGTTGACTAACTATTTTTTTTTAATATGGATAGATTAAGCGTTCCGTTTATATGAGTCAGAAACTACTTCGAGGACAATTTCAAAGGAAACTTGCGAATAAAGCAAAAATAGACTTTCGAAAATGCGGATTTAATACGTCACGCGGCGTAAACTACAAGGATCCCTCGAAAGAGCTGTAATCGAACTCAGCAAAAAAACTTTGAAAAAGACCAACTATATTTCGGACATCATATGACATCACATCACATACACAAAATTTGATTAAAGATAGTAAGAAATTCTGCCCCATATCGCACCCTAACTGCGAGCCGTATAGGAGTTCCATCACTACATAGTATAAAACAAAGTCGCTTTCTCTGTCCCTATATCTTTAAATCTACGCAGCGGATTTTGATGCGGTTTTTTTTAAAAGATAGTGTGATTCAAGGGGAAGGTTTTTGTATATAATACATGAACAATATAGTAAAGAAACACTGATAATTTTAGAAGTTTGCGATGTGATGTCGTATATAAACAAATTCTGTAGTATATTTAGTATCAGTATTGCACCCGTGCGAAGCCGGGGTGGGTAGCTAGTTGATTATAATATTCGACTATGATAATTACATAAACATAACCACATTACGGAAGGTGACTCAAATATCCAAATAACCTATAAATAAAAGATTCGACCGAGTATCGCTAACGTGCTCCTCAGAATTGTTCCGTTCCCTTCCGTTCTGTTACTTTGTCATGGATCCTGTGCTCAGAACCTTACCAAACTTTCATCAAATTACCCTTGAAGTATATATTTTATAATAAAAAAAGAATTATCAAAATTGGTTAACGTGATTTTCAGTTATTCACCTATTTGTCGCGCATATACATAATGCAAATTTAAGACTTATGTCGTTTTCACATGGATACCATCATCGGAAAAAAAATTTAAAAAAAATGGGACCCCACGGGAAGCACTACCTTTCAAACAAAAAAAAAATTATCAAAATCGGTCCACCCAGTGAAAAGTTATGAGGTAACAAACATAAAAAAAAAAAAAAAAAAATACAGACGAATTGATAACCTCCTCCTTTTGGAAGTCGGTTGAAAATCATTATAAACAGCATATGTGTTAGTATGTTGTATAGTCTAGATTACTGTAAAATTTCATTAAAATCTGCTCCGTATTTTTTTCTAGAATCAGTCACAGACAATGATGTTGTAGTAAACAGATATGTTATTAACGCGCAAAAAGTAAAGACTAGAAAACGTCCTAATTGTTACGTTTGCCATTAGTTGTTTTACGTACTAATACGTTATAATACATCATAATTACCTACGTAGTAACACGTTTTGCGTATTTAAAACATCTGGTTATCCCTTTTACTTATTGTTTTTATCGAGCTATCCTTTTTATTTTTAACGAAATGTAAAAATAAACTAAAATAAACGGTCCCCGGCGCGGCACATTTTTTTCTGTTGTTTAGTATGATATTCTATATAATAACATATCTGTTTATTAGAATATCATTGGTCACAGATATACATAATTATGTACATTAATCCTCACAAATGTTCGCATTTATAATATAAGTAAGATATCTTTAATTACCTAAACAAAACTCTTGGTAATTTACATATTAAATTACTTACTAAAACCTGCCCATGTAATTTAAATAAATGATAATCATTTTCTACACCAATGATGTATACCTAATTACATCATAGTTAATTAACATCAGGTCATATATACATACATATATTATGTCAATCGTAATGACATACGATTATGTCATTAGATTGTTTTATAAATCATTCCTAATCGTTCATTCTTATTTGATAACAGCTTATCTAGAAAAGCTGCAGCGAAAGTTCACGCTTGCGCATTGCAAACAACTTCATAACCTTAAAATCAAGCTATTTATATAAATTATTTCTTGTATAATATATATCACTATATTTTATATATAATTAAGACAATTTAAAAAATGACTACATTTACCTCTTTATAAATATTATAAATTATTTTTTTAATTCTCCAAGATTACAACTCTACTTTTAAACTTCGAATATTATTGGATTAAATGAGATCTCTTAAATTCTTACCTGTAATTTATATCCGGAGCTTCGAACACAAATACGGAACCGTACATTCCCGCCAAATATATAGGGAATAAAAGCAGGGCATAATTCACAATGTTATATTTTCCAAACGGCCTAAGTTCCGCCAAAATAGCGTCCAAACCAAAATCCTTGCCCATTTTTGTATTTTCAAGGTCACATTCGATTTATAAAAACATTTTTATAATAAATTCATCGAAAAATAATCACTACACTCGACACGCTGCTTTTCAACTGACGTTACTCACGCATGCGCAAAACTATTCACAAATTCATTCATTTATGAGCGTAATATTTTAATTTTTCGGGAAGAAAAAACTCGTTTTAAATTCAAACGAGATCCCTCAGCTGTTGTTGAAACGTGTATGAGTTCTTCGTTACAAAAATAGTCAAGAAAGTTCCGTTAAAATCATACGAGGTCTTACGAAAGAGAAACGACTATAATAGTAGCTAGTTAAAATCAACGAGTGTGAGCGAGATAAATATATAACGTCAGTTCTTCTGTGAACTGATTTTTAATAATGAATTTTAATCGTGTTAATATTATAGGGCGTAGTGATTGTTGATTGACAATAATAATATTTTTCTTAAATTATTCAACATTTCAATATTATAAACATTTTTTTTTATATTAAAAAGAGATAGTTTTACTCATAAATATAATTTGCGTTAATATGTAGATATATCACGCGTTGTTAATAATAAATACTAAACGTTCTTTACGATAACAGAATTTTACTGAATTGTAATTAGTTTAATGATAGATTCGTTAAAATTCTAACAAAATTATCTACTTTATTCTATAATAAATAATATTAATATAACTCATTAACAATAAGGCATTATTATTCAAAATGGTAGAGTTAAGGAAATGAAACAAATTATTTCTAATTCGGTTCATCTGCGTTACAGATAGTTAGTCCGTAATTTTTCAATTTAGTTGCCTAAGATGTATAATGACTATAGGGGCAGTTTTTGTCAAGTAGTCTCCACTTTATCCATTACTACCTGCAAAGTACACAGCGGTATAGCAGTGTCATAGCAATCTACCATTTAGAAGACCTTTTATAATCTTACGATGTTGTTGAAAAAAAATCAAATTGAAAGGGTTATGATATATAACACAAACAACAATGTTGATTTAATATTTAATGTTCTATCATAATACATACATCTTTATCGAAAACCTCAATGTAAATATTTGCCGCGTGATATTAAAGTGCCTAATTGAAAACTATAAGCAAACAATATTTTTGAATATTTTGCTATAAAAAAATAACAGGAGTAGTATTGCTAAGAAATCGTTTTGTTTTATAGTACAGATACGGGGACAGGCGAATGGGGCTTTTGATGGTAAGCGGTCATAACTGCCCATAGGTATTGGGGTTATATGTAATACTACCCATCTCTTTCATCAGCTGTGCGCCAATCTTGGCAGCTGAGATGTTACAACCATAATGCCTGTAATTACACGGGGTCTCTTCTTCAAACACATAGAACACAACAACACAAGCATTGCTTCTTGGCGGTAGAAATAAATTATTGGCTAAAAATATATGTGTTATACCCATACTAAACAACAGAAAAAAGTGTGCCGCGCCGGGGACCGTTTATTTTACATTTCGTTACAAGTAAAAAGAATAGCTTGATAAGAACAATAAGTAAAAGGGATAACTAGATGTTTTAATTACGCAAGACGTATCACTACATAATTATGATGTATTATAACGAATTACTGGCATAATTATGATGAAAACAACTAAAGGCAAACGTCCCAATTAGGACGTTTTCTAGTCTTCACTTTTTGCGCGTTAATGACATATCTGTATACTAGAACATCATTGACCGTAATGAATATAATCGGTTATACCAAAGGAAAATAAATTTAAATCAATTCTTAAATATTTTGAAATACTGTTTATTTTAAAAGATTATTCGCCAAACTATTATAGAGCCTTAATAAAACCAGGTGGGTCCGCTATCGTCCGTCGACGGGCCATTGTACGAAGCTGCCAAGTGGATTATCTCGGGATTCTCGGGACGGCATTGTCCCGCTGATTTTAGTTCAGATTGCGATGTTACACTTTGTTACGTCTGCAGCGTTTTGTTCGGCGAAGTTAAATTACTTTTACAGTTGTTACGGATGCGGTAAGTGCAGTTTGATTCAATTCTTCTTATCTCTGTGATGCAGATATGATTTTTTATCAAGATTACCTCCTCTTAATCAAATAAACGTTCCTTTTTAAATATGTACCAAAATACATTACATACATTAACAGTCTGTTAATTTCCCACGGCTGTGCTAATATCTCCTCTCTATTTGAGGAGAAGGTTTGGAGGATATTCCACCACGTTGTTTTTCTGGGGATTGGTGTATACACATGTGGCAGATATTCGTAAAAGTTAGACACATGCAGGTTTCCTCAAGATGTTTTTCTTCGCCGTTAAGTATGAGATGAATTATAAACACAAAATAAGCACATGAATATTCAGTGGTGCGTCTGGGTTTGAATCCGCAATCATCGGTTAAGATGCATGCGTTCTAACCACCGGGCCGTCTTAGCTCAAATTAACGAATATATATTATGTAAGCACAATCAAAGAAAATTTTAAATGATAAATGTAAAGTTTTTGCAACTCAGTGTGAAATTAATACCTTAAGAAATTGATGTTAAAGGTATGTCTCATTTGGTAGGTAATGTTTAGTAAACACATTATAGACGATTATAGATTAGACTAGTGTTGTAGTTTCGGTTCATGTTTGCATGCCGCAAGCAAACAGTCGCAGTGCGGACGACATGCGGGCGGCATGGACTAATCGTGGTACAAATAAAGCCTGCCGTTAACTGGCGTCAGTGGAAAGACATACTTTAAAGTATACGTGTAGGAAGGAAATAGGTATGTGCATTGAAGGAACTTTTGTTTTTTAAAATCAATTGTTTTGAATGAAATATTTCGCACAAAAATAACAGCCTGTATATTTTAGAATGTTGGGCAAAAATATTCAACATTTTGGAAATCTATACTAATGTTGTAAATGCGAGAGTTACTTTGCTTGTCTCACTGTTACACTTTTACGGATAAACCACTGAGCCGAATTCGATGTAATTTTGTTTGAAGCAAGATTCAACCCCAAGGAAGAAGGCTTTTTGTACAAAAAACCTACGATTCCCTTCTCCCCTATCAAACGGGGAAAGTCACGAGAGATAACTAGTACATTAACAACATAAGCAGCATAACATATAAAATCATAGATTAGTAATACGTGTGACGCTATATAAAGTTTGTAATCAGTTTTGAACCTATTATTTATGTGTACATAGTTGATTTTTCCATTTTTTTCTATAAGAATATTGTGGCTATGCACTATATGTAGTTATTTATGGTGAACATATTTAACCGTAAATTTAATTGTATTCTTCCAATTACTGGTTTTAAATAATATCTGTATATACATATAATAATAACGATTAAAATGGCACAGCAGTCGAAAAATATGAAAAAAAAAACACAGTGACATATAATATCAAAATATATAGTATCAATATATGCTATAGTCTTTATAACTACAGCTAAAAATATGTTAAAAAACGAAATGCTATTATTATAATGATATAACTTTACACATAAAACTATTTTATAACATATTTAAGTTAAAATTGGTGCGGTCTAACGAATCTTTTTGTTATACAATAAAAGTAGAAGTACTCATGGCGTAACGAGGAACCTAACAAGGTCTCGTAAACTTTACCCTATTTATGTGTAAACGGCGTTTTCTTTGAAATGATCGCGCTGTAAAAAATAATGACCGCCTTTCCTAAGTGCGGTATAGTGAATAACACGGTTCATTTATATAGTAACAAGCATGATTTCTGTGTTCAACGATTCGATGTATTTTACATTTTGTGGCTTTATAATTGTGTAAATTTTTTTACTGGTCGTAGAGGTTTTTAATATTATGGATAGTAATTCAAAAATCGAAGCTAAATAAAATCGACTTAAAGACAAAACAAACAGTAATAACAGAAAAAAAATTGTTAGTAAATTAATAAACATAAAAGTTATACCAGAAGATGCTACGCTTTTCAGAGGAGATTTACGTATGTATTTTTTTAGGGATTTGGGTAAAAAGAGCCTATCTGCCTTGGAGTTCAAGCCAACTTGTAACCAATCAAAACTGTCTTATGGTTTAGTTGCGAAAAAGCAATAATAAGTATACATTATTTTACATTTGGTAAAAAATAATAGCAAAATACATATATAACAAAGTTCACGAAACCCGTGAACAAGACATTCGTAGATAATGTCGAAATATCGAGCTCCAACGGACAAAAAAAACGTGGTAAATATCCCGTAAAATAATTGTAATAATAAAAATAACCATGTTAATTTAAAATCTTATATAAAATACATATAACCTGGATTTTTTCTTTACTTACCAATTGGACGGAAAAAGCAACGCGAAGCAATATAGAGTTAAATTAACATTAGTATTATTTTAATTTAAGGACTTATCTTGAATATTTGTGGGATTTAATCTATTATTTGGTCCCTGGCTAATAAAAAAAATGTGGGACTCCGACAGATATGATTCTTAGAAATTAGTCGCATTTGAAATAATTTATAGTAAACTAATAAAGATAAATATCTTCGTGGGACACAAGAAAATGTTTTCGTTATAATATATTATGTATTAAATAACAGACGAATTTAAATAAATAAATAACATCTGTGAATTACAAAACTAAAAAAAATATTATATTATTAAAATACAATACTTTTTTATCTAAACAATTTCTAATTAAAAATATAATAAATTGAGTGTTCCAGATTTTCCACATACAACCTTAATATTTCCTAAAAACGTTCACACACGTATATCAACGTATAAATACAAACTTGACTAGTTAATCAATGGAACAGCATTTATCAGTATGGGCGGTTAATATTAACACAGTGTAATCATGTTATACGCGGCCAGAGGCAGCATAACGCAGTAAATTACACGTGGCCTTATCTACAGTTTAGCACGCGTTCGGCTTGTAGATTATATTATCTAGTAAAGCCCGTTTATATCGTCAGATTTTATTTTATAAAGTTAAAATAAAATCTGATGATATAAACGGGCAGGCCGAATAAAATGTTTTGGGCTGTACTGTCTGGTGAGTAGAGTAACACTACTCAACAGCCGATGGCTTAGTGGTTAGAACACGTGCATCTTAACCGATGATTGCGTTTTCTAATCCAGGCAAGCACCGCTGAATATTCATGTGCTTAATTTGTGTTTATAATTTATCTCCAGCTCGGCGGTGAAGGAAAACTTCTTACATGTGTCTAATTTCACAGAAATTCTGCCACATGTGTTTTCCACCAACCCGTATTGAAACAGCGTGGTGGAATATTTTCCAAAACCTTCTTCTCCAAGGCACAGGTGGCCTTAGCCCAGCTATGGCAAATTTACAGGCTGTTGTTGTTTGTTTGGGCTGTTGTGTCAAAAGAATCTTAGAAGTATCTGTAATCTGGCTGATTTATCTCCGGTCGTGTCATTATCGTTCAATAGGACTTTGAGAGTGAGGAAATAGATGTACAAGTGTGTTCGAAAAGACACTCCCTGCGTACAAAGCTGGTTCTTATTAATAATGTTGGTATTATATACGTTTTTATCAAGTAGGTAGGCTGACGAGTAATAGGGTCTCTTGATGAGCGGTCAAAATAGCCCTATAGACAATAGCGCTTAAAAAAATATTATTCATTCCGTACTCCGTACATCGCCAACGCTTCACCAAACCTTGGGAACTAAGTTGTTATTACCCTTGTGCTCGTACATTGGCTCAGACGCCCTTCAAACCGGAACACAACAATACTGAGTACAACTGGCGGTAGAATTTATGAGTGGAGAGTATCTACACAGACGGGTTTGCACAAAGCCGTAAATCAAGATGAAGATGAAGATTCGAATTTGAACACTATTGACAATTTTCTATATGTTTATTTGGCAAAAGTTACAAGTGTTTTTTAGCATGTTTATCTTAATATGATCATATTTTATTGTTTTTATGTATTAAAAATATTACCAGCATAAATAATTCGATTTAAATAGTTGTTACAATATACATTGATTGTCAACATCCGTTTTTGACTAAACTAAATTGTTTTTTAAAATAAACCACCACCATAGCCACTTCAGGACAAATTAAAGTATTGATTATGAGGAGAGTTTTTGTTTTATTCCAACATGTTCATATGCGTTATATCTCCTATTAACTCTACTGTTACCGATCATTTGCATGTAGCCTTTTGCTTTCTATTTTCTTATCAGACGAGGTGTGGAATGTCCTTCCGGCGGCTGTATTTCCTGAAGATTATTATCCGGGTATTTTACTCTTACCATCAAATATAACGATCAAGTGTAATCGTATACGATCTTAGGAATGTACCAAATAATTAGAAAGTAATAAAACTGTCTATGTCGAACTGTCCATTGCCTTTGATTGGTCCTATTGATGATGATGCCGCTCTGACCTATTTCGGCCACGATATTTGAACCCTGAATCCTGGGTTCAGTAGCCTTATATCTGGTAACTGTAACAGCGAGGGAGTTGTTATGTCTATGAAGCCAGAACGCTAGAAAGTAAGAGTAGAGTATGTCGAATATAATACATAATTAATGTGATATAATAATTCTGTGAATGGTTAAGCGTTATAATAATAATTTATAATAAAATGTTTTTTTTGTAGGGAGTTCCCTAACGCCATTTATTCCTCGACGTTATCTTAATATCGTGCGTAGAGTTTTCAAGGCCCGTTTATATGAACAGATTTGTTTTGCCATTGTATTAAAAATAAAAATATATTAGAATAGTATTTTAATATATTTTCTATACAATATTACAGCTACGTTTTGTCGTTATGATTTGTATGATTATAATTTAATGTCTAAATACTCAAGTATAGTAACTGTATAGCGTAATAATAATGATAAATCATTATTATAACAATATTTTAGGTAGTGAAATAACGGATCAGTAATCAGCCATGCAAAATTAATAGTTTAGCTATATATATGATAGCCTTGTATCCCATTGGCTTTGCGCTGCCCGTCTGGATACCTACCACCACTCAATACATACAACGCCAACAAAGTATGTGCATAGATGTTTCAGTTTATGTCATGAGTGACTCAGTGTCAAGGCTCAAGGGACATATAACCTTGGTCTCAAGGTTGGTGGCGCATTGGCGATGTATTTGACACTACCAATGTCTAATGCTGACTAGATACTTGTAGGTGGCCCAATTGCCGTCCGCTAATATATAATAATAATAATAATTCTATTAATTATTCAGTATTAGTATTATAATTGCGTATTGGACTAAATCGAATGCCCGGGGCAGATCCGTGCGTAATATCCTAGTCACCAATACATTGTTACCGCGATTAATTGAAACACGCTTTATGGACGATGTATTGTACAAAACATTGCAATTTAAACCTTATACATTAGACAATTGGATCTATTACAAATTGTTCTCGTATAAGGGTAGTTGTACCGTTAGATAGGCGATTAGCCGTCTTTAAGACGCTATAGTGCGCTATTATAGGATCAAATCGATTACGCATGCTGATTGGTTTATATTATTATTTCAATTATATTTATAGTTTTCAAATAAAATTATACTTAAATTAAAGAGCTGTGCTGCAACTGCTTAGTCAAAATTAATTTAAAAAATAAATGTCGTAAAATTATAGGATGTTTCAGAAATAAATAATAAAAATAGGTATTTCAGCTTAGCAATGTAATATATTTTTGTCAAGAATTCATTGTTTCTTGCCTGTATTTGAATCCGAAATCATAAATTGGTTAAAATAAATTAAAATAAAAATAAATAAAAACACTTGTTCGTATTCACGAATCAGCTATCTCGCCCAGATGTATGTAATTACTTCGATTTTTTTTTCTATGGTAAAGGTTGGGTACGAGCATGTGGGCCACCTGATAGTAAGTGGTCACCATCACCCATAGGCAATGATGCTGTAAGCAATATATCGAGTATATCTTTAAGACCGTAAGTATTTGGTATTGAAACTCCTTAGGGTATGATGATAGGATCATTCTATCTCGAACTGTAAATACAGGTGCTACATGTGATGTTACAAAATTAAATGCTACTGACGTATAGTACGACATAACTTAGATGTACGCATCGGCTAAATTCGTAAAACCGATCATATCCGAATTGGGTACGCTGTCCCAAATTATCAATATTTATTTCTCATGCGAATATGATCTTTGCACAAACGTAACAGCTTGTAATATCATATGACCTATGATATTCGTCAACTTGACACGTCGATTTACATGCACTTGATTTCTCTGACGCGAGAATCTATAGCGACGAATAGCGTCGAATGGCGCGATAGGGAGCTATTTCTATTGGTTGCGTAAATCGGCAGTAATCGGTTTTATTGTCATTCCATAGCATTTTCCGATGCTACATCTAATTTGTGTCTGACTATACTCAACTTTTATATAAATACTAAAAAGCGCCCGCGGCGTCATGTAGCCTATGTATTTTCTTGGCATTCAAGTTTGCTTCATACCAAATTTCATCCAATTCGGTTCAGTGGTTTGGTCGTGAAAGAGAGACAGATAGACAGCGTTACATTCACATTTATAATATTAATAGAGATAAAGTAATTTTATATTCTATACACCTTTGTATACGACCTCTATGGTCGAGTGGTGTATACACCGGTTTTCATGAGTACACCACTCCGAAAGCCCGGAATCAATTCCCGGCCGAGTCGATATATATTATCAATAGTTTTCTATGTTGTCTTATGTCTGGGTGTCTGTGGTACCGTCGTTACTTCTGATTTTCCATAACACAAGTGTTTTAGCTACTTACATTGGGATCAGAGTAATGTATGTGATGTTGTCTCATATTTATTTATATATATAAAATGAATGTTTGTATGTTTATACCCTACGTGCTCCTAAGACATTCATCAGATTATGATGTAACGATCTAACATTGAATAAAGCTAAAAAGTTTCCTTATATGTTTTTCCTTTAATACAATTATGTAACCTCATTGTACCCGTGGTAAGTCAGGATGTGAAGCTGATATGAATTTAAATGATGATTAAAATTACGTATTAAATGTAGTTATGATGTAGTTCGAAGTTACAGCTATGTGTAATGGCGTCAACGCTCAGTGGGAGCGTTGATTGTTAACTCAAATAGCTATTGTCCCCACGATATGCACCCTGCAATATATCTTGGTTGCATTGCAATAATGCGCGAGCATGAATTATTATTGTCATAGGAATTTTGCATATTAAATTTAACAAAATAATAAATAAACATTATTTACCGAAATTAAACAATATTAATTAATACGAAATATACTTCATACCACTCTCGATATGGATACGTTTTAAATTTAATTTTATATTGTTGTATACGTTTACGTCCTTGATTGAAGTCTATTTTAATTTTTTGATGATTGTTATAGCTATGATATTGTAATTAAAATAGTTTAATTACGAAATAGTTAATAACGGAATATCGTTAAATCGATCAATTTCATACAATTTCACAGACCGATATCAGTAAAATTGTAATTAATATTTGAAATTATATTTGGACATAATAACTTACATATTGGAATATTTATTTGGTAAGATTAAATTTTAATGTTGAGAGTTGTGACCCAAGATAGCCCAGTGGTTACAACGCGTGCATGTTAACCGATGATCGCGGTTTCAAACCCAGGCAAGCGCCACTGAATATTTACGTGCTTAATTTGTGTTTGTGTTTGTGTGACCATTAATTAAATTTTATATGTGGAAGAATAAAAAAAAACATAATAGTTGGAATAAATATTACCAATTCGAATATTTTTTTGTAGTTGTCGTTTATTTGTGGCTAAAGGGCACAGATTATGTCACGTGCGATTTTTTATGTCCATGTGACATTTCTCAAATATTGCTTCAACTATTTATGGCATTAAAAATGTGTCAATTAGAAATGTCAGTTTTTTTTTAATTATTTTTAGCTTACTCACATCTATAAGGCCCGTAATGCACCTGCAAGCTTGGTTTAACTAAAACACATTCCTTCAGATGAGCCTTTAGCTCGTTTGTCATCAATGCCATATTTTATTTGTTATTATTTTTGTGGCTTTTATTTGTGCATCAATTCCATAGAAATTGACAATGTTAATTTGACAGTGACATTTAGGTAAATGTTTTTATGGTAATATTGAAAACTTTGAATAAACAAACACAATTGAAATTAAATTGAAAAACTTCAAGGAAACAGATTAAAACGCACCTTTTATCGAAAACGAGAGGTATGTAAATAATTTCAAATTCGTATGAAAATTTAATTGGTGTCTAATTCATTGATTTTCTCTGAAAGGATGTAGTAAAAAAAAATTATTGTACTAATGTAGACAGAATGATTAATTAATAAAATACTTGTTGATTAGGATTAAATAATATAATTATCCATACTTAAGGACTTAGTTGTTTTACAACTTCGGTGTTTCAGATGGTAATGGTGTTGGTCTTTCTGATCAACCGACTTCAAAAAGGAGGAGGTTATCAACACCGGCTCCAAATATACCAATAACTATAACTACATGATATAATCGTTAATCGACTTTTAAGTAGTCTAATATTTTTCATTTCATTTAACTTAGGAAGACTCTAAAAAATATGTTGAATACGCAATTATTTTTATTACTTTTTCGTGATATTCATTTGTTTTAAAATAGTGTTTTGTTTGAAGTCGGTTTTTCTTTTTGTTAAAATTTTATTTATTTTAGTTCCAGCTTTAAGCTGCGGTATAATTATTAAAATAAGACTTTTGAATCGTCAATGGCGCAATGGTTTTTAGGGCCGCCTAGCGATACAAAAAGTCGCACGATCGATTTTGATCCCTTGGGCTCTTGTCGTACCTAATCCTAATTCAAGTGATAATCTTCAAAGGTGGAGTAAATAGGAACATTAGTAATTTGTTCACAAATTTCGGTGTTGCTACTATTTTATTTATTTATGAATAAATAGTCAATAGGCATATGCCTGTAAAAAGTATAATAGTATCCTTTGCATGTTTCACAATTTTTTTTATGGATTTACAAAAAATATAAGAGTTAAAAAGGAGAAATGTCATACGATATTTCAATAATTTAAATCAATATTAATACTATTCAGCACGATATTGACGTGTGGTTTTTACAATCATTAAATAAAGCCTACCTAACTAAATCTACGGGTATCGTTAGAGGTGATGAAAGAAGATTTAGCTTTGAAAAATGTCAAAATTATGGTGATCATACGACGGAATCCAAGAATATTCCCAAGTAATTCTGACATCAGGTAAGAATAATAGAGTTTGTAATTAATTTCACCAACCACAAGTGAATGCGCCAGCGAATGATGACTTTACGTTATGTCAGTCTCCTAAATATTTTAACCAGTAAAGTTTATTCAATATCTTCGTCCATAAACATCAAGTTGTAGAAATTTATTTTTTCGTTCCACAACATTAAACTGATCTATTCGGGCGACAAACTTCAAGCAAATCCGTGGAGCTTTAACTACATCAGCAAAGTCGAATTTTCTGCTTCAACGGTTATTGGACGACTCTTTGAAATTTATGTCGTCTGTTTCAAAAGTGAGAGGTGATTCTGAACGTTTTTTTGGCCTTTCGTTACAAACTTAGTCCATTAGTTATTTTAAGTGTTTTTACGTTTGATATTATATTTATTTCATGATACTATATTAATATTGTAATTATGTATAGTACGACACAAAATAGATGTAGCATCGGAAAATGCAATGGAATGAAAATAAAACCGATTACTGCCGATTTACACAACCAATAGAAATAGCTCCCTATCGCGCCATTCGACGATATTCGTCGCTTTAGATTCACGCGGCAGAGAAAGCAAGTGCATGTAAATCGATGCGTCAAATTGACGAATATATTCGGTCATATGATATTACAAGTTATTACGTTTGTGCAAAGATAATATTCGCATGAGAAATAAATATTGATAATTTGGGATAGCGTACTCAATTCGGATGTGATCGGTTTTACGAATTTTGCCGATGCGACATCTAAGTTGTGTCGTACTATACATGCTAAGTATTGGTTAGGTATGCATAATTAGGAGTTAATTTCTTGGTAGTGGGGCTTTGCCCAAAACTAGGTCTGGATACGTACCTCTTAATCATCACTTACATCACCACCAGTTTATAAAATTATTGTATTCAGATTTGACGATAGTGTAAATAATGTAATTACAGGCACAAGATACATGATACCTTAGTTCCTAAGGTAGATGATGAATTGACTTTGTAGTTGGTGATTAATAATTGACAGTGCCAATTTGTAGATAACATTTTTTAATGGGCGGTGGTGATAACTTACCAGCCTGCCTACCCAATCTAAATAAAAAACAAAATGAATATAATATACTTTGAAATAAAAGATGAAGTTATTACGCAGAAAAAAGCATATATCTTTTTCTATTGATTTTATGTTTCGAATTAACAATAGCATACCTACACGGAAACGATGGATGTAAAATTTAAAAGGCATAGTTTCCGACGCAAATATCCTTTTGTAGAACTATTCTATAAAAACAAAGTCGAAACTCATCAAAGAACATGACAGACGTGATATGTCGAAAATTGAAATGCAATATTTACTATATTAAATATAAAGTTTCAAGAATACGGTATGTTGGAACAACATTTCACGACTCTGAAAATATGAAGTCAGTTTGAACAGGATCACACTGTAACGAGCACTGATTTGAAAATGGTTGAAAATGTAAAACCATTCTAATGCACATTCTTAATTTAAATTTATTTTTACTTTAATAGGAAAAAGTGGAAACTTTTTGTGATAGTTTTATTAATTAATTAATGTCCTTATAATTCCTTCGATTTGTGGGGTATTACATTCAGACAAGGTTAATATTTCTTAAGGTGCCAATATCTAAGGGCGATCGTGTTTACAAACGAGGCGTGAAGAGGCCTTGTGGGCCGGCATGGGGAGGGCGACTAGTCCAGCTCATTCTTGCCTACTGTTCTGGTCGTCTTCGCGTTTGGTCTTCATTTCTACTTACTATCAGGTGAAGTGGAGTCATGTGACTACCCGGATAGTATACAAAAATATACTCACCAAAGGTTTTTCCATATGCCCGCTCGTGTAACTTTCAAAAGTCTAAAACAATAAGAATGTGACCTAAGATTTGTTGTTTTTAAAATATTCTTGCTGTTAGGGGTTTGAGTCCGTCTGTGTTACCATCCACTCATTAGATATTCTACCGCCAAAAAGGGTTTGAAGGGTGAATGAGTCAGAGTAAGTATCTGTACAAGGGACGAAACATCTTAGTCCTCAAGGTTGGTTTCGTATTGGCGATGCATAAAATGGTTAATACTTCTTAAAACGCCATTGTTTATAGACGGTAGTACCCTTCCGCTAAACAATACCATAAAATATATATTTAAAATTAAAAAAAAATAGACCTTTGATATAAACTGAGGACGACAAATATAAGGGCAGAAGGAGATTTTTTTCTATTAAATTCTCTTCCCAGTGTACTCTTAAATAAGTCTTAATCGTATTTCGGCAGTTGTTTAAAATTGTTGCCTTATCTCCCAATGGACTTCGCAGGCGAAGGTTTCTGGTACATTTATTAGGAAAAGTTAGTTTTGAATTGAGTTTAGGAGTTTGTATTTCTTTCATGGAATTTTAGGTATATTTTAGAGAATGAAATTTATACCCTTAACCTATTCAGTACTGAGAAAAGTTCTAACAAAGAATGTTATTTGAAACTTTTCTGAGAACCGCTAATTTTAAATACAAAACATAATAATATCTTTGTCGGGAACACGTCTACAAAATGTTAACACGTGAATTATTATATGTAAATATTATTTGACATTTGTTTAGTAAACTTTCATTAATATTATTTTATGCGGCATAATATTAAAGACTTTCATAAATGTATTGATTTCTTTTTTAAAGTTTGTTTTAACGGACTAACGCATATTATTTCTTTTAGTGATTTAAAGCAGCAATTGTTCGTCTAGTAATTTTTGCAAATTATGAAAAGCAGCGTAGCTCCTGTTCCTTCAAATCTATTTTGTATTACATTATTTAATTGATCCATGAAAATTTATTATTGACACAGTGTATTCTAATTTGAGATTCAACTGAAAAAGAACTGAGATGGTCCATTAGATCGCGCGCTATGATTGCGGGTTCAAACCCAGGCAAGCACCACTAAATATATGAGCTTAATTTGTGTTTCTAATTCATCTCGTGCTCGGCGGTGAAGGAAAACATCGTAAGGAAACCTGCATGTGTCTTATTTCATCGAAATTCTGACACATGTGCATTCCACCAAACCGCATTGGAACAGCGTGGTGGAATATGTTCCAAACCCTCTCCTTAATGGAAGAGGAGGCCTTATCCCAGCAGTGGGAAATTTACAGGCTGTTACTTTTACTTTTACTTTTACTTTTTTACTGAAAAATTGCTCAAAATACAATACTTACATAAAAAATAAAGTAGTAGTTAACATGCAATTGAAAAACTATTAGCTGATCGAACTTTCTGTTACTCAGCTAAGGTGCCTTTGGCAATTCAAAATGGCGGGAAACTCACGAGTGGCCCACTAACGAACCTCTTTGTTGCATCTGCCGAATAAGTCGGGATGCCATTATTTTAGGCTTTGCTGACCAACCGCCCTCGCTCGTATGCGATTAAAAAATAACGATGGACGTATTGATAGCTTTTGCTTATTTTTTTACCAGGTACGTATTAAAATGTTATGTAAGTCAGAAGCTAACTATTGCATAGTTACTATATTGAAAGGACGTTTCGTTTTTGTTTACTATTTTCAATGGGTCATACCTATTTGTCATCTTATGCTTCTAGTACCCGCCATAAGTAGCAAGGTCATTATAATGTTTGAATTTAGTATCGAAGTTCTACTATCCCTGAGTGAAACAAAACAATTCTAAAATATAACCTAATAATAGAAAAAAAATAAAATAAATATATTACATTTGTTTTAATGAAGTTGAATATCCTTTAAAGTTATAGTCTAATCGGCTGTGAACACAGAGCTCTAGTTTTATGGTATTCTAAAAGCTGGTCAAAACCTTGATGTAGACAGAAAATTGAAATAGAAAACGCGGTCATCAGTAACTATTTTTAATGTATACTCGTATTTAGAGACTTAATGTTAATAACTAATTGTAAACATATTTTTTCATATTTACGTTTACAATTTAAATTAAAGTATTACATTTTATTCTTATGCTTAGTTCATAGTTTTTGTGGTCTAACCTATCAAATTGTAAGTTTGAAGGTAGAAATAGAAATGTCGCTGATGTTGTTTTGTATAGAGTTTTAACTTCTACCCTCATTCACTAATTACTTTTGTAGTTTATTTTTAGAAATAAGATATAATAGTTACATCGGAAGAGTCTAGCGTTTAAGATACAGGCTCGGCCTAGTTTAAACTCTAGTGTTTACTAACCTCAATGTCAACATAAAATCATGTAAAATTAGGTATTATAGGTTAAGACTAATGTACATTTCTTGGAGTCAATGTTCAACACTGCACTATTTTTCTGTTCATACTATGTGTATAAATTAAAGATTCCATGCTCTTTTTAAAAACTCGTTTTATTTACTGCATACAACATTCATAGGTGAATCAATTGTAGAAAAACAAAAATCAGCACGAAAATTCTAGTAATTACATTTTAAATATAATTCAAAAGGGAAAATGACATATAACATAAACTTTTTTTATGACATAATAATAAAAACTATTTTTAAACATAACTATTTTAAACATTCCGCCCACCAAGAACTTGTTCTTTTAAATTACTCACAAATAAAATTAAGTTAAACAATATAAAGACCGCTCTTGGTTTTAACTGTAACAACACGAGTGATGTTGTCCTTCCCCGTGTGCTTTTTCTCAACTTTTCCAAGTAGCCACTTGGCGGGTGGCAAATTTTCGTCTCTGATAATTACTATATCACCAATCTCTGGTTCAGCTCCCTTCGATGACCACTTATACCGTTGATTTAGTGTAATCAGATATTCAGCTGACCATCTCTTCCAGAAATCATTTAACATTTTTTGTACAAGTTTCCATCGCTGTAGACCTATAATATTGACTTTGGAGTAATCTTCATCTGGAATTGTTATTAATGGTTCTCCAATAAGGAAATGACCCGGAGTTAGTGGCAATACGTCACTATCACTCAATGGACACAACGGTCGTGAATTCAAACATGCCTCTATCTGCGTTAGTAACGTAGAAAGCTCTTCATACGTTAGAGTAGTGTCACCTATAACTCTTTTGAGATGATACTTTGTAGAGCGAACACAAGCCTCCCAAAGCCCTCCAAAATTTGGTGCTTGAGGTGGTATATAGTGCCACGTAGTTCCTTCATTTGCTAGCAACGTTTTTATTTCCTTAGAAAAGTCAGAAACAGCCTTATTAAACATCTCTCTCAATTCTTTATCAGCACCTACAAAATTGGTACCATTATCGCTGTACAGATCCTTACAATAGCCCCTTCTGGACACGAATCTTCGAAAGGCTGCTATAAACCCTTCAGTAGACAGGTTGGAAACTGCTTCTAAGTGGACAGCGCGGGTAACCATACATATAAAAACACATATATAGCCCTTATAAGATTTTGAACCACGACCTGACGCGAATCTCAATTTTATGAAGCCAGTAAAATCTACTCCCGTAGACTTAAATGCTCTCTCAGGTTTCAGTCTCACTGATGGTAGTTGACCCATAAATGGATGAGATTTTTGTTGTGAATACCTGAGGCACGTAATACAATTTCTGTAACATTTTTTAACATTATCTCTTGCTCTTAATATCCAGAACTTTGACCTTAAATAATTCAGCATTGCCAGCGGTCCACCATGCAAGAGTTTTAAATGAGCATCTTGTATGATTAATTTTGTGAGGTGACTAGTACCAGGTAAAATAATAGAATGTTTCGTATCAAAACTTGCTTGAGAATGTTCAATGCGACCACCAACTCTTAAGACACCATTGACATCAAGAATAGGACAAAGAGTATGTAATTTGCTAGATTTTGATACATATCCATTATTCTTTAGCATATTAATATCATCCTTAAAATGAAAATTTTGGGTGTCTTTTATACAAATTTGTAAAACTATGTTCCTCTCTTCTGGTGTAATGTTTTCTGGTAGAAATCTTATCTTATTTGGTATTTTCCAAAGCAGAACTCTTCGACAATAAGATAACACTCGCAATAGTCTCTGTAAATTCGAAAATTTCGTCCACAGAAATTCCTCATCCTTTATTTGAACAACTGCGCTCATATTCTTAATGGATCTTTGTTCCTCGTTTGTTATAAAATCACTGGATTTATATGTTTCGTACTCATTTATCTCTTTGAGCCATGATGGGCCAAACCACCACAAATTGAGATCCTTCAAATTTTCGGCTTGAATACCTCTTGATGCACAGTCAGCAGGATTCTCCTTCGAATTGACATGATTCCATTGATCTCTATTCAGAATAGTCAATATTTCTGACACTCTATTACTGACGAACGTCGTCCAACGGCTTGGTTCACCGGTTATCCATGCTAATACTGTGGTAGAGTCAGACCAGGCTCGTAATCGTTCCTTTGGAATGTTTAGAACTTGCGACACTTCAAAAATTAATTGGGCTGCAAGAAGAGCTGCACATAGTTCAAGACGTGGGATGGATATTTCCTTCTCCACTGGAGCGACTCTAGTTTTTGCCGTGATTAGATGGACTCTAATATTCCCTTTTACATCCTTACTTTTCATGTAAACTGCAGCAGCATAGGCAGCTTGCGAAGCATCTGCAAATGCGTGAAGTTCTACGTAATAGCCACGTTTTACTTGCAACCATCTTGGAATAATTATGCTTTTTACGTTAACCAAATCACATCGAAACGCTAACCACTCTTTCAACAAGTCTGGTGTAAGATTATCATCCCAAGCTAAGCCAGACTTCCACAACTTCTGCATGTAAATCTTGGCTGTAATAATGACAGGCGCAATCCATCCCAATGGATCGTATAATCTTGCGATATCCGATAATACATTTCTTTTCGTTATGGGCATATCTGCTTCAGGTACATGATGCAAGTATTCAAAATTATCTATATTCTTATTCCAACATATACCTAAAACTTTAATCATATTATTTTCTTTAAAAATTACAGCTTGATTTGATCTTATTTTATCTGCTTTGATGTGATTAAGTAAATTCTCGCTATTTGTGCACCACTTTTGTAGACAAAAGCCTCCAGCCTTCATCAATTTGTTCATTTGATCGTAAATCTCAATAATCTCATTTTCGTCATCACCACCTGTTAGTAAGTCATCCATATAAAAATCTTGTAAAGTTATCTTGGCTGCTATTGGGTACTTGGACTTTTCATCTTTTGCTAGTTGTTGTAGACATTTTACAGCTAAATATGGGGCGCATGAGGTACCAAATGGGAGTCTTACATGTTTATAGGTTTCTATGGGCTTGTTCGGATCAAATCTCCACAAAATTCTCAGACAATCTGAATCATCACCATGTACACGAATCTGCCTGTACATTTGCACAATATCAGCCACAACACAGTATGGATGAAGTCTCCATCTCATTAAAATATGTCTAAGATCTTGTTGAAGCTTAGGTCCTATGATAAAGCAGCTATTCAATGAAACGTTGTTAGATCCTTTACAAGAAGCGTCAAAAACACATCGAACCTTGGTAGTTTCTTTATCTTCTCTTATCACAGCGTGATGTGGAAGATAAAATACTCTAGAGTTCATCTCTGAATCCGAAACCTTAATCATGTGATGTTGAATTATGTAGTCTTCTATCACCTTTTTATAGTCATCATATAAGTCTGGATTTTTAATTAGTTTTCTTTCGAGTAGTTTAAATCTTCTAAGAGCAATTTCTTTTGTTTCACCTTTAAAACACTGTGGATCTTCTTCATTAAATGGTAACCTTACTATGTACCGTCCTTCTTCATCTCTTTTTGTTGTTTTTTCAAAAAACTCTTCACAAATTTTCTCATCTCTTGTCATTTTCTTAACTACATTCTCTGGTCCTCTTTCTATCTCCCAAAATTTGGTTAAGAGCTGATCCTCTTCCAATTGTAGGTGGAGATTGATAATTCTATTTGATGTATTAGTCTTACCGATACGTCCTGATAAGATCCAACCTAATTGCGTGTTCTGTGCAATAAGGCCACACTTCGATGGATGTTTCTTAAGACCCTCTAAGATGATTTCGCTAAGGATGTCCACACCTAAAATAAGATCAACTCTGCTTGGCTCTCCAAATTGCGGATCTGCCAGTAATAAATTCTCCATTTCTGGCCAGTCCGTGATTAAAGTTCTATTATTTGGTAAGAACGAAGTCAATGTACTCAAGACGAACGCTTCAACTGGCATTGTAAACGAATGATATCTCGACTCTAATATAAATGAAACCGAACTCTTTGTATGTGTCTCCCCGTCTCCCACTCCTGTTATAAGGCCATTAACTGATTTCCGTTCAAGACCCAGAGCTTGAACAGTAGCTTCGTTGATAAATGATGCCTCAGAACCTTGATCTATAAGAGCACGTGCAAATTGACAATAGCCAGTTTTGGTTTTGATTTTGACCACTGCTGTGGCCAATATTACTTCTCTGCGTCTCTCCTGTGTAAAGTGAGTTGATATCTTAGTTTCCGTTTCAGTTTCAATGTTAAGCTCCTTCGACTCGTAAGGATTTAAGTCTTGTTTTCGTTCAATGTGCAACAAAAAGTGATGACGTTTTCCACAACGTCGACAACACGTTGATTGGCGACAAAACTTAACTGTATGATTACGTCCCAAACAATTAAAACACAATCTCTTTTCTTGCACAAACTCAATTCTTTCTTCAGGAGATTTATTTGCAAATTGCTCGCAATGGTGTAGTATGTGTGATCCAGAACACATAGTGCAGGTATTTGTATGTGAAATATCTCCATTTCTCTCATAAGTAGAATGAAATGATTTCTGCTTGATTAGTTGTTTTGATGGATTTATCATCTCTAATGTTCTAAAGCGAGTTTCTAGAAATTTTGATAAATCTTTCCACATCGGTAAGGCGTCTGATTCAATTTGACTAACATGCACTTCCCATTGTTTGCGAGATTCTTGATCTAACTTGGACACAACTAAATAATTAATGAATAAGTCCCAATTCTCAGTGTTTACACCTAAGTTGTTAAGCGATTTCAGGCACGCCGTAGTGGTATCCAAGAGTTGTTTCAAATTAACCGCCGAATCAGTGATAACATTTCTTTGATAAAACAGCTTCTTCATAATCTCATTAGTATTATATCTTAAATTGTTGTATCGCTTTATCAACATTTTCCATGCTTCACCATAATTAATTTCTGTAGTAGATAAATTTTTAAGAAGGTTTGCAGGTTCCCCCGAAAGACTGCTCTTTAGATAATGCAGCTTTTGCACTCCACTTAAATTTCCATTTTCATGGATGAGCGAAACGAAGAGATCATAGAAAGATTGCCATTCATCATAATCTCCTGAAAATGTTGGCAAATTGATCTGCGGCAATCGTACTTCATACAAATTCGTCGACTGATTTGAAGAATTTTTCCTTGACATCGATGATGTTATTTGCTCGAGATCTTCTTTTAACTTTACCTTAAATTCAAAATAAACTTCATCATATTTATCAAAGATTTCATTTCTAAAATAATTTAATTTAATTTTTTCGGCGACTGTCACTTTCGATATTATTTCCGCATGTTGATCAAAAAATATTGTATATAATTTTTCTATATGTTCAAGCTTCGTTTCTATGAACGCCCGTGTAATCCTTTCTTTTGGTGATTTTTTATAATTTCGAAAAGCTTTTTGTAAATTTTCTAGTTGATCTTCTTGTTTTAAAATCGTAGACTCCATTTTATAATTTGATTTTCTGAACTGTCAATATCAACTAATTTATATTTTGAAATCTTGAAAATACGTAATTCAGTCTTTATATTAATATCAATAACACATTTTTTAAAATCCGTAGTCTCAGTTGAACACAATCTATTTTTCTAAGTCCCACAATTGCACAGATTCTTCTAGTCTTTTACCGCACTTTATTTTAACGTAGGTTCCGTTTTTCACTGAATGCACGATGTTTTAAGTCCAATCTTCATCAAGTCTGAATTTCTTCCCGGGTTTCGGCACCATAATGTTCAACACTGCACTATTTTTCTGTTCATACTATGTGTATAAATTAAAGATTCCATGCTCTTTTTAAAAACTCGTTTTATTTACTGCATACAACATTCATAGGTGAATCAATTGTAGAAAAACAAAAATCAGCACGAAAATTCTAGTAATTACATTTTAAATATAATTCAAAAGGGAAAATGACATATAACATAAACTTTTTTTATGACATAATAATAAAAACTATTTTTAAACATAACTATTTTAAACAGTCAATAAAGATTATTATTATTATTATTATTATTATTAATTATTAAATAATAAACATGGATGAAAACGGAATAAAAAATTATCGTTATAAAATTATTTAATTAAATTAAAGAAATGTCTGAATGCGAGAATAATAATGACGATGTATGGCTTGGCTTCGCAATTTGGGGGATGGGGATTATTTAAGTAAGATGTTCAGCATTTAGCGAGTCGTACAAAATTTGATACATGCTGTCTAGACTCTTTTGAAGTTAACATTACGCAAGGGTATATGAGTAAGTACGAAAGTCACGAAAATCTGTAGTTTCTTGGGGAAGAGCTTTGTGCAAGACTGTACTTATTAAGAACTAATAAGATACTCTGTCAACAAACACAGCAACAACAATAGCTTGTAAAATTCCCACTGCTGGGCTAAGGCCTCCTCTCCCTTTGAGGAGAAGGTTTGGAACATATTCTAGATACTCTGTCGCCCAACAACAATAGTTGGTATTGTTGTGTTTAATATTTAAGGGTGACCGAGTATAGGTGAGAGATATAAAATCTTAGTTCCCAAGGTTGTCGACAAAGGAAAAGTTCATATTTCTTACAGCGCCATTGTTATGACCTCTTAACATCAGGTGTCCCATTAGCACGCTCATAAATAAAATAGGTATTGCTTTTAAGTGTTTGTAAGCAGTTTGATGAACTTTTTATTGGTTATGTTTAATGATCTGTCGAGTAATTCGGTGTCAATAACAAAAAGTAATAGGACATAGTTAAATCTGTCTATCTGTAGAATTTATTGTAAAATCATTACTTATAGTATTAGTACAAAAAAAAATCCATTGGATTTTTCAATACATTGAATGAAATTGTTCCTTATTTTTGACGTAGATTGAAAAGTTACAAATTATATGTTATAGTAAATAAATCATGATTTGGCTTCTTTAGACAATATTGTTTAAAAAAATACATAGCGTCAGTTTTATTATAAATTAACTACATTAAGCCGGTATTATCAATGAATCATACGAAATAATTTCATATTCAAGGAAATAACTTTGGATAATCTTCCGTATAAACCTATCATATTTTAGCACCTGCTGAAAAACGAAAAGGGAATTTTTGGCTCCGAGGATTTTACTTAAACCAAGTAGATGATTTTGAGGTAGACATTATTACAATTCGACCTTGGCTGCTGAAACTTGAAAGGGACTTTAATAGGTACAATACATAAGGCAGGCTTATTTACGCCTCTCGCGGGACTAATATCAGACAAGTTCAGGAGGAAAGTAGCTCTGCCTTTGGCTTCCTTAATGAATGGCCCCGGAGTTTCTAGATCATTCTCGAACTGTTATATTGGAGTTTTCTCAAGCAGCCCTAGGAGGGATTGGCGTAGTGTCGTTTTTGTTTTATAGATGAAACGTTTTGAAAATTTATTCTTGTAAACGTTTGTAACTTGTAAAGTTTACTAAAATTGGAATAATAAAATCTTATCTTGTCTTATCTATTTTATTCATTTATTTTTCCTCTAGTATAACAATCACAAAATGTTGTCCGTTCAAATAAATATAGAATAAATCTTTATTGCCTTTACTAAAGGCAGCTGGGATATCAAGTAAAGCTGGATTTTTAAGGTATGGAAGGTTTCACAGAACCACTCTTTGGATTCTTGCCGGTTGGTTTTGCTGAATCGGTATGACTTGAGAACATTTAAGAAAATAACCTATTCATTCCTTAAAGACAGGTATCGCACTTTACTTCCGGTTTTAGTCACAGTGGTAGTCACTTTCCATTAAGCAGTCCTGATAAAAAAACGAAAAAAGCATACGATATTGATTTCAAATACAAACGCGAACCATGCAGTATAATATTGATTTTAATTCATCTGTTACTCTTATTTTTTTAATCAAATATATATTTTATATTTCGATAATGTTCGTCCATAAATCTAATGGTCAGAGGTGGGTATACGGCAGGCGAGCCGTCAGGGTGACGCATACTACGCGTAAGTGATCCCGTGACGTCCGATATTGATAGAGAGGGTACCGCTGGTTTATATTGGGTAGTCTGGCATCCAGCCAGAAGTTTCACATCGCCTAGTGGAATACGTAAGAGCATTATCCTCCGAAAAAAATAATATATCTTTGCGTCCTGGATTAAACTAATAAAAGTTATTGTTTTTTTTATCGAGCAATTCTCAGTATTTCGAAGTTAGGGAAAAGCACTTAAAGCCGTTGTTCCCGACTCGTATCGGATTTTTCGTCTCATCGAACTATGAGTGTAAGCAAATAGTGAGTACATTTATATATCATACAGTTGATTCTGAAATATCTCCTGCTTAGATGGCTGCTAGCTGTGATTCATTCATCAAATTAAGTAAATAGCAAAATATTTAATGCAGTTGCATAGTTACATTCATCTGTATTAATATTATATATGTGAAAAATAACTCTGTCTGTCTGTCGCTCTTTTACGACCGAACTAATTAAGTGAACTTGATGAAATTTTCAACCGACTTCCAAACGGAGGAGGTTATCAATTCGTCTGTATTTTTTTTTTTCTTTTTTTTTTATGTTTGTTACCTCATAACTTTTCACTGTGTGGACCGATTTTGATAATTTTTTTTTGTTTGAAAGGTAGTGCTTCCCGTGGGGTCCCATTTTTTTTTATTTTTTTCCGATGATGGTATCCATATGAAAACGACATAAGTCTTAAATTTGCATTATGTATATGCGCGACAAATGAGACAACAACATCACATACATTACTCTGATCCCAATGTAAGTAGCTGAAGCACTTGTGTTATGGAAATCAGAAGTAACGACGGTACCACAAACACCCAGACCCAAGACAACATAGAAAACTAATGGTAATCTACATCGACTCGGCCGGGAATCGAACCCGGGACCTCAGAGTGGCGTACCCATGAAAACCGGTGTACACACCACTCGACCATGGAGGTCGTCAAGGTGAATAACTGAAAATCACGTTAACCAATTTTGATAATTCTTTTTTTATTATAAAATATATACTTCAAGGGTAATTTGGTGAAAGTTTGGTAAGGTTCTGAGCACAGGATCCATGACAAAGTAACGGAACGGAAGGGAACGGAACAATTCTGAGGAGCACGTTAGCGATACTCAGTCGAATCTTTTAATTATAGGTTATTTGGATATTTGAGTCACCTTCCGTAATGTGGTTATGTTTATGTAATTATCATAGTCGAATATTATAATCAACTAGCTACCCACCCCGGCTTCGCACGGGTGCAATACTGATACTAAATATACTACAGAATTTGTTTATTTACGAAATCACATCGCAAACTTCTAAAATTATCAGTGTTTCTTTACTATATTGTTCATGTATTATATATACAAACCTTCCCCTTGAATCACACTATCTTTTAAAAAAAACCGCATCAAAATCCGTTTCGTAGATTTAAAGATATAGGGACAGAGAAAGCGACTTTGTTTTATACTATGTAGTGATGGAACTCCTATACGGCTCGCAGTTAGGGTGCGATATGGGGCAGAATTTCTTCAAAAAAATGTGTTTATTTACGACTTCACTTTAGAAACCTCTAAAATAATCAGTGTTTCCCTACTATATTGTACATGTATTATACATATAAACGTTCCTCTTAAATAAAACTATGTATTTAAATAAAACTGCATCAAAATCCGTTGTATAATATTAAAGATCAAAGCAAAAATTGGGTCAAACAGCGGTAACTTTGACTACGTAATGATGATTTGATAACATTCTCAAATTTGTTTTTCTTTTTATTCAGCAATTTATATTCAAAAATAATGGATTCGTATGACTTGAATAAATATTTGAAGATATTTTTGAAGATTGTCCTTTTTTTATACGCAAAACATAATATACTAAATGCTATCGTTATAATAAACAAAATCCTTAGTTAGTTTTGCACTGCGTTGTTATATGATAGTCTTGTAAACAGTTGTATGAAATACAGTATGAAACACAAGATATAGTATTCCGTGGAAACCAAGATAATATGTCATGTCGTCCGTATTTCTATCCCGACAAGGCTATGACATATGTACATATGCATGTGTGAGTGAGTCAGTTCTAAACAAATGTCAGCGGTGGTAGTGCTTTAGAGCACATAATATAAATTTTTTATCATTCTATTTTATAAATAATGTTTTTGTATAAAATTGACGATTAGGCTTAAATTGTTATAAAAGTCGAAAGCTCTATATGGCAGATTTGCTTCTCTAAATTGTTCAAAAATCACATCTGAATCAATTACAAGATAATTGCTAATAATTGTGGGTTTATACTGAGACAAACAAACACCAATAATAAGCGAGTAATGAGGAGAAATATATACAAAAAGTTAACGTTAACTTTTTAAAGGATTGCGACTTTGTATTTGATTGCTGGATTCTTTATACATTTGTGAAAATTAATTTTAATATAATAATGCAGCATACTTTCGGAGATATTCAACAATTTTTGCAATATTAAAATCGTTGCCGGTCAATTTTGGATTTCCTATTTGATTATTAGACTGTGGATATAGAGAGTGTACCTGTGTTTCCGCATACGTGCTGTGTCATTGGTTAGTCTCTATTGAGATTGGTCACAATGTCTGAAGGACAATAGCCCAAAGGGTCAGGATCGATCCTGCAACTTTTTACATCGCTAGGTACACTCAGAGTATGAAAACCTTCGTCAGTTTTTAAATTCATTCCTTTATCTTAAACTCTTAGTACCTTTTGAATTTAAACATCAAGTCATTGCGACGCAATATGTCATTTTCAATCGGTAAAGCAGATTATCGCTAATATTGGGCACACGAAAATAGGAAACCATTGCGCTATTAACTTTTAAACATCCATTGTAAATATAAAAAAGACGTGTATATGACTATCCAGTGGTGACCCACTAGCCCCTCTTTAGACAACTTTTCCTACGATACACGCGTTGTATTCAATGAGCTAACCTCCTCTTAACAAAAACAAAACATAGTACAATTTAATACAACTCGAGTACCTTGAAACTGAAATTACTATCTGTAAATTTATTTTCTTTTAATCGAAAAATCCGAAACGCGAAATCGATTTGTCGACGTTTTTATAGCACTCCGTACAAATGGCTCCATTCGCTTCGAGCTATTATTGTTTCTTTTCGATCGGTCTTTCTACATATATCTATAGACATTTATATTATGTACGTTTTGTGATACAGTTAATCCTTTATTAAGGTATCGATTAAACATGTATTGTTGGTTACTACGGCAACAATAATATATTGAACTTCATGCTAGAATGTTTGTAATTGTTGCACACCAATAATTATTACTCAACGTTACTTGAATAGATCACATTTTAAGTGTCTTTTTATTTTCTTTGCTTCATTAACTTGTTTGAAAATGATAGTAACAGCATTCAAATGTTCTGCTACTGGGCTAAAACCTTCTTTGAGAAGAACGTGAGGACATAATACCACCATAATGTGGAATAGTTGATACACTATGGTAGAATTTCATTGAATTGGATACATATAAAATTCCTCATTATGTTTGTTGTTCTGGATACAAGTTAAGCACAGTGAAATTTAGTGGTGATTGAGAATTATATTATAACTAGTAATTAATCTTCCACTGATTCGCTTATGTTTTAGGTGGTTAGCTGTCATGAGTTAGGCAAAATGTAGTCTATGTCCTTCCTTTCTGTAATTTGCTTCATACATACATAAAAATAATTGCGTTTTCAACATATTTTTTAGAGTCTTCCTAAGTTAAATGAAATGAAAAATATTAGACACCGACTCCAAATATAACAATAATTATAACTACATGATATAATCGTTAATCGACTTTTAAGTAGTCTAATATTTTTCATTTCATTTAACTTAGGAAGACTCTAAAAAATATGTTGAAAACGCAATGGTAAACAAAGGCTAAAGGCGTTGTATGTAGAACCGTGGTAAGAAAAGGTTCGTCACCTTAAGATATTTTATTATATTATCTTATTTTCATATTTTATATTTTCCTATTTTCGTGTGCCCAATATTAGCGATAATCTGCTTTACCGATTGAAAATGACATATTGCGTCGCAATGACTTGATGTTTAAATTTAAAAGGTACTAAGAGTTTAAGATAAAGGAATGAATTTAAAAACTGACGAAGGTTTTCATACTCTGAGTGTACCTAGCGATGTAAAAAATTGCAGGATCGATCCTGACCCTTTGGGCTATTGTCCTTCAGACATTGTGACCAATCTCAATAAAGACTAACCAATGACACAACACGTGTGCGGAAACACAGGTACACTCTATATCCACAGTCTAATAATCAAATAGGAAATCCAAAATTGACCGGCAACGATTTTAATTTTGCAAAAATTGTTAAATATCTCCGAAAGATATATTAAAATTAATTGTCCCAAATGTATAAAAAAACCAGCGATATAGGACAAAGTCGCGATACTGTTAAAAGTAAATGTATAACGGTGAGCAAGTGTTAGTTTTTTGGTATATTTTTCTTCTCATATTCACTCTTTATGGCGTTTTGTTATATCAGAATAAACCCACAATGAATAGAAATTAATTTGTAATCCAGTGGTTAATTTAGAGATGCAAATCGGTTATATAGAGCTTTTGATATTTTATAACAATTAAACACTAAACGTCTATTATTTCGCCTTATAGTTAAGTAGAGTAGTAAAGTAACAGCCTGTAAACTTTTCACTGCTGGGATAAGGCCTCCTCTTCCATTAAGGAGAGGGTTTGGAACATATTCTACCACGCAGTTCCAATGCGGGTTGGTGGAATGCACATGTGGCAAAATTTCGATGAAATTAGACACATGCAAGTTTCCTCAAGATATTTTCCTTCACCGCCGAGCATGAGATGAATTATAAATATAAATTAAGCACATATATACATATATAGTGGTGCTTCTTGGCTTTGAACCCGCAATCATCGGTTAAGATGCACACATTCTAACCACTGGGCCATCTCGACTTATACATAAACATTATTTATAATATAGAATAACAACATTTTTATACTTTGTGCTCTAAAGCACTACCGCCGCTGACATTTGCTTAGAACTGACTCACACATGCATATGTCATAGCCTTGTCGGGATAGAAATACGGACGACATGACATATTATCTTGGTCTCCACGAAATACTATATCTTGTATTTCATACTGTAATTCATACAACTGTTTACAAGACTATCATATAACAAGGCAGTGTAAAACTAACTAAGGATTTTGTTGATTATAAATAAAATTTTAACAAAAAGAAAAACCGACTTCAAACAAAACACTATTTTAAAACAAATGAATATGCACAAAAAAGTAATAAAAATAATTGCGTATTCAACATATTTTTTAGAGTCTTCCTAAGTTAAATGAAATGAAAAATATTAGACTACTTAAAAGTCGATTAACGATTATATCATGTAGTTATAATTATTGTTATATTTGGAGCCGGTGTCAGCCACAGTTCCCTTGCCCCAACAATCAAAAGAAAGAAGCGATACGAGCCCCTTGATTGATCCAGTATATTATTGTGTAAAAGGTAATTTGTAAAAAACATATTTGTTAAAGTATTCTCGTATTGTTTTTTGATAGATATACTGTAGGGTTTTATTGGCTGACACCGACTCCAAATATAACAATAATTATAACTACATGATATAATCGTTAATCGACTTTTAAGTAGTCTAATATTTTTCATTTCATTTATCTTAGGAAGACTCTAAAAAATATGTTGAATACGCAATTATTTTTATTACTTTTTCGTGCATATTCATTTGTTTTAAAATAGTGTTTTGTTTGAAGTCGGTTTTTCTTTTTGTTAAAATTTTATTTATTTTTTGATTTTAAGTGAAGCTGATGTTGACTAACTAATTTTTTTTAATATGGATAGATTAAGCGTTCCGTTTATATGAGTCAGAAACTACTTCGAGGACAATTTCAAAGGAAACTTGCGAATAAAGCAAAAATAGACTTTCGAAAATGCGGATTTAATACGTCACGCGGCGTAAACCACAAGGATCCCTCGAAAGAGCTGTAATCGAACTCAGCAAAAAATCTTTGAAAAAGACCAACTATATTTCGTACATCATATGACATCACATCACATACACAAAATTTGATTAAAGATAGTAAGAAATTCTGCCCCATATCGCACCCTAACTGCGAGCCGTATAGGAGTTCCATCACTACATAGTATAAAACAAAGTCGCTTTCTCTGTCCCTATATCTTTAAATCTACGAAACGGATTTTGATGCGGTTTTTTTAAAAGATAGTGTGATTCAAGGGGAAGGTTTGTATATATAATACATGAACAATATAGTAAAGAAACACTGATAATTTTAGAAGTTTGCGATGTGATTTCGTAAATAAACAAATTCTGTAGTATATTTAGTATCAGTATTGCACCCGTGCGAAGCCGGGGTGGGTAGCTAGTTGATTATAATATTCGACTATGATAATTACATAAACATAACCACATTACGGAAGGTGACTCAAATATCCAAATAACCTATAATTAAAAGATTCGACTGAGTATCGCTAACGTGCTCCTCAGAATTGTTCCGTTCCCTTCCGTTCCGTTACTTTGTCATGGATCCTGTGCTCAGAACCTTACCAAACTTTCACCAAATTACCCTTGAAGTATATATTTTATAATAAAAAAAGAATTATCAAAATTGGTTAACGTAATTTTCAGTTATTCACCTATTTGTCGTGCATATACATAATGCCAATTTAAGACTTATGTCGTTTTCATATGGATACCATCATCGGAAAAAAATGGGACCCCACGGGAAGCACTACCTTTCAAACAAAAAAAAAAATTATCAAAATCGGTCCACCCAGTGAAAAGTTATGAGGTAACAAACATAAAAAAAAAAAGAAAAAAAAAAAATACAGACGAATTGATAACCTCCTCCGTTTGGAAGTCGGTTGAAAAGAAAAACAGAGAATGTTATCAAATCATCATTACGTAGTCAAAGTTACCGCTGTTTGACCCAATTTTTGCTTTGATCTTTAATATTATACAACGGATTTTGATGCAGTTTCATTTAAATAGATAGATGTATTTAAGAGGAACGTTTATATGTATAAAACATGTACAATATAGTAGGAAATCACTGATTATTTTAGAGGTTTCTAAAGTGATGTCGTAAATAAACACATTTTTTTTGCTTACATTGCGGACGCTGGTGAGATAGATCAAAATAATGTACCACAGTATTGTACATCTTAAAACAAAACTGGGGATAGCCCACAATAATGATTTTTTATCCTGTACTAGAAATAAGAGAGCTGAAATGACCCATTGGTTAGAAAGCGTGCATCTTAACCGATGATTGCGGGTTCAAACCCAGGCAAGCACCACTATATATATATATATATATATATATATATATATATATATATATATATATATATGTGCTTAATTTGTGATTACAATTCACCTCGTGCTCGGCAGTGAAGGAACGGAATTTCTGCCACATGTGCATTTCACTAACCTGCATTGGAACAGTATGGTGGAATATGATCCAAACCCTCTCCTTAATGGAAACGGAGGCTTTATCTCAGCAGTGGGAAATATACAGGCTGATACTTTACTTTTTTACTTTACGAGAAATAATGCCTCATTTTCGAAGCAATTTTAAAAAATACAACATTAATCCTTACTAAGTATCTTAAAAATTGAACAATATAGGATTTACAGCATATGAAATTAGATTTAAAATGCAGGGACATAGCGGTTTGTATTATCTAATGACAAAATAGCTGTGAGCGTAGAAAGACACACTGCAGATATTTAGCATCAGCATTATACCGGTGCGAAGCCGGGGCGGGTCACTAGTTACATATATTATGTCCTTCCAACGCTGTACCCACTATACTAAAAATCAACCACATGAAACTTTTTTCGGTTTTCTCTAACAGAAGGAGTGGTTACCGCAGACATTTTTAACTTTGACGCTTCGTAAATTCAAATCGGTTGTATAAAATACTTTGGTAGAAAAAGCATATTATACGATACAAGATTTTATAGATGATAAAAAAGCGTAGAGTGAAGAATACCTGTTGACTTCCAAGCAGGATATATTAATTTAAATAATTGTATTTAATTAAGATGACTTTGTATATTTTAAATTTTAAATCAGAGTAACTACTGAGTTTCTTGCCGGTTCGTGTCGGTAGAATCTACTTTCGAACCGGTGCGGTGGTAGCTTCACTTAATTTTAAAATGACGATTCAAAAGTGCTTGTAAAAGCCTACTTGAATAAAGTTTATTTTGATTTGATTTGATTGGTTCTTAAGAAAAGCTTTGGTGTATAATTCATTAAATTTTCGTGTAAATTGGCTTATATACGATGACGATTGCAGAAGTAGTCACGCGAATCCTGGAATGTTAGTTAGTACTCAATAAATTACATATTTATCAAGCATTGGTAAATAATATTAAGCGTTATATTAAAATGAGGGGGTTTATTTGAGATCTACAAATACTGTAGCATGAAAACAATAAGCTATGCTTTCGCAAAGCCGAATTTAATGACCGTCGTCGTTAACGAAACTTACCATCTCAACTCAAGACATACCTTATTACCTTGGCCCAAGAAAATAACTTTGATAAAAAATATACTTTGGTATCATAAAGCTATTAATAACTAACAATCTATTTGTTCATAAATTACATGTAATATAATAGAAACCTCTTTATTACAAATGTTAATTTATTTTTTTTACTGGCAAAACCCACGTTACCTTTGAACTAAGTTTATATCTAGCCAGTTAATAAACAATTAAAACATAATAAAAAAATTAATTAAAATGACAGTTAAATTATTAAAAAAAATACAAAAAACAACTATACAGATATGAAATTCTCATTATATAATCTAATGTCAAGCAGCAATACTTATTATTGTTGGAATTTACTTTGCAGGTTTAGTCAATCACTGTAACTACAGGCACGAGGGACATAACATCCAAGGTTGGCGCATTGGCGATGTAAGTAATGGTTAAAATTTCTTACGTCACCAACATCTATGGCTAATCGTGGCCCCTTAATATGAGTTGGCCAACTTTACTTTTGTCCAAGCAAAACATTTATAATATATGACGTAGTAGATTCAAAGAACTTCGCATAGACAAAATTGCTTTGTGTTATAAGGGTCATATTATGCTATAGATTTTTTACTTAATAATACTGACAACTACGGATTTCAGCCGTTTGAAATATTTCCTTTCAACTAAACGTCAAAAAAGTCACTATGAACAACAAAATGGCCCAATTTTCGACATTTCTGTCATTGTGTTTTGTCAATTAATAACTACATATGTACAGAGGATGTATTCTGCATTGAATCAAAAATACGAGTTTCTTTTTATTAAAGTTGTATTGCATGGTATATATATGGTAAAACTTTGATTATCGATATCGGTAATGGGTATTAGTTATCAAATACTTTTTCAATACTTCTATTTATCAATTACTTCGGGGCATATCATGGGTTCACGGGCTTGTGCATACTACAGGCCGTAGGTCCACCTCTGCGGGCCCTCCAAATCCTGGGGATTCTCAGGGTACAGATACCCTAGAAATGGCAACACTTTTAACGCCATCTCCTTGGTACTATTTGGCGAAAGTGGTCAGCTGAACTGTTATCTCTCGGATTCGTAACAAACATTATAATTTTATTAAAATTGTATCTTTCAGTCATCATGCAAGATTTAATTTAAATACCTCTGGTCCTTCGATAATTGTATTCTCGACAAAATGTACTCTAGATACGTCTTTATAACATTTTCTTAGAACTGCTCCGACAATTTCGAACTTAATTTACTAACGGTATTAGGTTACAGGAATAGGTTTTTGATGACGAATAAGTGTTTTAAACTAGAATGTTGAAAAGTATGAAATATTTTATTCTAACAATTCTTAAATTAAAGGTACTGCAAAGTTTAATATTAACATTCCGAATTTAAGACATTAAGTTCCTATTGCTGTAATTACAAGAACTCCAACACTACATAACGGAACACAATACGAAGCATCGTTGTCTGGTCATAAAATAATTCTCCGAAATTCCTTCGACTGTGCTCTTGTTGTCAAACTTAACGTTACGAAAATTATTCTGAAAGTAATTTCACAAATAAATCGACTGTAAATTTAAAACACAACAACACAAGAAAAAGATTGAAAGTACTTATTATATAGGAAATGCTTTATGTAGGATTTAATATTTTTTAACAAAATGCTTAAAACTATTTTAATTATATTAAAGTGAGATTTTGACTTTATTACTCATAAATGACTAGTCGGCGCCCACGGCTTCGCACGCGTTTAAAGCGGTTGGGTATCATGTATTAGGCAAAGATGTATTCTTTGTCCTTCCTTGAAGTTAAAATTTGCTTCATACCAAATTTCATCAAATTCGATTTATTGGTCAAAGAAAGAAAGGTTTTTGTGAAAGAACGACTGACAGAGTTACTGTCACATTTATATTAGTCTAGATGATATAATATCCGTGAAGATATTAAATTTCATAAAGTCTTTCATGGGTCACAAACTTTTGACTTGAACCAAACAAAGGGAAGCTAACATAATGTCGCCTGTTGCTTCATAAAGCCTTTCCTCTGACACTTATTCAATGTTGCGATGGCATTATTCGAGAAATTTCCTTTCATTTATATGAAATACGCTAGTTATTTTATTAATTAAATTAAATTGTGTTTGTTGCCAAACAATCATAATTACAATAGAAGTCATGACTTTTAACAATGAGATAATTAAAACGAAACTGTTCCGCTCAAGTGAGATTTTGCGCTTACTTAGGCAAACTTGTTTGCACAGTTAAGGAGCTCGTTCCTATTTAGTGTGTATAACTTATCATTGTTTGCAGATTATATTCGAAATTAAAGTTTTTAAGCAAAAGAAAATAACATACTTCTGTTGCAAGGATCATTTTAACGTAAATCATTTTATGTCTATTCATTTCTGACAGTTAAAATTAGCTTATCATTTTGAGTGATTTGCTATTTTATGACATAAATTTAAATTTCCTGATAGTACCTGGTCACGCCATAGAAATAACCTATAATATATATCTACATATATTATGGTTTAGGTAGCAAACGAGCAGGGAGGTCACCTGCTGGGAAGTGACTATCACGGCCTCACTCTGTAACATCTGGGGACTTTTAGTTGTGTTTCCAGCGTTTAAGAAAAAAAAGAATATATTAATTACAATGTCTACGGGGATGGTAGTTATCAGGTCAGGTGATCAGGTGGTCAATTAGTCCTTCTGAACGACAATCTTTGCTTTATTAAGTTTTCGGAAGTATGTTATTACTGTTTATAGTATTTATCAGACTCAAATGAATTCTGTGCTTTAATACAAATTACTGTAATCTTGGTGTTGTTTTTAATACAAAATGAGTTCAATTTTTGATACAAAGCCACAACAAATGAGAGACGGTAACTTAGAAGCATTAAATGGTAAAAAGATTTTCATTTATATCTTTAAAAAAAAATGCGATTTTTTTGAAAGGGCCTACTATACGTAATTACTGTTAACCCAAATGAAAGGGATTTCCTTTTTTGTACTCAGGTATTTTGTTGTTGAAAGAGGGTACGTTCTATCATGTCGACGTAAAATATCTTATAAGCCCATTTTAGCTCTCGAAGGTTTTTGTACGGATCTAATAAAAACAAGATGGTCAATTTGTTAGTGGAATGTTTTATTAGCATCGACGTTTACGGGTAAGGTAAATCATTGTATTTCATAATTGATGAGGTTTTTTGTACGTATTATCGTTGACTTTATATTTTGGTTTTACTGGTCTATTTGGCGGTAAGCGATCAACAACAACAACAACAGCCTGTAAATGTTCCACAGCTGGGCTAAGGCCTCCTCTCACTTTGAGGAGAAGGTTTGGAACGCTGTTCCAATGCTGGTTGGTATCATACACATGTGACAGAATTTCTATGAAATAAGACACATGCAGGTTTCCTCACGATGTTTTCCTTCGCCGCGGAGCACTATATGAATTATATACACAATTTAAACACATGAATGTTCAGCGGTGCTTGCCTGGGTTTGAACCCGCAATCATCGGTCAAGATGCACGCGTTCTAACCACTGGGTCAACTCGGCTCTTGATATCACATTCACCTGAACATATTTACAATATAACAGGAGCTGTGTATATGTTGTTAGCCTTGCACGAATAATAAATTCGATGTTTAAAAGGTCACATTTTATTGTTATAAGGGTTTCAGGACCATTATATTACACGTATGTGGGTATGAGCATCGCATGCACGTACATTGAATGGTTGTCAAACATCCAGATGGCAACTATCCTAGATTTAAATAGCTCTATTCAACATGGAAGTCTTATAGTTTCTTATTTATAAACTCCTCAGAGAAGAGATGGAATTCAGATAGCAGGACGTGAAGGAAAACTTGGATTTTATTTGATGGAAAATAATTCACATTTTACATTGCTTTGCAAGAGAATTCCTAAACTCGTGTAATATGATAATAGAAGTAACAAGTTTATGTTTGTTCCTAGAATTCATAGCGTTCACATGGCAATTTCTAGAAAACAAAACCACAGTTTTTAAAGAACATACACAACAGAAGAAGCAACACTTAATACTTTTATTTCCTTAAATACATTTGTTACTATTTTATTTTATTCTTCTTTTAAATTTAATTTGACACAATAAACTTATTATATTTTTTTAAAATTTACGTGATTTCAATAATTTAATGTTGGTGTCCACCTAGACAAGTCATTATATAGTCATTTTATGTAAAAAAGGAAGAGAAACAGACCAAGAACAGTTCCTTCAGGGACCCCAATATTTACTTGGAACCTCCTGAACTCCTTCTGGAAGATATTTTACCATGCTTCCTGAAATGTTTTTCACGTTGCCTTAAGGAAAAACCAATACGGGTAGTTTAAAACATGTAGTTTACATGAATATTTTCGAAGATTCGATAAAAACTTAAAAATGTAGGCAAAAAACTTCTCAGTTTAATGACAAAACGCTGTAAGCGTCGTATATAAAGAAATTATATAATACATATATATATATATGGAATAGGTTGTCGGACGAGCATATGGGCCACCTGATAGTAAGTGATCACCATCACCCATAGAAAATGACGCTGTAAGAAATATTAACTATTCCTTACATCGTCAATGTTCCACCAACCTTGGTAACTAAGATGCTATGTACCTTGTGCCTGTAGTTACACTGGTTCAATCACCATTCAAACCGGAACACAACAATACTGCGTACTGTTATTTAGCGGTAGAATATCTGATGAGTGGGTGGTACCTACTCAGGCGGGCATGCACAAAGCCCTACCACCAACAAATTTAGTTACATAGTCAGGGAGGGTCGCTACTAATGTATAATCCTAAAATTTATTATATATTATTTTAAATTACAATTTTAAACAAAACTAATCCTAGCTTGCATTCAATTTCTCATTGTTTTGATTAATTATTTATCAATGTTTTGAAGAAACTCTCATTTTCCTGTAACAAAACCATACGATATGACTACGAATATGAGTGGATCTAATACGAAATATGGTTAATTAAATTTCAACGGCTGCATTTAATAAGATGAAGTTGAATGTATAGTCTATATAATGAATTAGAAAATGATAAAGTTTCTACGCTGATAAAATATATCATCATCATCATCATTTCAGCTGAAGAACGACCCCTGATGGACATAGGCATCCCCCAAAGATCACCACAACGACAGGTCTTGTGCAGCTCGCAACCAGCGGCTTCCCGCGACCTTTACCAGGTCGTCGGACCACCTTGTGGGGGGCCTACCCACGCTGCGTCTTCCAGTCCAAGGCTGAAATATAAAATATAAATGTTACTACAATAAGGAAAATTTTAAAATTTATATATTTTAACTTTTCGCTATGATATTACTTCAATAATTGTTACAAAATTTATTAGTATCATATCAATTAAAATTGGTAATGTTAAGTGTTATTTCATGCTTCATGTACAGAAATGCATTTTAATAACAAAAGTTTCGGTAATGATTTGCAGACGCGCGCCTCCCAACGACCACTTGTACGCACGTTTTAATAATACCTCATAAATAAAATATTTCACGCACAAGTGAAATGCATCGAATTCGTGGAAAATTTTATTTTATTTTAATTATATTTCATTTAAATTTCTGTAAAAGTATTTGACGTTGGATAACAGTGGCTTTACGTGTTACGAATATCATTATCTTTACATAGTATAAAACAAAGTCGCTTACCGCTGTTTGTCCCTATGTATGTTTAAATCTTTAAAATTACGCAACGGATTTTGATGCCGTTTTTTTAATAGATAAGTCGATTCTAGACGAAGGTTTTTGTATATAATAATCACTACATAGTATAAAATAAAGTCGCTTTCTATGTCCCTATCTTAAATCTTTAAAACTACGCAACGGATTTTGATGCGGTTTTTTTTTAATAGACAGAGCGATTCTAAAAGAAGGTTTTTGTATAACACACCAACAATTTAGTAAAGAAACACTGTTAATTTTAGAAGTTTCTATTACGATGTCATATTATTGCAACCGTGCAAAGCCGAGTCGGGTCGTTAGTGGACGATATGGTAAAATAAAGTTCCATAATATATTTAGTATCAGATTTCCAACCGTGCGAAGTCAGGGTGGATCGCTAGTTCAAGATAAAATGCAACTTGTTTATCGCAAATGAATAATGACAGTTTAGATGTCATGGATAACGTGTCGTAATGAAGCTTAGAACAGTGTAGCTGAATCAAAACATTAAAATCAACACATTAATAATTGGTTACTAACAAATCAAAATCAAAAACACTTTTTTCAAGAAGGCTTTTAAAAGCACTTTTGAATCGTCATTTATCAACTTGTTTTTAGATTAAGTGAAGCTACTACCGGTCCGGAAAGTAGATTCTACCGAGAAGAACCGGCAAGAAACTCTTTCAACATTTAAGAAAAACAGTCATGTTAGTTAATTATAATTATATGTAGTATATGTATTGAATAATATGCCTTCTTTACCTATGTAACAGATAAAAATAATATATATTTATTAATTAAACTAAATTTGTATAATTATAAGAGCTTAACAAACTAGTTCTTAAAAATAGGTATTATACGAATGCAAAAAGTCTTCTATTAGAGTTATCGCACGTAATGTATTAGAACGAGGTCAAAATCAGTTCTTAAAGATTTATGACCTTAATAGTTCAGTTTTGCGCATTTATCGTTCGACCTGTATTCCATACTAAGAGCCATTTTATTGTCTGCGCGGAAATTCAATATTCTAGGAAAGCGATATGTCTTTTACAGTTATAAATTTAACATTTAACTCGTAATACTCTTGTAATTTAGAAGGAGGAAACTTCATTAAGTTATACTGAAAATCGTAACAAAATATTAATTAATATTTTTCACAGCCTGATAGACAAATGACTGCTAGTTAGTAATCATTTTTATGACTTCCGCAACGATACTTATTGCAAGGACTCCGTAATCAAATCATAAATTTTGTAGAACAAATATTTTTTCAAATAATTTAGATAGTTTTTCTGTTTTTTTGAGACTCATCCAATGGACTTATTTATCCTTGCTACCTATTTTAGCTGCCACAATCAAGAGTTTTTGTACAGGAAACTTTTTGGGCGTCTCGTCATAATGACTCAGGAAACATAACCTTGATATCAAGTGAAACATGGGGATCCGGACCATAATTTCAGTTACAAAAACATTGATGTACATTCTCTTTATTAATGTTTACGTTTTTCATATTTTTCATCCGTATTACTGCTCTAACCGGCCAGTTTGTTCTTCTCTCGAAAGTTATTTCTTTTTTAAATTGTAACAATTTAGTAAATTGCAACTAGAGAACATTTTTAATGTTTGCAAATCTACGGCTGGAACTATAACCGATTTTTTAAAATATAGCAATTTTAGTACAAGTTATTTGATGGAGCTGAGATAGCCCAGGTAAGAACGCGTCTATCTTAGCCGATGATTGCGGTTGTTCTGATTGTTTTATTTGTTCGATTTTAATACACTTTTGTTTTAAATTGAATATAGAATAATAGCCGAGAGTAATAAAACTAAAGCTATTGTGTTAATAATAAAACATTTATTTAGTGTAAATTACGTAATTTTGAGCCGAGATGGACCAGTGGTAAGAACGCGTACATCCTAACCAATGAATGCGGGATCAAACCCAGGCAAGCACCGCTATATATATGTGCTTAATTTGTGTTTATAATTCATCTCGTGCTCGGTGGTGAAGGAAAGCGTCGTGAGGAAACCTGAATGTGTCTAATTTCATCGAAATTATGTCACATGTGCATTCCACCAACTAAATAAAAAATACTTAAACAATCACAATAACTTTTAGCAACTTGTTTTACAGTTACGTTTATTCGTATAAATGTATTTATTATACAAGAGTGGAGACTTACAACAAAAATTGAAATGCTACGTGAGGTAAGCTTTGACACTAAAATATTTTTAATTCCTTTCTTTAATTTCTCTTTCAAGTTTCCGGATGAAATAAATTGTTTGTACGCGATAAGGCGAAACCGAAGTGTCTTGACGCTTGAGATATTATTCCGTTTAAAAGAGCCACTTTAAAATACTCGGTTTCATGGAGTGTTGGAAAGAATTAATTTACTTCATAGTTTTCTTTGTGTTCTTAATTAATATATACTTTAGAATTTTTCTATGTTACTTTTAAAATGTTAAATCGTGTAACGTTTTAATTCAAAATAATGACTTTGTTTTAACGCCCTGAACACATTTATAGCAATATATTTTCCTTATCTAGAAAGTCTCCAAATATTCTTTATTAAAGTTTTTAAATCATGTGACATGTAACAGTGTAGGTAGATTCTTATTATAAATTAAGCGGCGACAAGATCAGATTCCGACCGGTTCCTATTTTCCATAATTTTAATTACCGTATATATCAATAAAGTAAACTGAAATTTATATAAAACCTCCTTGGAAATCAACGAATCTTGTATTGAGTAATATGTCATATTTATCAATACTTTTTCAACTACTGATTTCAATATTTTATAGCCAAAGAAAAACCGTGGAATACTATTATAGAAACAAATATCGTAAATCGGGATGTATTGACTTTGCAAAGTAGGAAAATAAGAGTTATTGGTTTACATTTCCTCTTGATTATGATATTCATATTATATCAATTCCAATAGATTATATTACAAACTGATCATGTTTTATATTTTCTTCACCATCGCATTCTAACGTTTCCGATATGTGGCCTAGTCACGAGAACCGATTAAATAGATACAAGCGATTTGCCTAGATCCCTGCTCTACTTAAAGGCTAGGTCACGATACTTTGTAAAGACCTTGAACAATATTCATAATTACAGATAAACTTCATTGGTAATTAATATTACATATAATATATTATTATAAGAGTTACAGTATATTTTTGGATACCATATAAATTTAAATCTATATTAAATTTTTTATGTATCCGATATCGTTTTAAATTAGCCGTTTATTTAGTTCAATTCGATATCAAATTGAATTGAATTATTTTTATAAATAAAAATAGAAGCTCGAGCTGCATTAAATTAGCGGATATATGACCGCATCAGAAAATATAATTACTAGTTATTAATTATCATAAATAAAACAAATATCAACAGAATATAATTCATAAAATCATTTCTGTTCAAAAGCAAGTATGAAAAAAAAAACTAAATAAAACTTTATTTGATAAATCTTGATTAATGCAAAGCGTTTTATTAGATGTGTTTTAATGTTAGTCTTTACTAGTATTATAAACGAGAAAGTGTCTTTATCTGGTACTTAAAATGCTGAATCGTTTTAGATGTATTTGGAATGGATAGTGAATGGGATAGTTTGATTCCTGGTGAAAGTCATAGATTGCATAGATGATTCCCTTGAGGAGTAAATTGGTTTACAGTAAAGTGGGGGTTGACGGTATGTATCCTATGGGTAAGTTTTAATTTTTTTTATAGTATAATTTTAAAGCCATACGTTCAGCTAATAATTTATATGACAGTACAAAATTGTAAACTGTAAACTATCTCTTAAGACAGACAACAACAGCCTGTAAATTTCCCACTGCTGGGCTAAGGCCTCCTCTCCCTTTGAGGAGAAGGTTTGGAACATATTCTACCACGCTGTTGCAACATATTCTACCATGCGGGTTGGTGGATTCACATTTGGCAGAATTTCTATGAAATTAGACACATGCATATTTCCTCACGACGTTTTCCTTCGCCGCTGAGCACGAGATGAATTATACCCAAATTATGCACATGAAAATTCAGTGGTGCTTGCCTGGGCTTGAACTCGCAATCATCGGTTAAGATGCATGCGTTCTAACCACTGGGTCATATCAGCTATCTCGTAAGACAGTAATTAAACAGTATTTAGAATTCTACGGTAATACATGCATGTTTTGGTCTCGAAAAATGTTTCAGGGTAGGTACTTTATTTTAAATGGAAGAATTAATCAACGATATACCTGTATATATTTTCATTACAAAATAACGCAATGCGAATTTTGCTCAGTCCACAAATTCAACTAGTAAAACTCAATAAAACGTTGCAATACGTCGATAGGTAACCGGTAACCGCGTGATCTCATCAAACTTTCATGTTTCATATACAACATCGGAAGTTTTCGGGTGTCTTCGGCTTCGTACAATAATAATGAAAAAGGAATACACGGGAATGTGTTTGAAAAAAGACGTCGCTTTTTGGATAATTAACGTTCAGCCAGATATATTTTATTATGCAAAAATATATAAATAGAGAAATCTTATATATTTTTAACAAGATTTACTAAGATTCTATTTATTTATTTATGAGTCTATGCTCATGCTAAAATTGAGTACTATAAATAAAATGTTTAATAATATGAGAACATAACAAAAGCTATAATAAAATATGTGTGCATCTCGGGGTTTCCGACTGAAGTGATAACTTAAAAAAACTATTTGTTTGTCCAAAAAGGAAATCATGTTTACATTTAAGCCCAAGTTTTTTGGCTACGGTTATATGTATATAAGAGATCGCATTTCGTATAGATTGCCATAGCATTTCAAAACCTCGGGATAAATACGGACGTAATACAAAATGACGGACATCTCACAAGATGAAAACCTAAACATAATATTATAATAACCTAACAAAATTAACTTGATGGTAAAGCTTTGTGATAATTCGACAAGCAGATAGCATCTACTCATCATATATTCTATCGCCAAAAAATAGAACTCAGTATTGTTGTGTTCCAGTTTGAAGGACGAGTGAGTGTAATTACAGGAATATCTTAGTTCCTATGGATGTTTAGGAAATGTTAATTTTCTAACAACGGTATTGTCTATAGTAGTGACGACTTATCATCAGGCAACCTATATTATAAAGTAGCGTTTCAGTCCAACATATACAGCCGTATGTTTCCAAGCAATTCGCTCGCGAAAACGAAATACACTCAATGGTAACTTTGTGTAGCAGGGCTTACGAGGAAAGGCCAAGAGTTCGCCTCGTAAGGAAAAATATTACCAACTTCCACCCAATGACTTAGATTAATGAAGTTATATGGCATGGTAATCGAATTATTACGGCGTAGAACATTTTATATGTTTATAAGTTACATTCAACATTTATTATATAATGTCTTAATATTAACTGGACTATGCTATTTTTGGAATAAGTCACTTAAGACCTTTTTAAAGTGATATACTGTCAATGGAAAAATTTATAAAAAATAATAGTTCAATTGTGTGGATGTTTTTTTTTCGTGTTAAGTGCAATACATATATTGTGTCATGTCATGGTATACATACACTTATGACAAATTTTAGTGCAAAATAGCAAAACATTATTGTATGGTTTGTAAGGTGACATTCATAGATTGATACAATAATTTACAAATAAATAATATAAAAAAACAGTCTGTAAATTTCCCTCTGGTGGGCAAAAGCCTCCTTTTCCTTTGAGGAGAAGTTTGGGATCCAATTTCACCACGCTGCTCCAATGCGGGTTCAATTCACATGTGGATCCTCACGATGTTTTCCTTCACCACTCGTAATTAATTATAAACACAAATTAATCACAAAGCAAGTGGTCTTCGCCTGTTTGAACCCGCATTAATTGGTTAAGATGTACTTACGTTACATTCTAGCCACTGGTCCATCTCGGCTCAATATTACATAATTTACACTAAATAAAATATGTTTTATTATTAATACAATAGGTTTAGTTTTATTACTCTCGGCTATTATTCTATATTCAATTTAAAACAAAAGTGTATCAAAATCGAACAAATAAAACAATCAGAACAATGTAATACGAAATAACGAAACGCCGGACAGTGACTGTTTACAAAAAAAAATCAACGATAACTTCAGTAGCGAACCAATTATTTCTTGCCTCTCATTTCTCTGTAAATAAATGAGTCGCATCGCGAACAGACCGTTGCGGATCGCGACTGGGTAATTGGAATGTCAGTTGTGGTATTGTCTTACCTTAACGACCAGCGACAGAGCTGTGTGATGTCTTGTATTAAAAGCTGTAAGTTTATCGATATCTTTACACAAACAGTGACAAGTTGCATTCGTGTGAAATGAGAACGTAAATATTTTTCATTTTTCTATTGTGCCTACAAGATTATTTCCTTTTTTTTTTTTATGAGATAGGTGCGTTGTAGTGAGATAGGCTTGCAGGTGCGTTGCCGGCCTTTATAATGTAATTTGTAATGTTGAGCAGTACTCATTTTCTCCTGACGACACCCTCGTCACGGCGATTGGGCGGGACTTCCGGGAGGCGGCTCGCCTCGCCGAAGTCGGAACGGCTCTCACCGTGGACCGCATGGAAATGCTGGGCTTGAGGGTCTCCATATCCAAAACGGAGGCCCTCCTCTTCCACGGTCCACGGAAAGGACCCCCACGAGGTGCGAGTATCACCGTCCACGGGACGGTGATCAAGGTGCAGGCCCAGATGAAGTATCTGGGCCTGATCCTGGACGGTCGATGGAGCTTGGGGCAGCATTTTATCCAACTCGGCCCGAGGCTCATCAACGCCGCCGCCGCTCTTGGTCGCCTCCTTCCGAATGTGGGGAGGCCGGGGTCACTATGCCGGCGTCTCTATTCCGGCGTAGTGAGGTCGATCGCGCTTACGGTGCCCCGATCTGGATAGATGCCCTCACCACTAAAAATCGGGCCCAGCTGCGCAAGCCGCAGAGGGTCATAGCGGTGAGAGGCATTAGAGGGTACCGTACGGTGTCGTGGACTGCGGTGACACTTCTCGCGGGCGATCCGCCCTGGGAGCTCCAGGCGGAGGTGCTCGCGGAAGTGTACCGGTTCCGGGTCGAGGCGAGAGACCGCGGCGAACGTACAGGGTCGGCGGAGATCGGGCGGATCAGGGCTCTAGCCCAGCAAGCCCTGATCGTCCGATGGCAGGAAGATCTGGGGTCACCCACGGCGGGCCTAGTGACAGTGGAGGTGATCCGTCCCCACTTGAGTCGCTGGGTCGAGAGGAAGTACGGCACACTGTCGTACAGAATGACGCAGGTACTTACTGGACACGGATGCTTCGGTAAGTACCTGCACGGGATAGCGCGGCGGGAGGAGTTACCCTGCTGCCACGAGTGTGGCGCGCCAGTGGATTCGGCGTACCACACCCTGTACGAGTGTGCTGCGTGGGGGCCCCAGAGGCACACCCTTGCGGCGACTATGGGCGGAGACCTTTCGCTGCCGAGCATCATCAACGCCATGCTCGGTAGCGAGATGTGCTGGTCGGAGATGCGCTCCTTCTGCGAAAGTGTCATGTCGCAGAAGGAAGCCGCGGAGCGGGAGCAGGAAGAGAGTGCCGCCGCTGACTCGCTCCGCAGAAGACGACCGGGGAGGAGGAAAAGGCGCTACGCGCACCTTCTCCCACCGCCTCAATAGGCGCCGCAGGGACTAGGGGGGTCCCAGTACCCCGGGAATCACCCCTAGGTGTTAGAGGCCCGCATAGGTTGGCCGACCGTCAGGGCGTCACGGTAGCATGCGTAAGCGATCCCGTGGCGTCCATCGAAAGACGGAGAGGGTATCGCTGGTTTTTTAGTGGGTAAACCCGGCGTTACCATCAGGTGGCCCATATGCTCGTCCGCCAACCTATACTATAAAAAATATTTATATATAGTATAGTTCCTTTCACATAATACAATTTTCTTGTACCAGCCTCATATATAACTGACACTAAAAAAATACACGTCAATTTTCGTTGTTCACGTTTCAGTATTAATATAATGTTATTATTTTATTTGCTACGTAATATTATACGTCTCTTCTTTATTTATTTAAGTCCGTATATGTTATTTGCGAAAAAATATGTGTCATAATATGAAATACTATAAATAGAAATATACAATGTGAGATGTATCATATTGTCGTATTTTTTAATAATTCTGGTCTCTCACCGAGTTTAAGTAATATTCCGTGGAAATATTTCCAAGAATTTCACTTGACACATTTATAAGCGTTATAATACTACGCGAATCGAATTTATTTATTTCTTTGTTTGAACTTATAGATAACTATGTTGAATTACAAAATAGTTATAATAATAAGTGAATTAAGGCATAATGAAAAGGTTTACCTTAAAAGGGTCATGCGTTTAATCCAATAGGTTGTTGAGGGACTCATCTAGCCAGTAGACTCAATCAAAGGTTGGGAACTTATGGTTTAAAAAAAAATTCATCCGAAAAATTGCCAATGTTTGGCAATAGGTCTGTCATATTGATAAGTAGATATTTGTTACCACTGCTCTAGTCTGCGTGGCATACTACATTTAAATAAGTAAATATTGGACAACATCACATACATTACTCTGATCCCAATGTAACTAGCAAATGCTCTTTTGTTATAGAAAAGCAGAAGTAACGGTACCACAAACATCCAGACTCAAGACAAGATGAGAAACAAATGAACTTTTTCTACATCGAATCGGTCGGGATTCGAACCCGGGGCCTCGGCGTGGCATACCCATGAATACCGGTGTACACACTACACGACCACGGAAGTCTCATACATTTTTAGTATTTATATTATAGTAGGTATATTATGAAGATTAGAAAAAAGAAATCTTACTCTGGGTAGGTACTACCAACTCAGATATTCCTACGAAAAACAGAAATATTTAGTATTGCTGATTTCTGGTTTGAAGTGTAAGTGAGCACACACAAGTGATATATCATCTTAGTTGCTATATTGGCGTATTGGTGATGTATGAAATAGTTCATATTGATTAGAACGCCAAAGTCTATGGGCTGTTTCGGCTGTATTTCGGGTTCAAACCCACGCAAGCACCACTACATATATGTGCTTAATTTGTGTGTATAATTCATCTCATGCTCAGCGGTGAAGGAAAACATCGTGAGGAAACATGTCACATGTGCATTTCACCAACTCGAATTGGAACAGCGTGGTGGAATATATTCCAAACCCTTAATGGGAGAGGAGGCCTTAGCCCAGCAGTGGATAATTTACAGGCTGTTACTTTACTTTACTTTTACTTAAGCAAATGAAAACTCAACTGATTAAACCAAGATTTGAACTCACACTTCACTGAGCCATAACGGTTTTTAAGTCTGAAAATATAATGTGAATAAGGAAATGTAGCTCATTTTTAAACATCGAGCTCTGTTAGGGTTTGAGAAAACATAACCTAGAATAACTTCTTTCAGAATACAGAGGATGTTTAACTTGATATTTAACTTCGAATGTTACTTTAACTTTGAATGATAAATATTTACTCTGTATGTAACTAACTTCAAGTATTTCACTCGCTATTATAATTTTATAATATATAATTTTGAGTCTTATTTTCTACGCAATAACGACTATGTCAACAGTAACGATTGGAAATAAATATCGAAATTCAATAAGTTTAAAAACAAATGTAACTAGAACTCTTATCTTAGTCAATAAGCTTCTATTTGAATCAATCAGTAGTTCAACTTACGTCGGTTATGATTCGGATTGCAAAACCTCCGTTTTTGACTTGTAGTCGAGTGGAATGGTGCATTTCCGGGCTCCGAGTTCGCAATGTAAATCTCAAGGACGGTCATAAATAGATGTACTTAGGTTCAGATTTGAATTTTCGAAGGATGTTCTAGAGAGTCGAGATGGCCCAGTGCAGTTAGAACGCGTGCATCTTAACCGATGATTGCGGGTTCAAACTCAGGCAAGCACCATCGTGAGGAAACCTGCATGTTACAAATTTCATAGAAATTCTGCCACATGTGTATTCCACCAACCCGCATTGGAACAGCGTGGTGGAATATGTTCCAAACCTTCTCCTCAAAGGGAGAGGAGGCCTTTAGCCTAGCAGTGGGAATTTACATATTATTTTACCTAGTTATCGGATTATGAGAGTAACGGAATAGAGAGCGCACATGTACGTTTTAATAGAATAGGACAATTAAAATATTATTTATACCCTGGCCAAGCATCACCGAATTTTCATATGCATTTGTGTTAAGAGATGTAGTGAGATGTAATTCGTCTTGTGCTCGGCGATGAAAGAAAACATCGTAAGGAAACTCACATGAGTATCCAGCAACCTGGATTGCAGCAGCGTAGTGGAATATGCTCCAAACCTTCTCCTTAAAGCCTTAGCTCAACAATTTACAGGTTTTTACTGCTCTGTTTTGCGTCCTGTAAAATAATTCCCAAATCTTTCCAAAGATAAATTTCCTATTATTATTTCATTCAGCGAACAGCTTACTGAATGCAAAATAGTGTACACTATAAAGGAATATTTCAAGTCAAAACATATCCCGCATTAGAACAAGTTGAATTGCTCTTGGATGTATGTAGGTCACTTTAAAATGTTTCAACACGACGACAATACGTTTCTCCAGAATCCTTGTTATATTAGAATGTCTTGCGGGAGTGTATGAATATTTTAAACGGTCTTTAGTGAACGTATAGTGTAAACTTTATCTTTGTTTCTCAACTATCTGCATGTAAATAGTTTTCTTTTTTGTTCGATTTACTAAAGGGGATTTATGTGATGACGTACTTTTAAAAGACGAAAAAGAACTGGCTATTAATTCTGTAAATTCAAATTTGGAATTGTTTCCGCTCGCGGTTTCGTCCGCTTGTGATGGGAATGGGGCGAAGGAAAGTTAACTGCAATAGTAGGGATGAAAGTAACCCTATTTACTATTTATAGGTTCTGTAGAAAAAATCATTGAGATTTGTACAAATTTTCACATAAAATATCAGCTATAAGATAATATCGCATGAAATAGAATGATGTATTTATTTTTTACAAATATATTTTTTATGTTTATTTAAATATTAATAACGTTGTTCGTTCAAATAACGATGAAGCTGTTTTTTTTTAAATAACCAAACATTGCACGTAATGCCGAAGATTATTTTAACAAATTTATAATTATAAAGGGCTGGCTGGGGAACTAATGTTGAATGGCTGGTATTTGTTGGTGACAAAGGGAGTTTTTATCATTTTTCAATTAATCCACGCGGTCATAATCGCTATGTAGTATAAACGAAGTCGCTGCCCACTGTCTGTCTCTCTGACACCGTGTATACTTAAATATTTAAAAGTACGCAACGGATTTTAATGCCTTTTTTAATAGATGGAGCGATTCAAGAGGGAAGTTTGTATGTATACATGCATAATATATAAAGTAAAGAAACATTCATTATCTTCGAGGTTTCTAATGAGATGTCGTCAATAAACAAATCTTTTTACGCTTACATTGCAAAACTCGGGTAAACCTTTATCCGGCGTTTAACACGTTCATTGCGGAGCGAGGTCTAATATGCCTCGTATGTGTCTCTCTTGCGCATCGAGTTTTAGTTTCTGAAATATTACGGGGTCTAATGAGCCCTATACCGGTATTATGATAGTTTTTATACGAGGTCTGAAACGCCCCGTATTGTAAGAATGGAAATAAGTAGAGAAATGATGCCGCAGCGAACGTGTTGAAAGACATTGCACAGCATCTGAGCGAAGTCGGGGTCGCTAGTTTGTATAATAAGTATTTTTCATTAATTTACACTTATGCGTTATGTAAACAATTCTTACTTACGTTAAGTAAAATCATTATTTTCACGAACAATTCGAACAATGAAATTAATGAACGGTGCTCTGAATAAATAAGAATCGTCACACGGAAATCACCATAACATTTTAAGAGCTGAAAAAACACCGCGAACTTTTCAAGATTTTTTTTTTTACGAAACAAAGTAAATGAAGTGAAATGAGATACAGAAAACAACGTCTCGGTCTTATCGCGATCCCTCCGCTGTCTCCGAATTCATTGAATTTTATCAAACGTTTTATTTTTGGTCTCAATGTTCGAAACACTCGGATGCAAATTGTGTTTTCAAATTAAATTGGGGATGACTTTGAAATGTAGTTTTCGAGCTTCTTTTTTTTGAAATAATCTATTTCATTTCTATGTTTTTGTATGAATATATAACTCAACTGTAGTCTGGGTCGATTTTGATGTATGTATATTGGACTAGGTAAGTGGCGATTTTTGTGACAAAGTTAGGGAACAAGTCAAATCCGAAAGTTTTGGTTATGCAAAAATAGTGAAACTGGGAATAGTTCCATTATATAAATGCAGATCGAGGATTGAAGAGAAAAATAGAAACATCAAAATCCTTTAGTGCATAATTACATTAATAAACGAAGATCACGCTGAAATTTCCAATTGTGATATCTTCAACAAAAAATACACTGATTTCCACACAGCAATAATGTAAGCAAAAAGATTTTCTTTTTCAATTTTGTTGGATTCATTCGAATAGTAAAATTCGACTCGAAGTTAGAAATTTCGAGATTAAGGAGAAGTATTAAAGAATTTTCATTAGGCCGAAGTGGAATTCATTTCCTCAGAGTCGATCAGGAATTTAAAGTTGGGATATTCTAAGGCCGAGAATATTGGAATTTTCATAATCGATCAAATTCCATTTGTTTTGCTTCAAGGTACATCGACCTCTGGTTTAGGGTCGTACCTTTTTTACCTAAGCATTTATGTTGATGAACGTCATAATTTATTCCAATCATAGTCTATTTCTTTTTCTTTTTCACCGGCTCCAAATATAACAATAACTATAATTACGTTATATAATCGTAAATCGACTTTTAAGTAGTCATTTTGCTTAGGAGGACTCTAAAAAATATGTTGAATACGCAATTATTTTTATTACTTTTTAGTGCATATTCATTTGTTTTAAAATAGCGTTTTGTTTGAAGTCGGTTTTTCATTTTGTTAATTTTTTTATCAGTATCATTCGCTCATCGTTTATATTCTATCGCCAGACAATAATACAAATGAGTTTATAGAATTGATCTATATTGTGGTGTGTGCAAAAGTAAAATGTGAGTTATGCATAGGTAATATAAGAGACTGTTAATATTTCTAACATTTTCTATGGGCGGTGGTAACCACGTATCATCAGACGGCCCCTTTTTAGTGATTACTAACTTATAATATTTTTTTTTTCGAATAATGCTTTCACATTAATGGAATCCTCAATAGTGCTTTCCTTATTTTATTTATAAGTTAATTTGAAATTTCGAAGAGATTCGATTTTTAAAATTAAATTGGATCAGATGAAATTAAGGAGAATTGAAGGTTTTTTATTACACAATAATGCTATAATAATCGTATTATAGAAATGTAAAAATAAAATGATATCAGATGGTATGAGTTCGGTGAAAATTGCTTAGCATAATTAATGATATTTTTTTCTAAAAGACATTGGATGTAATGAGGTACAAAGTCATACTATCCTACCTGAGGCTTATGAGTCGTTTCTCCAATGTTTTTTTTTTCTAATGAGAGGGAATTTCTGCTGCGTGAAGTAGGCTATTATTTTTCCAGTTTATTTTCGTGCAATATCTGAATGAATGGGTAGGCTTTGCAATGTTCGCCGGTCGGTGTTTTATTCCTGAAGATAATGATCTAGTTGATTCAGATATACTCGTATACATTATTTATTCGATTGCAAGGAAAAATATAGTAGCAATTTTACTTGTTATTTATAATTTAATCTCTCAATTGTTAATTTGATGCTTCATTACACAGTATAAAATGAAGTTGCTTTCCGCTATCACTCACTGTGCATGCTTAGATAATTAAAACAAATTTTGATGGATTTTTTTTTATATAATACATGGACCATACAGTAAAGAAACAAGAAAAAATCTGCATATTCAGGGCGCGTCGCTACTAAATACAAAAAATATATCTTGAAGTAAAAGTTATAAAAGATGCATTGGTTATAATATTTATTTCAAATAAATATTACTAAAGATGAAATGTCTGTAGGAAGTATTGTGTCACGAAGACTGGCAGCGTTTTATATTTGTATTCAGTGAAGCAAGGCTAATTATTTGTAAAAACTGTCAGCATCGTGGCTACCAGATGTTTGAAAGGGATGTTTTGAAATAAAATCATTCTTTACGCTTGAGTTGAAAAAGCAAATAGTTAGTAGTTACAATCGAACTAGTGAAAGTATACAATTATCACATATATTGGCTTATATTTTTTGTGGGTGTAATAAGCTCCTGATTTTGGAATTTCTGTTTTTTTTTTAATACCTAATTTTATTAGTAGCAAGTCGAAGTGAGGATGTGCATCATTGACTAGCCGTAAGGCTATATCTCGGAATCCTTAGTTCTCGGATTGTATATATTTTGACCTATTGGGATTTTTTGAAATATTAGTTGCTGTCTGTTGTTTTTTTTGAATGGACCAATTTTTGTCGGACGAGCATATGGGCCACCTGGTAGTAAGTGTTCACCATTACCCATAGACAATGACGCTGTAAGAAATATTAACAATTCCTTACATCGTCAATGCGCCACCAACACTAGGAACTAAGAAGCTATGTCCCTTGTGCCTGTAGTTACACTGGCTCACTCACCCTTCAAACCCGGACACAACAATACTGCGTACTGTGTTGACTTAAAAGAGCACATCATTTCCTCGGAAAACAAGTAAATTTATCGGGCTTACCTAAATTAATAATTTCTAATCCTGCATTCATTTTTAGGTAACTTACCAAACTTTCATATTACGACTAGAGTATTACCAATTGATGGTAAAATGTCGGCTTGTGATTATTGCTCAAAATGGCGTCTACTATCAGTACCTTCAAGGGAAGACTGCTTATTATTGAAATCTTACTGATTGAACACACCTACACCTCGTAGATCATTTTTCCAGTCGAACAACGGTATTTGCGTCGATTTTCCAACATTTATTTCCGCAAAGACTAAACTATATTCCGAAACGAATGGGCCTGAGTTTATGGGCGCTTTTCTGTTGAATTTTATTTAAGTTGCGTCAACTATTTATTATGACCCCTCAGTTTTATACCAGTATAGTGACGGCGGGTATCACCTCACACTGGTACGTCGTACGTAATATTTCATAGTGATTTGTGATTTATTCCCCAACTGTCCCGAGTTAGAATCGAGCAAACAAATTGATTCAATATGTCTTCCTGTCCGAACAACAATTATTTGTGTTGGAAAACTCGTCTGTTGTATGAAATTGTTATTTCAATGTGTTTGAATGTCTTACAATGAGGAAACTATTTGATATGAATAAGTGGAGTTATGTATTACCTTCTTGTAATCTGAAGTGCTGATAACTTTGAGAATGATTATTGTAAAGATATTTGAAGTTAATATAACTGTAATTAATAATATTAATTAGTCATAATTGAGACTTCTCTTCTGAATATTTCAATCCCACTAAAAACATTAAATGTAAAAAAATGGCCAGTTTCTCGAAGCAGTCTTTCTATCGTAAAAAGTTTTGAGATCTCATAAAAGACAAGTCCTATTCAAATTATTTTGTAGTTATAAATCAACATTAAGTAATTGTATCAATAGTTTACTTTATATTATAATAGTGACTTTGCAATGCCTTGCCCCCAGATCAACAAGATTAATTATTGATGGACAATAACGCATCCCAGGTAATACGTTAGTTAAACAATATAGATGTAAGTTCTGTCGAGATAATATCTTTCGATTCGTAATTACAAATATATTTATAAGTATTTTGTTATAAAAATATATTATGATCAAATTTTTCCATAATTTATAATTATAATGTTGTTGTGTGATATTGTAAAGGATACATTTTCATCATTATTAAATAATTTACCTTTCTAATTCAATCCCATGTTTATTGGTACTATAAATTTTCGCTTATTTTGCTACTAAAACGCTGTGTTCCTGTTCGATGGATGAGTTAATGTAATCACAGCTTCAAGAGATTTAAGTTTTATCTTAATTTCGAAGGCGTTGCATATTGGCGATGTAAAAAATGATTAATATTGACACTAATAAATTAGTGAGAATATCTATGAGGCGAACCTACATATCATTAGATGGCTCATAATTATTTAAATTAAAAATAAATAGTTCAACTTGCCTATACTTACCTAAGTAACAATAGTATTTGTTTACAATAATCGTTTAAAATAAATGTTTTATTAATGTTGATAAGAATTAATAGTACGTCGAATAATCTGACCTTAAGTTATCAGAAAGTCGGCAAATGTCAGTAAGCATTTATGTAACTGCATTAATATGAAATTGAAATATTACAACGAATATCGAATAAAAACAGATTGCTTATATCTGCATAACAATTTTAATTCGACATTGGCTAAGACAGTATTGAAATTAAGGTTTATGAGAAGCGTTAATTGACGATCGTGTAATGTATAGATGAGATGGCCTAGCGATTAGAAAACGCATTAACCCGTGATCGCGCTTTCGAAGCACAACTGGATTTTCATGTGCTTAATTTGTGATTTTAATTCATCTTATGCTTATATCTGTGTGGAATTTCAATGAAATTGCAGGTTTCTGCCACATGTGGTTACTCCAACCCGCATTGGAGCAGCGTGCTGGTATAGCTTAGGCATATCTACTCCTCAAAGGGAGAGGAGGCTTGGCCTAACCAGCAGTAGGAAATTTACAGGCTCTACATGTTGTTTTTGTAATGTACATCATCATCAGGCCTTTTTTGTCCACTGCTGGACAAAGGCCTCTCCAAGTGCTCGCCACTGTGGTCTTTTTCTTGCAGGAGCTGGATGCGAGTTGTAATGTACAATATTCTTAAATTGGAGATGTGAGATTATATAGATATGTCGTGAGGAATAACTACATTTATTTGTCCGATAAAAATCAGCGTTATTTGTGTACACTACAAAACTTGGTGATTGGCATAATTGTTAATGTATTAGTACATTATTAAATATTCAATCAATGGTCAATTTTATGTAAAATTAGATAATCTTAGTGGGTCAAATATTTACAAACCATTTGACGTTATCGTTTTTGCTTCTTTTTACCGGGTAGAAGGGCTCTGTGCAGGCCCGCCTGGGTAGGTACCACCCAATCATCAGATATTCTACCGCTAAACAACAGTACGCAGTATTATTGCGTTCCGGTTTGAAGGGTGAGTCAGCCAGTGTAACTACAGGCACAAGGGACATAGCATCTTAGTTCTCAAGGTTGGTGGCGCATTGACGATGTAAGGAACAGTTAATATTTCTTACAGCGTCATTGTTTATGGGTGATGGTGAAGACTTACCATCAGGTGGCCCAACAGCTCGTCCGCCAATCTATTCAAAAAAAAAAAAGAAAATATAAATGAAATCGACAATATATTTTTCCAATTTCATTTTACAATTAAAATTCAGCACAATCGGATGTGTCACCGGCGATCATATAATATTCATTTCTAAATACAGTTAAATCAATAAAAAACAATTACGAAAAAGTCATTCAAATTCAAATATTTACAAATAATACCTTCACGTAGAATAATGGCAAATGAAATAAATTTACGTAAAAAATCTGTACAGTCGCGTTCAATAGCGCGAATATATAAAATGTATGCGCATACATTTCCCATCGTTAGGTTTCCACTTATAATGCAATCGTGAACGTGAGATTCAATAGATGAGTCAGAATTTATTTTATTTATCAGAATTTAAATAATAGATTTTATAAAAATCGAATATTTTATATTATAAATCGTATTCATATTTATTTGCAATAAAAAATATAATAAGTAAAATAATTATATCTGCGCTACAATCGTCTTTTTTATTTTATACAGGTTTTTCTATCGTCGATGATGTTATCTGATTGATTTCAGTCACCGTTGTCAGAACAATTTGGTACTGGCCATACATCATACAGATGTAAGCCCAGTACCATAATGTATGCTCCAATATAATCGCGCGCTCTATTGCATCATTCCTATCTCTCATAACATGACCTAGGACAACTCACCAACGGCTTTACTCACTTTTCGAGGCATAGTATTGACGCCGCCATCTTTTAAACTTCAGACTGGTGCTGAGAATTTTTTGTCAAAGAAATCCAATGATAATTTTCTAACCAACCTTGAATATTACTATCTAGCTACTAAACTAATTAAGCATGATAGTCAACAACAACAACAGCCTATAATATTCCCACTGCTGGGCTAAAGCCTCCTCTCCCTTTGAGGAGAAGGTTTGGGACATATTCCACCACGGTGTCCAATGCGGGTTAGTGGAATACACATGTGGCAGAATTTCTATTAAATTAGGCATATGCAGGTTTCCTCACGACGTTTTCCTTTACCGCCGAGCACGAGATGAATTATAAATATATAGTGATAGTCGAAGCCGACAAAATAATGTAAATAATAAATTATGAAAAGTAAAATTGTATTGAAGTAATTTGTGACGCTCTTCCAATTTTTCTACATCAATGTAATAAATTATGCAAAGGTTTTTTTTACATTCTAACGGTTCATTGGAATATTTATTTTGAATTGTGCTGGCTCGTGTCAATAATATTGACACTGTGATTCCATTTCTTGGGGCGATTTGAACTTTACAAAGTGACAAAACCATAATCTATAAATCTCCGTGGTCGAGTGGTGTGTACACCGGTTTTTATGGGTACGCCACTCCAAGGTCCTGGGTTCAATTCCTGAGTGGATGTAGATTATCATTAGCTTTCTTAGCTACTTACATTGGGATCAGAGAATGTATGTGATGTTATCTCATGATATATTAAAAAATAGAGCAATAACTAGATAAGGAAAAAAGATATTGAATATCCTTAATAAAATAAATGTTATTTCTTAGTATTACAATAAAGCCGTCACAGATACAACGATGCTTGTTCCTTATTTTTATTTATTTATTTGAACACAAGTTTTTTTAATTCCAAACTAGCTTTAGTTGTATTTCGGAAGTCAATTCCTTCCCAGATTTTAGGTACACCATTGTTTCTTATTATAATATTAAACAAAAAAAACAATCTTTAAAAAAAAATTATTTAGCATTACAATATATATTTTTATTTACACACTCATTTGCTTTACTTCTATTAAAACCGACCGAATTATTTTGCAATGTGTGTAGTCGAAAACTCGTAGGTTGCGATTCAACGTAACACCACGAAAATATATTGAATTTTCATGACTGGAAGCATCAATACGGAAAGACGTTTGAAATGTGATACTTGGTCTCAGAAAGAACATAAAGACATGTACACAATAGTTTTCATTTATCTATAATTAAAAACAAATTCAGAGATTCGTTTACAAGTGCATAAACAGATTAATATAATATTATATAATAATATCATTAAATACTTGCAGATAATATAATCTAAATGTTTTGAAGTAGATTATGCAAATAATAACATTGATGGAATAATTAAGCTCGTTACGTTCATTATTTATTAATTATGTATTTGACATATAATCAGTACTATATAATTATAGGCAATGATCCTTTTTTGACTTACAAAAATGAACAACTACCAGAGTTTCGTATTCATAGGTGAATTTTCACTCAAATTCTCTAAGGGCTGAGCTAAATTTTATCCTTTAAGATCTACCGGCTTCTTTGTGACATTGGTGAAACAATGTGTGCTCTATCATTACAGGACTGGTAATAAAATAATTATCCCAAGCTTCCTATTTCGATTTCAATATTGTTATAAATCATTCTTAGGTCACAAGCATGTTTAATAAATTTATAAGCTCTGCTAAGCTAAGCACAGGTGTCGTATTCTGTAAGAATTGACTTCAGACTTACTGTGATATGCAATTGTTGATATAACTCTAGTATAGGTTTAGGATAATGTAATCTAAATTACAATAAAAATTTACTCATATTATATCTCTTATTTAATTATTTTTTATCGTGAAGAGAATGAGAATCAATTACTTAATAGAAAATCGCATAGACTGCATAGTTAATATGAACAATCAAGCAACGAAGATATTACAATAAACATACATATACATTTATATAGTTGAACGGAAACAGCTCGCTTAGTTACAGGCTGCTATGCATTCAACTATAAACTTGACCAGTTTGTGTAATTTTGATAAGGAAAATTGGCTCTTCTACACCTGTGAATAAGGTAAAAAAATCCGTGCAAGTAATTTCCTAAGAGGTCAATCCATTTCATCGGCAGGACAGCCAATTTCGTTCCGCAATAAACATTCATTGTGCTGTGGAAACGCTTATTTAAAGGAGGATGACTTGAGATATTGCTACTTTATTTATATTTTATGTACTCACCCACGTAGGAATTAAAATAACTTGATAATAGTTAAACATAAGATTTTATAACACAATATAATATATTGCATCATGAAAAAATAAACCAACAAACTAGATTGGAGCAACATAGTGAAATAAGTGAGTAAAGTAAAGTAACAGCCTATAAATTTCCCACTGCTGGGCTAAGGCCTCTTGTCTCACTTAAGGAGTGGGTGTTCCAAATATTTGTGCTGTTCTATTCCAATGCGGGTTGGTGGAATGCACATGAGGCAGAATTTCGATGAAATTAGACACATGCAGGTTGCCTCACGATGTTTTCCTTCACCGCCGAACACGAGATGAATTATAAACACAATTAATCACAAGTGGTACTTGCCTGGGTTTGAACCCAAGGTTAAGATGCACGATTTATTACCACTGGGCCATCTGAGCTCTATATAAGTAAGTAATTTAAACTTTATCCATATTAAAATTGAAAAATGTTAAATAATACGTCATTAAGGATTTTAAACTAACATGGTTATTTTTATTATTAAAGTTATTAATTTCGGGATATTTACCATGTTTTTTATTTTTGTTCGGTGGAGCTCGATATTTCGACATTGTCTACGAATGTCTTGTTCACGACATTAATAACTTTAATACGTCATTAAATCTTTTCGCATATAAAAGAAAAATAATCACTTTTAATATCTTTTAATAAAAATTCAGTTAGCACTTTGTACATATTTCATAAAACGCTCGAATACACAATGCAACTTTAAGTTTGGATTTGCCCAGTCTTTCTCAGTCTTATCATACCAGAAGAACTTCCCTTTCACCGACTGATCAATATCTAAAGCCAAATAAACTGGGACCTTACTTGATTCTTCCATTGTAAGGAAACCAGAATTTTTCGTCATATTCGTCTTAACGTGGCCAGGATGCATGGAGTTCACAGATATCCCTCGACCGATTTCCATCTGCTGAACTCTGGTTAAAGCGCACAGAGCAACTTTTGATATTCTATAAGCAAGTAAAGGTGTTTCCACAAAATCATCATCGTTTACACTTCCATTTTTAACTGAATCAAGAAACCAATTAACGAAAGCGTTCACATCTTCCAATTTTAAATCTGGTTTCGTTAGACGATTGATCCAGTATTTATTTTTCAAATTTGATATGTGACCACAGTCACTCGACATATTGATAACCCGTGCGTTGTTTTTCAATATCGGGTATAGGTATTCTTGGATTAATAATATGCTGAAATAATTGACATCGATGACATTTTTCGAGTCTTCGTAAGTTGTTTTAGTGAAGTCTGCTGTGATCACTCCAGCGTTATTGACAAGAATGTCCAAACCACCATGTTTTGTTTTCAAATGTTCAGCCAATCCTTTTACGCTATTTTCGTCAGTAACTTCTAGTTGGTAGAATTGAGGGTCGTAACCTTCTTTTCTTAAATTTTCGATTGCTTCTTGACCTCTCTTTGTATCTCTCGCTGTTACATAAACTGTACCAACTCCTCTTCTACAGAGTTCCCGGACTATGGCGTAGCCTATCCCCTTATTGGAACCCGTGACAACAGCAACTTTATCAGCCATATTTGCGAAGCTGACCTCACATACTGAAGATTGTTTTCAATATCGTCGTTATAAATACATTTCTGATAAGAAAGTTTACTGTAAGTAATGAATCGAATAAAGGAAAATTGTACTGATATCGTAAAGACAACAATATGCAAGCTATTTTGTTTTTTAATTTTTTTTATTTTGTGAATTTTATCGCGATGACTTTAGTTCCATACAGTACTGATGTATAGTAGGAAAACAATTACAAACAAAAATGGAAGAATAGCAGTCGACAAAAAACAATAATATTTAAAAACAACTATAATGCATGCCTTTTATTGGATGTTGTAATTGTATTATCTTGTTAGAACTTATTAATTAAAATAACGTATAATTTGTGGATTTATGTTTTTACGAATTTTATTTTTTTTATTATTTGGTATGCTGAAAAAAATACGTAAATGAATTTAAGAGATAATTGTTTCAAATAGAAGTAATTCTTATTAATTTAAATTATCGAATCTTTATTTTGATAAAAATATCTACTTGTTGGCCATAGATTGCCCAGTGGTTAGAACGCGTGCTTCTTTGTCGATGGTTATGGGTTCAAACCCAGGCTATTGAATTTTCATGTGGTTAATTTGTGTTTATAATCCTGAACATCGTAAGGAAAGCTGTTGTACAATGTAATGTAAAAAATATACTTTCTTAGTGAACTTGTCAGTTTTTCTCAAAATAAGCATTAGTACCTCAAATATAAATATACATATATGCACTTTCAACATACTCAGTCGCTCATTTGAATTCACAAAAATTGTATCAGGATAGAATATTGGTAGGTCTATTTTGAGCAATCTGAAGATACGAGCTCGGAGGTCGGAAATGCACGATTCGACCCGATTCCAAGTTAAAACCGGTGGTTTTGCCGTCCAAGGGACAATTGACGTGACTCCAACTACTGATCGTTTCAAATGGCAGCTTATCTGTGACCAGAACGCGCTGCTCAAAGCTATCACTACTTAATAAAACAAAGTCCCCCGGCCGCGTCTGTCTGTCTGTATGTTCGCGATAAACTCTAAAACTTCTGAACTGATTTTCACGCGTTTCACTAATAGTCAGAGAAATTCATAAGGAAGGTTTAGGTATATAATTTATTCCACGCAGGATATATTAATTTAAATAATTGTATTAACTAACATGACTTTGTATTTTTTAAATGTTGAAAAAGAGTAACTACTGAGTTTCTTGCCGGTTCTTCTCGGTAGAATCTACTTTCTGAACCGGTGGTAGCTTCACTTAATTGTTAATTGACGAATTCAAAAGTGCTTGTAAAAGCCCACTTGAATAAAGTTAATTTTGATTATGATTGAGGTTTATGTGTCAATTATTTATGTTACGAAAATTGTTAAACATGGAAAAAAGTTACCAAAAATTATAAATAAAAGAACAGCTTATGTCCACCCGTGCGAAGTCGGGACGGGCCGCTAGTATTCGTATAAATGAAGATAAGACATAAGACTGCTTTAGCTACTTACACTGGGATCAGAGTAATGTATGTGATGTTGTCTCATATTTATTATATTTATTTATTATTAGTACCAAAATAAAAAAAATACATTTCAATGTTATGCACAAAATTTGTTGTTTTCATTTTGGAATAATAATGCGTCAAGACGTATATTTAAAAATCATCATATACATACACTTATACATGTAGTCGAAGTTAAATTGTTTACGATTTATGCTTAACATTTACTTATTTACTATCTACAGTTATCGCTCATTATTCAGTAATTTTTTGCTTTATTTGTACACATTGTGAAATGTAAAAGTGCATATCTGACATCGCATAAAAATACATGCACTGTCCTTTGAAAACTACATTTTTGTGGTAGTTTTCCAAGAGAACAAAAAAGTTACAAACTAGCTTTGCCTTCAAGATTCATCTGAAACAAATACACCTATAATTGAATTCGATACTCAACTAGAGAAAATAATAATCTTGATATTTTATATAATTTATATTCTCATTACTCTAGAACTCACTGTTACGTAACTTCTCATCTCATTTGACAAAATCGAATAACAGATGAGCCAAAATGATGGATCAGAACGATAAGCCACGTACGTAAACAAACATGATAAATTCAGGTAGTCTTACCGGCGATAAAAATATGTAGCGCAGCGGCGTATTCCTGCGGGGTCGATTAAGTGGAACGAATTAAGTGATTCATCACCCTGTTACGAAGCTTGCGTGTGAAACGGCGATGTTACCCTTTGCTAAGTGGGAGGAATTACTTACCTTACATTAGCTACTCAGGGTTCAGTATTAAAAAATCGTAATATTCATTTTTCGAACAGCGGGTCCCCAAGCTAGAGGGGTTCCTGGTTTCAGAGATCTATTTAGACAGGTTAAGAGGTACTCTCCTCATTGTCTTGCTTCATTGTCTCCTTCCGTTTCATGATACTTTTGCAGAAATATGTAATCACTATCCAGTAGATAAGGCCTCTGATGTCAAGGTTACACTCCATCGGGATGTGATGTGTCATGTCTATTAGCGCACCACAATCGTGGCAAGACGGTGATACCTGTCATCTTGATGTCCTATGCAGTCATATTCAGTAAGCACCTATGCCAGCATGTAGATAGTGGTTTGTCTCTTTTCGCTATCCAGCGACTTAAAATGGGGTGGATCCTGTAACTATCGCTAGACCTGCTGACCACAAGTTGATGGCTCGTTAAAGTACTAATTCAAGAGGGACGACATGGCTTCCATCTAGAACAGCTAGGCTTCTATGATCCCTTTCGCCTTGTGTTCTCTGGGCAGATCACTCGCAAGAAGCGTCGCCGATGTCTCTGACAACGTAAAGTAACAAAGTATCGCCTTGAAGACTGTAACCATGCGTGGTGTTTGCAGAAGGACCTTGTACAGAACCATCAAGAAAAATGGTGCACCATACATTCACCATACATAGAGTACTCGACGCCGGCATTTTTCTAAGGTTACATTAGTAAATCTTTCAAAAAGTTTCGTTGTTTATAAATAAAAATGAATAAATAACGTTTTTCTTCGTCTATGAATAGTCACGGAACCCTAATCTTTATCGTTCAAGCCACAGACAGAAATAAACAATAGAACAATTTTAATGAACAAAATCGGATTATATTCAGCGAAATTAAATCTCAATATTCTTTGGCTTGTCTTATACACAATCGCTGTCATTATGGTAATTTAATAAAAAAATAATATACGATTAATTAAAATTAGCTCTTGGAAATAGAATTGAATAACAACGAGAAACAGAAGAGAGGATGTATAGTTAAAATATTTTTAGAAAATATAAAAAGTTTTATATAAACATGAACCAAAGAGCGCGCTTCGCAGAAATATGATATGGTAACGAAATTATCAGCAGATTTTTTTCTTCTAATTTTCATTGGAACACTTTCTAAATCTGGATGATAATTAATGAATGACACTAAAAAGATTATTCGTTTACGATCGTTAAATTATTATTCATTTCCAACTGGCTAATTAATGTTCATACAACATACGAATCTTCGAATTTTTCGTTTTAGATTGAGGTTAGCCTTAAACTATTATCTATGTACAATAACTCAAAAATATTTGTTTATTTATTACCCACTTGTAGATAATATAGACATTTTTTATTAAAAAAAGTATCGCTGAAAATTATAGATTTTATCACTCACGTTTATTAAACTATAATCCTTATACTCGTATAAGCCCGCCTGTGTAGGTACCACCCACTCATCAGATATTCTACCGCTAAACAACAGTACGCAGTATTGTTGTGTTCCGGTTTGAAGGGTGAGTGAGCCAGTGTAACTACAGGCACAAGGGACATATCATCTTAATTCTCAAGGTTGGTGGCGCATTGATGATATAAGGAATAGTTAATGTTTCTTATAGCTTCATTGTCTATGGGTAATGGTGACCACTTACCATCAGGTGGCTCATATGCTCGTCCGCCAACCTATACCATAAAAAAATGTTTTTCTTTTTTTACCCTTAGTTGTTCCACGCATATTAAAACATATTATAAAGAGCATATCTCAATTATTATAATGAACGCCGATATTAAAACGTAAAGGGACGCATCTTCGTGACTGACAGCTGATAAAGGTAGTAAGTACAGTTAACAGTCATTGAAACTATCGAGTAAGAACTGGCGCGCACTGGTAACTTTTTTCACGGTGACTGTTTCGTCACTCTTGTCGAGTCCGTGAATATGTACAGATGCAGACACAAATGTCACGTCGTAACGTGCGCGCACCTCCATACACAAGACACACACAATGACAAAAGTTACCAGTGCGCGCTAGTTCTTACAAACACAAAAAATCTACTCCAACTTTGATAGCCTGCTTCTTACTGAAGTGGTTTCATAAACCGATATCGCAATAACAGCTTGGATTCGTAGCGTTATATTGATGTCTGTGTAAAAAAAACTAAACGAATTTTAATAAACTGTTGTGAAAGCTGATGAAAAATATATGTATTGAAAAACCTTTACATGTACTACAAAAACACACACAAAAAGTGCATACAGACGTCAATATAAAATATTTTATGTGTTATATTAATAATCTTAATATTCTATATTTCATATTATAAAGTAAAGTAGTAAAGTATAGTAACAGCCTGTAAATTTCCCATTGCTGGGATAAGGCCTCCTCTTCCATTAAGGAGAGGGCTTGGAACATATTTCACCATGCTGTTCCAATGCGGGTTGGTGGAATGCACATGTGGCAGAATTTCGATGAAATTAGACACATGCAGGTTTCCTCAAGATGTTTTCCTTCACCGCCGAGCACAAGATGAATGATAAACATAAATTAAGCACATAGTGGTGCTTGCCTGGGTTTGAACCCGCAATCATCGGTTAAGATGCACGCGTTCTAACCACTGGGCCATCTCAGCTCATATTATAAATGTGAAAGTAATGCCGTTTGTATATGTGTCGCTCTTTCACAACCAAAGCAATGAACCGATTTTAAGAAAGAACATAGAGCACGGTTTTCTGTTAACACATGACAACTAAACCCCTAAAACGCGAAACCGCAGGCGGCAACTAGTAATTTATATTTGGAAGATAAAATTTTACTGAAATTTGATATTTTATAAGATTAATATAAGATGTGTAACAAATCAAATCAAAATGAACTTTATTTAAGTAGGCTTTTACAAGCACTTTTGAATCGTCATTATACAATTAAGTGAAGCTACCGTCGGTTCGGAAAGTAGATTCTACCGAGAAGAACCGGCAAGAACTCAGTTATTACTCTTTTTTAACATTTAAAAAATACAAAGCCATGTTAGTTAAATACAATTATTTAAATTAATATATCCTGCTTGGAAGTCAACAGGTATTAAACTCCACGCTTTTTTATCATCTATAAAATCTTGTATTGAATAATATGCTTACACTAATAACTATTATTGTTTTGACTTAAAAAAATAACACGGATTTGTTACTGGTACAACAACAACAACTGCCTGTAAATTCCCACTGCTGGGCTAAAGGCCTCCTCTACCTTTGAGGAGAAGGTTTGGAACATAATCCACCACGCTGTTCCAATGCAGGTTGGTGGAATACACATGTGGCAGAATTTTTATGAAATTTGTCACATGCAGGTTTCCTCACGATGTTTTCCTTCACCGCAGAGCACGAGATGAATTATAAAGACAAATTAAGCACATGAATCAGCGGTGCTTGCCTGGGTTTGAACCCGCAATCATCGGTTAAGATGCACGCGTTCTAACAACTGGACCATCTCGACTCACTGGTATTAGATTTATAATTGGGTGAGTTCCGTGAATTTCATATTCGATTTGTGGAGTTAATTAAAGAGTTTTTGGATCTAATTTCTCGGAAAAACATTCTAATCATCATACAAAATCGTATCTTTATCTTTCTAGTTGATTCAGTTTTATTCACTTTGGCTGCCACGACTGGACATTCGAATCTGAACTCTAGTTTAATTAATAGGAGACAACATCACATACATTATTCTGATCTCAATGTAAGTAGCTAAAGCTTTTGTGTTATGGAAAATCAGAAGTAACGACGGTATACCACAAACTCCCAGACTCAAGACAACATAGAAAACTAATGTTAATCTACATGGACTCGATCGGGAATAGAACCCGGGACCTCGGAGTGACGTTTCCATGAAAACCGGTGTTCACATTCGACTACGGAGGTCGTCAAAATATCTTTATAGTTGCAATTTTAAGCATTTTGTATTTGACCATAACATTTTGTATTTTTATACACTTAATCTTACTTAGAAAATTAAGGAAATTCTTTAAGAAATGCAAATTCTTAACAAGGATAAGCTTAAATGACAATCCGACGTTGAAATAAAGCGTCTCATTATGAACGCTGAGAAAGATTCTTTGAAAAATGTATATTTAAGAAGTCATAAATATAATTTACAAGCAACCTGACTTTGTGCGGGTAAATTATTATTTCGAGAATTTTAAATACATATTTACGTGCTGGTTTTTGATTGTTCTCGGATCCATCTACGTACTATACTGTACTATACTACTTTCTATACTATACTATACTATACTACGTATAATGATGATTTTAATTTTTATGAAAATAGTAGGCAATAGAGCAACTTGATGATAAGTGTAAACTACCGCCTATTAATACCATACTCCTGTATTTACACTGGCTTACTCAACCTTCACCTTAAATACGACTGAGGGTAAGCATTGTTGTTTGAGGATAGAATATCAGACTCTAAGTGCTAGCTGCTAAAAGTCAGAATTGCCTACCATCAAGGTAAGTACCTCCCTCGGGTCGATTTCTTCCAGGGTGACCATTCTTCAAGGATCTGTACAGGTCTTTCTTTAGGGCTTGACCGTCAGCGAATTAAAGATACATGTTTATTATTTATATCCATACTTTTCTGTTACAAATATAATAACTTGATGTAGGGCTTTGTGCAAGCACGTCTGGGTAGGTATCACCCACTCATCAGATATTCTATCGCTAAACAACAGTACGCAGTATTGTTGTATTCCGGCTTGATGGGCGAGTGAGCCTGTGTAACTACAGGCACAAGGGACATAGCATCTTAGTTCCCAAGGTTGGTGGCGTATTGACGATTGATTTAGGATTGATGTAGGAATAGTTAATATTTCTTACAGCGTCATTGTCTATGGGCGATGGTGACCACTTACTATCAGGTGGCCCATATGCTAGTCCGCCAATCTATTCCATAAAAAAAATAACAGTTACAATAAGAACGATGTATCTATTCTTAGATTTCTGATTAAAAGTATATAATAACCCAAGCTTTGTACGAGATGGAACGCAATATCTCCGATCAAGTTCCACCTCACCAACATCTAACATCCAAAACTAAATAAATTTATACATTAATTAAAGGCGTCTCGTTGTAGAGTAAGTAGAGTATTCATCTTTGATTTTCAATTAAATTTCGTTTAGGTATTAATTGGAAGTCAATGATATCTTGTATAATATTAATCTGATTAATTAAATAGACATAATATGTACCATTACCATACAATGTTAAAAAGCATAAATTTGAATTATATTAAATTATACATAGTGTTCTATTTAAATAATCACGCGACATTCACATTTATTAGTCGTTTATTTTTAAATAAATAAGCTTTGGGCTGTAAAATATTGTTCATTTGTCAAGATATTTGAGATTTAATTTAAAAAAGTTTAAATTATGATCCCGAGTAACGTTCGTATTTTGGTTAATAAATACAAATAAGGTTTTAATAATAATTAAACAAATATTGTTCATTTAGTAGGTGATATGTAACCTGTTTATAAATAAATCTTTTTTTATTGAAAAAGAGAATAGCTTTATGCGTTTTCTTGTTTATTGTTGGTAGTTTTGAAAAAATATATTTTTATGAATTTAGTTTGTTTTTGGGTATTAATACATTGGTAAAAAAGGCAAATTGTTCGATACTAGATTTTGTAGATGATAAAAAAGCTTAGAATTAATACCTGTTGACTTCCAGGCAGGATACATTACATACATATATAATTGTATTTAACTAATATGATTTTATTTTATAAAGAGTAAGTACTGAGTTTCTTGTCGGTTCTTTTCGGTAGTATCTACTTTCCGAACCGGTGGGAGCTTCACTTTTAAAAGGCGATTCAAAAGTGCTTGTAAAAGCCCACTTGAATAAATTTTATTTTGATTTTGATTTTGATAAAAGTCTATAAATTAAACTACTTTGTTTCCTTGACTTCGCTCATGTCTTTGTATCATTAATAAACAAAGAGAGAAGATTACAATAATAAACGTATATCGTATAATTCATAACAATCGCGGTTAACATAAAGCATCCCGGATTAAAAGATTATCGGGGAGTCGAAACTGGAAACACGCACGCGGTTAACCGCGATAGGTTTCATGCGTTGCGGTGAGAGAAGAATATCTGGGATTACAGCATCCGATACGATCTGTATGATAATTGTAATGCAATCTCACGACACGATTATCGTAGACCAAGAATTTAAGCCTACCGGTACTATTTTTTTTTATGATATAGTTTGGCGGACGAGCTTATGGGCCACCTGATGGTAAGTGGTTAATGACGCTGTAAGAAATATTACAATTCCTTACATCGTCGATGTGCCATCTACATTGGGAACTAAGGTGTCATGTCCCTTGACCTGTTGTTAGACTGGCTCACTCACTCTTCTGTACTGTTATTTGGCGGTAGAATAACTGATGAGTGGGTGGTACCTACCCAGACGCGCTTGTACGAAGCCTCACTCACTATTACATTCCAAGTTTCCATTTAAATCTCAATAAATGGATATTGAAAACAAAAAGTTGAATTTTCTTTTATAAATATCGCGATGGTCTGACATTTTCCGATCGTATTCTGCGGTATGTTTATTGTTTTTAATATTTATAGCTGCACTGAATTTGATGTGTGCGTTCGTATCGTTTGAATTGAAAGAAAGACCAAAAACAATATAGAATAAAAAGGATCAGCCGTGCGATACTGCAAAAACCACATTAGGATTTGAAACAGTTTTCATTTCTTAACTCATATCGAAACGACCTTGAATGGAAAAATAGATCTCTGACAGATCGATAACAATTAATGTAACATTTATAGTCTAGTCGCAGTACTTTATATGTATTATTTCACTTTGATAAAATCAGTGAGAATCATTGTGCACTAGAAGTAAGGATAAGCTTATAATGTTTCGTTTTTTAATACAATTTCGCAGACATTTTTAACTTTGCCGTTTCGTAAATTCAAATCGTTTGTAAAAAATACATTGGTAAAAAATTGCTAAAAATAATTGTATTTAACTAACAACATAAATAACAACATGACTTTTTTTTTAAATGTTGAAAAAGAGTAACTACAGAGTTTCTCTCCGGTTATTCTCGGTAGAATCTACTTTCCGAACCGGTGGTAGCTTCACTTATTTGTCAAGTGACGATTGAAAAGTCGTTGTAAAAGCCCACTTGAATAAAGTTAATTTTGATTTTGATTTGTGTTTCAGTTTGAAGGATGAGTGCGCCAGTGTAACTACAGGCACAAGGGGTATAACATCTTAGTTGCCAAAGTTTCTGGCGAGCTGGAGATATTATCAATGGTTATTGTTTATTTCACCACCATTGTCTGTGAGTGGTGGTAACCACTTCTCATCAGATAGCCCATGTGCCAGTATGCCTACATATATCTTGATGGGTCTAATCTAATCATCAGACATTCTACCTCTATATAGCATTACTCCAACATGTATTTCGAAACCAATAGTCGTAAACGGTCTTAAACACAAGCAGAGCCGCGGTCGAATACTAGTTGTTCATAAATTAATAGAAAATTTTAATTCGTAAGAACTTTGTAAATTGTTGGTAGCAATTTTTAGAATTTTTATTTTATCCTTATACTACATATTTCCTTGGTCTTTTTAAAAAGGGATTTGCATAATAACTTCGGGACGAGCGAAATATTATTTTACAATTACATACTTAAATTGAAGTTTGGCGAGCGTATTTTTAGTTTTAATTTTTAAAATATTACTTTAATAGTTACGTTTTTATTGTGACGTATTTTCTATAAAGTAATACAACTAAATAACAAAGCTCATACAAAATTGGTTTTTAGATTTTATTACAATTTGAACGGATTTTTATCATTTTATAACTTCACGAAATATTTTAGTAATGTTGTGTTCACTGTGATGTAGAGCTACCTAAGAGATTTTCTCAATCGACTTTAAGAGTTTCTTCTACATCATCTACAATATTATTCATTTTGTAACGTCTTATACTCTTACACCCGGCGCACGCAGCATCAGACGACGATGAATCAACATTGTTTTAGGCACGAGTCGAGTTGTCATCTGTGGCTTTATTCGAGTTTTACGGATCGGTAATCAGGTATTAGGTATAAAAAGGTTTCCTTGGAGTTCTAGCTAGCTAGCACTGGTCTGACTTTGTACTCTTATTTTTGCGTTTATAATATTTTTTGATTTGTTTTATTCAAATAATTAGAGCTGAGATGGCCCAGTGGTTAGAACGCGTGCATCTTAACCGATGATTGCGGGTTCAAACCCAGGCAAGCACTATATATATGTGCTTAATTTGTGTTTATAATTCATCTCGTGCTCGGCGGTGAAGGAAAACATTGTGAGGAAACCTACATGCATCTAATTTCATCGAAAATCTACCACACGTGTATTCCACCTACCCACATTGGAAAAGTGTGGTGGAATTTGTTCCAAACCCTCTCCTTAATGGAAGAGGAGGCCTTATCTCAGCAGTGGGAAATGTACAGGCTGTTACTTTACTTTTTACTGTACTAATTAGATTTACTTGATTTTGACGATTTATGCAAGGCGACAGGCAGAAGCTGGATGCGAGTAGAGAAAGACCACAGTGGCGTGCACTTGAAGAGGCCTATGTCCAGCAGTGGACAAAAAAGGGCTGATGATGATGATGATGATGATGACTTATTTTTTTACGCTTAATCTAGTTGTTTTTTTTTCAAATTGTTTCTAGATATAAAAGCATTATCTACTGTGTTTTTATTTGTTAGTAAACTTTTGACGATTGCTATATTTAAAAACAAACTTCAAAACTTCAAGTGTTTCATATTTTAATAGTGTAATCCAGCAAACACTTTGAAGTAGGGTGAAATAAATTAAAACGCATAATTGCGTATACAATTACGTGTTGAAATCCGGTCGTATGTTATAAATGACGTCAGAATTCGCACCAATTAATGCTTAAAATGAGTGCACGTGGAAACAAGCGAGAATAATGTGTGAAAATTTACCGGCTTTTTGACTTAAAAATGGACGAGATTTTACTATTTTTGTTTGGAAATCTGATTATGAAAATCCAATAAAGAAAACTACCTGTAATGTATATGGTACGTGTTCAAAATTTCACGTGAAAGCGGACTTACAAACAAAGTCACTGACAATTTCGATTATAATATTGGTGAGGATGAACATTGGGTTTTTTGCAGCTTTTACTTTAATGTTCAAACTGGTATTTCAAGGCTTTTTTTATGGTTTACCTTTTTTGAAGATGATTTAATTTCTTGGACGTTTTGATTAAAACAATAATCTATGCTAAGAAATGTTTACCAATTAATAGTATATATTAATATATTATAGATTTCGTGTATGTCCGAATTTCATGATATTTTTAAAAAATGAGATAAAGACATAGTATATTAGGTCTATTCTGTAACAAGAAACTCGAATCTCACGGTAGAACGTAGCGTCAGAATATGATACGTGACATGGACTATAATAATTATAAAATTTATAGGATACACGTATAAAAAAAGTTTTATTTATGGGATACCGTCTAAAAAGTCAGTTGTTGGCATTTCATGAATGACATACGAAGTGAATTCTTACAGAAAGTATCGAAAGAATCTGTCCACTTGTGCTGACTTAGTACATATTTGACTTCAAAAATGAGGATTCAGGAAGCTATTTCGATGACTCGATTCTATATTCACCGATTGCTTTAAATGTATATTTTAATGCCTGAGTATAGTAATAGAGAGTATAGTAGTAATAGACCAGCTCGTACGTGACAAATACTTGAAGTTATTGAAACTGTTCAGACTGCGAGCGGATGCACAAGATCGCTTGCATCACGTTGACGGATATTTGTACCTACTTGGTGTACTGACACTCAGACCGCAAACTTATTAAACTTTATTCTATTGAGGTCCTATTCTTTTCTGTGAACCGCCAACAGATAGTTTTTACCATAATATATTTCAGTAGAGCATACTTTTTTCATTTTTCAATCTTTATTGCACTGGATTCTATTTTCGAATTTTATATATTTTTTAAATTTTTTATTTACCTATAAATTGTTTTTTTTTTTCTTTTTCTATTCGATACCAATTTTTTCTCAGAAACTGCAAAATTAAAACATTGTTTACAAATGTTTGGTGTGTAGTTTTTAAACATGACGTTATTAATCGTTTTTACAAATAATTCTAATTTCTATTTTTTTTTCGTAATAATTACCAATGTGTCATTTCTAGGTCTCGTGGTTCCGGTGGCGAGACTGCTGATTCTAAGGTTCTGTTCTTAAAACCAGTCACTCGCACAAGAAATACTTAGGCTAGGAGTAGTAAAGTAGTAGTCAGTCGATCCTCCAATTAAACTTCTCTTCCGAGTTGATGTAGAAAATTTATTAGTTTTCTATGTTGTGGTCTGGGTTTTTGTGGCACCGTCGTTACTTTTAATTTTCCATAACACAAGTGCTTTAGCTACTTACATTGGGATCAGATTAATGTATTTGATATTGTCCAATATTTATTTATTTATTTTAGTATAACATATAAATTAAAAAAAATCTGGTCCTGAGAATTTCATAAAAGAAAAACCCAATAAAATTATACTACTTTTTTACTAGCCGAAGACGTAAATCCAGGACTTTAAGCTGCAGCCTTATTAACTAGCCACTTAACCAACGAGGCAGACAAGAATATTAGGAATTGTTTTTTTAAATGAACATTCTCGTATATCGTCATACAAAAACAATTTCAGTATTGAAGCACTACATAAAATGTTATGATAGTTTTATACTTTAAAATTGCCTTACAAAATGACATTGTAAATGAAACAAACGATATTCCATATATAACGAGTAATATCCGTGAGTATTTAATTTCATTAACAATTAAGAGGACAGTTTTGGACTGTTTCCAAACCGGAAGTCTCTTGTTCGATGTGTTGGCTCGTGAAGAGTTAAGAACCATGAATGGTTTATTACGAATGTCTCGTGTCAGAAATGTATGTTCTGATATTATTGTTAAATACAATTATATTCGAACATATTACAAGGAATCTTACCAGAATTTTGTGTCGGCATGACTTGTAAAAACTTCAACAACAACATTACCAGCCCGTAAATTTCCCACTGCCGGGCTAAGACCTCCTCTCTGAGGACAAGGTTTGAAGCATATAAATATAAGATTTTAAATTAACATGGTTATTTTTATTATTAAAGTTATTAATGTCGGGATATTTACCATGTTTTTTATTTTTGTTCGGTGGAGCTCCCGTGTTTTGCATCGAGTGTCGATTGTACATAAAATAAAGACAACTAGTGACAATGGCAGGGGTGAAAGTGACAATAGTAGTGGTGACCGGTGTTTACGCAGCAAACGTACTAGAAAGGTAGTCCGATATGGACACTTCTAACATTATCAACATCTACCCGCAAACTTCAGTCTCGTGAACAAGACATTCGTAGATAATGTCGAAATATCGAGCTCCACCGAACAAAAATAAAAGACATGGTAAATATCCCGAAATTAATAACTTTCATAGCATATAAATATATTGCCATAATGTTTTCCATTTCTTAAAGTCGCCTTTGTTTTGGTGTTTATTTTGGAAATTAAAATTGGAATTTACTAATGCTAACATGAATAGATGTTAGAGTTGGTAGGTAATTAAAATGAATAAGGGTAATAATTTAATAGTCAATACTATACGGCCGCCGCGCGCCGCCTAGTGATTTGAAAATCGAACGATTAATCTTTACGTTTAACTGTAAAGGTTATTATGAAAATGGTTCTCTAATATGAATGTACTGTCTCTATGTTTTCATTTCCATATTCTAATTGGAAGTCATTGGGATACCAACGAAATCAGCGGAACCAATGACTTCAAGTAATGTCAACGCTAGAACTAGGCTAGAACGCGTGAATCTTAACCGTTGATTGCCACTTGAAACCCAGGCAAGCTCCACTGAATATTCATGTGCTTAATTTGTGTTTATAATTCATCTTGAGCTCGGTGAAGGAAAACATCGTGATGAAACCTGCATGAGTCTAATTTCATAGAAATTCTGCCACATTTGTATGTATTCCACCAATCCGCATTGGAACGGCGCGGTGAAACATGTTATGTAAGTGGGAAATTTACAGGCTGTTGTTGTTTGTTGTTGTTGTGTAGTCAACCTAGAACTTTACAAGAATATAATAGCTTGTACGTACAACGAAGTTAACTGGGGTTTTAATTCAGGGCCTCGGTATTAGCAGCCTATTAATGAAAACCACCGAGTCAATTAAATCCGCTAATGAGTATTTAAAAGTAGGTGAGGCGTAAACTAAAACACTCATTAACCGAGACAAACCACTCGGCTGATGGCTTGGTGAGTGTGATCGCAAGCTTACGAAGTATACTGTTGAAGAAAACTGCTTCTGACACTTAGGAAAATTGTAGTGCCGCGGTAAAGATGTGGTTACATGGCTCTAGAAATATATAGTTGTTGGTGATTTTCTATTTAGAATGGCTAATCCATTTTCGATTTTTGAAATGTAAATTCAAAATATACGTTATTCAAGTAAGTACTTTTCAAGAGAAATTTTATGAGGTAATTTTTTATATTAAGCTACGAGCAATATCGAATGTTATTTTAATAAACTGTCAAGAAAGTCCGCCTAGTAACTCTTTTTCATTCGAAACACAATTAACGTATTATTATAAACACAATTATATATTCATTAACATCAATACGTTTATTTATGATTTGATGTTGATTATTACTTCTACAGAACTTCATGTTTTTTTATTAATAAAGATATTTAGTTTCGAGTCATCTGAGCCTTTTTAATATCTTGTTCTGTTAATTTTCAGGCCTCATAAATAATACATTTAATTAGCAATTTTAACTATAAAATACACAACTAATTAATAGTAAAAAAGTCATGCAACAGTTAGTATGATAGTTGATAAACTTCAGAAACGTTTTAATAGCCCTAAATATATTGTTTATCTTCAAATACATAATACCTTGAATTTCATTTCGCCTGAAGTTGATTTCTTAAAAATAAGAACAAAAATTACAAAAACAATACACGTATAAAACGAATAAATAGAACAAGTAATCCTAACATGTCAATAAAAATACCACCAAAAAAAAAACAAAAACATAAAAACGTCCCCTTATCAAATGTAGTGCTCTCCACTAACGTTTGTTTGACGTTTATGTCACATAGCGTCGGTTACGGGATTTTCGTCTCTATTTATTCGGCTTAAAACGCCTCTTAAGCCGCATATTGCTTAAACGTTTTATATCCATTCTCGACATGATCGACCCATTTGTGCCGCTAGTCGTTTTTCTAAACTTTGATATTATAAACTCAAGAAATAGCCTTTACGATGACACCAATCACTTCTGGGTAAAACGTACTTAAGGGAGTTCTAATATGTTGCTTCAGAATTAGGTACTAATAGGGCTGAATTTTCTTTTTAAATATATAAAGTCAATTTAAGTAACCTTGCCATGTTTTTTGCAGTCTACAAATAGTATTCAAAGGTTATCTTTGTTTTTGTATATATTTCAGTGGGTTATGGTATGGTTGTAAACTAATAGAAAAAAACGACAAATATGATATGTACAAAATTGCTAAAGTAAAAAGATATTTGACCATAAAGGTTACTTTTGGATACAAACGCTGACTATATTGCAGGAGAAACACACGTAATGTGTTGAATGATCTTTGAAACCTCTCAATAATTTTGATCATTGATCTTTGGTACCTTTATATGATATCGTGGATTCTAAATTACCTGACACCAGAAAAATTATTCGTTACCATATAGAAAGTCGGATTACTGGATGTAACAATAAAATTTAAAATGGGTAGTTAAAATTACTAAAATAATGTATAACTCGTATTTTCTGATATATGATATACTAATTAAACATTATGAAATAAATGTAATATGTCTGTATATATTTAATATTTTATTGCAAAGTATAATCTCAGGTAATATAATCGGGTTACTCAATCTGTTCTCGAGACTTGAAAGCGCTGTAAAAGCCTACTTGAGTAAAATATGTTGAAATCTGATGTGATTTAATTAAAATTAAAAACTCAACGAAATAATCTTTACTTATCATTTACAACTGTGCAAGCTTACCTTTTTATTTTCCATTAATATTTCGTGTTAACAAAATTTAACGAAGCATGTTTGTGTTTAAACGTAAAATTTTAATAATGAGCGAAGATTATTACAATAAAGGTATTAAAATGCAAATGAACATTTTATTATACAGTAATAAACGATCGGTTTGAATTCGTACATGAATATTATATTCTGTTAACTATTAAATAGTGTTTATGACTACACGTATCCCTGTATTATATAAATTAAGGATGCATTACAGCAATGGAAATATTATTATATAATCTGGTTTCACGCTAGTTTCTAGGATTCACTGACATGTTTTTGTAAGAATCCTGATGACCCATATTTCCATGGACAATATACTGTCATGATTTTAATTATCTTATTCTGATTTAGAGATGGTAACACTGTTGCGTCGTGGTTGGCTGGTTAAGAAAGCCGTCTTTGATCGACAGACCAATTGGATGACTGGACAGATTGTGATGTGACAGGAGAAATAAAAGAAGAAACACAGAAGATAGCGGTCGGTGGTCAGAATCCGGGGTTTTTAACGGGGTTATCATGAAAATTAAGGGTGATTGATTGTACAACTTGGAATTATGCCGATTGAACCGATTATGTTAAATAAAAGTATTTATATCTAATCGAGCTAAGTTTGGATTTTCAAAAATACAGTCGTATATTTTTATGGGCCACCTTATGGTAAGTGGTCACCATCACCCAAGGACAATGGCGCTGTAAGAAATATTAACCATTACTTACATCGCCAATGTGCCACAAAACTTGGAAAATAAGATGTTAAGCCCCTTATGCCTATACTGGTTCACTCACCCTTCAAACCAGAAAACAGCATCAACATCTGTTCAGTGGGTGTTATACCTACCCAGACGGGCTTGCACAAAGCCCTACCACCGGCTTTTTGATTGACCGATGGACTTCATACAATTTAAACTGTTATGTAGATACAGCCTTAGTATTGAAATGTTAAAGCGTATTAAGGAAGGATTTGACTAATTACTCATTTTATGGGAATCAACCTCAATTTTCAGCCTCGTCTAATTGATCCTTTCTAAGTGCCATACTTTCTGGTTCGAGACAAATTAATATTGACATTTCAAAATTGAAATAATATACTTTATTTGAGTAGGCTTTTACAAACAATTTTTTAATCAGTATTAGATAGAATTGTTTTAACGTGAAAGTACGGACGTAGTTAGAAGAAATTCAGTAGTTACTCTTTATTAACATTTAACAAATAAGTAACAGCTTGTAAATTTCCCACTGCTGGGATAAGGCCTCCTCTTCCATTAAGGAGAAGGTTTGGAACATATTCCACCACGCTGTTCCAATGCAGATTGTTGGAATGTACACGTGGCAGAATTTCGATGAAATTAGACACATGTAGGTTTCCACGAAGTTTTCCTTCACCGCCGAGCACGAGATGAATTATAAATACAAATTAAGCACATATATATAGTGGTGCTTACCTGGGTTTGAACCCGCAATCATCGGTTAAGATGCACGCGTTCTAACCACTAGGCCATCTCAGCTCAGTCTGTTAAATACACTTCTATATCCTACTTGAAGATGTTCATATAATACATATCATAGATTATATCAAAGTGGTAAATGTTATTCAGATTATACGAGTACATAATTTACGTTTATTGATTATATAAAAAGTTTCTGAAATGAAGGCAATGTTTACAATATATTTATTTATGAAAAAATAGTAATTATTTACAATGTGTTTATATATATAGAATATTATGTTAGTCCGTCAATGAAATATTAAAACACTTAGTTTATTGGGTTATGACAGTCGAAACCCAGAAACCTTACAGTAACAGCAGTAAATTTTCATTGCTTGGCTAAAGCCATCTCTCTCTTTGAGGAGGAAGTTTGGAGCATATTCCAATACGCTGCTTCAATGTATATGACAGAATTTTGTTAAAATTTGACACATGCAGGTTTCCTCACGATGTTTTCCTTACTGCTCAGGACTTGCCTGGGTCTGAACCTGTAATCCTCAGTTACGCTCCTATTACCATCTCGGCTCTTACTTAATACTGATAACATTTCTTATATTTTGCAATCGTGTTATCTTTTAAAACTAACCAAAGATTACTGATAAAATATAGCATGCGTTCGCCACAATTAATGTTATGTAAAATATTTCATGGAACACCGGTGTGTTACAATTTTATTATATGTATATATAAATATATGGTAGATATATCTGTACAACCTTTGGCGCAATGCCACTAACTTGTTAGTCTAGACCTATGTTTTGCCTAGAGCTTTGATGAAGATGCTAAATTTGTATAAACTAGTTGTTGTAAGGGGCTTCGCTTGTGATGTAAATAATGAGACAATCTTAAAGTTTGAATAAAATTATACATGTTATAAAAGTCTGTAAATATCCTGATGAAAGTCTTTTCTCCTCTTGAGGAGAAGTTTTGGAGATAGAAGAAGAAGTACAGGATTAAATGCATGTTTTCTTAAAATATCGTCCTTCAACCTCGAGTACGAGATGAATAATGAAACACTTACATACACTACCCGAGTACTACTATCCGAGTTGTAATCAGTAGAAGCTTGTCTTCAAAAAAAAAATACAAAAAAAATTATAAGATTTCAAATCATCAAACACTGATAAAATCGTTTTATGTTCTTATAATTTTAATATTTGTAGATAAAAATTATATTTAATAATGAATTAATGAAAGAATGCTTATTACAAACACATATACTTATTAAAGTTATTAATTTCGGGATATTTAACATGTTTTTTTTATTTTTTTCGGTGGAGCTCAGTATTTCGACATTATCTACGAATGTCTTGTTCAAGAGACTCATACATATACCTTTTTATTTTTTTTATTATTATTATCGTATTTTCAAAGACACGATGTCTTTGATTTGTATAATGTTTTATTTTAGTTTCCTTTTGTATTTTTATTTTCGAGTGAAGCTATATTGAAACTTAACAATACTTAAGATTGGTCTACTTATCGTAATTGCCTTAGAAAATATAAAAAATCCAATTTCATACATTTATTCTCTATACATAAGTCAACATTTTTCAAATGCATTGAATAAATAAATTAAATTTTAAAATCATTTTCTTATTATTATTTTCTTTTTGTGTAATTTTTTTAATACTAGAATTCATCCTTATGAAAAAAAATGTTTTCATCACGCTCTGCCGCGCTTTGCCGCTAGACATGAAACACCGAAATTATTTAAAGTATTTTTAATTAAAGTGTCTAATTGTTACAAGTTAAAAGTTCGCTATTTTGCTAAATAAATAAAGGTATATAATAAATTTAATTATTAGTATGAATATACAGTAGAACCTTGATTACCCGAATTAAATACGATGAAAAATATTTCATCTAGTCGAAATATGGGTACTGTGGAGGAAGATCAAGTAAAAACAACATAATACAGTCAAATTTGACATACTTATTACAAAATATAGTATAACAACTACAACAACAGCCTCTAAATTCCCACTGCTAGGCTAAAGGCCTCCTCTCCCTTTGAGGGGAAATTTTGGAACATATTCCACCACGCTTTTCCAATTCGGGTTGGTGGAATACACTTGTGGCAGAATTTCTATGAAATTTGTCACATGCAGTTCTCCTCACGATGTTTTCCTTCACCGCTGAGCACGAGATGAATTATAAAGACAAATTAAGCACATGAATCAGCGGTGCTTGCCTGGGTTTGAACCCGCAATCATCGATTAAGATGCACGCGTTCTAACCACTGGGCCATCTCGACTCTTCTATATATAGTATATAGTATAAAACTTTGTAATATTAAGTACCATAAAAAAGTCAGATTCTATTATTTACTTTTCAACGCTCCAACATTCGGATAAACCAATTTAGCGTTCGGATAATTAAGAGTCGGATAATCTACTGTACTTGTCTTATTGTTAATCATATATAGCAGCGAAGTATGTCCACGCATGACACACAAACAAAAAGAAGTAGAGGACGGCGACGGCTAAGGAGAGCTCCATGTCCTTTGTAATCACGGTAAACACGAGCTTTTCGGTGTACATTATTACTTATGTTCATGTTTGTTCTAATATGCCGTATTTTCACCCAGGTTGACTCTGTTCTTGGCTAGTCTCAGGGCAGTCGGAATATTGAGACCAGTTCTATCTTGAATCTGGTCGGACCAGCAGATAGGTAATTGAGAGCGCGTGATCTTTTGTCTTCGATTTTTCATACTGCAACCCGTTTATTTAGAGTGTCTGTTTGTCTCCGGACAATAACAACAACAGTAGCCTGATTATTTTCCTCTGCGGAGCTAAGGCCTCGTCTCCCTTTGAGGATAAGGTTTGGAACATATTCCACCACGCTGTTGGTAGAATACACTTGTGGCAATTTTCTTACGATGTTTTTATTCTCCGCCGAGCACAAGATGAATTATAAACACAAATTAAGCACATGGATTGCCAGTGGCGCTTGCCTGGATTTTAACCTGCAATCACCGATTAAAATGCACTCGTTCTGACCTCTCGTTCTGGGCCATCTCGGCTCAACCGACAATCCGGACGCTATGATAAAAAAATTCTTGGAACTCCCTGGTAGTATATAATGGATAGTGTGGTAGTATCTTCAATAATATAAACATTATTTAATTATAAATGCAATTAAATTCCATTTTTCTGCATAATACGTTTACCAATAGCTGTGTACTGTTTTCAATAAAGCCTAATAAATTGTACTGGTGTAGTCGGAGAGAAAATCCTAATAAAAAATGGTGTGCTACGACTTGGTCTGCCCCTATTGAGTTAATTTATTCGCACTTATTTATGTATAAAAGTAACGCTAAAGCAATTTAAATAGGAGCAATGATTTTTAGATAATATATGAAAATAAATTGTCTGTGTAACTGCACTCGTAAAAAACCTTTTGGGCACTTTTTTAATAAGGAAAATTATAAGTAGTATCATGTTTCATATTAATAATACTTAACCTTGAACTAAACAGTCAAACAAAACGTGTATGTTGAACATAAGTGATAGTAGTGTATGCTGAAAATTGAATCGTATTTATTAACTATATCATATGTAGCACACTTACTACATATGATAGTATATAGTGTACTTACTACTACTGTGGTTCACCTTGTTGAACGTCCAAAATTTTCCACCAGTTCGGCGAAAGGACCAATTGCGTTAAATTTTAATGTGTAACAATTTTTACTTCAGAATATTTTACATAGTCAGTCAGATACTCAAATAGACGATACATTGTTTGAAAATAAACGAAGAATATTATTTAATTATAAAAACGATACGATAAAACCAATTGCAAGGAAACCAATTCAATATGAATATATATAAAATTTAATTTAAAAATAATAGAACATATTAAATTGTAAATGAACAAAAAGCCGCACCCAAGAGGAAAGCGCAAAGCTCTATTTAAATAACAGATGTGTTCCGCTGGATTCTCCCACACAATGTGTTATAGTTTGAAGGTAATTAAATATTCCGTTCACGCTGAAAACCGAGCGGCAGTCGGCTTCACAATATTTCAGATTCGAAATTAGCATAGTTGAATTTTGATTAGTAGTAATACAAAATTCGAGGTTGTAACGTTCGCTAACAGTGTTCAACCCATTAAATATTCGTTAATGACATATTAATGCATAAAACCTGAGTCGTTAAGTACTGCTCCTGTCGTAAATTGCCCTTAGGAGTGGTTTTTATGTTGGGATTCATTTGTAATGAAACATTTCGTGGGCGATATTTCAATTATTCGACAATGTATTTGATTTAAATGTATTCTTTTAAACATATACTTTAATTTTAGAAATATACAGGTTTCAAAACGAACGTTTAAATTGACTGAATAATGTACATCATTCTACCAAGAATAATTCAAAAATAGATGGCCCAGTGGTGAGAACGCGTGCATCTTAACCAATGATTGCGGGTTCAAACCCAGGCAAGCACAACTGAATATACGTGTGCTTAATTCGTGTTTATAATTCATTTTGTGCTCGGCAGTGAAGCAAAACATCGGGAGGAAACATCCATGTGTTTTATTTCGTAGAAATTCTGCCACATATGTATTCCACCAACACGCATTGGAACAGCGTGGTGGACTATATTTCTCCTCAAAGGGAAGGGAAGCCTTAGCCCAGCATTGGGAATGTTACAGGCTGTTGTTGTTGTTGTTATCATGCAAAGTATATTATTATGAAGCTGGTATTTTTTTGGAATAAGTCTGGATAGTTATAATATATTTGTATTGAGAAATGAAACCTATGCCTCCCTTAATATTATTCGGGCCGCCTACTAATGTAAAATTAGCTTGTTAGATCCAATCCTATTATATTCGTACCCGCTTATAAGTCAAGCCGAACATATTTATGGAAGAAAGAATTTTATTAGTAATGCTACTAAAATAGTTTCCTTTTTTGGATATACTATTTGTGGATATAATTTAGTTAGACTATTCCATCAAATTGTCTTTAGAGACTGTCTGACATAACTGTCATTAGATTTGAACTTCGATTTGGATTCGAAAGGTACCTATATTAATTAATTTATCATAACTTAACTTTGCCTAGTTGAGAAGGCCCAGTGGTTAGAACGCGTCGAGAATCATCTTAACCGATGATTGCGAGTTCGAACCCAGGCAAGTACCACTATATATATATGTGCTTAATTTGTATTTATAATTCATCTCGCGCTCGGCGCTGAAGAAAAACTTCGTGAGAATACCTGCATGTGTCTAGTATCACCGAAATTCTACCACATGTGCATTCCACCAACCCGCATTGGAATAGCGTGGTGGAAAATGTTCCAAACCCTCTCCTTAATGGAAGAGGAGGCCTTATCCCAGTGGTGGGAAATTTACAGGCTGTTACTTTACTTTTATAACTTTGCTTTACTTGGGCTTTGTGGGTTGGTTATCGCTCATTCTGTTTAGATACTCTACCACCAAATAGCAATATTTGTTATTATTGTTCTGGTTTGAAAGGGGGAATAAGTGTAACTATATATGTTGGTATGATTGACACAAAATTTTTCCTTTCATGGTTGGTGGTTTATGGGTATGGACAACGTAGAGATAGGATTGCAAAGTCCATGGGCGGTGCTGTCCCATTTACCGGGGTCGAACCCTATAAATACCGATTTTTTCATGATTTTTAAATGTGAGACAACATAACATACTCTGATCCCAATGTAAGTAGCTAAAGCACTTGTGTTATGGAAATTCAGAAGTAACAATGGTAACATAAACACCCAGACCCAAGACAACATAGAAAACTATTGATCATCTATATCGACTCGGCCGGAAATTTATTCCGGGACCTCGGAGTGGCGTACCCATGAAAACCGGTGTACACACCACTCGACTATGGAGGTCGTCAATGTGTCTCTAGCTCGGTGTTCGAGGAAAACATTGTGAGGAAATCTGCATGTTTCGAATGTGAATTTGTCAGATATATTTATCCACCAACCACCAAACTCCAACCACCAACTTGCATCGGAGCAGTGTGGTGGAATAAGCTCCAAACCGTAAAACGTAGAGGGGAATATAATAACGGAATATTGAATGTTTTACTTTTAGATATACGTTTCTATATTTGTTTAAGTCTTTGAAAACATAAACTGGTACTTCAATATATATTTAAAAATATATATGATACTAAAAACCAGTGTAGTTTTGCCTTTTCAAAAGCTTTTATTTAACTTGTAAGTATATACGGGTGAAAAATTGCATTTCAATTGAGATTGAGCTGAAATTTTCCATACACGTTCAGTGCATGACAATGCATGGTTAACTATGTGACTTCATTCTAAATACAAAATGGCGGCATACACAAGATGGTGGACTAATTATTTTATTTTTAATGCATTCCTACCATATGGGTATTCACTAAAGGGTCTCGCTAAGAATAACTCGAATAATAATGTGACGTCATTCTTAATTCAATTCAGCAAGCGGGCTTATCAAACTTGAAAATCAATTTTGAGGTAAATATCTTTCTATATTTATTTGTCTCTATTAAAATTTCCGAACTTAGTAAATACGAGTTTTTAAATCTCGTGACAACCTAATTTGTGTCATATTTCATTATAAGAGATACTAGTAAAGGTTTTTGTGTAAATTTTTTTAAGCTGATTTTTATTAAAGCTTGTTTTTAAAAAGCTTTTTACTTTTAATGTATACATGCTTTTTACTTTCTACTTGGTGGTAGGGCTTTGTGCAAGCCCGTCTGGGTAGGTACCACCCACTCATCAGTTATTCTACCGCCAAGGTTGGTAGCACCTTGACGATGTAAGGAATAGCTAATATTTCTTATAGCGTCATTGTCTATGGGTGATGGTGACCACTTACCATCAGGTGGCCCATATGCTCGTCCGCCAATCTATAACATAAAAAAAACACATCAACCATTTAATCCATTTAAATCAACCAACGCATGTATTGAAATCACAAATAAAGTTACATGACGTAACGTACACATAAATCTAAATATCTCACACGAGCGTTGTACAAAATTTATACGAAAACGTACGAAATAACAAAGATATTAATGATATATACATAAGAAACCACTACCTACGTGGGTATCTAACAAACCAGCTCAAAACAACCGACGTTAGTTACTCGCATTACGCTACGGAAAATCACGTGCGGATTTTAACACCGTTTAGTAACATGGCAAAGCCTTTTTGGCGTACGGAAATATTTCATTTTATCCTTTGAGGGTGTGTTGTTATGAAAACAGGTCTTTCAACGTATTTCCGTGGCCCATTCACTGTGAGGAGGTAACATCGGAAAGATATATTAAATTCAACCGAAAGCCCCCGAGGCGCTGCTGTCGCAAGAGGGATTGTTAAAGGAAGACCGTATGGGAGGAATGAGTAAAATTATTTGGGAAATTTCTTATGAAATTTTGGCATAATGGGCGCTTGAATGAAGCTGAGAATTCGAAATTTGTTTCGGGTATGATCGAGTTTGTTATAAATTGTAATAAAGTTATTTTACATTGTTATAAAGTTATTTACGTATTAGTAATTATAATGACATGTTTATTATATCATAAAGAATATTTGAATTCTTTTTTATAATAAGTCTTAAGTAAGTAGTTTTTTAAGTAAAATCACAGTGTGACATAATTCATTTCAATGTTAATCAAACATCGAAATTGGCAGGTACTTACTAGTATTCCCTAATTAAATTACATAAATATGTTAAAATACAATTCATTCATCATTTATTTTGCATGAAAATCAATAAATATTAACTTCACCGCGGCGCTGTGTCGTCATAGCTCAGTGAATGTTCACCGATGATTCTGAGTTCAAACCTAACAATAACAAATTAATAAATCATTTTTTTTATACTCTGTACTTTAAGAATTGACGAAACAATAGAATATAGATAAAAAACAATGGCCTTTTCCCGTCAATGAAAAGTGAACCTTGAAAATTCAGCGACTTTCGACAAAAACACTATTTTTATAAAAGTAATAATCTAAAATAAAATAACCACGAAGAAGTATAATAAGAAAAAGTATTTAATATATAAAATTTGAATAAAGAATTCAAAGTAATTTAAATTTTAATTCAATGTTGTATTCTTCAAATGTTTATTATAACTTAAACAAATTATAATATTTTCATCTTCATATTAAACAAAAGCCGCTTTGAGCGTCTGTCGGCTCGCTCGTTTCATTTCTAAATTAGACATTGGATTCTAACGCGATTTTTACCATTATTTAAATAAATTTAGCAAAAAGGTTTTAATAAAAAAAAAGATTTAAATTGATAATTGAGTTTTAATAAAATTGTAAAAAGCTATTAAAAATGAATAAAAGAACTTAGAATAATATATGAGTAAATCGTATTAAGAGTTTTCTGTTAATAAAAAATCGCTTCTAAATTTTGGTAGTTGTAGTGAATAATATCACTAGGGTTTGGTCTTTTGTTTTGTTTATCCTGACGTTTACTTTCGCCGTTGAACGCAAGATGAATTTCAAACTGAAATATAGCACAAGAAACTTCATAGATGATTTTCTGGTTTTGAATTCATATTAAATTATTGATTAAAAGTCATCTGTTTAAACTACTAACAACAACAACAACAACAGCAGCAGCAGCCTGTAAATTTCTCACTGCTGGGCTAAGGCCTCCTCTCCCTTTTGAAGAGAAGGTTTGGAACATTTTCCATCACGCTGTTCTAATGCGGATTGGTGGAATACACAAATGGCAGAGTTTCTATGAAATGATATATTAACACAAATTAAGTCCAGTTAAATTCAGTGGTGCCTTAGTTTGAACCCGAAATCATCGGATAAGATGCACGCGTTCTAACCACTGGGCCATCTCGCCTCTTTGAACTACTAGACTATTTGGAATAATTTATGGTTAGACACAAAGATATCTTTATAATTCCAAAAAGAATCTCGTCGGCGAGTGGATTGATATTTTAGTATGGGCGGTTAGATAGCTCGGCTCATTTTTAATGATATCATAATATTAGCATATTTCATTATTACAAAGAATGTTAAGGATTCGACCCTAAATATTTTCCTTCCAAAGTCGAGACCGCATAGTTAATGATAAAATGTTAGGATGATTACACATTTAAATAAAACTATTTATAACGGATGAATCGCGTATATTAATTATTTTTTAAACATCCCGACGTTTCGAGCACTTTGCAGTGTTCGTGGTCACGGGCAGACTAAGATGACATTTGTCTATTTGAAGAACAAAGGAAATATTATTAACAACTACCGCCAACGATTTCTCAATTGATATCTTGAGTAACGTTCCGGTTGCACGCAGAAGGCACTAACTGTATCTTTAGGTCTTGCAGTCTGTTGGATTTGGGATTTTAAATTTTTAATAAGTGGATCCCAGGTGTTAGAAAGTCTCCAACCATCTTCTCTATTGAAGTTCGGATGTTTTTGAATATCAAAACATCAAGAAAAACTAAATCTGGATAAAAAATCACTCGTGCCTACATGTGCAAAGCCTCCAAAACTGTATGGGTTACCTAAGATCCACAAAACTGGTGCTCCGCTGCGTCCTATTGTAAGCCAAATCGATACACCAACATATAGATTGGCTCAACACATAGCAAGGACACTATCACCCCTCCGAGGACACACTGCGGCGTATGTCAAGGATTCTTACCAGTTTGTTGGTGAAATCAAAGACCTTAAATTAACCAACAACGAGACAATGGTTAGTTTTGATGTCCAGTCATTGTTTACCTGCTTACCCATACAAGACTGCATCGAAATTGTCAAGAGGAAACTACAGACACACAACATGCCTATTGAATATGCAGAGCTGTTACATCACTGCCTCACATCTGGTTATTTATTGTGGAATGATGAATTCTATGTACAAGTTGACGGGGTAGCCATGGGTTCTCCAGTATCCCCCGTGGTCGCCGATTTATTCATGGAAGACCTGGAGGAGAGGGCTCTTCGCTCCGGACCTATAACACCTAGGTTTTATAAACGGTACGTAGATGACACTTTCACAATATTACCTAGTGATCTGACATCTGCATTTTTAGTACATCTTAATTCTATAAATAAAAACATTCAATTTACTATGGAATTAGAGGCAAATAATTCTTTAGCTTTCCTTGACATCCTTATTATCAAGAATCCTGACAATACATTAAGTCACACAGTTTATAGGAAACCCACACACACCAACAAATACCTCAATGGTGACTCGCACCACCACCCTAGCCAGTTAGCTACCGTTGGCAAATCTTTGTTTCAGAGAGCCCACCATCTCTGCGATGCTGAACACCTAGAGGACGAGCTACGTCAGGTCAAGCTTGCACTCCACCAGAACAAGCTGCCCGTGCCTCGCCAGCATCGCAGAAGCCGTATCAAGCCACCCACAGTTGAGCGACAACCTGCATTTCTACCATATGTGAAGGGAGTTACAGACAGGATTGGCAACATCTTGAAGCGAGCTTCGATTAAAACCGTTTACAAGCCTCATAAGAAAGTGAGCCAGTTCTTGAGACCTATCAAGAGTAATATTCCTTTACAAACTGCAGGAGTATATAAACTCGAATGTGAGTGTGGTTTATCTTACATAGGCCAAACAAAGAGAAGTATCGGTACCAGGGTCAAGGAACATATAGGAGATGTCAAAAATAGGCGTTCTTCTAAGTCTGCAGTCTGTGAACATGCTCTGGATAAACCTAACCATTTTATCCGATTTGATAAACCACAGATCCTCGCTAGAGAACACAGATTCATTCCTAGAATGATACGCGAGGCTATTGAAATTCAAAAACATCCGAACTTCAATAGAGAAGATGGTTGGAGACTTTCTAACACCTGGGATCCACTTATTAAAAATTTAAAATCCCAAATCCAACAGACTGCAAGACCTAAAGATACAGTTAGTGCCTTCTGCGTGCAACCGGAACGTTACTCAAGATATCAATTGAGAAATCGTTGGCGGTAGTTGTTAATAATATTTCCTTTGTTCTTCAAATAGACAAATGTCATCTTAGTCTGCCCGTGACCACGAACACTGCAAAGTGCTCGAAACGTCGGGATGTTTAAAAAATAATTAATATACGCGATTCATCCGTTATAAATAGTTTTATTTAAAAATGTTAGGAATATAATTATAATAAATGTATTAAAATCACGAAATCTTTTCAAACTACGGCTGAGATTTTAAAATATTGTAGCTTTAATAAAAGTAGTAGCTTAGTGGAATAAATAAAAATACTAGAACGCAGAGAGTTTTCGCTGTAACTTAAATGCTTGTAATTAATTTTACTTAGTCTCTCTTTAATTTCGGTTCACTTTTGGACACTGCTTATTCATTAGTATTAAATGGTCAAAGTTTAGTGTTGTGTGAATAATAATTACTTGTGGCCTTTATAATCTTGTCTACCTTCAATAAATATATTTAAAAAAAATGTATGTGTCAGTAAAGTAAATAAATAAATAACAAATAAATATGAGGCAACATCACATACATTACTATGATCCCAATGTAAGTAGCTAAAGCACTTGTGTTATGGAAAATCAGAAGTAACGACGGTACCACAAACACCCAGACCCAAGACAACATAGAAAACTAATGATAATCAACATCGACTCAGCCGGGAATCGAACCCAGGACCTCGGAGTGGCGTACCCATGAAAACCGGTGTATACACCACTCAACCACGGAGGTCGTCAATAACGTAAAGTAGCGTAAAGAAGGCTTAAGCTTCCAAAAATATATTTGGCTTTTGTTTGCTACTATATGTTACCCCAATAACATATTCCACTGGTAAATAGCAATACTTGGTATTGGTGGTCCGTTTTGAAGGTCTAGTTGGCCAATTGAGCAAGGAATATAACATCATAGGTAACTCCTAAGGTTGATGGCGCATTGGAAATGTAAGGAATAGTCAATGCTTCTAACAGCGCCAATATCTATGGATATTGGTGAATACTATCAGGTGGGCAATTTTTCTATCCATTCTATATTATTATGATTATAGTGCACTGTGTTGTGTGATCGCTGACACAGACATTTCTTCAGCTATTTCTTCTCTACGATTAACGGAGAGAAGGGCCTCACTAAATGCTATAATCGTAGTATTAAGACTTCGTCCAGCTATGGACCGTTTTAACCTGAATAAAAACATATAATATAAATTATAAATACATACATATAAACTTCACCCTACACAGTAATTCCCTCTGTCGATTCTGTTTCAACAACAACAACAGCCTGTAAATTCCCACTGCTGGGCTAAAGGCCTCCTCTCCCTTTGAGGAGAAGGTTTGGAACATATTCCACCACGCTGGTCCAATGCGGGTTGGTGGAATAAACATGTGGCAGAAATTTCTATGAAATTTGTTACATGCAGGTTTCCTCACGATGTTTTCCTTCACCGCTGAGCACGAGATGAATTATAAAGACAAATTAAGCACATGAATCAGCGGTGCTTGCCTGGGTTTGAACCCGCAATCATCGGTTAAGATGCACGCGTTCTAACCACTGGGCCATTTCGACTGTTTCATCGCAACCTAACAGAATGTAACGATGAAACGAATAAATACATACAGGTTATTTACGATTCCTGTTTGTCCAAACGAAGACTAATTGGTCTGTCTGGTTCGGAAGTTTGACTCGTATTGAGAAGTCGATTTACCTACATCAAATGTTTGCTTACTAATAGGACGCGTTGAGGCGTTAGAAGAAGTTATCAGAATTGACATGAAAGTTGTTACGAATACCGTGATTTGAAATGTTATCTCGGAAGGAATCTATTGAAATTCTTCACGAGAGCTACTTAAATATACTTTCGTGATAAATAAATGATCTTAATGGTATCAATTTTGTGTTATTCCAATAAAGTTACCCAAGTGATATATACATAGATATATATGTTTCATGTTTCAATCTTAAAAAAATTTATATTGTATTTAATTCAACGCGTAGTCATTTTAATCGACCTATGTAATTGTCCACAGAAATTTAGGTATATAAAATACTACTAGTAGAGGATGGTAGTGTTTGTTGCTTTATCACAAAACGCTACCGAACATATTTGGATGAAATTTTAAATTAACATAGGTATATCAAAAAGCACATAGGCTACAATTTATAAAGATTGTATGTAATTTACTCATAATAAATACATATCAAGTACCCGTGAGAAGCGGCTAGTATACAAATATATGAATATTTATATACGTACGAATAAACTCTATACAACAATTACATCTCTCATTTCACTTAAAGTTAAAATTTCCAAACTCCTCAGTCAGCGTCTACGACTACTCACAATATTTTGTCACCTAAACTATTTCCGTCTCATTCCATCATAGGCGAAATCACGAGAACAAAGATAAATATCAACCAATGTTGCTTTGTTTATTTAATGGTACGGATTATTATTTATCGTAGCCTTATTATTTATCCACGCTTATACACTAGCTAAAAAGATTGTATACTTAAACACGAATGGAACTACTACTCTAAATACGATTTAAAAATACTTTTTTATGTTATTTTTATTTATGTACTGTAAACCTTTTTAGCTAGGCTAATTATAGGAGTGGATAATTTATGCTTCGCCTGTAAAAAATGGAGCAATACGCGTAAAATAGTTCTTAACTACTTTTACGTTATACATATGTCGTTAAACCAATTTGGTAGAAATTTGGCATGAAGATATGTTGAGCATTGGTAAAGGATACATACAGGAAGGCTACATATCAATTCACCCCTCGAGGGAGTAACATAGAGGGTTAGGATTTGTGAGATATAGGTTCATTTTTATATATTTCAAGTAAAGCCGCAGGTTCCGATAGTATTCATATATATTTAAATTGAACTTGCGTGCGGTTAAGCTTTACCGTTCTATTACATTCTATGAATATATATTGCTTAGAAAAGGTATATCGTATAGTGGTATGCAAGTGGCCAGTTTGATCCCGACCCTTTTGGGATATTATCGACTTTGAGCCCTTAGGGTATCTTTACACAAATTTAATTACACGGAGGAAACAGACATTAATTAACAGACGAAAAAAATTATAGTGAAATTATTTTTAAGATCGATAACAGATCTTATTTGAAATAATCATTTTCGATCATTCATCAAGCAATTTACAACCATTTTTAACATTGCCGTTTCGTAAATTCAAATCGTTTATAAAAATTCATTGGTAAAAAAGGCATATTATTCGATACAAGATTTTATAGATGATAAAAAAGCGTGTTAATACCTGTTGACTTCCAAGCAGAATATATTAATTTAAATAATTGTATTTACCTAACCTGACTTTAGTAGAGTGACTACTGAGTTTCTTGCCGGTTCTTCTCGGTAGAATCTACTTTCCGAACTGGTAGTAGCTTCACTTAATTGTAAAATGACGATTCAAAAGTGCTTGTAAAGGCCTACTTGAATAAAGTTGATTTTTTGATTTTTGATTTTGAATCACATAATAACGTGCTTCTAATCACGTGATCTAAAATGTTAATTTATTAATATTATTGCTCAATTAATATATTACATAGTAGTTGTCGCCTGTGGATTCTCTCGCGTTTTTGAAGGTTAGTTGTCATGAGATAAGTAAGAAAATAGTCTATGTCCTTCCTTGGACTTAAGTTTGCTTTACATCAATTCATTAAATTCGGTACATTGGTTTGGTCATGAGCCACACATAGACAGACAGAGTTACTTTCACTTTTATAATATTAGTACAGATTTATTAATATGCTTATTACTTAGTTGTTATATACAGTCTTTACTTGATATTGTTAGTTTAACAAAAATTATCTCTACCTAGTATAAAACAAAGACGCTTTCTGTCTGTACGCTTAGATCTTTTTCTCTTAATGTTTGGTTTTCAATGTAATTGTTATATAGTCTCATACCAAAGTGAGGCCAGTATAACAATTTAAGGCAAATAATACTTTAGCCGATGGCCAGAGAAATAAATAAATTATATAATATAAGTAAGGTTATTAAAATAACAAAGGTATAACATATTTTATTATTACTTGGTGGTAGGTTTTTGTGCAAGCCTGTCTGGGTACCACTCACTCAACAAACATAGATCTTCTACCGCCAAACAGTAGTACTCAGTATTGTTGCGTTCCGGTTTGAACGATGAGTGAGCCAGTGTAACTACAGGCACCAGGGACATAACATCTTAGTTGTCAAGGTTGGTGGCACTTCGGTGATGTAAGGAATGCTTAATATTTCCAACGGCATTGTTTATGGGGTCCTTCGATCATATTTCTATTCTGGTCGGTTCTATTTCATTGTACCAGAAGTCGTGTTTCGATTGTTATTATTTTACTAACCTGAATAATTTAGTAATGACTCAAAACTGGGTACATTTTTGATGTTGCTTCTCTCTAGTTATACATTATTAATCAATATAAACGGATGTATACGGAACCCAGCCTATGTACATATCGACTATGTAGAATTAAAACATCACGTACAAACAAGCGTAAAATAAACTCAGTTCAACTCATTCTCTGCTGTATAACGCCTGTTTCATTTCCTCACCGTTTGCAAATAGAGGGTGCTAGTCGATTGATACTCGAATGTGGAAACTATGGAAGTGACATGTTAAGTTTTAATTTTTTGAAACGATTAAGGACACATCGATTTGTCTCTTTCCATCATAAGTACTTTAAAAACAAAAGACAAAGAGAAAATATTATTTAATCGTTTTACGGTATATTATCAGACGGATTCCTGCAAAAACTGAACACACATTGTTTTAAGCCATTTTCGTTCATGCCTTTATTGTTTTTTCAACTGACAACTGGACTATAATCGTGATTTATTAGTATAATGTGATTTATTGTATTCATTTGTTATTTCTTTCCAGTTTGCGAGATAGGCGAGATGACCCACTGGTTAGAACGCGTGGATCTTAAGCGATGATTGCCGATTCAAACCCAGGCAAGCATTAATTTTCACGTGCTTAATTTGTGTTTATAATTCACCTCAAGCTCGGCGGTGAAGAAAAACATCGTGAGGAAACCTGCATGTGTCTAATTTCAACAAAATTCTGCCACATGTGAATGTGAAATCAACCGTGGAGCAGCGTGGTGGGATATGCTCAAATTCTCCTCAACGGGAAAGAAGGCCTTAGCCCAGCAGTGGGAAATTGACAGGATGTTGTTTTTGTTTGTTAATGATTACATCTTATAATACCAATAAAGTTTATACATTGATCTAGTTACACTACTGTGTAGAATTTCTTACATTATTATAGAAAAGTAAATTAGGTCTACGCAATAACAAGTAAATTAGGATATTATGAGTTTAAGGATTGAGGTAATAAATAATGAGGTAAATATTAAATAACTAAATAAATAAATATGAGACAACATCACATACATTACTCTGATCCCAATGTAAGTATCTAAAACACTTTTGTTATGGAGAATCAGAAATAACGATACCACAAACATCCAGACCCAAGACAACATAGAAAACTAATGATAACTTACGTCGACTCAGCCGGGATTCGAACACAGCACCTCGGAATGGCGTACCCATGAAAATCGGTGTACACACCACTGGACCACGGAGGTCATCAATAATTAACTTTAAATATTTAATTTACTCTTATTTTTTGTTCTACGTATAAACATAAGATGATATATTAATTATTCATAAAAAAATCACAAATCAGTCCTCATTTTTATATTGACTGTCACGTCTAGAAAATGTATACTTTTGTAATGTTTGCTTGAACTGGTTTAATAGATATAACAGTCCCTCTTTACTACTGAGTTGGATTCGTATTATGTTCCCGAAGATTTATTACTATTTATCTTTAACGGCACTTTAGTTTAACGTTTCTGATCACGAAAAAGTAAAATTTAATGTTCTGTTAAATTGTAAATTAAGTAAAAAAATTACGTTAAAGATTTGGAAGAATCTATTTCGCCTTTTAGTATCCTTTTTATCTTTTAAAAAAAGTTTCTTATTTATCTTGTATGTACGTACAAACCAAGATGGCAAAGTGGTTAGAACGCATGCATTATAACCAATGATTGCGCCCTCTGATTACTAATGAGATTAATTTGTGTTTATAATTCATTTCGTGTTCGACGGTGAAGGAAAACATCGCGAGGAAACCTACATGAGTCTAATTTCATAGAGATTCTGCCACATGTGTATTCCAACCCGCATGCATGCAGCGTGGTAGAATATGTTCCAAAAACCTTCTCCTCAAAGGGAGAGGAGGCCTTAGCTCAGCAGTGGGAAATTTAGAGGCTGTTGTTGTATGGACTATTTTTTTAATGTCCTATACCAATGTTTCATTCACGAAAAATGCGTAAATAAAATATTAATGCATATATTGAACACACACACACACACACACACACATCAATTTTCGTTGCACACAAGGAAAACAACTCTGTGTATCATTAGTAAACTTGAAATAGCAATAGCACAATCCTACCGAAATTATGCTATCTTTGGGAAAGTTTTAACGTTCGAAACAACAAAGTTATTATCAGCGACCTTCAAAAAATCCAATTCCGATTGTGGGCGAAGACAGAATTAAGATTACACTTTTAGAATAATCAAAACGTATGATTGATTGTTTTATAAATTATTCAATTTATTCTTTTAAGGGCAGAAAAAATTATAAATAAATAAGTGGTAAGTTTACATATTGCTGTTTTTTTTTTAAATAATATGATTTACCTTCTTGAGCAATGAAGGTTTTTATTAATATTTTCTATAAAATGTTTTAGTATATAAGTATTTTATCATTTTTAGAAATTTTACTATTGAAATAAGTACTGTACGTGATAACTACCATAAATATTGGCGCCGTATCAAAATAAATTTTAGGAATTTCTTACAGTAATGCTCAGCGAACTTTGGGAATTAGGATGTTATTTCCCTTGTACTTATTACACTGGCTCAGTCAACCTTCAAAATGAAACAACAAAACTAAATACAACTATTTGTTAGTATGTAGAATATCCGATGATTGTGTGCCGGCAACGCACCTGCCGGCCCTTCTTTCTTGCAGATGGTGGGTGATGGTAATCACTTTCCATCAGGTGAACCTCCTGCTCGTTAGCCATTTATGACAAATTAAAACCCAGGGATTGCACAGAGTAAATGAAAGTGAAAAGAACCGAAACGATCGATAAAAGATTGAAAGTATATTTTAAAATTAGAACTAGATATTTTCTGTAAATTATTTATCCCCTTACAATTACAAAAAATAAAAAAGTTCTAATGAAATTTGGAGATAGAAGCGCAAAACAATAATATAATATCAAATAATGAAAATATGAAAGGATAGTAATGTCGTTAAAACTTAATTGATCTAACAAAATTATTGGAAAAGAGATATATGTATAAATATATCCATATAAAGTATAAACCACCTACGCATCCAGAAGATATATTTCAAGGTCACAATTAGTTACTTTAATACACACACAATTCTCATAAAAGCTCTGCTCATAATCAGTTACCATCATGTTCATACCACACTCATAACCACACAAAAACGTTAAACTTCTCTACGTTATGAGTACTCAAAGTAAAGTATACGGTCTATAATTTTTCGCATGACCCTCCTCTAAATAAACACCAAGGAAATTACTTCACCTGGACTCGCTCACTGTTTAACAAAGATAATTAACGAGACCTAAGCGAGGCGTCACTGCGACAAATTAAAGTACTTACCGTGCAAACATTTTAACTTTGCCGCTTTGTAGCTAAAAACGAAATCCAAATGGTTTCACAGGTGATCAACAAAAGATCATATCATTAAACATGTTAAAATGTAAATGATTAAATATACCGGCTATATTTATAAATGAAAGTAAAAATATTTGGAAGAGACACATTATTTTTTCCTGTTGTTTCAAATTGAATCTCAGCTAAACATATGACTATTTCGTAAGCAACTTCGATTTTTTTCGAAGATAAATTTCATCTCATAATTTTGGAACGCTCGTAAGATGGCGCTGCGTTTGTCATCTGCGCTCAAAATCGACGTGGTATATTTTAATTATAAAGATAATAATGAAACGTGTGTACCGTAGCTCTTGTGTTTAAAAATATATTTGCCTGTACAAAGGCAAAGTGACTGTTGTTTAATTAAATTTAATTAACGTATATCGACTAATTAAAGTTTTTTAAATCTGCGAATATTGAAATATAAAAAGGTACTTCTATTTGGAATTAATGTAAGGTGTATTTTAATGCCATATTGATATAATGTGTTCGTTTTCGAAATGAGTCATCGTCACCTACTATTAATAAATATAGAAAACAATACTTCCTGTAGGTTAATTCAATTTATAAAGTAAAGTGACAGCCTGTAAATTTCCCACTGTTCGGCTAAGGCCTCCTCTTACAGTAAGGAGAGAGTTTGGAACATATTCCACCAGCGCTTCTAATTCGGGTTGATGGAATGCACATGTGGCGTAATTTCGATGAAATTAGACACATGCAGGTTTCCTCACAATCCGCAATTATCGGTTAAGATGTACGATCTAACCACTTGGCCCTCTCAGCTCTAACTTAACTAATACATAAAAACGTAATTGATTATTTTCGAGAATGACACATTTAGGACTCATATTAACACACTTTACAATTGAACCACCAATTGGAAGAAGGGAATAAATGCCACCTTTCGACATATTCACTTTTATACAATCTTACATTCTTATACGTAGGGCTAAACATTATACATTTAAGGCAGGTCTGTCGGTGAATAAATCAGGATTGATATGTTCTTAATAATCATTGCTGTCCTATAAGTTTATATGTTGAAAGCAAAAAGTTATGATTTTTTTTTTATTATTTCCGTTTCTATTTTTTAAATTTATTCCCTTCTTCCAATTAGTGGTTCAATTATCGAAGTTGTCAAAAAATAATCAATAAATAACTTTACGTATATATGACATGTTTTAAAGGCGATAAAACATTGAAATAAGCGCTTTAGTTAGTAGTTTCGTTCCTTTAAAATTAAGTCACATATCCGCGTTACCGCAAACTAGACGGTTTTGGATTCAGAACGTATCCACATCAATCCCTCCAGACTGCGGCGAGACATAACCGCAATAATCAATTCCGACTTTAAACATCTGTAAACAAACGTAGAATATTTTCTTTGGATACAGATAAAATATTTTGTTTTTTTTTTTATAATCATCAAAGGCGAGGCCGTCAGTTTACGAACTTACGTTTTTCCAATGGTATAATGATGTCTTAACACCATTGATTATGTCATTGTTACTGTTTAAAAAGTTTATAGGACTTGTTAGTATAGATTTATATATGATTTATGACGTACAACAGATCATAACAAAGTGACATCACTCTTCGCTGTTTTTGTGTAATCATTATTTAATTTCAAAATTTTAACGATCATACTATGTGTAATGGACTCGAATTTTGAGATTTTGGTAATTAATAAATATTTTCTTCATTATCCACTTAAAATAACCCATTAATGATTAGGAATAATCGAGTTATGTACCATTTTATTACATACTAATTGCCGCCCTCGGCTTCCTGTCACGTATTATGTCCTTTTATGGAGTTCAAATTTGCTTCATACCAAATTTAATCAAATTAAGTTCAGCTGTTTGAAAGAGCTACAGACAGACAGACAGAGTTACTTTCACATTTATAATATTAATATCGATTAAACCCAAAAATGCAATATTCATAATTGCACATGAATTTTCTGTAGCTCGACCGGGAGTCGTAATTATATACACTGTCCGTGTCATTTATAAGGGGCAATTTGGTATAATTAACCCTAATTATTACAAGTTCAAACAATTTCGTTCAAATTGGTGTGAGAAGTAGTTTGAGGCCTTTTATTGCTGAAGTTGAGTTTTAATTGTCGACCGGAATTATAATCGGGGTAGCTGTAATCAATATCAGATTGTTCTTTCATTTAATTTGTATTTATTGCTTATGACTTTAAACTCAGATCAATAATATTTATCTGTAATATAAAATCAGGTTTACGGACAGCTGACGACAGAATGGTCGTAGGTTTGATTCTGAACCCTTGGGTTATTTTTAAGTCTGGCATAAGCTTTATTGGGGTATTGCTATTTTTTTTTAAATGTGTATATGAGAGAGCCCAGATGGAGATGGCCCAATGGTTAGAACGCGTGCATCTTAACCAATGATTAAGGGTTCAAACCCAGGCAAGAACCGTTGCATATTCATGTGCTTAATTGTGTTTATAATTCAACTCGTGACCGGCGGTGAAGGAAAACATTGCGAGGAAACCTGCATGTGTCCAATTTCATAGAAACTCTACCACATGTGTATTACAGCAACCCTTATTGGATCAGCGTGGTGGAACATGTTCCAAAACCTTTTCCTCAAGGGGAGAGGGGGCTTTAGCCCAGCAGTGGGTAATTTACAGGCTGTTGTTGAAATGTGTATATGGATGACAACGATGGGGGATGTGTTTTTGTGCGTCTCTACGATAATGTTTCTGATGGTATTATTTCTCTTTGTGTGGAGTGTTAAATTCTGTTACTATAACCCCGTGGAAGAGATGACTGCAATTGCTCAAGGTCGTCATTAATGTAGTTGAGAAAATGTACTTTTTATAACTCGTGAGTATGAATTATGTAATGAAAAGAATATAAAATTATCGTTACATAAGTTTTAAACGTTAGATCTCAAAAACCTCCTACGTAGAGATACTTATAATGATTTGAAACAAATTGTTCGACTAAGCTATTTGCACCAAATTACAAGTTAAATCTAGTTGGCGCCTCCTATGGCTTAAGTTGGTATAATAATTTCCGGAATACTATAAGTCTGCATCTTTATTCCGTGTACTTCATTTTTATAAAGTCGTTGATTGCAATCGTAATCGAATCTAAGTTTTGTAATGAATTAAAGAATACCCTTTGATAATGTAGAAAGATGATTGTGAAGAGAAGAATGCTTAAGGAAGGGCTTGTTATTTTCATTTTGTATTTAATTGGTAGGTAGGCAAATTACCTGACGGAAACTGCCCATAGTAATGAGTGCTATAGTAAAAATGTTCATATCCTTTTCTCCAGCTAAGATTTTCATGTCCTGCTTACACTCACGGGCTTTATCACCTTTAAAATTGGAATACAACAGTAATAAGTATTTCTTTGTAGTGGATTATATTCTTTGTAGTGGATGAGGGGGTTGTATCTACTCAGTCGGGTTTTCACAAAATCTAGGAGTGGATGGATGTCAACTACCACTATCCATGAGTATTTGCACCACCAGTGTGTTGACATGTACATTGTCAGCTATGTGTAATTTTTTTCTTGAATCTTCCCAAGTAGCATCAGTTCGGAAAATCATCAATGAAAACTGGTTCCGAAAATAAACTTTAAAAGTAATATTAAATACCTATATGTTATGTTTCACATAAAGTTTCTACAATTCTGGCAAAGACGTTCGTACTAATTTATATAGATGCCTGTATTGATTAAGTGCCGTTAAGTTATTATTTATCTTGCGAAAAAATCAATATTTTCTAACTCGATTATTTATCATTTATATATCGTACGTTCGTCGAGCTCTTTTCAGATTGAAATGAAAATTTATTTAGTAGCAAACATTACGTAGAGCTTCAAAGTAAAATTTAATAATTTATATACAACAAACAACAACAGCCTGTTAATTTTCCACTGCTGGGCTAAGGCCTCCTCTTCCTCTGAGGAGAAAGTTTGGAACATATTTCACTACGCTGTTCCAATGCGGGTTGGTGGAATACACAAGTGGCAGAAATTCGATGAAATTAGACACATGCAGGTTTCTTCACGATGTTTTCCTTCACCGCCGAGCACGAGTTGAATTACGAACGCAAATTAAGCACATGAATATTCAGTGGTGCTTGCCTGGGCTTAAACCCGTAACGACGACGCGATGTCAACGCAGCCATCTCGACTCAATTTATACACTCACGAATACTACTATTTTATTTAGTAAAACTTGATGGGCAATTTTACAATATTTTCAACCGAAAATATTTTAAATTGTTCGATTTTTTTTAGCTCAAACTGAAAAAAAGAGAGATTGAGTGAAAAATCGGTAACAATCCTATATTTGTTTACTCCTTTTCAAACTGTTACTGTTCTAGTTATATTATTTCAACGTCACATCTAATATTAATAGTTTCTTTTGTGATTAAGCTAAAATTTAATAATATATTACCAATAATTTTAATTACTTAATTTTTAACATTTTGACATAAAACCGTATTAAGACTGTTTTCCAATTATCTCTTTATTTTTATTAATTCTATAATGTTTTATTTTATCAATTAACTTTTAACAATGTTGACTTATATTTTAAATTCAAAGTAATAATAGAACACCTGTAAAATAGTAGGCAATTACCCATTTACTTATAATGACTTTTGATTTACTGTGTATTTTTGTTGTAATACTTATTGGTATTGTCAAATAAATAAATAATAACATGTAAAAAGTTGAGAGATGTCTGTTATGTACAATATTTTACTCTATATTATATTTTGTTCAGGTATTCTTCTAGATCAATTAATGTTCCTTGAATTGAAATAAAAACGTTCTAAGCTAGGAAAGATATCGAAAAATTTTTTACCGTTGGATAGGCATATCGCTTGCCATTTCACTAACCGAAGTGACATTGGAGGTGGTCACAGCTGACAGCCAGATTGACAAGCGTAAAAGAGCGCGGTGTCACATAAGGTACACTCTGATAGACTGTCTAAAACGGAGTTATAAAACAAATGAAACTAGAAATTTTGTAAATAAAAATAATAAATCTTATTTAAATTCGATATTCAAAAATGAACCATATACGATTAAGAAAAGGTATAAAATTGCTTAAAACATTTTCTAAAAAGGTTCGATCCGAAATTGAAAATGTAAGAACACAAATTACTATGTATGTGATTTAATAATAAGATTGAATATTGATTGATTTCGAGGACATTCAAGTCTCGAATAAACCTCAAATTACCAAGGCTTTAAAACACAGCCCTTTTCTGTTATTTAGAAAGTAATTAGCACCACCAGAACTGTTTAAATATACCATTAAATACCTATATCTATAAATGATATCTTCCTTGGTACGGGCACCGTGAGTGGTTTTCACGGTTGTCTTACAATGATGAAAATTTATATCAGTAATTGAGACATTCTTAAAAAGATGTAAAGAAGCTATATAATATAAAGCATATTTAATAAAATGAAAACTAAAAATAAACAGACGTAAAATTCTGTGGCGTAAGAAATTAAAATTAAAATAAATCCGACAATTGGGCAAAGGCCTGTACTTGAGGAGGTTTAATGCTTATTTCACACGCGTTGCTCTAGTACAGGTTAGTAGAAACATACGTGGCAGAATTTAATCTAACACATGCAGGCTTTCACACGATTTTTCCTCAGTGCCTAGCATAAAATAAATTATGAATTTAGGACACATTTTAACCACATGAAAACTAATAAAGTAAATTAAAGTAACAGCCCGTAAATTTCCCACTGCTGGGCTAAGGCCTTCTCTCCTATTAAGGAGAGAGTTTGGAACATATTTCACCACGCTGTTCCAATGCGGATTGGTAGAATCCACATATGGCAGAATTTTTATGAAATTAGACGCATGCAGGTTTCCTCACGATGTTTTCCTTCACCGCTGAGCACGAGATAAATTAAAAACACAATTAAGTACACATATACAGTGGTGCTTGCCTGGGCTTGAACCCGTTAAAATGCACGCGTTCTAACCACTGAGCCATCTCAGCTATAATGCTTGATTAAAAATAATAATTTTACTATGACTATTTTCTGCTAACTTTAAGAAACTGTGCATAAATACAAGAGTTCTATTATTATTTATTACAATGCAATCGAATGTCAAATCCGGCATCAAGGTCAGGCACACAAGCTTTACCTGTTTCCCGAGAAATTGGAGTAGGAATCTGTCATCTGTCACTGTCATCTTTCAAACTCGAGGTTGCTATTGGGAATTTTGCTTTTCCTCTCAGGTAATAATATATAATAATTTATATATTATGGAATACAGTAACTCTAAGCCACATACTAAATTTATAGAAAATACACAGTACAAACAGTAGTCCAGCTGAATTTCTTTCGCCGGTTCTTCTCGGAGAGAGTACTTTCTTTTCTAAACCGGTTGTAGTGTTTAATTTGACAGTCAATAAATAAGTATAATGCTTCTATACTGAATTAAATTAAAAAAAAAAACAAAAAAGCAATCGAAAGTAGGTTAGTTTTCAGAATTTCTTGAAAAAGTCAAGGAGTGAAAAGTTATTTTAAGAATAAGGTTAATTAACATTTAATTTAAGAAATAGGAAAGCCCAATGTATATCCCAAATATTCTATATATATTTGTATAAATATAGAAGTAATGAGCCCTAATTTTATTACTTACTGGTCAGTATTAAGTTATGTCAAATAAAAACGTAGCAAAACACGTTTCGAGGTCGAGGGAGGATCCGGGAGGTTCATAAGAGGATTAAACACGGTAATAAGGTTTGCGAGCCGGCACACTTGGACAGGTCAAGTAGGGCTTACAAGAATTTCGTATCTTGATAGAAAGCAACGGTTAATTTTTTTTTTTTTGAAACTTAAGGCGATTTTTTTTGAAAATTTAAACTTGATGTTTATAGGACTAATTTACTGAAGTATATTATTTGAATTAAACATATTTCGTATTACTTCGTTTATAAAAATCGACGTCAACGTTTTTTTATCGTAGCTGAAAATAAGCAATTTTAAACTTTTAACCTTAATTAATATCGTATGTTCACTAGCCACCCGCCCCGGTTTCGCTCGGTTGCGATGCCAATACTAAATATACTAAAGATTTTTCTTGTTTCTTTACAATATTGTCCATTTCCAAAAAACTTTCCTCTCAAATCTATCTGTCTAATAAAAAAACCGCATCAAAATCCGTTGCGTAATTTGAAAGATCTATGCATACATAGATACAGACAGCGATAAACGACTTTGTCTTATACTATGTAATTATATGTTAATAATTGTGATTATTAAAGAAGTAATTTTGATGATCATCGTGACAAACAACAGCCTGTCTGTCCAGCCTGTAAATTACCACTGCTGGGCTAAAGGCCTCCTCTCCCTTTGAGGAGAAGGCTTGGAACATATTCCACCACGCTGTTACAATGCGGGTTGGTGGAATAAACATGTGGCATAGTTTCTATGAAATTAGACACATGCAGGTTTCCTCGTGATGTTTTCCTTTACCGCTGAGCACGAGATGAATTATAAAGACAAATTAAGCACATGAATCAGCGGTGCTTCCCTGGGTTTGAACCCGCAATCATCGGTTAAAATGCACGCGTTCTAACCTCTGGGCCATCTCGACTCGATCGGCGATTAAGATCGGCGTGCATCTTAACCGATCTTCGTGAGATTGATGCAAATAGAATATATCGCTAAATGTTCAGGAACATACAACCACAATAATTACTAAACCGATAATCTGACCGCAATACAATCAGCAACTAAACTATATTCAACTTAATCCAAGATGTTATGATTGGCAAGTATCAAACAACTTGTAATTCTCCCACAATTGGGCGAATATCTTGTAGCTTAGGTTTAAAGGTTATTTATTCTCATAAAGACAATTACATTACTTACATGAGAAAATAATTGAAAAAAAAAATACAAACAATTTATAGACATTCGTACTTGCATTTATCATTTGTGAAAGTAACATAGAAATCATTAAGTAATATATAAACAAAAAATCATCTCGATTTGAAAATACTATCACTCCATTTACATACTCAGGCAGATGTTTTTGTAATAATGTAATGATACAGCTTGTTAAGCAAACCCTTTGTATGTAGGATGTGGATGGTACCCGTCTAAATACATACATACATTCTAACGCCAAGCAGCAGTATTAAATTTTATTGTATTCCAGTTAAAAGAGTGAGTGAGCCAGTGTAAATACAGATACATACAATTTTAGTACCCAAGGCTGATAGTGTATGAGCGATCTAAGAAAGAGTACATAATCTTTCGGCACCTACATTTTAAGGGTAGTAGACCTATAAGTAAAAGTCTTGTTTTATTTAATGTAGTCAAAATATGAACCAAAACGATAATGCCTATAGACCATCTGGTGGTCAATGTTTTAAGAATACATTTCTAAAACCTCAATTATAAATATTTGTTCTAATGCGGGTTGGTGGTATGCACATGTGGCAGAATTTCGATGAAATTAGACACATACAGGTTTTCTCATGATGTTTTCCTTCACCGCCGAGCACGAGAAGAATTATAAACACAAATTAAGCACATATATATAGTGGTGCTTGCCTGGATTTGAACCCGCAATAATCGGTTAAGATGCACGCGTTCTAACCACTGGACCATCTCAGCTCTCCAATTAATAAATAGGTCATAGGTAATACAAGTCTCTCAGGGTGATGAATGATGATGATAGCAGAACCTACGTATTGTTGTATTCCCGTGTACTTATTAGTATTGTGGTAGGATGAGTGAATCAGTGTAACTACAGGCACGAGGGTAACGTCTTAGTTCATTAGCTTGCGATGTAATGAATGGTCAATATTACTGATAACACCATTATCTATTAGTGGCGACCACTCACCGACCGCCAATCAATATCATTAAAATAATTACGTTTAAAAAAAAACAATAAGAAAAAATATCATAATATTCTCGAGTATTTTATCTCATGTTAAAATATTATGTATTAAAAGTTTAAAACTACCAGAAAAGGGCAGTAAATCTTCTATTTCTTTGATTCTTAATTAAAATTAAAACCTAACATGTTTTTTAATATGACGAGAAAAAGCTTTTACGTATTGCAGAGTCTATTTTAATTTCGAAATTGCGTTTTATAAATTCAAACTAAAAATATCGCATTGAATATTTACTAGTCATCAGACAGAAGTGATTAAATATAGTCCAGGGACATATTTTCGTTGTTTTCATCCAAATAGAACATAGAATTATTTGGTTTTAATTTTACTACTTTAAACAACTCGCATGGGAACAGTATGGTGGAATATGTTCCAAACCTTCTTCTCAAATGGAGAGATCCTTAGCCCAGCAGTGGGAAATTACAGGCCGTTGTTGTTGTTGTAGCACACATAAATGATATAGGTTTAAACTGGTGACAAAAAAATTAGAAGTACACCATTACTTCCAAAGATTACCCCCTGTATACAAACAAACAAGTTTAACCTCTTTATGCTCTATATATAATACTAGTTGATACTGCGGCTTTATTCGTTCGATATTTATAAAACACAAACTTACAACTCCCGTTTTGCCCCCTTAGGGATGGAGTTTCGTTAATCTAAGCGGATGTCTACACTCTATAAGGAGTCTAGATGCCAAATTTAAAGTTTGTAGAAGTTGTAGTTGCTAAGATTTTGTGATTAATTAGTGAGCTGTATTTTACTTTTATATACGTACATATGGATTACTACCGAAGCTTGATAGTGGAAGTCATTAACATAGTATCAGATTCCTCATTATATATTATAATAAAAAGAAAAAATAATTTATCTGACTTGAACATATTATAATTACTAACACGAAACCTTATACATTCAGAGAGAGAAATCGAAAGAAATAATCATGAAAATAAATTTATTTCGTTTTCAAATGTAAAACATACATTTATTCAATTCATAAGTGAACAATGCGACTTTTAGCTTACTTCCTTAGCAACGACTAATTAATGCTTTAAATTATATCATAGATAGAGTTTTAAATAGATAAATAAATATTGGACAACATCACATATATTACTCTGATTTTAATGTAAGTAGCTAAAGCACTTGCGTTATAGGTGGTACTACTGGTGGCAGGGTAGGGCTTTGTGCAAGCCCGTCCGGGTAGGTTAGCCATTCATCAGTTATTCTACCACCAAACAATAGTACTTAGTATTGTTGCGTTTCGGTTTGAAGGGTGAGCCAGTGAAACTACAAGCTCAAGGGACATAACATCTTAGTTCCAAAGGTTGGTGGCACATTGGCAATGTAAGGAATGGTTAATATTTCTTACTTACCATCAGGTGGCCCATATGCTCGTCCGCCAAATCATACCATAATAAATAGTAACGAAGGTACTACAAACGCCCAGAACCAAGACATAAAAAACTAATGTTTTTTTTTTTATAACACAACTGACTATTATATGTAGATTCAAATTAATCATAAGCTATTTAAAATCGTATTCATCACAGCTATCTGAGGAATCATTCCGTATTTAAAGGAGGATCGTAGAAGGAGATCAATCTTCGGAGCATTAGCGACACATCGAGCTGACATCAATCACACGAATTGATCCGAAATGTTTGGAAACACAAGGAGGTAGGAAATAATATTTCTCTCAGAGATATTGACGTGGCGTGTCGCATGGCAACTTGAATATATAACACTGTTTTTTTTCTGTACTAAATATATTTTACTTATTATCATAAATGGGAATATAACTCTACGTTACCTCTTCAAGCTTAAACCGCTGAACCGATTTTAGATGATTTTGGTGGAGATAGCTTTACTCAACCCCGGGTGAGCATGTATTACTTTTATTTCTATTCAGCTGACTCACTGTTAAACTAATGATAATTTGACAATTTAAGTATTGAGGATTCACAAATTTAAATTTGTTTAGTTAGTAGTTTGTTTTCTATGAACCGATGAACCGATTTCGATGATGTTGAGTCTGGAGATAGTTTATGATCTGGGGTAGAACATAGACTACTTTTATTTCTATTCTGCTTGTTCACTGTTAAACGAATGACATTTTAATTTGACCATTTGAGTATTGAGGATTCAAAATAGTAATCTTAGCTTGTTTTTTGTCAACAGCAGATAGCAAATAAGGATGAGATCACTTTTCTGACTCCTCAAACTCCATCCAAACACAAACAAATCATGAATATTTGCAAGGAAACAATCATCCCTTTGACGTAGCTAAGAAAACCATCAGAGTAGTTTTAGTGGCTAATTCCCCTTAAAGTGGTTCTCCCTTTTCTGAAAGTTTCCCCTGCGAGAAATAAAGGTCTGAACACATTTGGAGGAATATAAAAAACTCATTTCCTTAACTTATAATTAGATACAACAGAACGAACAGGGAAGCCCCTTTCATAATACAATTAACTTAGCTAGGAGTTGCCGCTCCTCCATTGGATAAGTAGTTCTAAATGGTAAGTTAACGCTGAGCAACTTCCAAGAAACCGATGAATTAATTTTTGACTAACTTGGTAAACTATGCCAAAATATTTACACGTCCTATACAAATATCCGCTTCGAATAGAAATTAAATCCGCAACCATTTGCACTGAAGGTAATTACACCAGACGGTTATAAAACCATAACCTGTCATTCAATAACAGCCTCTATGCCGTTGGAGTAAAGTTCATCAAAACTAATACTCTATCGATATTCACAGATATCATCACGATTCCTGACAGATGACGTAATTTGTCGCTAGCAGACGGAAAACTGAGTAATCAAATGTCCTTTTTGCGCGTCGTTTGAAAAACTGGTTATATCCCTCGAAATGGATTCCCAGTGTCTTCAATTTACTTTTATTATTCGATGTGTGATACAATTCAATGTGGTGATATAGGCTATTTATTGAACGCTTATGGTAAACTAGTTGTTGCCCGCGGATTCGCTCGCATTTTAGGTGTTGATTATCAGGGCTTCAAATAATACCAAACATTATAAAATTCACAGACACAGTCGTTTGCCCGTGAAAGCGTAACAGACAGACAAAGTTACTATCGCTTATAAAGTATAATAGTATAGATGAAAGCGCTACAGATAAAAGTAAAAGACTGACATTATCCCACTGCTGGGTTACCTTTGCGGAAACATTACTTTTATTTGGGTCAGTGGATACAAATGCGCCATATAATTTCTCTATATCATACAAGTTTTCTAACGCAGTTCTCCTTTGTGATAACGATAGTGCTTCCCAGATTTTAAACCTGAAATTTGCGATTAAGTACAAATCTTGAACAAAATGATTTAATCTTCTGTTGTTTTGTTATGATTTTCACTGTTTTTATATTTTATGGATAATCCATTAAATAGTCCATTCAATTATAATATTTATAATGATTATAAAATAAAATCGTAAGCCATGATAACATAATATCCGAAACGTATTATGTATCCCTTATAATTCAACCCTAAATCCGCAACTCTCACTTAGTCAATTTACATTAGCATTTCCACCAATTCGCGTGATGGAGTTTCAATACCAGTTTAATCTAGTACGATCCGGTTTCGCGTGGTTATTCCTTTAATTCACCTCCGCGCTCGACTTCGCCTTGAACTCTTAAGAACTAATAGAGTTGAGTGCTTTTGCTTCAATTCGGTTATTTAATTACGAAAATAATTATATTTATATTAATTTATCTTCACGATTCGGTATGTTTAATTCCTAATATTAGGATTTGTTTTTAGATTGAGAGCCGAGATGGCCCAGTGCTTAAAACACGTGTATCTTAACCGATGATTGCGGGTTCAAATCCAACCAAGCACCGCTGAATATTCATGTGCTTAGTTTATATTTATATTTCACCTCGAGCTCGGCGGTGAATGAAAACATCGCGAGGAATCCTGCATGTGTCTAATTTCATAGAAATTCTGCTACAAGTGTATTTCACGCGTGGTACGTTCAAAACCTTTTCTCAAAGAGAGAAGAGGCCTTTGCCCAGCAGTGGGAAATTTACAGGCTTGTTGTTGTTGACTGATATTTTGAATTCTTATTTGACGGTTAATGATTTAATGTTACTAATTGTATTGTTGTTTAAATAAATGTGTACGTTGAAATCAGATCTCTCATTACTGGACATTTTATTATAATTAAAACACAATGGCTCCTCATTTGTCTCGTATGAAATTCATCGTTTTGTCTCACGATATCAACATAAAAATGGCATATGACAAACAAATATCGACCTATTCTTAACGTCATAAGACTCAATATACGTTTAATAAGATATGAAACGAATTCAAATCAGAACCTCACTTGAAATAAATAATCAGCAAAATAAACTATTCCGGGGATAACAGTGGCTGTAATCAGAGCCCTTTCATCGGTTTTAACCAAACACTACTTAATCCGATCCGAGCCCAATATTCATTAGGATTGAGTATTGGTGGGTTTTGGTCTGCGTTATGAGTTACAAGCGTTATTAATATTATGGCCATATTTTATAATGAAAATGAAAAAATGTTTATTAACAAAAAACAACATTATACAATGAAATGTCCGGTGGTACCCACACTAGGTATTCCGGTGTCGTGGGTACCTATTGATAGTTTTACAGTACATGTTTATTGTTGTCGCTCGGCTTAGAATATAAATGATATAATTGTTTAACGTACATTCCATAATTTAAGTAGGATTAACTTACAGATGGTCTTATGTTAATGAATAGGTACTATACTAAGTGCAAGAAAAGTTTTTCGGTGGTATCATAGGTCAATAATACTTTTTGATGTGAAACATTTGTTGGTGTTTCTATAGATACAGAGCTGACTGACGAAGTATGCCTAAAATTTTTGCTGTGGAAAAGCGTAGCAACATTAGTTGGTATTTGAATGCGCCATTGGCTTGATGTCATGGAAGACGTAAAAATTGGGACGTTATAAATTGTTAATAATCTAGGGTACTAAATAAATAAAGAATTGAAGTACTACCTACCATTTTTTTTTATTACAGTATTGTTGTTATTAATTTTTGTAATTACTGTCTTTAAAATCATTTATTATGAATGAGTAGGTCGCTGGTGAAATTTCGTATAAATTATTTAAATTTCAATTTTCAATATTCGTCACATGATTACTCTATAGTTATTTGATGCTTTTATTTATTCTAAATTAAAAAAAATGTTCTACAACAAAAGTGAAATCAATAAGTTTAAAGTTCAAATTAAGAATAAAAAACTTTGATTGGGGAAATAAATAATTACTCATTTTTATTCATATTAACTTCCAAAATACGTACATTTTTAGTCAATTCATTTAAAACAACCGCTTAATATCTTTCCTTTGGGCCACAGAATTTTGTATTTACATTTCTGCTAACCAAAGCTTGTGAAAATCTATTTGTTTCTCTTACTTCATTTCATCATTGTTACGGGTTAAGTGTTTTATAATTGATCGCTTGTATTGTGAAGAAAATCAAATGTAACATTGTTTTACAAATTTTCTATACATATTATAAAAATGGAGTCACTGTTTGTAATATTAAAATAACCTCTTTTTACTAAATGCACATGTATGTATAACTAGTACATATACTAAAATAACATCTGCTTAATTTTTTTCTCTGTATATCTGTGTGTTTGTTTCGGCTAATCTCTGTAACGTCTGATTGCGACGGTCATTTCACTGGCAATATGCTGATGTAATAATGAGTAACTTAGGCTACAGAAATAACTTTTTTGTTTTATTCAAACACACACGAATTCACGAGAGCTGAGATCGCCTAAGAGCTGATATGGCCCAGTGGTTAGGACGCGCGCATCTTAACCGATGATTGCGAGTTCAAACCCAGGCAAGTGTACACCAAAACCAAACCCTCACCTTAATGGAAGAGGAGGCCTTATCCAAGCAGTGGGAAATTTACAGGCTGTTACTTTACTTTTACTTTTTTTACACAAATTCACGGGCATAACTAGTAACATCTATATTAATATTATAAATTTGAAATTAACTCTGTCTGTCTGTCACTATTTTACGATCGAATTTGAATTTGAAATTTGGTATGAAAAAAACTTGAACTCCAACAAAAGAGGCTACTTTCCTGCCTAACACGTGATAATCAACACCTTAAAAAGCAAGCGAGACCGCGAGCGAAAACTAGAATATAAATATAATTAAATGTGTAAATCTAATACAAAGTTTTAATAATAATAATAACCAGTGATGATTATCTCGTTGGCTATGTGGTACAGGTCAGTCATCCCCTCTTGATGCCCTGGGTATGGTCATCGGTACTCTCGGGTGTTTGCTGGCTATACTGAATTATTTAACTAAATAACCCCGGATCATAAATCTTTGAGACAGGCCTGTGCGTTCTATCAAACAGATTAGAGAAAGACAGCATAAAATATGATATCATAACCCTTCACAAGGGTACTTCCTTTTGCATAATTTAATAGAGGGGGTGCGGACGTTTCTTGCGAGTCTTGTAAAAACATATAAAATATGTTACCGCATACGAGTTAACCTCTCTCTGACCTTGAGTAACAGACAATAGCTTTGGGTCGACCGTGTTAATATTAAAAACATCACTAATTCTCATTAAGTCGTTTATATATTTCTGAGCATACGTCGTTACTATTCACTTCTAAGCACCTTTTAATTATCATATTATATCATTTAAATTTAAAGCGACGACCAGTTTTAAATGTACATATTTATCGCAAATGATTGATAAGTCCCTAAGTAGTAACTCTTTTCACAATGATGGATTATGAAATTAATGTATTCCTTATATAGATTTCGTCGAATACGAAACCCACTTTTAGTATTTATAATATATTTTTGCATTAAAATCAATGGTATAAAACAAAGTCGCTTACTCTGTCCCTATATCCCTATGTATGCTTAGATCTTTAAAATACGCAACGGATTTTGATGCGGTTTTTTTTAATAGATAGAGTGATTTGAGAGGAAGGTTTTTGTATATAATACGTGGACGATATAGTAAAGAAACACTTATAATTTAGAAGTTTCTAATGTGATGTCGTAAATAAATAAAATCTGTAGAACATTTAGTATCAGCTTTGCACACGAGCAAAGCAGGGGTCGCTAGTAAAGTATATAAGGCAAAGCTTAAAACTGAAATGCTTTTGTCATTTGTTTTAACATGACTTCTTGGTAGTGGTTAAAGATATTTGAGATAGGAATGAGGTGAGTAGTTAAAGGGGAATGAAAGAAAGTGACAGCAAGAAGACAATGACGCAGGTAAGCTAAGGCCTCAGGAAACGGGAAGCAAACATAGAGGCTTGGTCCGGATTTCGAGGATCTGGATCGGAACTTACGCGATCACGTACGCGGAAATGGAATTTTAAATCTCCACATTGTGTAACCCGCCTTGCTCTCACGTTTCGGCTTGTGACGCACTAAGTTCCTTATTATTTTGATAACTTATATGTTCATAATCATTACGTAGTGTAAAACAAAGTCGCTGTCTGTTTCTATTAGATCTTTAAAAGTACGCAACGGATTTTGAAGCGTTATTTAATAGATAGAGTGATTCGAGAGGAATGTTATTGTATGTAATACTTGGATAATAGTAAAGAAATACTGATAATTCTATAAGTTACTAGTGTGATGTAAACAAATTTTGTAGTATATTTAGTGTCAGCATTGCACCCGTGTGAAGCGGGCCCGCTAGTTGTACATAATGAGAAGTTAGGCATCAACTGGTCATTAAAGGACACGATATTAAAGGAATTATAAGGGCCGGCCTGTAATTGGTGGAAGGAAACCAAACGCACATGTTCATGTTGTTTGTAATAATGATGCGCGTAAAAATACAATTGTCCAAGTTTCTGTAGAACAATCACTCTGGAGGATTCTTTATTCTGTTCACTTTTGTATTTATAAGGGAACATACATTTTAAATATTTATTTTTGTTAATCAATAAATCATTATCATTACATATTATGCTTAGATCTTTAATATTACGCAACGGATTTTGATGCGGTTTGTCGATAGGTAAAGTGATTTGAGAGGAAGTTTTTTTTATATAATATAAAATAAATGAACTATATAATGAAGAAATACTGATATATTTAGAAGTTTCTAATGTGATGTCGTACATAAATAAATTCTGTAGTATGTTTAGTATCAGCTTTGCACATGTTCGTAGCCGCATCAGTTTGCTAGTAAATAATATTTGTCATGTGTACACCAGGCCTTATCTTTAAATAAATCACAATTACTATAAATACTTAAACAAAGAAATGATGGATGATCGTGAGGCGAGAAGTATATATTCAATTCCTGCGTACTATTGATTTTCAAATAAAGAAATGCTCTTTTAAGATATTCTATAACGAGAAACTCGAAACTCATTGCTGAGCAGGAGAGTGAAATGTCAGAATATGATATACGATATTGAATATAGTGAGTATAAAATTTATATCTATTTATTTACAGACATCTATTTATGACGCAGAACCAACAACCGTCGGGGAAAACGCGTTCTAGAGTGGAGACCGCGTCTCGGCAAACGTAGTGTAGGACGTCCTCAGGCACGGTGGAGTGACGATTTACGCAAGGCGGCAAGCAGGAGCTGGATGCGATGAAAGACCACAGTGGCGTGCACTTGGAGAGGCCTATGTCCAGCACTGGACGGGAACGGGCTGATGATGATTTACAGACAGCTTTCAGATACGACTTCGGAACCTTCAAGAATAGAGCGTACTCCTTCCTTAAAGGCCAACAACAAATCTATAAGACCACCCCTTCCAGTTCGGCAGATGTGTATGTATGTAGCCACGGGCGGTAGTAGTCACATTGCATCAGATGAGACATTAGCGTTTGCCATCTGTATCATAAAAATGTATGGGATACAAGAATCAAATAGACTAATTAACATTTCACGAGTGAAATACAAAGTGATTTTTTATAGAATCGCACTGATGTCTAAGTAAGTCGCCGGGTTTAACATATTTTTTCCTTTCGAATGATACAGACGTGCACTTAGGGAGCGTAAAAATGAATACGCAACGAAAGAAGCGTCCCATTCATCCGTCAAACATAAATAATTTAGTCTTTATGGCATGTGTATACTCTTTAACACCCTGTATGCGTTTTGTAAGATTTTTATTTTCAGGATCGTTTGTAAAGTGGCTTAATGTCGCGTGGTGCGAATGGTTTACCAGAAATCGCTTGCAATAAATTGAATTAAAAAAGAAACTCATTTTTTTTTATTCTTAAATAATTATACGCAAAGTTTTATTTTCGATATCAAAATTTCTATTAAAAAATTCATTTGAATATTTATTTAATTATCTTCAGCATTTTGGTGATCATTTTTTTCTACTTATTAAATGTGCTCAAACTTGCTATTTCATTAAAGATTAAGGTGGCTTAAGCACTCTAGTGAATGAAGAATTCATCTTTCCACTTACTGTTCTTGTCCATCCGTCATCACAACCTTATCATCAAAACAGAAGAGTAACTAAACAGTAGTTACTGACATTCTTGTCAGTTCTTAGTAGAATATACATTCAGTACCTGTCTTTTAGGTATATATATTCAATTGAACCATATAAAAATGCTAGTTTTACACAAGCACAAAATTTGAACCTGGGGTCTAACAGTTGGTAGCAACAAGTTTTATTTAAGGTAAAACCATTTTAAATTGAATTGCATTATACAAAATAATTTCTGTAACAAGCAAATATACTAAATTATCATACCCTTTTAAAGACAATATTGCTTCAAAAAGGTTTCACGGCTGTTGCAAATTGAATTTATAATCGGTCTGCTAAGAGATGGCCCTTTCTGTGTTATTAGTCTGAAAGTCACTTAGCATAGAGTAACTTGTTAATCCTACTGTAAAATGATTTAGAGCCATTATTTTTTCAGTGAGATAAAAATATCGTGAAGCCTTGAGTATAAATATATGTATTATGTGCGTGATGATTGCGGGTTCAAACCTAGGCAAGCACCATTATGTATATGTGCTTAATTTGTGTTTATAATTCATCTCGTGGAGGAAACCTGCATGTGTCTAATTTCATCTAAATTCTACCACATGTGCACTCCACCAACCCGCATTGGAACAGCGTGGTGGAATATGCGAATGACTCCCTTAAAAATCCTTTATGGAAGAGGAGGCCTTATTCCAGCAGTGGGAAATTACAGGCTGTGTTTGTTACTTTACTTTATTTTACTTTTTGTGCGTATATATGTATATATTTTATTAAATATTTATACGACGTTTAGTAATATAGTCACAATGGCACATACCTACAAGTAATAATATATTTTTTATATAAAATAATTAATTGAAGAAAGATGTGGAAGAAATATTATCTTCTCTTATTTTTTTAGTACGTGAGGGTAGGGTGACTCATACGAATCAAAATGATTTCCGTGGACATCAACTGTGATGAACTCGTGTGATTTAGTCAATACGTATTAATGTAAATATAACTTATTTAGATTCCATAATTTAAATGACCAAACCACGTGTTGTGTTCAGAAAAAATTTGAACTCGAAATTCGATTTAATCTATCTGAAAATTTTAAAAGCGAGTCCGTTTGGTATATTTAATGGAATGCTCTATTCATTCCCGCGATCAAAATAAGACGCGTCGCAACGACTGCAAGGTAAGCGTTCATAGCAAGCGTATATTTTCGTAACCGATGTTGCTTTTTTGGAATTTTACATATAGTGAATGAGAGCGCTCGTGATTTCGACATTTCTTTTTATTCTTTCTAGCCTTTCCCAGCCTGCTCCAGGGCTTAGTTTTTTTAAACTGACCTAGATTTGACATGTATTTTTACATATACCTGACCTCAACGCGTTAATACGTTATGTTCAAACTATATGTCGACTTAATGAATGCTCTATGAAAATTTATGATTCTTCGTTTTTAATGAATGGAGTTATGAAATGATATCTTGATTTTAAAGGAATATGCATCAGCTAAGATTCATTTGTTTAATTTTTTACCATATTGTAAATTTTGTGTATATGAGGCAACATCACATACATTACTCCGACCCCAATGTAAGTAGCTAAAGCACTTGTGTTATGGAAAACCAGAAGTAGCGATGGTACCACCAACACCAGACCCAAGACAACATAGAAAACTAATGATTATCTACATCGACTCAGTCGGGAATCGAACCCGGGACCTTGGAGTGGCATACCCATGAAAAGCGGTGTACACACCACTCGACCACTATTAGATACATTGTTTTGAATAAACGCATTTTATAAGAGCTTATTACGAGTTCAGTAGTTTTTTATTGTGATAAAAGATAAAGTTTTTCTGTCAAAGTGTGTTCGCTATGAACAAAACAAGGAAAAGTTCGTGGATAATATTTTCCGGGGCGAATACAATAAAAAACATTATTCGATTGAAATTGAATAAATTAAATAGACATATTATGTATATCGAATAATTATATATTGTGGATAATATCTATTGATTTATAATTTATGACGTTTGACGTCTGAATATTTGTTACCGTCACATCGCATCTGAATATTTGTATATGTTATATATATATTATAAATTTGTACGAATTTGATGACCTTGAAATTTTAAACTCTTTTGGTATATTAGCGAACATTGAGAAATTCGGACCACTAAATATGAAGATTACCATACATATATATGTACATGTAAGCACTTTTCAGCGTTCGTGGTCACGGGTAGTCTACCCGTGACCACGAAATCCGTTATAGCTAGTTTTATTTCAATGTGTAATCGCGAAAATTTAAGACAACATTATATGTACATGTGTTACCATGAAAAGCAAAGATGTATATCGACTGGTTATAAATAACAGTCTATACAGATAACTTAACGAATTAATAAGTGTCCACAATTATATTTAAAAAACGTTTGTATCTATGCATTTTTCAATCGCGCATGTTATTGGTTGTTGTGTTTTGTTATGTCCTTGAACATAAACGTTTTGAGAACCCTTATTGTACCCGTGCGAAGGCAGCACGCGTAGCTAATATTGAATAAAACTTAGCTACGCTTTAAATGAAGTGATTTATTAGAGTTTCATATTTTTGTAATGACATATTTAAACGGAAAACTAAATTTTTAATTTCTTCTGTTTTTTTGATTACGATTCGATTAAGAAGACAAGAGTAAAGATTTTGATTCGTTCAGGTGTTTTGGACGAGTTCTGTTTTAATTAAAAAAAAATCTTTCTTTGATCATGGTTCTAGTCTTTGCGGTTTAACAATTCTAATTGGTTACACAATTATTATTGTTTGTCTTTTTATTAAATTTCACTGTATGTATCTTCTTATTATAAGAAAAATATTTTACATTAAATTAATAGTAGGCTGTGCTTAAATCTAATTTTAAAATTCGAACCAAATAGGCCTGTACGAAGTTCACGATAAAATCAGACCGCTGATTCAACGGTACCCTTTCGAATCATAAAACATGTCATTCTCAAAAATTTATCGTCTAGTACAGAGTTCAAGGTACGCATTAATCAAGGGGAAAGAAGACCCGTTTTCGTTCGGAAAATTTTAATTTGGAGTGATTTCGCCGTAGCAATTATTTTCACGGAAGGTTAAATAAGCGAGGTGCTGACACGGCCGCGGTGACGGCTGGTGACTGTCACGACTTGTTCCAGAACACGTTTCCATTGTTAAGCAAACATTTAAATTGTATTACAAAGTCTTGTTGATTCCTTAGATCTTCTTTTGCACCACGCAAAGGTCAATATTGAATTACGTAATGCTTTCTTGCTTAAAAACAACCTACAAAAACAAAAAAACATCTTGTCAATTTCCCACTGCTGGGTGAAGGCCTCTGTTTGAGGAGAAGGTTTGAAACATATTCCACCACGCTATTCCAATGCGGGCTGGTGCATACATGTGACAGAGTTTCTTCGAAATTAGACACATGCAGGTTTCACCGACGATAACGAGATGAATTATAAACACAGATTAAGCACAAGTGCTACTTGCCTGGTTTTGAACCCGCAAACATCGGTTGATACGCACGCGTTCTAAAAAAATAACCAAATTTTTCGCAATTAAGCATTTTCAATGTTATTCGGGGTATAAGGAATTATAAAAAAATATTATTGTGGAATTTTTAAATTAGGTAGAATAATTATATTCTAATGAAAATAGTATAAATGTTTTTGATATTTCGTTGAATTGGATACTTGTAATAAGTATTTTGCGTGATGAATAACCGGCGCCGCGGTATACAACGAGGGTAATGTATTCGTCTAGCTGCTAATTATAAAGACATTTAAGTTTGACTGAAATAAATTCGATTAACTTGTTGCTAGTTTTTATTGACATCGTTACAGATTTGACAAAGTTTTGATTTATTTTTAGTATATGAACGGCTTATGTATAATTTAGTCAGTACGCTGCTAACAAAATTTCCAAAATTATAACTTTTTATTGTTTACAACCTACTATGGGAAGCTTGAAGTTCTTGCCTACGTACCTTCGTCGTCTGTTTATTTTAACTGACCCGATGGATTATGAAACTCCACTGTAGATCAGTTGATCTTCATCTCCATAACTCCAGCGACGATCCACCTTATGCTCGGTCATTTACAACCGATCCAGATATGGGATACTAGGGTACTAGACCAGATCTTAAGGAAGAGCACCACGATTTCATTAGATCCATGTTCAATTTAGGTATTTTTTATAGTTTAAATTCCGAACATTATAAAGTATTTTAGGTCCATAAATTAATTATATATAAAAATAGAGAGACTGAAATGGAATCTGATCTACATAAATCAAGAGATAAAACTAGTTATAACGGAGTTCGTGGTCACGGGTAGACTACCCGTGACCACGAACGCTGTAAAGTGCTCGAAACGTCGGGATGTTAAAAATAATTAATATACGCGATTCAAATCCGTTATAACTAGTTTTATTTCAATGTGTAATTATCGCGAAAATTTAAGACAACATTATAAATCAAGAGGCGTGACCTCTCCTCAATTTAATTCAGTAAAATATTATATCTACGTTTAAAATCCATGCGCTATAATTGATTATCAAATGTATTTGTAAAGCGTAAACATGTCGCCGCAAGAAGCGTCGTTTTATCGTTGAACAAATTAAAACAAATTGCTTTGTCACTTCCCGTCATAGTATCTAATATATTTATGGGAAAATAAATTAAAAACTGTTTTACTCCCGCCTACAGAATGGCGTGTCACCGTGTATGACAATGAAAAATGCAGCGGTTGGGAAGCCATTTTTAAAGGTGAAATTAAACGAATAACGGAAAAGGTTTTTTGATCGTGGGTCTGACTCCGAATATTATTTTTTTCAGAATATATTTTTCATATTGCATAGACTAACAGTTTCATTTTTTATGATGTTTTTTATGTATCTGAACTGTGTCGTACGCAAGATAGATTTCATTTTAAATAATGATTTATCATTTTATTGTAAAGATATGGAAATTAAATCTGTATGTTTTTTTTTTACCTTATGTCAGTCAGTCAACCGTAATTAACCAATAATTTCAAGAAGATAATATTTAATCTATATATATGATAAAATTTGAGTGTCTGTTTGTAATATTAAGCAGCCCTTTTTTACTAATTGCATATGTATGTATATACGGTACATATGCCAAAATAACATTTTTTACAATTTTTGTCTGTCTGTTTGTTCCGGCTAATCTTTGGAACAGCTGGACCGATTTTGACGGGACTTTCACTGGCAGATAACTGATATAATAAGAAGTAACTTAGGCAATAATATTTCTTTTGTTGGCTAGTAAATTATAAATCAAGAGTTATTATCGACTACATATTATCGTTTGATATATAGACATAAGTCTAATTAATTTATTCAATTTCAATTGAATATTGTTTTCGTATTTTTTTTCACACACATATTACTCACGAACTTTTCCTTGTTTTGTTCATAGCGAACACACTTTGACAGAAAAACTTTATCTTTTATCACAATAAAAATCTACTGAACTCGTATTAAGCTCTTAGCAAATACGTTTATTCAAAACAACTTCAATCAAATATAATAAAATAGTACACAAAGGAATCTTAGCTGATACATATTCCGTTAAAATCAGTGAGTATTTAATAACTCCATTCATTAAAAATCAAGAATCGTAACGTATATAATAAGGAGTAACTTAGGCAATAATAATATATTTTTTTATTCAATTCAAACGCGTCTTGGTGGTTGGGCTTTGTACAAGCCTGCCTGGGTAGGTACCTCCCACACATCAGATATTCTACCGCTAAACAACAGCACGCAGTATTGTTGTGTTCCGGTTTGAAGGGTGAGCGAGTCAGTGTAACTACAGGCATAAGGGACATAGCATCTTAGTTTCCAAGGTTGATGGCGCATTGACGATACAAGAAATAGTTAATATTTCTTACAGCGTCATTTTCTATGAGTGATGGTGACCAATTACCGTCAGATGGCCCATATGCTCGTCCACCAACCGATTTCATAAAATAAAAAATAAATAAATAAATAAAGTACAAGTGCGCGGGCACAGCTAGTCTGTGATAATGATGTACACGAAACTAGAGTTTCTCCACCAAATAGAATAATCCTGCATCTCTCTTTAACAATAATAATATGGAAAGCTAACAAGAAATAATTATTTTTACCAAGAATTTTATGATCTACATGTATCCAACAAATCATCCTTTTGTCCTAAGGGATTCGAAGGTTACTTTGATATGAAGGTTTAATCAAAGCAGTATCGATCTCACCTTGTTTTCTAGTAGATGTTTTTGCTTCTGGAAATCTCTAAGTCATATTCAAATTCGATATTCAAATGTTAAAAATATTTTTTGGAACGTTTTTTTCGCGGCTTACAATAGTGTATTGACATAAATAGTCATATAAGGAAAAACCGTGATACAAACCTTCCCTCTCTTTCCCTCCTCTGTTTCTGTCTCTTTCTATTACATATATAGTTTCATAAAAGAGTATTTTTTAATTCTCAAGGGATTGTAATAACAATTTTAGTTCTTGTCACTGTTCTCATTGTTAGTCTTGTCTGTTATTTAATACATTATATACAACGAAGACAATTTCATTCCAACTGGGCGTCCGTCGTTTTTTTAGTGTTTTTTTTTGCACTTTCTCTTCTTTAACATTTTGTTTTACAATATTACTTTAGCGTTGCTTTGAAATTTGAAAAATCTTTATGTAAAGGATCTTCTGCAATCTAGGGCTGGCAGTTTTGTTTAGCCAGAATAAATAAATTTGTTGTATACTTAAGTTGTGTTTTACAGGTCTCTATATTGAAGAGTTTACCATTATAGAAAAGAAGGATCACACTTCCAAGTAGTGCAGACTTTTTGAAATTTAAAATTTGGTAACAGTAACATCTCAAGTATTGTGTATTGTAATGCTGTGATTCAACCAACGATGAAAAGGATAGTAAACTGACGTCGCTTACGTAGTGAGTTATGTATATATAACCAAGTATTCAATAATTGTGTCAGGTTATTTTTCAAGCTATTACTCAAATAAATTATGTATATTCAGATAACGATCTAAAACCTTACTACAACTTTTTTATGTAATGGAAATATGTGATATGGTATTAAAGATGTTTATGTGAATAATAATTACGACATACATATATACCTATAAGCTGAACCTGATTATTATCTGTTATTATTGTACTATCTATCTATTTTTAGATAAATGAATTAATAACAAAAAAAAAATGCAGTTTGTTAGTTAAGTCATGTGTGATTTATGCTTACAATTGAATAGATATGTATCTCAGGGTGTGGGCCGTTTATACGTGGTCCCTTTTCCCTTACTCTCTCAAATAAACGTCGCGTTTTAATGTTACCCGGACATAATCAACAATTTGAAATGAAAAATGAAACGCGTTTCGTCCAATCTATGTTTAACTTTCGTTAATTGTTTTAACAACGACCAGTGTATCCTGACCTTAGTTACTTACATACAGCTTACAATGACTGGTTTTTGGTGGTGATTTTACCTGACAAGGCTGAAATTATTATGTATCAATAGTGACACATAAATCACTTTTAAAAAGCGTTTGTAAAAAATACATTGGTAGAAAAAGCATATCGATACAATATTTTATAGATGATAAAAAACGTTCAGTTAATACGAGTTGATAATACAATAATTGTACTTAACTAACATGACATTGTATTTTTTAAATGTTAAAAAAGAGTAACTACTGAGTTTCTTGCCGATTCTTCTCGGTAGAATCTACTTTCTGAACCGGTGGTATCTTCATTTAATTGTAAAATTACTTGAATAAAGTTTATTTTGATATTGACATAGTATGAAACAAAGTCGCTTATGTTGTATGCAGATCTTTAAAACGACGCAACCGATTTTAATACAGATATAATATACAAGAGAAACACTTAAAATTTTAGAGGTTCGTAATGTAATGTCGCTTTCGTCGGCTGTCCTCATATTTTGCGCAAAAGTTTTGGTATAGCAGTTTGAATTGTTTGTATAAAAATGCGGTGTGAATTTTGTGTATAAAGATCTTCTATAGTATATTAAGTATCAGTATTGAACCCGTACAAAGCTGGAACATGTCACTAGTAAATCTAAATGATATTAATAGATATTTCAACAATGACTCAAGACAGTAAATACGGGGCGACATTGACTAATTAGTTATTCTAGTCAAAACTTATTTAGAGATACTTTGTATTGCTGTATCGCAGTTCGAAGAGTGAGTAAGTAAGTAAATGTATAGTCATTGTTTCCAATATAAATAGAAAAATAAACATTACCACCATACTTTTAACTCTTGAGGAGCCCTTTGTCTGAAGCTTGATTCTGTTTGAATTATCAGTTTCTGGTACTCAAAATCAAAGAATATTTTGTTCAATCACATTAACAAGTACTTTTGTATCACTTTACGTAAAATTAACACTACTCGGAAAGTAGATTTAAGCTAGAGGAATGGCTAAAAACTCATTAGTTACTAATAATGCATTGTCACCGAAATTGAAACGACATGTAAAATTTCATCATCACGAATCTGTGTGTTGTTTTAATGCAGCGTATTTGTGAAACGTTTCTACGAAAGGAATATTATTTATATTACATAAGCAGGTTAGCGTGTGTGTTAGATAATGCATTCATATTAATTAAGATAGAGCTCATGCTTCCATTTAATTTAATAATAGAAATTACCATTATATTAAAACAAGTAGTCGCCGGCAGCTTCGTTCGCGTTTACGGGGAATTGTTTATAATTTATAAGAAAATCAATAGCCTATATCCTTTCTTGGACTTTGACCTTGCTTCATACCAAATTTCATGAAACTCGGTTGACTGGTTTGGTCGTGAAAGAGCAAGACAGACGGACAGAGTTACTTTCACATTTATAATATTAATAATATAATAATATAGATTAATATGGATAAGTTGTAATAAAAATACATTAAAATTAACTTGTATTTTGTTGAATTTGTTACACGTATGTACAACTGGACTAAAGTTCAAAATAAACTGGTCGTTAACTTAATCCCATAGCACGATGTACGAGCAACTATTAATGTGATTAATATTTAATTTATTTATGACTTCCTTTGAAATTCTATGATTTTTGAACAAGTGTTACATACGTTTAACTATATAAAAGAATTTGTTGAGTGAGATTTTGAAATAAATAATGAATTTTTGAACTTCACTTGTAATTAAGTTCATTGATATAAATAAATAATAAATATCATCATGATCATTGTTTACAGTTTCATCTATTTTTAGCTTAACTTTGCTTAGTCTTCTTAAATCATCGATAAGGAAAGTTGGTTCTACGCAGATGGACTGTCAAAAGATATACCAAATCACTTAGTGCAGTTATCGACCTATACAGATTAAAAACTGCGCTGATCGAAAGTAAATTGAATACAGGCAATCGAATAATGATGATTATTGACTTTTTTTACGCTGTTGGTTGGCGGACGGGCATTTAGGGCACTTGATGGTAAGTGGTCACAACCGTCCATGGACAATGGCTGTAAGAAACATTAAACTAATCCTTTCATCGTTAATGCGCCACCAACCTTGGGAACTAAGATATTATGCCTTGTCCCTGTAGTAACACTGGCTCACTCACTCTTCAAATCGGAATACAACAATACCAAGTGCTGTTGTTTGGCAATAGTACATCAGATGAGTGGATCGTACAAAGCCCTACCACCAAGTGAACATATGTAAACATATGATACATACATTTGTTATATTGTACAAAAATTAATGTTATGAAGATTTGGAGTTGTAGTACAAATTGGTGTATGTAAAATGAACATATGTGGTGGTTCGACTTTGTTTTTCGTCCCTGGCTTTGTTCTAATAAATAGTATAAGAAATAGGGCGTGCCATGTGACCCGAGTGCACGGATCAATATCTGAAGATAGTAGTTTAGCGCTGAATTTAACTCTTTAAACATTCAACGGCTTACCTGACTTTGTGTCCTACATAATTAATTTATAACGAGACTTAACTAGTAAATGAACTATAAGTATTTATAATATTCCTATTATAAGCTCTTTTGTATTTAAGTACTCTAGATATTATAAGGCGTCTTCTTCGTGAGGAGAAGAACAATCTGCCTGAACATGTCGACTATTTCTCAATAAATGACGTAATGAAGTCGGGACAATTTACGGGATCATTTTGTGAAATATAGTTTAAAACATAGATGACATTATTTTCCAGACGACAAGATAGATGGTTTGATTGACTTGCGTGGAAGACGATATGGTTAAAAATAATGTTACTTGTAATATGACGTCCGATAGAGAAGTGTTTAATAAGAAGACATGCTGCGCCGACCCTAAGTAAAATTGGGATAAGGGCAGAAGGATGAGTGATGATTTTATTTTCGATGTCTTTCTGTTTGTCTATGCATAAATACTTTTGGTGTATTAAGTTTAATTCTAACGAGGCTCAAATCTAATTAGTTCTATGATACTAAATAAACTTGGTGGTAGGGCTTCGTGCAGGCCTGGTTTAAGTAGGTACTCAATTTTCACAGATTATGTCGCCAAGCAGCAATATTTTGTATTGTTATTTTCCGATCTAAATGGTAAGCGACTACAAGCATAAGGGATATTATGACTTAGTTGTATGAGATGTAAGGAATGATTAAGATTTCTTACGGTGAGTACCGTACGTAGTTGGCGATCATTTACCACGAAGTAGCCGATTGGTCCGTTAATAAGTAGTCCTATTTAATAAAAAAAATATGTTTGCTGACACAATCATTAGTATAGTTGCGACCCAGCTTAGAGGAACGCTATGTCAGTGTAATTACTATTACTACGTCAATAGGGATTGTCCCACGACGGCGTCCTCCATTATCTGAAAACCTGTGTCAGTCCATCAGGTCTTCTGACAATGTCACCACAATTCGAGACTGTTCAATAAGAACAAGACCGTTGAAACCAGTATGTGCCCCCTCATTAAGAGGACTGACAGAAGAGCCTACCCATAATGTTGGAACAGGAAAGACCGTGTACATAAGGGATCTATTATATACTTGATTAATACAAACGAAAAGACAAAATCTCCTCAGCGGGGCGTATTAATAGATTTACCCCTCTCGAAACTTCTGGGCAAATATGCAGATTAAAGCGATCCGCCTGCCTTAAACACATATTCAGTTAAAATGACACAGTGTGAGCGACAAAGTTCTACAGTTGGCACGAACGCGTGATTGTTAAAACTTTGTCGGTTTGAAGTCGGAAGGGACTGTAATTTGCTGTAGTAAGACAAGTTGGAATTTAAATATTAAATCTTTAACCTAGAGTTTAATGAACTTAAGATCATATTTGAGTTCACATATGTAGTTATTTAATTTATTGATTTGTATGTAAAACATAAACAATAATTAGCATAATTAATTATATTAATTAGCGTCAATAATCGTGTATTTATTTATATAAATATCTGAATACGTGAAATGTACATTATGATTATATGTTATCCAAATGGATTCGATGATACCAAATAAGGCGATTTTATTAATACTTGTGCCGATACTCATGATTTATCACCGACCCAATTAATCATTCTATCCGAATTATTTGAATTCTCTCATTTCAAATAAAGCAGTAAGTACCTATATTAGTATTAGTAGGTTGGTATTGTTACACACGTTGCCAAATTCATGTTTCTTCATCGACGAATATAAAATCATTCGTATACATAACTTAACTTATAAATTTTAATTGTATTATCACGATCGGTATCTTACTTAGTGGTAGGGCTTTGTGCTAGCCCGTTTGGGTAGGTACCACCCACTCATCAGTTATTCTACCGCCAAATAATAGTACTCAGTATTGTTGTGTTCCGGTTTGAAGGGCGAGTGAGTCAGTGTAACTACTGGCACAAGGGACAAAACATCTTAGTTCCCAATGTTGGTGGCACATTGACGATGTAAGGAATAGTTAATATTTCTTACAGCTTCATTGTCTATGTGTGGCGGTGACCACTTACCATCAGGTGGCCCATTTGCTCGTCTGCCATCCTATACCATAAAATAAAACTAGAAATCTCTTTCGTAGTTACGCGTTCTATCTATCTGGACTGGACTACCCGGGCTTCATTCAAGTGTTAGAATTACCGCGATTATGGTTCTGAAAACGTTAGACAGTTAAATAGCGGTTTCGAATGGATCCGAGATGCTCCAGTGCTTAGAAAGCAGGCTTAGTCTAAGAAGACAACGTTTCTGAGTGAGTTCAGGCAAGCACCGCTGAATTTTCATGAGTTTAATTTGTGTTTATGATTCATTTCTTGCTCGACCGTGAAGTAAAACATCGTGAGTAAACTTGCATGTGTCTAATTTCAACGAAATTATCCACATGTGTATTCACCAACCCGAAATCGAGCAGCGTGGTGGAATATGCTTCAAACTTTCTCCTCAAAAGCCTCCACGACATAGCCCAGTAGTGGGAAATTTACAGACAGTGACTGTTCCATTTGGAACTATAATAATATTACATTGGTACCTATTTTAATTAGATTAGAAAATATTTCCGAGAATTTGTGGTACTGTCGTCTAATATTTGTTAATAACTCAATTTATTTGAACATAACGTATGCTGAGTAATCCCTGTTGCGTACAGAGAATTCTCTTGACGAGATACGAATATTGAAGACATCTCAGAACATTAAATATAATTAAAGTTCGAAGTTAATACGAAGTCACTTCCAGCTTGCTAGCGTATAGTTTAGTTCGATTAGCAGTAACAAGCTTGTCTACTACGTAATGTATAAATTCTAACAGTGGTAAGAAACATCCAGAAACAAAACGTAAACAATGTAATAAGCTTATGCATTACAAATAACATCTTACATGAACAATCACTTACAAGGAGCTGGTAATTTAGGTATATTTGAAATAGATGCGGTATTTAGTAATTACAGGTTAATTATTGCGCTGTTACTTGAGTAATGTTGGCCATTTAATTTGACGTAGCATACACGACAACAAAGATCTCGAACTAAATGTAATAAATATGATTATCAAGTTTAAGTTGAATTATCATCATCATCATCATCATCAGCCCGTTTTTGTCCACTCCTGGACATAGGCCTCTCCAAGTGCACGCCACTGTGGTCTTTCTCGGGCTACCCGCATCCAGCTCCTGCCTGCTGCCTTGCGTAAATCGTCACTCCATCGTGCCTGAGGACGAAGTTTGCCTGAGTTGAATTATATGAAGGAAAAAACACTGATTTAGGGATCATCGAATTTGTATGTAGGTGTACTGAGTACACTTTCAGGTATTGTTTATTTTTGATGTAGAAAGAGGAGGTACGGACGGGGAGGGGGTGCATTTATGGAACTTGTATGTAACTCTTTATGATTTTACCTGTTCGAAGTCGGGACTGATGCGACACCTTTTGATTGTTGGCTTCTTTCCAGTTCATAGAGCTTAGAAAGGATAAACATCTTAAATTCGCATTTTTGGCCGCATATTGAGTGGTAAGAATGCCTTAAATCAATTAAAGTGCATATCATTATGAGTGATTTAGCATCCGGTTAAATTAGTTCCATCTGCGTTTCTTTGTATTAAAGAAATATCAATATCGTAAAAAACTAGTCGACACATCGGTGAAAACATTTCAAGATAAGTGAGACCTTCAGTGAAGCACACGAAGGAGAAGAAGAATATTAAATTTCCGTCAAAATTACATAAATATATTATTTATTAATACTTCCAATTTACTAGTTATAGAAGTGTTTTGTGTCGACCGCTTCATTATGCTAAAATGGAGGTAGTACCAGTACGCATTATTTAAGTCCCTATAAATTTTAATTTAGTTACCCAATAAATATGAATTACTTGGTGGTAGAGCTTTGTACGCCTAGGTGGGTACCACGCACTCATCATATATTCTTTGTTAAACAGCAATGTTTAGTATTTGTGTTCCAGTTTGAAGCGTGAGTGAGCCAGTGTAACTTTAGGCACAAGAGACATTACACCGTTCCCAAGGTAAGAAGCGATGAAATGACGACGATGGCGACCACTTTACTTACCGTTCTTACTTACCATTCGTCAGTTGTCCGCGGAACTATTTCAATAAATAAATATGTTATGGTGTTCATGAAATTATCAATTTTGTTATGTTTATGAAGTTATGAAAATAAAATAAATATTTTAGTAAATATTGAGCGACCCTTCCCGTCCCGAATGTCTCACTGCTCGCTCGAAGGCTCTTAAGGGGAAAAATTAAGGGCTGTCTAAGCGTGGAAGTTTTCTCACAATCTTTATTGCAGTACCCTAAATCAACTGTAATAGGGAAATTTATTTGTGAAACTCGCGAGTGCTGCCCTAGTTTGAATATATTATAATTTTTATACGTTCTATCTACTTTTATCATTGTTATTGTATTCGTTAATTTTTTTTTTAAATAAATGTGATAGATGATTAGCAAATTATGGACTCTTAAATATTTTATTTTGTGACATCTGTAAACGTATTTGTAAGGGTAGTAGATGACCTTGAAATTTTACTCATATATCAACAATGTTGTAGCGATATTACATAAATTGATATGAAAAATGTTTGGATATCGACAATAAATTAAAATACCTCATCCAAAGGGTTTTGGACATCATTCTACAACTTTTCTAATTAAAGGCCAAGCGTTAATCTCAATTGTTCTGGTACTTTCTACGCTGTTTTATAATGCGTGACGTCATTAACGAATCGAGGCAAGAACTCAATGAATTATTTATCGAGTTCTTTTTTTCAGTTAAGGGGAAGTGCGTGGGGGAATTTCCAAAGCACTTTTGTGATTGAGAAATTTTTGTTTTTTAAACATACAATTTAGGAGCTTCAGTTCTTATTAAATGAACAAATAGAGGTTCCATTTTTCATCCTTATATGTTAATCGAAATAGAAAGAGCACTATGTTGTTTATGTTATGATTGTTGTGAGAAGTGTCCTATGCCTCTGGTCAGAATTGCGTTCTCAATTGCGAACATATAGTATGTATGGTATATGTTATTTGAGCACATACATTATGTACATGAGGATCTCATCATTATTATCATCATTATCTTTTAAAAAAAAACTTTGGTAAAGAAAGCATATTATTCAATACAAAATAAAAAGCGTGTAATTAGTACTTGTTGACTTCCAGAAGGGATTTATTACATACATATTTAATCGTAACATGACTGTTTTTTGAAATGTTTGAAAAAAAGTAACATAGTTTCTCGTCGATTCTTTTCGGTAGAATCTACTTTCCGAACCAGTGGTAGGTTAACTTAATATAGTTGTTAAATGACGATTCAGAAGTGCTTGTAAAAACCCCCTAAAATAAAGTATATTGTGATTATAAGTATAATGAAAAAGTATGCTTAAAGTACTTTTTTATGTGTGATTCTTGTATTGAAAACGAACAGGACCAATTAATCGGCGATATCGCGAACGAAAACAATTAAATTATACAATGAACGTATTTGTGAGCTAGTGGCGATACAACGTACGAACAGGGTCAGGTACGTACAAAGGCTATAATAAAAACGCGTGTGTACGGAACCAATTCGATTACACTACAAATATTTCCTATGAAGTGACCAAATAATGTCATTACATAGTATAAAACAAAGTCGCTTACCGCTGTTGCTATGTATGCTTAGATCTTTAAAATTAGACAACGGATTTTGATGCGGTTTTGTTTTTAAAAGATAGAGTGATTCAAGAGGGAGGTTTTTGTATATAATACATGGACAATATAGTACAGAAACACTGATAATTTTAGAAGTTTCTAATGTGTGTAAATAAACAATTCTGTAATATTTGTAGTAGGTATATATCAGTATTTTACCCGTGGGAAGCCGGTTGCGGGTAGCTAGTTTATACCAATTTAGTTGAGTTCTGGTTATCAGGATAGCCTTAGAATAAATGCCATATTTTTGAGCATATTCTATTTTATATATGTATAGGTTTGGTATGTATATGTCGTGTGTATGTGGTGTGTATATGTTGGGTTAATAGATGGCAAAGTTTTATATTAAACGTTCCGTTTTCTAACATTATTTTCTTTTACATCCACGCACGAGATATCATTACAGTCCGTGGGAAATAAAAACAAATGAAAATGTTATTTACTGTGTAATAGTTACTTGTTAAGCGTAGCCGCGCTTTGGTAATTGAAAATGGTTGAAATTCTGTATAGCGCCACTGTTTATGTAGTATGTAGTGGTGACCATATACTTTCAAGTAGCCCATTAAATAACTAGTATCATACATAAGATTATTTTCAATATAAATGTAATATACCTGATTAAAAATGTAATAACTAATTTCTTTCGATAACACGAAAGATATGGAAGTAATTTGAACTACTTATACTTATAAGTGATCGCTATTTTGGATACTTATATCATGTTTAAATAAATAATATTTTAATGGGAAGTAAATTAACAAAGGTACGAAAAATAATTTCAAGTTTGTAAATGATCAGATCTCTTTTCTCGATAAACGGTAGAAGTTTGATCCACCAGAATATTCTACTACGTGTTAAATATATTTCGTTGGATTTGACTTCCAAAATGGTTTTAGCGTGAAATTCTCGCAGTGCTAATCTGATAACGATTTGCTTTTTACTTGGATTAAAAATAGTAGTTACACCTAATGGTTTTAGATCACGAAATAATTGTCTCAATTCTTTAAACAGATTTCATTAAAAAAAGTATCAATTATGTAAAAATGTAAAGTCGCACTACACGAAATCCAAATAGCAGACTCCAGTGTCTACATATTCCATTGAATCAATTATGTTGATACATTAATGAACTGCTAACAAATTCCAACTAATAAATTCCCTTTACCGGAGGTACCAATTCAAATGAAATGTTAAGCCTTAATTTAGTGGAAGCCCGTTACACTTTGACAGAGCACTTTACTCGGTAACCGGTTCAATTACCGGCTATGATAAGGACGTGTGCATACTGATATAATTTTAATATATTCAACGACGGTTAACACGAACGACCGCGGACGTTAAGAGATTTGGATTTCATGTATCAAAATTACATGGCTCATGCATATAAAAATAGCAAGGTTATTAAGATATGGGACTATAATTATACATGTTACATTAACAGCCTGTAAATTTCCCACTGCTGAGCTAAGGTCCCTTTGAGGAGAAGATTTAGAGCATATTCCAACACGCTGCTCCATTGTGGGTTGGTGAATACACATGTGGTAAAATGTTACCTCACGATGTTTTCCTTCACTGCCACATATTACCACAAATTGCTTAATTTGTGATTTGAACATGAAAATTCAGTGGTGGTTGCCTGGGTTTGAACCCACAATCATCGGTTAAGATTCACGTGTTTTAGCAACTGGACCATCTCGGCTCAGGGACGTGCTAGTTTCATTAAATTTTAAGTTATCAATGTAGATTATAATGAGGAAAAGAAGCAAGAGATTAAGTAGTTAATATTTTCGTTTCTAGATTTTCTGATGTACCGTATTTTGCTTCATAAACACATGATGTATTTTGTAATCATTTGTGGTGGTTTTGTGGTGTTAGTTTCCAAGCTTATCACAAATAATCCTTTCAATATTAGGTGATAGTCATTTCTAAATATTGTATGGACATGTTTAATAATGAAATATTATTTATGTTTATAATATAGATTCTGTATCATAATCATTATCATTACATAGTATAAAACAAAGTCGCAACAGATTGTGATGTTGTTTTTTTAATAGATAGATTGATTCGCGAGGAAGGCTTTTGTAAACACATGGACAATATAGTACAGAAACATTGATAATTATAGAAGTTTATAATGTGATGACGTAAATAACACGTATTTTATTACTACATATTTATTATCAGTATTTTACCCGTGCAAGGGTAACCGGGGAGGGGCTCGTAATACATATAATACGCAAATATTTTTTGGGCTTTTCAAAATATATATTTTATTTCTTTACCATAAAGGATATCTTCTGTCCTTGAAAGATTGAATAATAAACACAGGTGGTAACAAACAGGTATACATCATATACCTGTTTGTTATAAGACAATAAATTAAAAACAAATAAAATGTAAAAAAAATAAAAAAAAATAAAATGTTAACTTAACGATATCATATCACTAACTCTCAGAGTAATTGTTAGCTATTCTAAGTAAGGTTATCATAACAGTTAGTTATTCATGCAATATTAGTTCGTCGTCAAATTATTGAATTCATGAATCGCATTAAAACAGTTAATGGTTCTATTTACTCGAAGCCCTGATCGATTTATGCTACGGCGGTCTATTCTAGGAAGCGTTATTGCACAGGCCTAAATATAGTGCACAAGAGCACAAACAAGTGCAAACGCTTTTCTCTTAATCTCATCATCCGATGAGACTGCAAATTATTTAATTACAGGCACACGGGATATAACATCAGAGTTCCCAAGGTTGATGGCCCATTGGCGGTGAAAGAAATGGTTTATATGAGAAATATAAACCATTTCTTTCAACACCGCCATTTCGATGGGCGGTGGATACCACTTACCATCAGGTGGCCCATATGCACGTCCGTTTTTAATAGTACAAAAAATCAATAGGACAGCAAAGTGTTCCAATGGAGAAACGACTTAACGAGCTTTCTGAGGTATTGGAATGTAAACATTAGCAACTTTCAGATTCTGGTATGCCTCTCAGAAAACACTTATAATTTTATTGGCACGACCCGGAACTTAGGCCAATGACCTCGGGATCAACAGCCTTAGAATAGCAACCAGACCAATGAGAAATATCATCGAGGTCGTAGTGAATTTCATACATACATAAATTAGAAAAGTTTCCAAGATAAATTACTAAAAAAACGTCCGTCTACAAAAACGAAGAAAAACCATTAAAAACGCAACACCGTACGTTATTGTTTCATTCGCGTATTTGAAAAAGGCTTCTAAACTAAAACAAATAACACTAAGGTCAGTTTACTGAAAGTCGAGATAGACATGCCCTTTGAAATAATACTCGCCTTTTAGAAGCAATGTGAATGGAGCTTTATAAAATGTTCTCTTCACGTCTGCCCTCATACAAATTTCGTATGAAAAGTTGACTTGTTTTGACTTTGAACGCGTTTTCAAATATTACATTAATTAGGTGCGTACGAGTGCTCCGAGCCTCAATTAGTACGTGAATTAAATTATACGAGCAATTAGCGAAATATGATTATCAAAACGATTGTATGATTCATGGTATAATATTATAATTATCTTTATGCGTTTAGTTTAAGTTATGAAAGGAACTTAACTTGAGGATTACCTACTGCTTAATATTTTAAAATATTGAATGTATTTCTGTAGTTGTGTATTCTTGGTTTAACTTTGTGCAAGCTTGTCTGGTTACTAATCTTATCAGATATTCTACTTATTATTGTTGTGTTCCGGTTTGAAGGGTGAGTGAGCCAGTGTAACTACAGACCCTCCGGTTTGAAGGGTGAGTGAGCCAGTGTAACTACAGACCCAAGGGACTTCACATCTTAGTTCCCGATGTTGGTGGCGCATTGGTGATGTAAGGAATGGTTAATATCTCATTATCTATGGGCGATGGTGACCTATAAGCTCGTTCGTCAATCTATAGCATAAAATAAAATTTCTGTACTAATAAGATGATTCACATGATCAATTGAATCAAAATATAGTGTAAAGTGTATCGAAAAATGAAATATCTGTTCATATATTTTCAAAGTCTACACTGCATAAAAAAGGAAAATATTCCTGTAAATGTCCCACTGATGATTAAAATGTTAAATATAATTGCAGATTTTTTCATGATGCTCCCATGCAGGGCCGTGTACGAGATTAATTAATATTACAAATGACACAAGGAGATGAAAATTAAGTTACGTTGGTTTGAACACTCTATTTTTATTTGAGATTTACATATTCCCCAAACTGGGATATGGTATATAAGATAGCCAATTTTTGTCACAGTGATTATGACACGACAGCTGCACTCAGGAAAGATTGTGGTCTCGTTACGAAGAGCTCAAGCCATGGATGTACAGAAAATTAAAGAGGGTTCTTAACTACACTTTATTAAATTGTTGCTATTTAAGAAATATTTAATATGAGAAAGCGGAACAAGTTACTGGCTGGTTCGAGAGCGGTAATATGGCTGTATAAGAAAAAAATAAATAAAACCATATACTAAAAATTGGTATCGAAAATCTCCAATTTCAAAATTATTTTGAATGAACGCGAAGTTTCGCATGAAACCCACTAGTTTAGGATGAAGGGGCTAATGTAATGAGACTTAAGACTGACATAATTACTCGTTAATAAATAAACAAGTTAAAATTAACACATGCTTGGCTATGTCGTTTCTGTAATTCCAGAGAAACATTTACATTTAACGTTTAATTACTAAAAAACATTGAAATTTACGTTAAAACCATCGTTTGATAAAACCTATTCGTCGCGATATTTTAAATGTTGTATAAAATTTGCTCGAGATAAAAATATTGTTCCTATATTGATATTTATATAATTATTAACTTTTGTGTTTTGGGTGGAAAAATGGTAACCATTGAGCATTTTGCCAGTTCTTCTTGGTAGACCCAATACGAATATTCGAAATATTTCCGTAAGATGTGATATGGAGTACGCAATAAATTAAATTAACGCTTGTCAACGGCAATGGATTAAATAACAACAACAATAACAACAGTCTGTAAATTTCCCACTGCTGGGCTAAGACCTTTTCTCCCTTTGAGGAGAAGTATGTGTGAATTCATCATCATCATCATCATTCTCTTGCCCTTATCCCAATTTTATTTGGGGTCGGCACAGCATGTCTTCTCCTTCCATACTTCTCTGTCAGACGTCATCTCACAAGTAACATTCTTTCTAGCCATATCGTCTTTCACACAATCCATCCATCGTTTCCTTGGTCGTCCTCTACCTCTATATCCATCCACATCCATGCTCAAGGCCTTCCTCACAATGTGTTCCTCATTCCTCCGCATTACATGTCCATACCATGATAGCCGCCTTCCACATAACTTCCATAGTTGAGAAGTATGTGTGAATTATTAACACAAATTAAGCACATGAATATTCAGTGGAGCTCGCTTGCATTTGAACCCACAATCATCGATTACGATGCAAGCGTTCTAACTACTGGGTTATTTCAGCTCTGCATCGATGGTTCAACGGATTAAATATTCAAAACTAATAATTTCAAGTGAGTGAAAATATCATGCACAGCTACTTTTATAATAATACTAAATACTAAAGCCTTATCTGGTGCCAAATCTGGTATAAGTTTTATGTATAAAGGTTTAGAATTTATTTCAGTTTGCATTACAAAAAAAATTGAGATTTTTATAAAATTACTGAAATACAACAACGGTATACATACTCGTATTTATTTTCAGATAGGTTGTGGGTTACCTGGTGGTAATCACCACACACTCACAAATATTAACCATTCACTATTTCGTCAATAGGCTATATATAGCCATAGGAACTTAGAAGGTATGTCCTCTATGTCTGCACATTGGCACTCCCATCCTTCAAACTGGAATTGGTAGAACATGAGGGCTAGGTGACACCTATCGGACTATCTTTCATAAAGATAACTTGGTGGTAGGGCTTTGTACAAGCCCGTCTGGGTAGGTCCCACCCACTCATCAGTTATTTTACCGCCAAACAACAGTACTCAGTATGTTGTATGTTATGTTCCGGTTTGAAGAGTAAGTGAGCCAGTATAACTACAGACACAAGGGACATAAAATCTTAGTTTCCAAGGTTGGTGGCACATTGATGATGTAAGGAATAGTCAATATTTCTTACAGCGTCACTGTCGGTGGGTGGTGACCACTTACCACCAAGTGGCCCATATGGTCGTCCGCCAACCTATACCATAAAATAAACTAGAAATCTCGTTCATAGTTACGCGTTCTATCTATCTGGACTGGACTAGCCGGGCTTGTAGCAAATAGGCTAAAGACTCAATTAGCAGAAATACAAAATTAAAAAAAGTGTCAATAAACTTAAGCTTAAACCAGTTTACTAAATCCTAAGTTAATATATAAAATGTCGGTGTATCGTATAAACGTAACGTATTCAAAAAACAAAAACCGAATCATATCGAAACGTTAGCGATTCAGTAAATGCGTTCACCATGAAAATGCTTCAATAAAAACAAATACTCAGAGTGATAGAAGAAATGCGTAAAGGGAAAAATTGGAATCAAAATCCAGCCCCAAATTGATTCGGTATCCCGTAACAACTGCATTAAAACCCGCGGTCACGTACTGTTTTATTGTGGGGCGAAAGTTACAATGGTAGCGCGAATAGTAAATGGCACAAAGAAATGTTAGGTAATACCCGAATATCGAACGCGATTTCGAATCAGTCGTATTTCTAGAAATGTATCCAGAGCCGATCGTGCGGTATCTCGCTATTGGCAACGGTGTTTGCATCGGAATTATTTTTGAATTTTATCGTTTGGTGTGCCTAGGGTTCGGGATTAATATTCAATGCTTTTCGATGGAAATATATCGTTCTTTTCATATATTACACTTATGGTGTGAGATTATATCTAATGTAATGTTTTAGTAGCGATAAATATGCTTGTTTGTTACATGTTAATGTTTTAACTAATTAAACGATTGCCATGAAATTTTACATACATGTTGTCACGGTTACAGAAAATATAACATGCGTCATAACTTTCTTCTTAAAATAGGTAATAGGTAGTATATATAGTATTAACGGATAAGCCAGCCACAATACAAAAAAATAATACATTGGTAAAAAAGCATAGCTTTTTATCATCTATAAAATATTGTATCAAATAATACAATATTTTATAGATGATAAAAAAGCGTGGAGTTAATACCTGTTGACTTCCAAGCAGGATATATTAATTTAAATAATTGTTTTAACTAACATGAATTTGTATTTTTTAAATGTTGAAAAAGAGTAACTACTGTAGAATCTACTTTCCGAACCGGTGGTAGCTTCACTTAATTGTAAAATGACGATTCAAAAGTGCATTTAAAAGCTTGAATGAAGATTGTTTTGATTTTGATTTTTGATTTTGACTACTAATTTATGGGTATTTTATGATGATAGTATAATGGACTAGTTTGGTTTAATTATTGTAACTTATTGGGATACTCTGAGTTTTTAAAATCAATTCATACTAATGAGAGTATTTTTAAATGTTAGTACCAACTGCTGCTTGCTTGAAAAAGTAATATATTATGCAGTTTGGCTGTCAGTTGATTTGTTTTCCGTAAACATAATAAAGTTATAACCTAATGGTTTTATAGCAGAAATTTCGTTATAATTCTTATGTTTGTTTTATTGTATGTTTATATGATGTGATATTTCAAAAATGACCAAATTTATATTAAAGTGTATAATTTCCAAATTTCATCCGCCATATCATCAAACTCGTTTTTTTTTAATTGTTGTATTTAGTGAATTGGATTTACAAGCAGAATTATTTTTGATTTTGATTTTGTGTCGAGTTCGCTGTCTGTAACCACGCTTGAAGAAACACAACTCCATAACTCTTCGCGTTCAAGATATGTTTGCACCGCAAATTTCCATGACGGATAAATCTCTCTTCCGGTTGGCTTTTCAAGTAGTGCCATTGTATTATTTGAAGACATTTCTTCTAATAAAGATTTCGCCGATCGACACGTGCTTGTACTGAATAGCTTGACAAATCAATTACTATTACTTTTACTTTTTATTTTCACTAATTTACTTTTATTTCTGAACAAACAGGAATCGTCCTGGGTCCATAAGCTGTTGTTTTTATTTCACTTAAAACAACATTAATAAACAAAAGTTTGTACTTATTCGAAACTGCAATTGCAGTGCAATTTTTGGCTTGACTTGACAAACTATAATCTATATATCTCAATATTCTTTTATTTTATTATATTTTAGGGAAACAAACAATAAGATCAACTTATGGGATATGAATATACAAAATTACATATATCAGCTAAGTTTCCACTGGTAATTATTTATAGACACACATTATTAATAAAAAAGACTAACATACATAAAATCAAATATTATAAACGTATACTAACGAAAGTCTTTGGCAGTTATGAATAAAATCAAACATAAACAAAATTAAACAAAACAAAATTAAAAAGGGCACAAAACACATTAAACAAAATTGCAGGCATTATTGACTACATCGATTAGTTAATTACACATAATATTCGTAATATGTCTAACTTTCAGCAGAGTTTCTAAATAATAAAGTGATCTATAGACCTAACATATTCTATGGAGTTAAAATATATCTATTATTTTTTTGTTCCTGCATCTATATACGTCTAGAAACCAATCTCCAGATAATCTATCGTCAAGAAACAATGCTTTGTGTATTTGCATTTCGGTGTGGAGGCTGAGAGAGCCAGTGTAATTACACCGTGCCAGGCTCGAGGAACGTTGTAATTTAAGTTCCATAGTTGAAAGCGCGTTGTCAATGTAGAAAATGCGACGCTAACATTCGTTGCCAGATACTCTGACCTTTTGAAGGAAATGAAACATATTTAATCATTTAACGTCTTAACGTCCAGATGAAATAATAAAAAATTGAAATTATTGCTGATATTTTTCATTGGATAGAAAATTTTGCTTTTCAGTAACTAATTCAATAGTAACATTGCCTAAGTTCTCTAAATATAATACAAATTATTACAATAATTTTACAATAATTTGGCAAACTAATTTAAGTTAAAGAATTGAAACATTTCGATACAAAAAGTAGAATTAAAACTTACAACTGAAAATTCACTTAAAAATACACGTTGACAAACGTACGACGAGCATCTTTGTACATACTCGTACGTTGATGAAACGTTGCCAAGAGTAAAAAGTAATAAAATCCAGCAGACAGTACTTACAAAATGACGTTTATCCGTCGAAAACTTCATTAACTTGGTCACATTCCATCAGACACATAATAAAAGCGACTTAATTAAATCCAAGTACAACTAATACGTAATTTTTATACGTAATAACGCAAAGCCCTGTTATGAAAAGTAAATATTATCTAATAAAATATCAACACTCTCAGGGCATATAATATTTTTATGGGTCATATACCCTCAATATTCCAGCGGATATATGATTATCATCCCACAAACACTTGGATGTTAAGCTCGTTCCACATTTTAGGGTTAATTGGACTCGTTTGCAGAGGATATTTGCTTAAACCCGATCTAATTAAAAATGTCATAGTTTGTACGAAGTTTCCCAGTGTTATACTTTACTCAGATGATCTATCTATTTGGTTGTATTATTTTCATTTCTATTGGTGGGATTTTTATTTTGTAAAAAACAGACCACTAAAATTTGGCACTTAAACACAAAAATAATTTGAAAATGAAAATAGTTGTATTAATATTATATGTATTAACGTACGCATATAAACTTGCACAGCGTACTAAATTTTGTGAAGAGTTTTCCATACGCTAACAATAATTTTAAAATGTTATAACAAACTTGGTTAATGGTATAACTACAAAAGGAACAATGAAGCAAAATTAATTTATATTTTAATATAATTATATAAACTACAATATTTACCTATCCCAGCTTTATATGTAGATATAGCAAAAAACAAAGTAAAGTTGACTTATCCCAAAAAAAGATGTTTTTTTGCGGAACTTGTAGTTAAATAAACATAGGTTGCAAATTTCAACTTTATAATAAAAAATTTAACAAAAAGAAACCCGACTTCAAACAAAACACAATTTTAAAACAAATAAATAAGCACCAAAACGTAATAAAGTAATCGTATTCAACATATTTTTAGAGTCCTCCTAAGTAAAACGAATTTAAATAATTTTAGACTACTTCAAAGTCGATTTAAGATTATATATCGTAGTTATAGTTATTGTTATATTTGGAGCCGGTGTCAGCCACGGGCATGCGCCTCAGCAATCAAAAGAAAAAAGCGATACGAGCCCCTTGATTGCCCCAGTATATTATAAAAGTATAAAAGTAATTTGTAAAAAACATATTTGTTAAAGTATTCTCGTATTATTTTTAGATAGATATACTGTAGGGTTTTCTTGGCTGGCTTTATTGAGGACTTACACCTTCCATCACCAGCTCAGCAGCATAACATTATAATTGCCGGAATCAAATGCCAATATAATTTCAGAAAATATGTAAAACGCGGTAGGTACACGTGCCTATAAAATTTGAGGTTTCCCCTCAATTTCTCCAAGATTCCATCATCAGACCCTGATATCCTTTTCAGGAGTATCTTCTTTCTAACTAAAAATAAAAATCATCAAAATCGGTTCATAAATGGCGAAATAATCGGCGAACAAACATAAAAAATATACAGTCAAATTAAGAACACTCCTTTTTTGAAGTCAGTTAAAAATAAGTACATAGTTTGCTACCACTTGATCAGTTAGAATGAACTTAACGGCATAATTTTGTAATAAGAAATAATTATCAGTAATAAATTTCAGAGATTAATATAGGGATGTTAATTTGGGAACGATAGCAACCGGATTATAACAAGAAATAAAACTTAAATAAGATGGAGAGTGGAAGGGTTATCTCTAAAACTCCGAATAATTTGTTCTACAAAAGTCACTTAAGAGAGATTTACGTGAATTGAAGGCAGAATTAATGAAGACATTCAATGCAAATTAAGAATTATCTTTTTAATTTTTTCTTAACTGATTAATGTCTATTAAAACTTTTAATCTTTATAGATATTATAAAGATTAAAAGTTTGATATAAATGTATATCACTACATAGTATAAAACAAAGTCGCTTTCTCTGTCCCTATGTTCCTATGTATGGTTAAATCTTAAAACTACGTAACGGATCTTGATACGTTTTTTTTAATAGATAGAGTGATTCGAGAGGAAGGTTTTTAATAAAACACTGATAATTTAAGAAGTTTTTAATATTTATGTTGTCATAAATTAAAATTCTGTAGTATATTAAGTATCAGCATTGCACCCGTGCGAAGCCGCTGCGGGTCGCTAGTACAAAATAAAACAAATTTGATTAGATTCCGTTTGTTTTTGTGTGTGTTTGTTACACAATATCCGGTTGTGATTTGTTTTGATTGATACGTTTCTATTGGACACGGTATTTTTTATTCAAAAGGTTTTATTTCACGTCGAAATGTGAGTGGAAAACTAAAGCGACCTCACGTCACTCCTCAAAAAAGCTATATCTCATTTGCTTACAAACGTCAACTACCGTACGTACTAAAACCTAACATTTGAAATTTTGGTTAAAGAGAATACTCAACGGGGCGAATATCAAAATCAAATCAAATCAATCAAAGCACAGGTACTGTACAGGAAAGTGACCCTGTGGAGATCATCATCATACTCCTGCCGTTATCCTAATTTTATTTGGAGTCGGCGCAGCATGTCTTCTCCTTCCATACTTCTCTGTCAGACATAATGTCACAAGTAACATTATTTCTTACCCAATCGTCTTTCACACAATCTATCCATTGTTGGGTCATCCTCTACCTCTATATCAATCCACATCCATGCTCAAGGCCTTCCTTCTATCCTTCCTCATCTCCGCTCATGTCCATTCCATAGTCGTCTTCCCCATAACATTAGCAGCATGTGAGGCTGTAGACTCAAACTCCTTTATTCAATAGAGAAATATTACATTGAATGTTTGTCAAATCTTTTTCTAGAAGCCTATACCCCAAAAAATAATTACTGAGTCTATGCATTAATTAGGCAAGGTAAGGCAGCAACAGGAGTAGCCTTGTGTTTATTCCTTGTACCAATATATTGAATAGTGAAGAAGTGGTTCTTCACTATTCAATTTATTGCCTCAAATGATTATAAATTGTCATTAAGATTTTTTTGTAATTTGGGCAGCAGACATTTTTTTTTACATTTATCTTTTTAATCATGATAAGCAATCAATTTTGTATTATAAAGCGCATAAATACCTTCCGATGTAGGACAATCGAAAATATTTGTCATGAATTAATATTCAATTTTGGTTCTCCATAATTTACAAGATGTAATTAATTCTTAGCATCGCATAATGCGTTTCATTATTTTGTGACATCAATTGGTTATTCGTGGTGGATCTTTGTGCAAGTTTGTCTGTTCCCTCTTGTTCTGATTGGAATAATGTGTTAGCCAATATTGTAATAGTATCTAGCATAAGAGCTGAGATGGCCTAGTGGTTAGAACGCGTGCATCCTAACCGATGATTGCGAGTTCAAACCCAGGCAATCACTACTATTAATATGTGGTTAATTTGTGTTTATAAATCATCTTATAATAATATGCATATTGTGTTTATAATTCCTTCTCAGAATACATCGTGAGGAAACCTGCATGTTTCTAATTTCATCGAAATTCTGCCACATGTGGATTACTCCAACCCACATTGGAACAGCGTGGTGGAATATGTTCCAAACTCTCTCCTTAATGGAAGAGGAGGCCTTATCCCAGCAGTGGGAAACTTACGGGCTGTTAATTTACTTTATCAAGCATATCCTTTCAATGCCAAGGTACAATTGACAGCGCTAAATATCTAATCGCGATGGTGACCACTTAACAGCAGAAAATCAATTTTCGGTCCGCCTACCTATTATCAAATTTCTCAGTTTATAATGTGTTCTGTGCGTAACAAACTGTTTATTTGGTATGTTGGAATTGGATATTGGACGACATCACATACATTACACTGATTCCAATGTAAGCTAAAGTACTTATGTTATAAAAAATCAGAAGTAACGACGCGACGGTAACACAAACACCTAGACCCAAGACAACATAAAAAACTAATGAAATTCTTACATCGACTCGGCCGGCAATCGAACCCGGGGCCTAGGAGTGACGTACCAATGAAAACCGGAGTACATACTACTCGACCACGGAGGTCGTCGAAGATGGGATATTGGTAGTTGTACATTTCAGTGAACTATAAGACTGAGGGAATAAAGAGTAGACCTAAGTTTAGGCACGTAGTGCACTCACTATAATTATATGCTGCACAATTAAAGGAAGAAAAAGAGAATCGGGTCATAATCAGCGAAGATACTACGTTACACACAAATGAAAAGAGTATATACTTTATTAAAATGAACGTATATTGACGAAAATTATTCATCAAATTCAATAATCATCAAAGATAGCAGTATCAAAATATACGCGAGTATTATTTTTTTTAAATGTCACAAACAAAATTATTATTTCATTTCGGCTTTCAACCGATCCTATTTCAGCCGTTGAAATGATAAATTGATTTATCTTTATAATACCAAGCGATCTTCGTGCAGACATAAATGTGCCAGTCATCATAACAGGCTCAGAAATGTGTCCTTAGATAATAATTAAAAGGAAAATGTCACCGAACATTTAATAATACCTCAACCATGAATTTCAACGGTGACTCGTTAAAATAATGAGCTTTAAAATAAAATTAGAATCATAATTTGTATTTCGAGCATTTTTTGAATGATTTTTAAGTTTATTGATAGGTGTTTATTATTAAATATAGGTGATAAAGACACAGTCTTGCAGAAAAAAACAAGTGTCCCTTATGAGCGGTTGATTTCAACCAGATTCGAGCCAACCGATTGAATCTAAATATATGTAAATAATTTGTTTACTGACGTAACTATCATAATAAATCAATACTTATAATCACTTCATTACATAACTAATAATAACGTTAAATGCTTCAATATATACAAATATGAATTAAAAATATTTACTGTATAAATCTTAATCGCGTAGAATGGTGATAATGGTGATAAGAATAAATAAATAAATATTGGACAAGGCACTTGCGTTATGTAAAATCATAAGTAACGAAGGTACCACAAACACCCAGACCCAAGACGACATAAAAACTAGTAAACATTCTACGTCGACTCGGCTGGGAATCGAACCCAGGACCTCAGAATGGCGTACCCATGAAAACCGGTGTACTCACCACTCGACCACCATCGAGGTCGTCAAATGCAGAATGCTAGCAATATTTACTCGTTGAATGGCAATTCCGATCCTCTGGGCTTAAAACGAACCAGCCCTTCTGTCACCAGTGTCACAGTTATAATTAAAATATAATTCTAAAATAAATTGAAATTTGAAAGGGCATGAGGATATAAATATTCCTATTTATTTAAAATGTTCCAATTTTAACAGCACTTCGAAAGAACTCGTAGTCTATGACCGAGCCCTTTTAATTTAGGCGTAAAGACAAAAATAAAATATGGCACCAATTATACCAGGAAGGAAAAAATGCGATTAAATTATAAAAAGGTCAGTTTTAACATTTTAAATTAAGGTTGTAATAAATTATTCGATGTTTGAGTTTCATATTCCGAGCGATACGAATTATTATTACACGTATACAAATGTTTTTATACTCGTCAGCGGATAAAAATGAATGTTTTATTGTTTCATGAAATTTAAATGTCGTTTACAAAGTCAATATTTGGAAACTGCTATTGGGTAGTGGTGACCATTAACAATTTAGTTGTTCATTTGATCGGCTTTTCTGTCCATCATTCGATTGTTTTTGGAGAATTTAAAATAGTGAAGTAGAGCCGCTCCAATACGACACATGTGTTTCTTCACGGTGTTTTCCTTCACCACCGTATTTTCAACCCAAATTAGGGACAAGAAATTTCTGTTGTATTTGCATAGGTCTTGGTACTTGCAAGTCATCGATTATGGTACGAGTTCTCACTACTGGACCATCACAGCAATTTCCAGTGTTCTATGGGAAGATAAAATTGCTACTATCTAGGGGAGTAGTGACTTCATACCATTAAGTGACTCATTTGCAAGTCTGCCATATAATAAGCAAAACATACCCATTTCCTTTGCCCCAAACTACCTCTATTGTGTATATATATATATAGTGGTGAGTAATTTAATTGCCCTTGGTTCAGTGATTTAATCGTGATGATAACACGATGCGACCACAATCATAAAAAAATGGGCTGAAATTCGTAAATACTATTTATTACTTGACGTTGAAGTTGACTTATTTTTTACCGTTAAACAGTAATACTTAGTATTATGGTATTCCGGTTTGAAGGTTGACTGAACCATTATAACTACTATACTATGCTCCCAAGATTAGTGGCGCATTAAAAATATAATATTACATACATGTCTATAGGTGGTGGTGAGCAATTACTATCGAGTAATACATTTGCCTATGTAGACTATAAAAAAATAAGGTACATTTAGTTTTTTGCCTGACACATTTCAGTATTCATCTAATATATACAATTTGTCTCAACCAATCCATTAGAAGTAATATAAACCTGCCCACACCTGAACTAAAATTGTTGTGTACATACAAGATTTATACTTGCGGACTTATTCTGTAGGAGTAAACCTAAAGGTCACCGGAAATTGAGATTGTCAAATGTCAGAACTGACAGTGACTATAATTATAATAGTTAATGAATAAACGGTACAAAACACCGTATCCTACTAGCATTTTATGAGAGAGATTACAAGTGAGATAAATCAGAAGTGAGATTCAGAAATTCATTTCGAAAATCGGTAGTAAAATCTTGACAATTGTCTTACGGTTGCCACGCGCTATTTAGATGTGTTTTTTTTAAATAAAAATTTATTTAAAAAAAAGTATCAATTACAATCTATTTTTTTTCTTTTATTTAATAAAAACGATTAAACACTGGATGTTTGACAATATTTAAACAATAATTATCGGTCCAAATTTAAAAATGCCAGACGGAAAATGAATTTTTTTCTCAAAAATGCCAACCTCCTGCGTACATTTGTCCTATACATAGTACGTAAGAAGAAAAAAAAAATGTGGCCTTAATTTTGATTGGAAATACAAAACTATGTAACTTGTGATTTACATTGGCAATACTAATCCATGGTAAAAAATAAAAACGTCAACTGTCATCTGTCATTTTGCCTAAAATGGCGTCCGGAGATAGACGTGTGGCTGGGCGTCCGCGCAAAGGTAAATAAATCTTTATTCATCTTTTAAAATATTTAATAAATATGTGTTATTTTGTGCTAAATAATATATTAGGTGCAAAAACTAAGGGTTTGAAGTAATATTTTGTTGAGAAAATAAATAATGTGGGCCTAACCTCAATTTATTTTTTTATGTCCTCTGCAAAGTACAACAGCATGTAATTAATAGTTTTTATGGCTGAGTTCTGAAGTTCTATGTAAAGTACATATACGTAAATAGATGTTTGTTGCAGTGGTAACAGACGATGACATTTCTGACGTCTTAAATGACTCCGAATTTGACTTCTCTTTTGATGATTCCGATGAAGATCCTGAGTTTATCCCACCAGAATTCCAACAAAGGCCAAATGACCGTCGTAACAGTGAGTCTAGTAGCTCGGATGAGGAGGAGATAGCTTTGGTTACTCCTGTGGATTCTCCTACACCTTCTACATCATCGAATTCCTCATACCTACCATCAACTAGAGGACGACTTAATTCTGTATCACGGAGGCGGGGACGTTCGCGTGGTCGTGGTCGCACCCGTGGCCGAGGTGTTGGTTCGCCATCGGTATCTACCAGACAGATAGCTATGCGAAACAATGCTAGCACTCAAGATAAATGGGTAAATGAAACACTGGACTCAGAAATAAAAGATTTGATGCAGCCTGCGTACATGCAGAAAAATACAGAAGAATGGGAGTGGTATCAATTCTTTGACCAATACATCGATGATGATATCCTAACAAAAATCGTTGATTGCACTAATAGAACGTATCTTTTAGAGACAGGAAAATCTATGGGACTAACATTAAAAGAACTAAAAATCTATATTGGTATTACTATGATTATGTCTGCATTACAGTACCCGCAGATATCAATGTATTGGTCAGAAAAAAGGAAAGTACCGTTAATAGTCATGGCTATGACACGAAATAGATTTTTCTTTATCAGACTAAGATTAAAATGTGTCTATGATGCTGAAGTTACGCCAGAACAAAAAATCCAAAAAATCTGGAAAATCCAACCGTTATTTGACCGCATACTATCTGGATGTCACGAACAAAATCGGCCTCAGGAAATGAGCATTGACGAAATGATAATTTCTTTTACCGGAAAATGTCCTATGCGTCAATACTGTCCCAACAAACCCAACCCTGTGGGCCTCAAAGTCTTCGTCTTAGCTTTGCCAAAAGGTGTTGTTTGCGACACGGCTGTTTATCAGGGAGACACAACATTTCCTGATTTAATTAACAAAGGCTTCAGTTTGGGGTAATCTGCTATTATTCATCTAACAAGAACATTGGTATCCGGACATTTATTATTCTTTGATCGGTTCTTCACAACTGCAAAACTCTGTGACGAATTATTAAGGCTTGGGTTTCATGGTACAGGCACTATTATGAAGAATAGAGTTCCAAAAGACTGTGTTCTGACAGAAGAAAAAACATTTGAGAAGCAACCAAGGGGAAGTAGTGAAGTCAAAGTAAGAGAAGACAATAAAGTTGCAATTACAATGTGGCTTGATAATAAGCCAGTCCTCATGATGTCTACGTGTTATTGCAATCAAAATCGCGATGAATGTGAGCGATGGTCAAAGAAAGACAGCAGATACGTAACAGTGACGAGGCCTGATGTTATCAAAAAGTACAACGAAAACATGGGCGGAGTTGATCTCGCTGATCGAATGCTTTCAGTTTGTCCCTCGCGCAATGGTACAAAAAAGTGGACAATTCGTGTAATATCTCATCTTTTCGATTTATGGGTGGTGAACGCTTGGCTCCAATACAGGGCTGTAGAAGCAAAGAAGGGCACGTTAAGGAAACAAATTGTACAAATTGAAACTGGGTTCCAAACTCATCGATCAAAATGACCAAGAATGTGAGAGCGACGCTGAAACTGAATTTGAAGAACTCGAGCCAAAACACAAAAAGCGTAAAGTCATCATACAACCAGTTCCCTCCAAAGAACACCGTACCAAAAACGCTGCGCATTTGCCAGAATATGGTGCAAAACAATTGCGCTGCAGAAACATTGGTTGTGACAAAAAAACCACAGTTTTCTGTAAAAAATGTGGGATTTATCTGTGTTTCACTCCTAATCGAAATTGTTTCACCAATTTCCATGAAGACTGATATATGAGTCTGAATAATTAAGTTTTAAGAGTAACTGATTGATCTCTAATGTTCCTAATGTTTAATTATGTTGATTTTGTAAGAGAAAGTTTAATGTTGATACTTATGTTGATAAGAATTTGGATTTTGTTAATTTTGATAAAGAATAAATAATATACATTGAAAACTCTGCTTTAAATTACTCCTATTCCTAGCATACTCTTGAGTAACTCAGAAAAATTGCTGTCATTTACAAAAGACATATTGATTGAATGCCTTTGTCACTTATAAAGGACAAAGTGAAAAACTAAATTTTTCCAATTAATTTTTTCGTCTTCATCTATAATTACTATACTAAAAAATATTGCAACAAGATTGATCCACAGAGGTAGTCTATAAGATGAAACTCTTAGAACAGGAGCGTAAAATATCAGAACTTGATAAGCGAATTAACAATATATATATATATATATATATATATATATATATATATATATATATATATATATATATATATATATATATATACGTATATACAGGGTTATTGGTAACTCGACGTATATCCGTTAGGAGGTGATATAACGGTTATTGATCAATCTTGCTAAAAGAATTTTTGTATTTCTTCTCTTAGTGTTATAATTACACAATAAATAAAATGCATAATATACTACAAAATGTTTTCATAATCGTTTGTGATAAAATATTTTAAAACCGATTTGTATAAAGAATATAATTCTAAAGGTTAGTATATTTACGTATTTTAACATTTTTCTAACACAGCGATGTATTTATTCAGGGCAGGGATTTGTTCAAGAAAATCCATCGTGAATTTAATTAATGACGGCTGTCATAATTCGTTGAGAACGCCCGAGATGTAGCACAGAGGAGAGCGGCAATCATTCACTTCTACCAACAATAGGGTAATAAAATCTACCAGGGCTGCTCATCGCGTAACTAATAACCTTCTTCGTGAGAAATGAAAATGGAAACGATATGTTTTGAAAGGATTTCGTTCGTAAATTAATAGTTATGTTGTGTATATTTTTATTTGAGACGATCATTTATTTGGCATTATTCTTCTTTAAATCAAATCAAATCAAAATAAACTTTATTCAAGTAGGCTTTTACAAGCACTTTTAAATCGTTATTTTACAATTAAGTGAAGCTACCACCGGTTCGGAAAGTAGATTCTACTGAGAAGAACCGGCAAGAAAATCAGTAGTTACTCTTTTTTAATATTTAAAAAATACAATGTCATGTTAGTTAAATACAATTATTTAAATTAACTTACACTTACACTAAACAAAAAATTTGGACGAGTTCATATGATCCAAAGTGAATTCAGGTAAGTTTAAAATAATGAAACAATTTTATGTTTTTGGTAAAGCTATTGATGTCTGCTTTCTGGCAATCTTTGTCAGTTGAAGTCGATATAACGAGTGGTTACTTAATTCATACCAGACTTCTAAATTAAATAAAATCTAATTAATGCTTTCAAAATTAAGGACAAATAACGAACACCATATTGGATAGATAACAACTTTAGTATTGCGTTGTAATACCTTATAGCTCAATCATTACAAGTGAAGCTCCATATAGATCTAGTTTATATAGAAATCCTATGTAATTACGGGAAATATTCCTTGGATACAGTGGCCGATAATACATTGGAAGTAATCACTAATACCTCCTAGAATTACAACTATGATTAGCAGATGTGATCACTGGTAACGAAATCACATGTATATACACAGCTAATAAACTCCAGTAGGTCTAACGATGGCATTATTTTATTTTCATATGGTAGCCCTAAAGACTATATGAATGTTCATACATCGAGATAACGAGCCAAGTTTGGCGATACATTTGTCATTCGTTATGTCTCCCGATTCGAAATGGGTTGTAAATTTTCGACCCGGACTCACGAGTCCATAAAATAATGATGTGATAAATAAATGAAAACAAAAATCTAACTTTGAACAAATGAATGAATTAATTTAATCATTTACACAAAATATTTTAAAATATTACTTATTGTTAAAGGCATCCTTCGAAAGGATTCTTAGAAGAAGATCGCGCAGCACATGTGTTATCTTCAGTTATATAATTAGTATAATAAATTGCAAGCATATTAGACATAGTTAACTTGATACATACTATGTATAAGCTATATTGAAAGAAATTAACACGTGTTATGTACACATTGTTTGATTAATCCCTAACAATAAATTCACCAACCATACTCCATACAATGTTGTAAACTGACTTGGTGTGATATGCTATTTTAATGTTAGTATGAAATATGATAGTCATATGTCATTTTCTGACGTTTCACAGTATGCTCATTCCTAGAGAAGAGCTCCATAGGGTTTTCGTGTATTTTCATACATTATTACTCATGACATTATTGTTTATCTCTTAGTGACCTAGCTAGGCATGTTCGATGACAAGTCTTAAAGTAGCAGCAAGTATTAAAACTTTTGGATCAGCTTGAAATATTGTTCTTTAAGAGACAATTTTATTTTTAATTACATGTGATGACAGGGCTTTATATATGCCGGACTGACAATGTCCCAACCAATCATCAGATATTCTATTGCCATTCTGCAATATTGAGCCAGTGAAACAGCAGCCAAAGCGAACACAACATCTTAGTTTCCAAGTTTGATGGCACGTTGTTGATTTAAGGAATGGTAATTTTTTTATAGAGTGTCAATGGCCGGTGGTGACATTTACCATTAGAATGCCAGTATTCCCGTTTTGGATAGAACCAATGGCCTCAGAACCTGTCCAAGAACTACCAAACGACACAGTAGGAACTCAAATACGCGTTAGTAAAGGTTTCTCATACATACATACATAATTTGTGTACATGTTTACCACAAAGACAATTCATTTCACAAATATGAATAAACATTTCTCAGATATGATTTATGAGCACTCTTCGTACTAACTGCAGGGCGCACTTTAACATTTATGGTGTTAAATAAAGGGGGCATCAAGCACCCTTCTAAGGGAACGCAAAATGATTATGTACGAAAGAGCACACTATAGTTCACAAAATGTCGATTTTATTTTTGGTTGCTATATAAACAACACCATCCTAATAGTATGAATCCTAAATTAGATCTTTAGAGCTTTCGTATTCCAGTTCCATATGAAAAATTTAAATTAAAATTCATCTGTTATTACAAAGATTCGTCTCTGCTTTAACTCATTTCAATTCAAGATTCCCCAAATATTATAAATCCATTTGACATGGAAGTTCCATGTTATTTGGGTGTATAGTTTCAATTTTCAATAACAAAGATTTAATAATATTGGAAAATCACTCAACCGAGGTTAGTATTTTAATATTGAAATATTCTTTTTATTATATTTACAATGGAATATTAATAAAGGTATCCCCAAAATAAATTAATTACAAGAGCCATTAATTTTGTTGCGGAAAATAGAAATTTCTCCAGAAAATTTATAAATTCTGGAAGCAATTTTCGTGATTCTTACTTCACAACAGTGGCGTATTTTGATTTAGACGTTATATTTAATGTTTGGTTACTTTTTCGATAATTTATTTTATAGATTTTTATTTAGAAATGAAATCTTTTTCGGTTATCCATAATAATTTATTTTAGATTTTCAAAGTGTTAGATTGACTGATATGTTTAATATGTTGTTGTTTAGTGGCCATCAACTATGTATATGTGTATATATTATATAAACTAATATGGTTTTATTATTTATTATTATATAAAGTTATACTTATACTATAATATACTTACATCAAAAGACAATAATTATAATATATCCGAAACAATTAGTATAAAAATTTAAAGAGAAAGAGTAATCCAAAATGTTATTAATTTGCTGAACTGCTACAGATATTATTTCCATCAAGTGATCCGCCAGCCAGAGAGAGCTCTATATTGAATGTATCGATTTTTCAGGTTTTATTTTACTAGTATAACACAACTAAGGAAGTACTAAGTGGATTTTGATAATGAATATAGAAATGGAAAGCGTTTTTGAGAAATTAAACAACACTAAAAGTATTTACTGATGAATCTTTAATAATTTTCTAAGAAAACAGGAAAATTGTATGTATCCAAGAAATATATAAGGGATAAATTTATTCAAAATTGTTATATGGTTACAGTAATATTATACTAATATTAAACAATTAACTTAAACAATACAATAAATTAAACAATTTAAAGTAACTTTGTCTGTCAATATGTCATTGATATGTTGTTAAACCAATGACCCAAATTTGATTAATTTTGATTCAAATCAAATCAAAATAAACTTTATTCAAGTAGGCTTTTACAAGCACTTTTGAATTTTCAGTTTACAATTAAGTAAAGCTACCTACCACCGGTTCAGAAAGTAGATTCTACCGAGAAGAACCGGCAAGCAACTCGGTAGGTACTCTTTGCCAACATTTAAAAATAAAAAGTCAAGTTAGTTAAATACAATTATTTAAATTAATATATCCAGCTTGGAAGTCGACAGGTATTAACTCCACGCTTTTTTATCAATTATCAAGCTCAATACCAAATTTCATCAAAAATACATATATATATATATATATATATATATATATATATATATATATATATATATATATATATGTATATGTGACGACTGTATATTATTATTATATAGATTATATATATTAATATATTTTATTAAGCAAACAGTAATTTACAATCATCTTTTTGTTATTTGTATATGTAATTATAAAGTAAAAGTAGGTACGTAGTTTAAGCACCTATATGCGGTCACGCGTATATTTCCGATGGCGTTGACAATGTTTCCAATCGGTCTCTTACTATGAAACTAAAAACTCGTTTAAGCCAATGAAATCGTTTTAAAATCAGGTACACAAATATTTCACGAATTCCACACAAGAGATGCTACAGGTTCAAATGAAATTGAGTTTTGCTACATTGCTAACAATCGTTTCTTGCGTCACGAATTGCTGGAATTTGTTCCATTCTGTGTAACAATCGCAGTTTTATTTACTGACGATAAACGAAACACGTCGAAAAATTCCAATAAAAATACTTAAATGGTTATGATCGGTGATAAAATAGAAATAAATGAACGATATTATTGTACTGCGGATAACTAAAATTATACACGCAATCAATAAGTGGAATTCAAAATTCATTCAGACATAAATTTAAACGTATGTATTGCTATCATAAATTCAGTATGTAAAATTTAATGTAAGCATCATACAGTAACGTTGATATACGAATTCGTATGTATAGATAACGTACCTTTGATACATCCATCATTTATTATTGACATGAATTATGTATTGTTTAAATTTTCATTTGCACTCTGGTTTTATATGATCTAACATTGTTTTACATAATCTAAATATTCATAGAGTTTGTTTGTTTTTTTCATTTGTATATAACGTGTCAAATACAGTTAGATTGTCATCTATATAGTGATATTGTAAACTGTCGATCGATTGTGAAGTGTGATTAGTTGTGTTTATAGTGAAACGTACACAATTTCAATGCCTTATAATCTTTTGGTTAGGTCGGGTTAGATTATAATATAGAGGAATTTACAATTTTACAGCGAGTTGCATAACTGTTTAACGCTTAAGAGTCTGCTGCTGTTAAACTTCTCAAGGTAAACCAAATCTTAATCAATATCAGTTGATTTCCTTTCTGTGATTTGAGAAGAGAAAGTTACGAATTTTTATTATCTCAATAGAAACTAACAAAAAAATGAATATTGTATATGGAAAGAATTCGTAGTGTGTATATAATTCGACCATTGTCCGTTTTAATAAAGATAAATGAGGCTATAGCAGAAACGTATTGAATTAGTAAAAATAAATTGCCCTAAATACATATTCAAAAAATAAATTCAAGATAAATTGAATGATTTGATATCCATTCAACTCAAATAAATGTCAATAAAAAATCCTCTTACATTTAAATTCAAAATTAATTGAATCATACAAAAGAAGTAAGCTTATTAAAAAAAGTAAGGAATCGATTCGGTCCAACGCATTTCAAAATACAGACGAACTTATAACAAAACTCGATATCAATAAAACCGACGAAAAAAAAGTATTACCTTTAGAAAAATAAATCACCTTCGGAAAGTTGACGTTATTCCTCCGCGCCATTAAAGGTGGGAACGAACTTTATCGTTGGACGTCAAAATTGAATATTATTTTCCTTCCCAAATTTTAAAGTACGGATTTCAATAAGAAATTTTTATACCGTCCAATGAAACTTCGAAATTGAGTACGTGAAAGACCAGTGCTAAGAAAGTTGATTGATTTATACTATTATGAAGGTAACTTGGTCTTAGATTATTAATTTATCATACTAGCGGTACGCCCCGGCTTCGCACGGGTGAAAAGTCAAAGTCAAAAGTAAATGTGCAATTTGTTTAAGGTACTTAATTGGATAAGGTTATAATACTGTATTTCTTAAAACCGATTCATAAATAATAATATTTTATTTTACTTAAAAAGTAAAGGATAATAAATGGTTATCGTAAGTTATCCCTAAGGGATAGACATATAGCACCTAGAATTTTTAGTAGACCTTTTTAGGGTGTACAATACTGTAGTACTATATTAGAATGTATCTCGTTGAGTTGAGCCAGCGTTTGCAATGTAAGCGCTAAACTTTTGTTAATTTATTGGTATAATATTCATTTTCGATGATTTTGTGATTATATTGCATAATTTTGTTTAGTATTTCCTATCTTCGAAAGCAATATTTATCAGTATTTCGTAGATAGAACGATGAATTGTAATTTATGACGCTAAGTTAATTATAAGAGTTAATTTATTGAGTAACAATTCTAAACATTATTAATACCAGTATTTATTCTACTTAGCTTAGTATTCCTACCTCCGAGGCCTGAGGAGGAGACCTGGCGTACTCGCCAATCCGAGGTCACCGGTTTGATTCCCGTCCAGGTCGATGTAGATATAATACATAAAGTTCATGAGTTTTCTATGTTGTCTTGGGTCTGGGTTGTTGTGGTACCGTCGTTACTTCTGATTTTCCATAACACAAGTGCTTTAGCTACTTACATTAGGATCAGAGTAATGTATGTAATGTTATCCAATATTTTTTTAGTATTATTTATTATTTTTAATAGTTGTTAATAATGCTCGCCTGGTATGATAGTAACAGCGTTCAATTCACGCGTGTTACAGCCTCTATGTACGTAATATTACGTTCTGAAAAAAAAGGCCATTCTGTGTTATATCAACACATAATTGTATATCGTATGTTGCGAAAATTATAACGATCTTGTAATACATATTATATATGTTACTCGTCTGCATAAAGTTGTTCTTTTATGGCATAATATAGCATGGTTCGGTTATGTTTAACTTTATGTTGGCAGGCGAGCATATTATGGGCCACCTGATAGTAAGTGGTCACCATAACCCATAGACAATGACGCTGTAAGAAATATTAACTCTTCCTTTCATTGTCAATGTACCACCAACCTTGGGAACTAAGATGCTATGTCCCTTGTACCTGTAGTTACACTGACTAACTCACCCTTCAAACCGGAACACAACAATACAGAGTACTATTATTTGGCGGTAGAATAACTGATGAGTGGTTGGTACCTACCCAAACAGGTAGGGAGCGGCTTGCACAGTACAAGTTATTACAGTGCTCTTTATATATACATTTGTGTGGTAGAGATTATATATGACTCATAGTGGCCCGTTTTAAGATCTTGGTTGTCATATGTCAGGCAAAATATTAAAAGTGATAAAAAAGAGCATTTGTTAATCTCAGGTCGCATTTGTTAATATCGTGAGCCAACTCGTAAAGGTACCCATCGCTCTCCGCTATTTAGCTGCCTCGTATATTCACTACTATGTATTATTGTTATAATAAGAAAAAATATTAATATTACGGATGAAATACTATAAGTTAAGCCGTGATGTTTTTCAGAAGACATGAATATGAGCCGATGATTTTGTTTTTATGCTCGGCAAGCGCCTCTGAATTTTATATATTTCCTAGCGACCCGCTTCGACTTCGCACGGCTGCAATACTGATTCTAAATAAACTACATAATTTATTTTCGTCATCACATTAGAAAATGATCAGTGTTTCTTTACTATATTGTCCATGTATTATATACAAAACCCTTCCTCTCGAATCATACTATCTATTAAAAAAACCACATCAAAATTCGTAGCCCAATTTTAAGATCTAAGCATACATAGAAACAGACAATGGTAAGCTACTTTGTTTTATACTATGTAATGATGATCATACTTAGTTTGGTGCTCGTGTGGTGTAGGTGAACATCACGAGGAACCTGAATGATCATGATTCTACCACATATAACCTACCCGTATAGAAGTAGCGTGTTGGAGTTCGAAACACCCTCCTTTCAATGATGTTGTAGTAAACATATATGTTATTAACGCGCAAAAAGTGAAGACTAGAAAGCGTCCTAATTGGGACGTTTGCCTTTAGTCGGTTTACGTAGTAATACGTTATAATACATCATAATTACGTAGTAATACGTTTTGCGTAATTAAAACATCTAGTTATGCCTTTTACTTATTGTTTTTATCAAGCTATCCTTTTTACTTTTAACGAAATGTAAAAATAAACTAAAATAAACGGTCCCCGGCGCGGCATACTTTTTTCTGTTGTTTAGTATGGATATAACATATCTGTTTATTAGAATATCATTGCCTCCTTTAAAATGAGAGGAGGCCTGATTCAGTAGTTACTATTAATACTACTACAGATTTGTTATTTTTAATATAAAAATAAATACTTCACATTCATATTATATTTAATTATACAAAAATAACATTGTTCATAAATAAGATTATTCAATGTAAATGAAATTCATTTTTATAAAATAAACAACACGAATATGACTCTCAAAGTAATATTACCCGTATGGGTTTCTACAAGTGCCTGAAAATTTATTTAACTTCAACTCGAATAAATTGTTCCCGGCCTATTGCGTATAAAATTAATGATGGCTGTCAGGGCACGGTGAAGACGCTCCCTCTGAAGAGGAGCCATCTTTCATTCGCATCAACAATTATGTAATAAAATGTACAACATTAAGGAAACGTAAATAATAATGAATTGGGTAACGGTTGGTACTGGTAACGGTACCTGTATTAATGAATTAATGCTATGGTTTGTATTATCGAAAGTATTTTTTTAAGGACCGTTTGAGTTATCATCTCGTTTGTAATGTACATATATATTATTTAGGCGTGCATCTTAACCGATGATTGCGGGTTCAAACCCAGGCAAGCACCACTGAATATTCATGTGCTTAATTTGTGTTTATAATTCATATCGTGCTTGGAGGAAGGAAAACATCGTGAGGAAACTTGCATGTATCTAATTTCATAGAAATTCTGCCACATGTGTATTCCATCAACCTGCATTGGAACGGTGTGGTGGAATATGTTCCGAACCTTCTCCTTAAAGTGAGAAGGAGCCCAGCAGTGGAAAAATTTACAGGCTATTGTTGTTGTTATTGTTTGAGTTTAAGATATTTTTTTCATTTCAAGTTCTTTGCATTTATATACGGAAAGATAGTCGAGTCGGGTTTACTAATAGTAAGTGGTCACTTTCCTCTATTCGATACGGACTGTTCTCTCTTATGTCTGTATTTAAACAGGATTATAAATGCTCAGTGTCTTTGAACGTTAGATTCAACCTATACAGTTTTTCAGATGTTTTTTTGTTAACAGTTCATTTCTCGGTAATAAAAATGACATCGTATGATGCATTTGCTGAATTGGGTGACAAATCTAATGCAGCTCGGTAAGTTAGTTTGAAACAGTCTTTAGGATATACTTTTGTCTTTAATATGTAGGCTAACAGCCTTTTCGGTAGGATGACGTTTCGGTGTTGTATACGACCTCCCCTACATCTTGAGTGATTTGATTCTGCATTTCTCACTAGCAACCCTTCGTTTTCAGTAATTTTTTTGCTGTTATAATATATATCAAGGTTGATATTATTAATGCAAAAGTCTCTTTGTCCATCTCTATCTGTTACGTATCAAAGCCAAATTAGTGAACCGATCTAATTGATAATACAAGTTCTTAAGTTCGAAGAGGACAATTTTCAAATTGTATATGTAAGCGAAAATATAATAAAAATATATATCATAAGGGACAATAATGAGGGATGACATCTCGTGAGGCACAATATGTTGTTTGTGAAGGCACAAATTTATATGAATACTAATAATTTGATCTTACGGTACAAATAACAAGCCGTGATATCGATCCCGTGGCGCCCATCGACGCGATGGAGAGGGTACCGCTGGTTTTTTAGTGGGTATTACGGTGTTTTGTTCATTTGGGCACCGGCTAGTCCCCCATACCCTTCACTTCTGAGGGGGAATCACGTAGATACTATTTCCAGCGAAAAAAAGCAATGATAGGTAAATAAATCCGCCATAAGTGAGTTATAGCTTGTTTATGTAAATTTAGTAATCTTTTATGATAGTGATGTGTTAATTCGGAAATATCTAAAAAGGTTTTTAAACATATAGTGATACTAACGTTTTTTTGCCAGCTCCAACCCTAATTTTATACCGAAAAAGCGATAATCGCGTATAATTTTACCGTAGAACTCAGCGAGCTACTCACAGCGTACTTTATTACGCCTCAAGATCATTTCAGTTATGGAGCAAATTAATGGGGCCTGTCAAACAACCCTCGAAGACGCACTTTATTACCATGTAAGGGGAATTTTATGAATTTTGAAGCTTTAAATTTTAAGTGTCTCGGGAATAGTAGGAACTTTTTAGTGCTTAACATCTACAAGTTTTACATACTACATCTTTTTCTTTAAAGAAATTTAATTCGAATATTGAAACAAAAAAAATATATGTTTTATTCCAGGTTGAAGAGTCAGTGTAACTATTTTGTTATATCAAGCATTATTAACGATTTAAGGGATGGTAATTTTTTTTGCATTGCGTATTATAGGGAGTGAGCCTAATTACCAGCTTACATATTTCATTTGAAAAAGGTACGTATACTATGTGCGCGATTGTGAAGGTCTGCTTCTTAGGCGTAGTTAAAAATGGTTTGAATTGGATGCAACAATAAAATAGATTATTATATATTTATAATAATTAAATATTGATTATTATTACGGTAAATAATATTTATGCACAAACACTCATTTACAAATTTAAGCATTCACAATTTAAATTTTGACTAAATATTAATTACGAATATTAAGAGGTGAATAATTCACATAAATCTAAGGAGGCAGATTTTTGGTTATGTTTTAGGGAGTACTTAGAAAAGCCGAACTTATAAATATAAAAATAAATAAATATAAATACGAAACAACATCACATACATTTCTCTGATGCCAATAAGCAGCTAAAGCACTTGTGTTATGGAAAATCAGAAGTAATGATGGTACCACAAACACCCATACCCAAGACGACATGGAAAACATCGCATAATCTACATCGACTCGCCCGGGAATCAAACTCGCCACTCGGAGTGGTGGACCCATGAAAACCGATGTACAAACCTCTCGACCACGAAGGACCTTAAAATTGTCGGCATCGATTTCCTACGTGGATTTGCCGCCACCTTGAAAAACGGGTTGAAACTCGTATTTTGGATATACTCGGCTGTACGTATGAGAATTATGATTAGATAGTTTTTTGTTACATCATACCCGTTCTACTAATTTACTCGTATATAATCTTAACTTAACGTTGACGGCTATCGATATATCGAGCACGAAATTTTAAAATAAAGTCAAATGTTACCAATGTATAAAATGATTGAAAAAACTATATATACATCTTATAAATAAAAATTTTAACAAAAAGAATAACCGACTTCAAACAAAACACTATTTTAAAACAAATAAATATACACTAAAAAGTAATAAAAATAATTGCGTATTCAACATATTTTTTCTAATTTTTCATATTTTTCTAATAATTAAACGAAAAATACTAGACTACTTAAAAGTCGATTTACGATTACATTACGTAGTTATTTTTATATTTGGAGCCGGTGTAAATACAGACGAATTGATAACCTCCTCCTTTTTGAAGTCGGTTGAAAATATGAAAAGGTTTATAGATGTCTATTTCGAGCACCCTGACTTTTGATTTCGGTTAAGCCAGCAACTTCATCACCTGTATTTGAAACCGAATCTTTGTTACACAGTCTCGAGCTGATGACGGCTATGCCTAGTCCAATTGAGTTTCAAAACGACGATTAAGCCCTTTTCGACCTGCTTGAACCTTTGGCTTTGCGTAAGATGTTGGATCACTCTGCATCTTCTACATGCATCATTTAATATCGAATACGAAAGATACGGGGAAATCCTGCTAGCATTCCTGCCATACGAAAGCAAGATTTTAAAGGTATTTGTTATCTCGCACCACCAGTCTATGGAATCAGCATCGACTAGCGACTTTTCTAAATCGATACAACTGGCGATTCTTCAAGAAAAGAGTGTAGACATTTCTTATAGATTGGCAAAGCATGCAAGCGATCAGGTATTGCAGATGTTCAGGGGCGATGGTAGTCACTTTCCATCAAGTGACTCTCCACCCGTTTGTAACCTAAACTTAGATTAAATTAGAATGATGTGAACGGAAACTGGATTGAGTGATGTTCTTTTTTTAAAAATGAAATATATGTCGTCCATTAATTACGGATAATTATTAACTCAGATGCTTTTGTTGTATCTTGGCGTGAACGCCGTGACATAAAGAGTCACGTGATCGGAATCGTTTGAAGGGACAACTGTCACATTCTATTAATTATTTTTTTCGGGAGCGACGAGTCGGAAGCTAAATATTATAAGAAGGAGAGATACAGTTCGGGCCTTTCAAACGGGACCGTTGGTTAACGCAACTGTGATAATTACTGCTAAAATGATATACCTCCTTTAGAATTTTTTACTGAATATAATACAGGAATTGTCATAATTGTCATACTGTATCGTTGTACTAAATTGCCTGAGACCTACGCCCTGAATCCTGTACCAGAATATCCTACTGATGACGAGCCTACCACTGATCTATCGCAGCCGCCGTCATACAAAATTAATTAAAAAGACGCAATCACTAACAATATTGTACGGAATAGATTTTGCTTTCATATTTTTAAAAACGTTATACTCAAAAGATTGAAACGAAAGGAAATTAAATAGACAACACAATATTAATAGAAGGAATAGGCCTTCGAATTAATTAATTTAAAGTAAGTACTATTAATTTTCGAGACTAATGAAACTGCCAGATTATTTTTTAAATACATTTTCTAAGAACCAATTTAATATCGCTATTAATTAATTTAAAGGTTCTCAAAATACTTGTATTATTTTCTTTGTCGATATTAAAATATATTCGGGCAATATACAATCTCGGAGTTCAAGATTCCCTAAGGGTTGTTTTTATAAGCGGAATTCTTACCCACGCATTACGTCACAAAATATTTACAGCAATATTATATAACAAACTGAGACGCTTGAGACACGCAAATAACCTTAGATGTCATTGATTTCTGATTTCTTATTATTTGTTAAAAATCAATCACGACTTTATACATGATGGAAAATATCTCGAGAAATACATTTCTATCCTTTATTTTTACGAGAGATAATGGCTTATTTTCGAATCTGTTTTAAAAAATACACCATTTATCCTTATCCAATTTTGTATCCTAAATGAATCGTACATTTAATACAGATTCGTATAGTTCTTTCCAGTATGTAATTTAAATAAGTATTTTTGGAGATATTACAGATTTAAAGCGCAGGGACTTAGTGGTTTGTATTGTCTAATGACTGATTATGAACGTTGTGAAACATTCTATAGTATGTTTAGAATCAGTATTGCACCAGTGCAAATCCGGGACGGAAGCCAGTTTTTCAACCGACTTCAAAAAGGAGGAGGTTATCAATTCGTCTGTATTTTTTTTGTATTTTTTTTATGTTTGTTACCTTTTGATATTTTTTTTTTGTTTGAAAGCTAGTGCTTCCTATGGGTCCCATTATTGCTACATTTGGAGTCGGTGTCAGCCAAGAAAACCTTACAGTAACCCTATACTACAGGCGCGTTAACGTGGCTGACACTGGCTGGGCAATTACTATAACTACGTTATATAATCGTAAATCGACTTTTAAGTAGTAATATTTTTCATTTCATTTTACTTAGGAGGACTCTAAAAATATGTCGAATACGCAATTATTTTTATTACTTTTCAGTGCACATTTATTAATATTAAAATAGTGTTTTGCTTAAAGTCAGTTTTTCTTTTTGTAATTTTTTTTATTATAGTATAATGTGTGATATAATATGACGATAATATTGAAAGATACAAGTATAATAATCGTGTGTAATTATAATCTGTTGATTATATTCCTTAAATGGTTTGAACCGAAGTCAATTATTGGGAAACAAAAGAAATCTTTTAAATTATTTGGGAAATAATTACGAGCCATCCTTTCTCCTTGCTCCAGGGCCTCTCGATCTTCAAATTCCGGCTCTGCTACTGGATAATTGCAAGGACCGTCAGTTATAATGAATGTAGCCAGATTGTATATTTCTCTACTTGTAAATATTACATAGTATTGTAGAATTATTAAAATAAAGTCCTTAAATATATTTATGATAATATACATATATGTACCAGTATAGAATTATATTATATATACGATGTGGTTATTAAAAATTTTCTGTTAATATTTCAAAATATTTTTCTTGATAAAACTAACCTTTACTTCACTCAATAATATTGTGTGTAGTGGCAGTTACCTGATAATCTTTCTTGGACATTTTTTATGATATAGTTTGGCGGACGAGCATATGGGCCACCTAATGGTAAGTGGTCACCATCACCCATAGACAATGATGCTGTAAGAAATATTTCAATTCCTTACATCGTCAATGTGCAACCAACTTTGGGAACTAAGATGTCATGTCCCTTGAAACTGTCGTTACACTGGCTCACTCACCCTTCAAAGGGGAACACAACAGTACTGAGTACTGTTATTTGGCGGTAGAATAACTGATGAGTGGGTGGTACCCGGGGCTTGCACAAAGCCCTACCACCAAGTTGATCATTTACAAATGTTAGTGTATATATTTTGTGGGATAAATTTCATGTTAAATATTCGTACCGCAATAATAAAAGCAACCCTCTTAGAGTCGGTGCGTAACTTTAAATGTTTTTGTTAGTGAAATTCATTTTATCTCGGTCTGTTTAAAATGCGACAAAACTTAGCGACCAGAGCAGCCATGAGCCAAATTAAATACAAGAGTTTTAAATGAGATGTAAATTTTCTACTGCAACAGTAACGACGGACAATTGTGAACTTCAAGCTTTGTTAAATAGTTTAGATAACTTTGATTTTAATCATTATTACGATGTGTTTCATTTTTAATTTGTCACATATTATATTATAATTATTATTTTCTTTTATGATAATTACCAACAATGATTATTTATCAAACTACTTTTTTTGTTCCATTTGCTGTCGAAACGCTAGGCCTTTGGAGTAGTGGTGCAAAAGCTTCATCAAAAGTATAACACCATTGCCTCCAGGTGACAGGAGGGCTGGTTCGTTTTTTGCCCAGAGGATCGGAATTGCGATTCAACGGGGAAATGCTGCTAGCATTCTTGCCACCATTCCACGCGCTCAAGATTTATACAGTAACTAGTTTTAGTTCATATTTGTATATTTTTAAGCATTTAACGTTATTAATTATTATGTTAATAAACAATGAGTATATATGTAGTAAATAAAGCTTTTGAATATAATCATAATTAATTGGCACCCATGGCATTGCTTGTATATTGAGATTGGTTGTCAGCCATAAATAAGTAGTCTATGTCTTCTGGTTTAGCTGTGAGTAGAAGACAGGCAGAGTTACTTTTGAAGTGATAATCTTATATATCAATAGCGTGAGCTGATTTTAATCCTAGTCATTGCGGGCTCATATGGATTGCTGCACAAAAAATCAGTTATAGTTTCATTTTGAAGAGCTCGATTCCTAGATGTGCATAAAATATGGATTCTTAAACATATAATTCGAGAGCGGCACTTTGCCTGTAAAAATATATACATAAATTTAAATCGTCCGAACATACGTCGAAATTTTAAAAATCTGTTGAATAAACGCGAATTTTCGCATGCGACCCCCTAGCATCAGTAATGATATCAATTATTATTAGCAAATAGTTTATATTTGTAATACTATAATCAAATTTGTTATGTTATATGGATAATACTTGGAAAAATAATTTGTTGGATAATTGTCATCCATATATCAGTCGCGTGGGTTCTTTTGTAATTCAATATTCCTTCCAAGAATACCCTTCTGCTATTATGACCACTTTAAATATGAATGAGATAAAGTTATAGATTCTTACTAATGCGAATCGTACACTATTTTCAGAAATACAATTCATTTACATATTTATTACATTCATTACGACGACCTCCATGGTCGAGTGGTGTGTACACCGGTTTTCATGGGTACGCCACTCTGAGGTCCCGGGTTCGATTCCTGACCGAGTCGATGATATTTAGATTATCATTGGTTTTCTTTGTTGACTTGGGTCTGGGTGTTTGTGGTACCGTCGTTACTTCTGATTTCCATAACACAAGTGCTCCAGCTACTTACATTGGGATCAGAGTAATGTATGATATGTTGTCTCATATTTATTATTATTATATATTTTTATTTATTTTCACTCATATAATATTACATTTTTAAATATAAAATACAAACAGATAAAATATATTTAAAAATATAAAATATAGAGGCAAACCAGTGGCGGGAACAGGGTCCAAGCCACCAGTGGTCAGGGCTCCAGAGAGAGGAACTTCCTCACAATACGAGCCGTGCCGAGGAGTACTGCCTTCTGCATCAGGCCCTTGACCCAGCTACCTAACGAGAGCCTCTTAAGTTGTTGGTCGAGGCTCTTGGTCATTAGGCCATTCGCTGAAACAACTATCGGCACAATAACTGCTGTATCCACATCCCACATGTCGACAATCTCGTGAGCTAAGTCAAGATATTTTATTTGTTTATCTTTCTCAGCCTTCACGAGATTCTCGTCATGAGGGATGGTGATGTCAACAATTATCGTGCGGCGCTCTGACCGATCTGTCACCACTATATCAGGCTTGTTGGCGACAACAGTCCTGTCAGTGATTATAGATCGGTCCCAGTACAGTGTGATATGACCATCCTCGAGAACTGGGTCGGGCATATACCTGTAGTATGGTACCTCTGATACCACAAGACCGTATCGAAGTGCAAGTTGTTGATGGATAATCTTGGCCACTTGATTATGTCTGTGCAAATACTCTCCGTTAGCAAGACGAGAACAACCGGAAATCATATGTCTAAGGGATTCGCCCGGAGTGTGACACGCCCGACATATGTCCACCGTGCCATCCCTCACAATATACTTCCGGTAATTGTTCGTCATGATAACTTCGTCCATAATCGCACAGACAAAACCTTCGGTTTCACCGAATAGGTTACCGAACCGTAGCCAAGATACGGACGCCATAAAGTCCACATCGGGTCCATGAAGGGCCCGATAGAAGCGTCCGTGTAACTCCTTGCTCTTCCATACCTCCTTGCGGTTCTCAGTACTTAGTACTACAGGCTTGCGCCAGTTCTCTTTGCCTAAGGAGAGCGGAGTTAGCCCCTTGTCCATTATAACTACATCTCGGTGCATATCCAAGACAGTGTGGAGGAAATACTCGCTGAGTTTGTATACCTCACGGTTATGTAGGGTCTTGGCATTTAAAAAGCCACGGCCACCATATCTCCGTGGGATATACAATCTCATCACCGAAGACCGAGGATGATGCATTCGATTTGCAGTCAGTAGGACACGGACTCTCCTATCCAAGGCGTCTAGTTCTTTTTGAGTCCACTTGAGTATGCCGAAAGAGTACATCAAGACCGGCATGACCCAACCATTGAAGGCTCGAACCTTATTGCCTCCTGATAAAAGACTTTTGAGTACTTTTTTCAGGCGACCAAAGAAACGCTCCTGCAATGATTGTTTCATGTCGGTCACATTGATGCCTAACGCTTCCGACATACCCAAGTATTTGTATGATTCGTTTGCGGACAGTGATTTAAAGTTTATGGAATCTGAAAGTTGTAATCCGTCAGATTCCATAATCTCTCCTCGTTTTACATGCATAACCGCGCATTTGTCAACTCCAAATTCCATTCTAATAGAATTACTAAAAGTTTCTGTTACCTTTAGTAACTCCACTAGTTGTGAACCTGAAGGTGCAAAGAGCTTTAAGTCATCCATGTAAAGTAGGTGGGATATTACTTTACCTCCTCTCCGCAAACGATAGCCTAGCCTTGAACCCTCCAACAGAGTACTTAGAGGGTTCAAGGCCAAACAAAACCACAGTGGACTCAAACTATCGCCCTGGAATATTCCTCGCTCAATCCTTATTGGTTCGTCATCACCATGAATCGTTCGGTATCCTGGATAGCGAAGAACTGTCCGCCATTGCCTCATACATGATCTCAAGAAACTGCATAGAGTTGTATCTAATTTATACAACTCCAGCACCCTCAAGAGCCATGTATGCGGCACGGAATCATAGGCCTTCTTGTAATCTATCCAGCATGTCGACAGACTCTTTCGAAAACGACGAACCTGTTGGCTAATGGTCATATCAATGAGGAGTAGCTCCTTAGTGCCTCGTGATCCATCCCCACATCCATTCTGAGAGACAGACAAAATACTATTATTCTGTATGTGACTATTAATCTTATCTCTCAGAATGAAGGTAAGGACCTTATAGACCGTCGGTAAACAAGTAATCGGTCTATAATTTTTAGGATCCGTTGCACTACCTGACTTATGTAGCAGGTGGGTGACTCCGGTGGTAAGGAACTGTGGAAGCGACCCTGACTCTAGAGCTGACTGGAACTGAAATGCCAAGCATTCATGCGAGCTGCGCAGCCATTTTAGCCAGAAGCTATGCAGTCCGTCCGGTCCCGGAGACTTCCAGTTGGGAACAGAGCGAACTGCGGCGGCTACATCTTCAGAAGCGATGGAAATTTTTCCCATCACTTCCAAAGGCTCGCACGCTTGCCTGACCTCCAGCATCCAATCACCTTCAATGTGGTCGACGGGCACCGACCAGATGTTGCGCCAAAATGTATTCGTGGCATCATCATCTGGGCGACACCCATCGCTCACACCCTGGTCGAGTCGCTCCCATGTTCTGTACACCCACCTTTGATCGCTCTGGAATTTGCGATTCAAGTAATAACGATCCACTCGCCGCCTGTACCGACGAATGCGGCTTGCCCATGCATAAACTTTTTGTTTAAGGAAGTCAATACGCTCCACCACATGGGATGGATACTCTTGCGGACCGATACCAGTCCCCAAGAATGCCCGCCCCACGAAACGCATTACACGTGGACGCGTATTCCCTTCCTTAAAACAATATAGTTTTCCAATGAGCACTCTGGTCTCACTAATTCGCTTCTCAATCCTGCTCTGCCAGGCCGGTGTTGCAGCCTTTGGTCGTGTAGCTCGTTCGCTGTCTTCAAATGTAACACCGGCTACACGACATGCTGCAACAGCCGCACAAAACAGAATTGAGTGCGTATCCTCGAGATTTTCACTGCTCTCAAAATAATCTGCGAGCAGTGAATCCAAAGTGCACACTAGGTCCCTATTCCGTTTAGACATGGGCAAACGTGGCAACCGTGGCCTAAGCTCGACGGGAGTGTTACGATACTCCCGAATCGCATCCCCCAGTGCGCTCCTCAATTGATCACTGTACTTACTTGTTGTAATAGCCATGTCACCACCGTCCTCATCATCATGTTCTGGGCCCTGTGGTATTGCAGGAAGTGGTTCCTCAACCACGGGCGTTGACGGGCCGGAAGTTACACCGCTATTACACGTTTCTGAGCGAATCCGATCAAGCACGGTGTCACTCAGCCTGTTGTTACGCAGAATGACCCGCACCTGATCCGACAGTCGTTGAGCCGAGACGTTGATAGCTGGTTCAAGCGCCTGAAACAGAGAGAGCATCCTAACACGGTACGCTGTGAGGTTAGTTCCCCCCTCTGTAGCCCCATAGTATGCGCGCATGACATTTTCATTAATGGATTGTGTCCATCGCATGCGCTGCACACAACCACCGGAAGCGGGGACCCTGTTCGAGACCGGTTGGCCTCTGGCTCCCAAGCCCGTCGGTGGCCGGCGTCTCCCCGCTCGACGTACAGGTGTTGGCGACGTCGGCGGGGAGAAGTACTCGTCGCTCGAGCTCGACGCAGCTGCAGACACCAGACATCCTTGTGTGGGGTCCTGTGCCTGCGAGGCGGAGCTGAGCGGCGGGTCCGGGGATGGATAATTGTGCGCTCGTTTTCTGGCTCTTGTCAAAATTTTAATGGGTTTTATACATTATTTATTTTAGTTTGACAGTGTCACTTTCATTTTCGGTGGAATTGTTATTATATGTATATTTGTTCATTTTTGTAGGATTTTGTTGTTGTATTTTATTATTAATGGTCTAAAAATATATGTTTACACTCTTTTTGATTATTATAGATATTTTTAAATTAATTTATTTATATAATTTTATGACAGCCCATTTTTTTTCATGTTGACGTATTAGTTGGTTGCCAGTTTTTATTATTATTATTATTATTTCAGAATAAGAAACTTAAATTAATTAGAAGGTACTTAAATCAGCACGACTGGCCTGGATTTGAAGCTAGGATTTTCGCTTAAAATTTACATGTACGCTTCAATGGGCAAGCTCGGCTTTAGAAATAAATCAAGCAATTTTAAATCACATTTTCCCCGTTTGACTTAGGATACTGTGATTAAGATCGACAAGTCCCACAGCGGCGTCTCGGCCATAAAAGCCAATTTATCTAAGTAAAACGTAAAAACAATTAAGTAAACAATAAAAAAAATAAACACGCAAAGTTTACTCATTAGGAAATAACATTAATCCATTATATGTTTTACAAGATTAAAGGAACGAACGCTTAAGGGAAATTAGAAAACGAGGAACCATTTATAAATGTGAACAAAATGAATAACACGATAAGGCTTCCAGTGATCCGGAACATATCCTTAAATAATCTTGATTTGACAGTGGAAAAACAGAAAAATACGCTTATCGGAAGCGTCCGGGCTTCTAAGGGTTGGCAATTTGTACCGAACTTAAGAAAATTCCGGGATAATTCGAAAGGAATTCCGCAAATATGAGTTAGATTGAGTATTTTTTGAACGAATTATTAAGAGAACCATTTGAATTTGTATTGTTATGAGCAATCAAGACAGCTGAGCCGTAATAACTGATCACTTATTAAAATTCTAGAAAATACAATTATGTTTTAGTAAAAGTTTGTAATCAGACATCTCGTTTCTCGTTTCGTATCGTCAGTGGTAACAAGGTGAGGAAAACGATAGGTATCAGGTAAAATATACTAATAGACTAAATAAATAAACAAATATTGGACAACATCACATACATTACACTGATACCCAATGTAAGTAGCTAAAACACCTGTGTTATGGAAAATCAGAAGTAACGAAAATACCACCAATACCCAGACCCAAGACAACATAGAATACTAATGAACTTTCTACATCGACTCGGCCGGGAATCGAACCCGCGACCTCAGAGTGGCGACCCATGAAAAGCGGTGTACACACTACTCGACGACGAAGGTGCAGGTGGTATTTTAGATTTGATTTCTGTACATTTCTTGTTATCTACCAAGTCTTGTACTTTAGGAATCAAGAAATATAACAATGTATAGTGCGCAATTTGAGATAATGCCTTTGATAATAATTATTTAAACGATGAAGCTTAACAACTTTGTAAATCAGTATAGTTAAAGATAAATATACTCGCTTTATTACAAGTTAGTTCGTATAATCATATCTTTAGAGAATTGGAAACGTCGTAAGTCGCTATGATTATACGAAATTAACTCAAAGTTTTAAATGTTATATAACCACTAACAGCTTATACTAGAATAATGACATTTAATCTATACTATTTAGAATCTAGATTCTAGTGAAAGCTAGGTAATAAAGGCATATATTATTTTGAGAAAAATTAGACGTCGCATGGTCAAAACTCTTGTTTACCGATTGTTATTTATGATTAATTGGTTGTATTATAAAACATCTAACAAAAAATTGACTTCAAATAATACTTGGAAGACTAATTTATAAACAAAATTCGAGCTTATTTACTTTTAATTCCGTATTTATTATCCTGTGAGTGGTAGTTTTTCCTTAAATTTGAATGTAGTCGAACAGGAAGTATACTCCTCGGAACAAAAACAAATTAACCTTTCAATACGGTATACCAGCAGGATACATTACATACATATATTGTATTTAACTAATATGATTGTATTTTTTAAATGTTGAAAAAGAATAACTACTGAGTTTCTTGCCGGTTCTTCTCGCTAGAATCTACTTTCCGAACCGGTGGTAGCTTCACTTAAATGTTAAATGACGATTCAAAAGTGCTCGTAAAGGCCCACTTGAATAAAGTTTATTTTGATTTTTTTTTTGATTCATGACGAATGTATAATTATACCATAAAGAGTATGTTGAGGTAACAAAATAAAGAAAAACCTCTTTATTTTTAAATTAGTTTACAATAATAATACTTTTATTGACTTTTGGTCTGAAGATTTCTAAAAGCGGTCATTTATTAGATAAATAATATACGCAAACGTTTATTATAAATGCACTATGATATAGGTATTAGATTAGAGTTCGGTTTATAACAAATTTACACCGTGCTTAATTTTACTAATGGATTGATTTATTTATGATATTGATTTACCAGTAAATATTGACACTGTCAATCAATGATTCGATATTACTTTAAAGGGATATAAATTTCCTTCAGAGGAATTATGTTTTTTTTTGTGTTCTTTAATTTTTGCTTAATTGAATTAAACAAATTCAAAAAGAGAATACAGAATTTTTAAACTTAATGCGTTCTCAAAGAAATTAAAGGTTAAGCTAACTTTCAAGTATACATTGAAAATAAAATAAAACGAGATAAAAAAATATCGTTATTAAAATAAACTTGGAAGTATTTTGTCGAATTTTACAGATAAAAAATAACTTTGGGTTCGAAAATTAAAAACAAAATTTTAGAAGTTATTTAGTGAATGTCTGACGAAATGGCAATAATTTAATATGGTTCGTTAGGAACTTTCTAAGACTAACACTATGAATATAAGATCTGAGCTAGGGCGCCTTGAGGTATATACGGCAATTTGAAATTTAAGCCTAAGGGCGTGTTTGATCTTCAAGTTGATAGGTTAAAAATTCAAAGTAAATATATTCAATAAAAAATACTTTAAATATTTTACAAAAAGTTTCGTAGAGATATCATTTTTATTTTATTTTATACGCCGACGAAAGGTGAACGCCGATGTTATAATTATTATTAATTAGACGACTGATTATGCCACAGTCTCAATAAACCTGTAAGTCGTTATATTATCTCAAACACTGACACATAAATATTTAACTATATACATTTATTTTACATGTGTTTCTGTACTGCTAACTTTTTTACTTTCGAGTTCCAGAAATAACTCGTATGTCTTCAATATTAAGCAAAAGAAGTAAAAAAAGGCGGCTTACATGATATTACAATTTTGATAATTGTCACTCGATAGCCCTGTTTGTATTACATATCAACTGTATCATTACATAGTTTAAAACAAAGTCGCTTACCGCTGTCTGTCTCTATGTACGCTTTTATTAATATTAAATATTACGTACGTTTTTGTATATCATCAACAGCACATATTTGTCCACTGCTAGACATAGACCTTTCCAAATGCGCCACTGTGATCCTCTTCAGCTACTCACATCCAGCTCCTGCCAGCCGTCTTCCGTAAATCGTCACTCCACCGTACCGTACCTGAGGACGTCCTACACTAAATTTGGCGAGAAATAAAATTAATAATATCCAAATTAAAAAAAAAAAGTTATGGCAGATTGTTTTCATAAAAACCTTCCAATAGAAAGGATGGACTTCGTGGAATCGTAAACTTGGTGTTTAAAGTTTGCTCTTACTACTTTACTGAACAAGAGAATGTACTTTATACAAAGATTGTCACTGATTTTATTTTAAGAAAAAATACATACTATTTCATAAACCACATTATTGGAAAATTGCTCCACCTTGTTCTTGTTCTTCATACTTAACTAAATAGATTGATTGTTACAAAAGTGGAACGAATGTACTTACGAAAATCGCCAAGTATTCTTTTTTTCCAAAACTGGTACGGCGATGGAGGTCTTCCTATAATGGTATAAGGAGAGTTTTCACTGGCGGTACCAATGTCCATAGGTGAAGATGATCACTTAACACTTAATGATGCACCATAATCGTCAACATTATTGTTATAAATATAAAAAAAATTACAACAAAGTTAGTTTCAAAACGAAAATCCAAAGTGATTGCTTCTATCCAAGTTGAAAATTATTTCAAGTGAACAATTGAAGTATATTCTGTTAAATAAATCACTACTAATGCAACGCCCAAGTTTCAAATTGGTTTGAAAGTTTTCGCGTAAGTCGGAAACAAAGTTAAGTCTAACACAGACAGTGGAGCAACGTAAGAGTACATTATAAAAACCATGTGTGATGCACACTTCTTAAAAAAATATGATTTTTCTCTTCCATCTTTAATTGTGAATAAGGTTACTGTGGTATTCAGATTAGACAGAGGTTCAGTATGTTCTTCGGTAGCGTCAAAGTCTCACCCAGTTTGGCCTTTGGCTCTTTCGAAATAAGACAGATTGATGATGTTTTTTCTGGCTGATTTTTGTCGCGGCAATTAATCTCATATCACACTCACCAGCCAACTACGCAGGACATATAAGAGTTCATTAGTTTTAGGCCATCTACAGGTCCACTCACTATTCAGTCACTCTCACGATCCGATGGGAAATTCAACAGAATCGAAAAGGTGCAGGACCAACGGCTTCTCTACGTTATTTTCGGGGTATGGATTTCTATCGAGAAATTATCATTAACAGTCCGAAGTCTTCTGGTTTATTTTACTGATAAGTACTCGATAAAAACCCGATACCTTTTTATCGTTCCGACCTTGGCTTTAAACACCTCTTCTTATATAAACAAACAAGGCAGTCGAACTAACAAGGCAGTCGAACAGATCTCTAAAATTAAAAAAGTTCATCACGAAAAACCCATCATGTAGCTAAAATAACTTACTACTTCATCCGTCCATCTATCTTGTCTTCACGTAATATAAGTTTGTATTATAATATATTTTTTTATTTAAGTTTAATAAAGGTGATATGTAATCACCCTTGTAAATGGAATTTTATTCAGCATCAACGTTCAAAGCTGTTTAGAGAACAAAAAACAAAGAAGAGTCTGAGTTATTTTTAATCAAATTTCCAATGCTATTTCCGCATGGCTGATGTTTTTTTTTCTTCTCTTAGAAATTAGTTTTGGGAAGGTTTTGTTTGTCGTAACTTTTTCGTATTTAATTAAGGCCGGCCGAATTTTTAATTTATGTTTAAGGATAATTCTCTTAAATCAAGATTAACCATTTATTAGAGGCCCTGAATCTTAACTGAAGATCGCGGGTTCAACTCAAGCACGGTGGGACATTCCATTGAAATATTTTCAGGTGTTTATTTAGTGTTCATAATTATAATTGATCTTGTGCTTGAAGGTCAAGGAAAGCCTCTTGATGAAACCTGCTTGAAATTCACTAAAGCACATAAAAGCAGCTCGGTGGAAGTACTCAACCTTCTCCTCAGATGAAGATTAAATCTTACCATTATTCATAGGCCCTTTCTACATTGACATCTGACTTGGCTGGGAATCGAACCCAGAACATCGGAGTGGCGTACTCATGAAAACCGGAGTGTACACACTACTCGACCGCGGAGGATGTCATAAACATTTTTATTATTACTTTTCTTTTAATTTATTTTATGTCATTATTAAACAGACGTGGATACGAGTTTTACATGGAGTAAGATTAAATTAAGCAAAGCAACCCTGAACTCCAGTCAGGTGTTCGTGTTAATGGATTCCAGTTTGAGGTGAGTGAGCAAGTGTCATTACAGGCAGAAGTCGTATAATACTCGTATAATAATCCTAGGCTTAGCGCTGCATTAACTGAGTAAGGTAACTGTATATTTATGGCAATGTCTATTTGTGTCTCCTCATCAGCTTTTTATCATATCGGTTATGTCAATCGTTTTTTTTTTTTTTATTTTATTTAAATACTTTATTGACCAACAACATAAGTTGTGACAAAAGGCGGACTTAATGCCTGAAGGCATTCTCTACCAGTCAACCTTTAGGCCAAATAGAAAGTCATGAAGGCGGTAACAATAAATTTTATAATAAATACGATAGTAATAATAATAAAACAAGAACATAGATAAAATATTATATATATATATGCATAAGAATACACATTTATAATTATATATACATATATGATATAAAATAACAGAGTCACAATAGAAATTATAAAAACACAGCGTAGTGAGAAAAAAAAAAGAGAAACTTAAGAGAGGTTTTTAATAAGATGATATTTTTTTATGTGATAGCTGGCAAAGGAGCAGGAGGCTCACCTGATGGAAAGTGACTACCACCGCCCATGGACATCTGCAACACCAAGGGGCTTGCAGGTGCGTTGCCGGCCTTTAAGGAAGGAGTACGCTCTTTTATTGAAGGTTTCTATGTCGTATCGGTTCGGAAAAACCGCCGGAGATCAAGATCCTCAAGATCGTGAAAAATGAATGATTTTTAAAAATTTCAAGATATTTTAATATCTTTAGTCAGAAGTTAAAAGTACTTTGCAGTTTTTATTTGTGAAAGTTGTTTTAGTTCGAAGAAAACAATGTTTGGACTAAATAGATAGTAATAATTATATAAATTATAAATATTACTGAATAATTTATTTCAACTTTTTAAGTAGCTTCGAAGCATCGTGTCTTAAGTTGTTATGAAGAAATTGAATTAATAGGTAATCATAATTATATTGAATTACTTCAAAACTCAGTCCTTTTTTTAAGTAACCTCTGAAAAATATAACAAAATGTGAAATTTGTGAAAAGGAATTATGACTTATTCATTTGAGTGATTTTACAGCATCTGAGGTGATGATCATGCTTGAAGTTTAATGTATGCTCTTTGAGATATTTTTAGTTATTGTGTAGGTTGGTGGACGAGCATATGGGCCACCTTATGGTAAGTGATCACCATCGCCCATAGACAATGACGCTGTAAGAAATATTAACTATTCCTTAGATCGTCAAGGTGCCACCAACCTTGGGAACTAAGATGTTATGTCCCTTGTGCCTGTAGTTACACTGGCTGTAGTAAATTTATTTTTCCGCTCTGATATCAGCGCAGAGTCCAGTAGACTGCCATGTGTGTTTGGAGGAAACTTGGGCGTAAAGTAAACACTGTAGCCACTGATGAGTCTAGGGCTAATGGAAGGGCTGCTGCTATATCGCATGGGTCATAGGTTGCTGACGCGCAACTCGATGGCAAAAGTATGTTTTACTTCTTTCAATTCTAGGTTTTTTGTCCAGCAGTTGGTAAGCAATTCTACTTCATTCGTTTGTCTAATAAAGACTGGTTTGGTTTGTCTTAAAAGCAGGACTAGCGAGAGATATAGTATATTCGTAATGTTCACCAATAACGGTGGTAAGAAAAAGCGATCACTTATACCCACTAGAAGGGTTTAGTTTAAGTATAGGTCAGACTATGGGAGAAGATACCCACTCCGCGTACGTAGATTATGCATAAAAGCATGTCAGATTTATCTTAATCTAGAAGTTTTTTCACGAAAGTTTTGATAAATGATCGTTAAATCTGCTAAATTTGATAATATGTGCGATAAATATTCACGTCAGTGTGCGATATGTTATTCTGTGTGTAGTAATAATTGGCGCACCTTCACCTCAGAACCCCGGACTAATAAACGATTATTCAGTAATCTACTACTAGATAAACTTCGAACTCATTCAAGTCATGAGCGATTGAAACATTAGCGGATATGCTGTTAGTTTTTGATTTCAGACTTAGTGTCGTTACTTTATTTAGTTTACTTAATGGTAAAGCTTCAATTTAGTCAGCCAGGTAAGTAGTAGACTGGAAAGTAAATAAAATAGGAAATTATTTCTCGCGAACGAAGTGAAAACGGAGAGTTATTATACATTCATTTAAATATTTTAAAGATAGTTAATAATAGGTCAGTCACTAAGTTTCAGTGATTAATGTAAACTATTGTACTGAAGCAGTGCAGCATTGTAAGAAATATACATATTTCTTAGAATGCATTATTATTACAGAAATACACTAGCGGCCCATACCGGCTTCGCGCAGGTTGACATAAGTTTTTTTAACTGTATTTATATCTTTTATTTCGCCTTGATATTTTCCGACATGTTTAAAAATTGTCGTTCCATTTCAACTTATTTACCCATAAACCTCACTAAATGATATACCTAAACCTACCTCATAAATCATTCTGTCTATTTGTAAAAACCGCATGAAAATCGGTTTAGTAGTTTTGGAGTTTATTGCGAAGATAGACTGACGCGGCCGAAGGAATTTGTTTTATAATATGAAGTGATTAGGATTGCTCATAAACCCTTTGTGTCTTCAACATATTATTTTGTTTGTTACAACCTTTTTGATTGAACGAATACTTTGAAATATGTCACTTTCCAACTTAAAATAAAATCTTTTTACAATGATGCAATCCGTATTCACAAACAATGGATCGTGACTATACGCGAGGACGGGCATCAAGAAATAAATCCAACGTTTATTTTACCGCATAAAGTTGGTTCGAACCGGTTTAATGCGGTTTTGTAAAGAATGCAATCCCAATAACTTACAAAAGTTGTCACATAAAAAGAAAATATACGATAGTTTGTAACACTATTTACACATTTAATTTATTGAATTTTATTATTTATACAGTTTATTTATTTATTTTTTCTATGATAAATTATATAACCTATTTAAAATTTAAATTAGTACCTTCAAGGTATTCTTCTTAAATCACCTGCAACATAAATATATTACATTCATACACATATATCCTCTTAGCTACATATGTCATAAAAACGCTTTTCAACTTTATAACTCAACGCAATTTTAAGTTAATAGTTGATACTGCTATACGGTATTTAAGGCTAGGGAGACGCACAAATGAGCAACCTGGTAAGTGGTCAATAATGTAGTAGACAGTGGCGTCGTAAAAAAAAAAACATTTCTTACATCACCAATAAGCGGCTAACCTTGGAAAATGTTATGTCTGTTTTTACAGAAACTCACTCACCATTCATACCAGTACACAACAATATCAAGTATTGCTACTTGGCAATAGTTTGTGGTACCTTAACGGGTTATGTAAGAAACCCATTAGGGTACCATTTCAGTTTATGGTATCCAACTATTGGAGTATTAGTAGTATAATCCTGAAATACATAGGTATATGTGTATATTAAAGTCGTATGTCATTTATACATGATATAAATAACCAAACGCTGATTAATAGTCTGAATATTAATAGAAAACATTTATATGTCAGAAGGAGCTGTGTAAGTAAATTAATCGTAAAGCAACGCCATACCTTGTAGACTTGTACCACACCGATTTGTGATAAAGCTGAATTGATCTTCCACTTCTGCGCCGTCGTTGCGTATAATTGAGTCTTCTCTATCATTTCCTCCTGATCCAACAGCTGAATTACCGAAGTTGGGAAGTGTTCGACTCATATCCAATCATTACCTATTTAGTGATTATTAGTCGAAATGTTGATTCAATGTTTCTCCGCTTTTTAGCTGTACTTATATATCACGGTTTTAGAACATTTTTAGAACAGTATTTAATTTAAACCATATCAGTTTTAAGATGGATTCGATTTCCATACCTTCGGCTTTTATCATAATTTATTTGCACATCTTCTAAGTAGTTTATTTTAGTCGTCTGGTCCATGTTTTCTATTAAAACGCTATCGATATTATTAATCTATAATACTATTATAAATGTGAAAGTAGCTCTGTCTGTCTGTCGCCTTATTACGTCCAAACCAATGAAGCGAATTTAATGAAATTTTGTATGAAGCAAATTTGACCTCCAAGAAAGGACATAGGTTACTTATTTCGGTTAACACATGACAAATAATCTCCTAAAACGCGAGCGAACTGGGGACGATAATTAGTCGTTTCTAAATAGAATTATAAAATTAATGACTGACAATGCTGTCTTAACCAATGTGTAAACAGGATGAAGTTTTGTGCAGTAATTATTAAAAAAAAATGGTAGGGAGTAAAAGAAAATCTTTAAAACGAATTCCCTCAGGGGTTTAATAGAGAATTTTGTATGAAAATTAGTCATTTCTGAAGATAAAAATGTTGAAATCTTTAGTCTTATGTATATAAGATACAGGGAGTTTTTTAAAAAAATCTTGGAATGGATATTTGTATGGATATCATTTTTGTAGTGATAAAAGATAGTTGGAATAGTAGGTATTTATTTTAAAAATCCTTTACGTGTACGATTTTGGGATGGATTTCGGAACGAAAGTTTCTACCATCCACAATTTTTTTCGTTAGAAATATGGATAGGAATACGGATCAGATAAATCCATCGTGTTTTTTTTTTAATGATTCTTTGCTTACCTATTCCGTGTGAGTTTCACAACCAACATTGAAATAAATTCTCGATTAAGAACAAATACTATGTATAAAATTGATAATTTGACTCTCAATCTGTGTAGGTTCAACGAAATTTTAATCAGCTGGATGATACATAAGTAAGGAAAAGGCTTTTTAAATTTTAATATATGACATTACTAAAAATAATTCAATTAAAAAAATCAACTCTTATAATATCCTTACTTTGTAAGCCAACTTACGTGCAGATGTGCAAACAGAAACCCCAATCCCGGGAAAATCAACCGAGGAATGAAGTGAATTTCACGGCTCATCGGACACTTAGGTTCCCGAATCCCGGATCCCGTGTGTGGGATCAATCCCACTTTATCAGTACTGCGTTCTCTGCAAACAGCTAACTAAAGCCACTGAGAATTGAGTTATTTCTTTGTAAGCTCTATTCGTGAATATTGTTTTTAAGCATTGGAAAGATTCCATTTTTAATTGACTTTTTAATAAAAAGTAATCAATATTCTTTATTCAAGTAAGCTCATAAAGCGTCATGTAATACTGTTGAATTAAAAGCCAAGCAGCCCGAAAAGCTACTACCGGTTCGGAAAGTAGATTCTACCGAGAAGAACCGGTAAGAAAGTCAGTTGTTCTTTTCGACTATTATTATTTCAAAGTATGTAAAGTACAATTAAATTGTTATGAATCATGCCTAAATTATCAATGTTTTTTTTGTGACGTAAGCCTTAAATTTAATGATAGATTAAAAAAAAGATTAAAAATAAAAATTAAATACACATTTGATATTCTTGGTTAACTATTCGAAGGTAATGTGTTACTTGTATTTGAAAAGAATTTAAACTAGTTGCCTCCAGAATATTGAAATGCAAAACTATTTTGATACTTAATATTTATCGTAAATAAAAACAAAATACTAGGGTTTTATTTTACGTAAATTGTAATAAATCCGTTATATGAGATCCCTATATTGTAATTTAGAAGGGCGTTTTTTTGTGTTTATATGAATATTACATTAAATAAAATATTAATGAAACGTTTAAGGCAAAAATCTTTCACGTAAACTAAATCGTACCAAATTATTAAATTGAGACTATTACAATCATATTTAACTTTTATAACTATTTTCTAATCTTAATCATTGAATATTTGCTTATAATTATTGCATAGTTTGTTGGGTACCGAGTAATTGAATAAACACTTTAATCAATGGTAAGATAGCTCATTGCATTCACTTTCGCAGAGTAATTACGTTTCACATGAGCATCGCATACGACTTAAGTTGTTATACTATTTGTACACACAATGTAACTTCCGCTGGCTCATAACTCAACCAACATAATTACAGGTATGAGAATGGCCGAGATGCTCAAGCATGCGACTTGCAACCAGTATTAAGTGCATTGGTATCATGAATGAAACAAAATGTTTTAGTATTTTTCTTTTGTTTTAGCTTAGAAATACTCGGGTTTTTGTTTTAGCTTGTTAAACATGCTGGACCTCACCTTTTGCAACATCGAAAAACTTGAATTAAGATATAAGTGAACTATTTTTTTTTTATTTTGCCTTGTAGTATCGGTTCGAATTTTGAAATATTGTATACTCTAATTTTTATTACTTTTTTATATTTTTAAAATATATTTTTTATTTTTATTATAAGCGCTACTATTTTATAAGCGCTACTCTTTGCAGTTATTATGATATATTAGTATCCAATTTCATTGATTCTTCGATTCGTCTAAGAGTTAAATGAGTGAGTAACATCCATGGTAATACAATCATTGGTATTTATTAATTAAATGTAAATCAGGTTTTGGAAACCTACTTAAAAGCTAAACGATTTATCGTTGTTTTTATTTAGTATTGCATTCTTCCTTTACGTATTGGTTCACATATGTGTATACTTTTATTTTTAATTGTAAAATATTCGTGTTACAAATAAAGTTGTCCTTATCTCTCTTCTTTAAATTGTCTTTCAATAATAAGCGTTCGCTTACTAGTGACAATCTTACAACAACAACAACAACAACAGCCTATAAATTCCCACTGCTGGGCTAAAGGCCTCCTCTCCTTTTGAGGAGAAGGTTTGGAACATATTCCACCACGCTGTTCCAATGCGGGTTGGTGGAATACACATGTGGCAGAATTTCTATGAAATTTGTCACATGCAGGTTTCCTCACGATGTTTTCCTTCACCGCTGAGCACGAGATGAATTATAAAGACAAATTAAGCACATGAATCAGCGGTGCTTGCCTGGGTTCGAACCCGCAATCATCGGTTAAGATGCACGCGTTCTAACCTCTGGGCCATCTCGACTCATCTATAAGGTATTATTATGTCTATCTACTAGACATTATTTCTGCTTATTTATACATAGATAAAATAAAAAGAGCCATATTTCGCATAGAACCTTCTCGTCGTCAATGATATTATGTTGATATGGAATTTTATATCTCCTAGTGACGATAACAAAGTTAACAGTTTTCTTGTGCAAGTCCATCTGGGCAGGTACCACATACTCATCACATATTCTACCGGCAAACAACAGTAGTTAAAATCAAAACAACAGTATTATTGTATTACGATTTGAAGGGTAACTACAGGTATATACGTAACATAGTAGTTCCTAAGATTGGTGGCGATGTAAGAAATCTTTGATATTTCTTACCGTGGCATTGTGTATTGGCGATGGTGACCCCTAACCATCAGGTGACCTAAATGTTATCATCATGTGGTACGTGTTAACATTCCTGAATAAAACTAAAAAAAATGTCCCATTCGTAATTCAACACACAGATTGTTTTAAGATTTCCAATAATTATGACGTAAGATTCGTGACGATGTCGCTTCATTGAATATTTCAATATCCCTGGAGGCTATTATGCGATATTGTATATTATCCTTGGGGAAATTCGAGAGCATACAGAAGGCGATCTCGTAATATTTATGTTGATTTAATGAAACTTTTGTTTGAAATAAAAAAAATATTCTTGCTATTATTAAACATAATGTTTGCATCATTAATTATATTCCTATTTTCAAATTGTCATGACTCGTAGTTCTGCGTTCAAACGTGGGCACGAGTCATTATAGCGATAATGCTACAAAAATAAAAATAGTTAAACCGTGAAGCACGAAAGGAAGACTAACATTCCTTTCATAAAGATTACTACCTCAAATTTAGATTTACATAATGTATAAGGGAAACACTAGTCTAGCAGTTGCAGATTTTTTGTTTATTATAAAAATTATCATAAGTATATAGACAGTAAGTTCATTTTAGAATGTGTCTTTTTTATTTATTAATTATATACTTAATACAATTGGATATATATTTTTTAATATTGAATCGATACATTTTGAAAAAAAAAATTATACCCAGATCAATTAATATAATTGCTGAATGGTACACCTATTTGGGACACGTCATATATGTTTATTATAATATAGTACTTTTTTTTTTGTTTCTTTTAACCGTTTTTTTTTTTGTATCAATTCATTTTTTATTGTTAATTTATTTTTAATGTTTTTTCGTGTAAATGTTAATAGTGATTTAGGTTGTCTTTTTTCTTTGGTTAACTTTTTTTATTTATTTATAATTTTGAAGCATCTTATGTATATTTTTTTTATAATTTTTGTACGGTCCCAAATAAAAGTGTTCTTTCTTTCTTTCTATATAATATACATCAAAACAGTTACATAAAATAAATACATTGCGCCTTTTAAATTATAAACACGGCTTTTCTAAGCGAAATAAAGGTCTTCAAAATCACGCCAACTGCAGAGGCGAGATAAAAATCACAACGATTTTTCATGGCGAGGTGAACCTTCGTGAAAACGCTGAAAAGTAGTTATCTGCACTCCTCATTGATAACTCGGTACTCCTATTTATGTGGGATAGAAACGCGATCTAAATACGAACTAAAGAATTTATTTCTTTCTATTAAGAAAAATATTATTTTAATGTTAAGGGATTAACATTAAGTAAATAAAATTAAGTTTAGACTAACCTATACAGCCTTTCGAACGTAGCATATAGGCTACTTGACAGTAAGAGACCACCACTGCCATAGGTACTGTAAGATATATTAATATATACACATAATACAATTGGAGCGTCTACGTGGAAATACTTAATTAACAATTTTAATATTTTTTGCCTGTAGGTTTGTTCCGGCTAATCTCTAGATAGGCTGGACCGATTTTGATGAGACTTTCATTGGTATATAGTTGTAAATCGGTTGAACCGATTTTGATGGGACTTTTATGGGTAGATAGTTGATGTAATAAAGAGTAACGTAGGCTACAACAATGACATTTTTGTTAAATTCAAACGCGCATGAACAAGCGGTTAGTCAATAATATGACTGAATTTTGCAAACCCCTTAATTATCACGCAACAGCATCAGCCCTACGCCCTCAAATGCCCTGTAGCGATATGTGTGATTGGTTATTGACTTTGTAAGAAATTTTCATTCATTGAACTCTCTCAAAATGTTGCTATCAATGTGACTTTATATATGACCCTTGTGTCTTTAATCACTGACTCTTCATTCTAATCGAAATAATACAAAGCGCACTTGCTGTTTGTGTTAGCGGTATTATACCTGATGAGGGTCTGCTAACTAGCCAGACGAGCTCGCACAAAGCTTAGCCATTAGTTAATTTGATGAAAATTATTTGATTCGGAAAACAATGCATTCTGTAATTAAATGAATACTTGTATTGTTTCATTGCTGACGACTGTTCTCTTCTAAATCACGATGCAAGCTAATCTTTAAATAATAGCATTATAATAACTATTTAATGTTATTAAGTTTAAGAGAATAAGGAGATGATATTGATGCTATTTTGTATTACATAGGTAGCCTGACTGGCAAATTATTAACCCTTTTTTCACTCTGGAAAAACGCACTACATGCTTCCCCACGTGATGGAAAGTGGGGGGTGTGTACCCCGGAGCCTTGGATGCTGAGTGCGCCCAAGTGCGCCGGGTTTACCCACTAAAAAACCAGCGGTACCCTTTCCGTCTTTCGGCGGACGCCTCGGGATCGCTTACGCATGCTACTGTGACGGCAAATTACCAACCTAGCGCTAAGTGGTCATCTACAACATCCCGTAGACATTGTTATATATGAAATACTAAACATTCCTTACATCACCAATGCGCCACTAATCTCGAAAACTAAGGTGTGATATATCTTATGCCAGTAGTGACACTATGGATATGCTAGTGTCACCAATACTAAGGATTTTTATTTGGCGATACTATATCCATAGTTATTGGGCAGAGAAGTGTAATAATGAAATTAAAATCAAAATAATCTTTATTCAAGTAGGCTCTTACAAGCACTTTTGAATCGTCATTTAACAATTAAGTGAAATCACCGTTTCGGAAAGTAGATTCTACCGAGAAGAACCGGCAAGAAACTCAGTAGTTACTCTTTTTTTTATTTATTTATTTATAATTCTTTATTGCACACCACACACAGAAACAAAAAAGAAAGTAACATAAAATTAATAAAATACAAAAAAAAAGGATTAAAAAAAAAAACAAAACAAAAGAAGTACATTAAAAGTGTTGTACAATGGGCGGACTTATGGCTTTTTAGCCATCTCTTCCAGACAACCCAATCAAAGGGAGAATCCAAAACCATCGGCGTAGGCGGTGCAGTCATAAACTTACATACAAATAGTTACACACTAATACTTATACTTCTTATATATATATATAAATATATATACATATATATTATATATAAATAATATATATCTCTATCATACACTAATACATACTTAAGATAATAAAATGATATAAAATACATAAAATTACATAATAAATGTTGTATAAAATAATTAATTAAAGTCGTCTGAATTATTATTTAGGTAATAGTTTTTAACGGCTCTTTTAAAAACTGAAATAGATGGAGCCTTTTTAATGTTTACTGGAAGGGCATTCCATAACCTTATGGCCTGTACAGTAAACGATTTGTTTAGAAATTTAGTTTTGTGTACAGGCATTTTAAGTGTTAGGTACCGCTTAGATCTTAAAGACAAAGGATCACCAAGAAATTCAAATTTATCTTTTAAATATGTAGGAAAACTATAGTTAAATAGCGCACAGTACAGAAGAGAAAGAATATGTAAGTTCCGGCGAAGACGTATAGGAAGCCACTTGAGTTTTGAACGATATTCGGAGACATGGTCATATTTTCGTAGGCAAAATATGAATCGAATAGCAATATTTTGAAGTCGCTCAAGTTTATTCAGTTGGTCCTCGGTGAGATCAGGATAGCTTGCATCTGCGTAATCTAGAATTGATAAAAGGAGAGAGTTTGCTAGCATAATTTTGGTAGGAATTGGAAGTACAGATTGGAGTCGTCGCAATGAGCTCAACGCAGCGAATATTTTCCTACTGACCTCTTTTATTTGTACTGACCATGATAGCGTCTGGTCTAAATACACACCGAGATCTCTAACGTTAGAGTAGTAGGCTATTGTAGTACCTCTGTATTCCACAGGTGGTAAATTTAATAAATCTACCCTAGAGATCATGCCTGGACTACCAATTATGATTGCCTGCGATTTACTTGGATTGATGTTAAGTCCGTATCGCTTGCTCCACTCAGAGATTGAAACAAGATCGTCATTAATAGCATCAATCGCTGCAGGAAGATCTTGAAGTGATGCATGTCGATAAATCTGGATATCGTCTGCATACATATGGTAGAGAGAAGAAATGCTTGAAGTGATAGAATTAATAAAAATTGAAAAGAGTAAAGGAGATAAGACGCCACCTTGAGGAACCCCTGCCTGAACATCACACCATGAGGAGAAAGACTCATTATGGCGAATACGATGTCGTCGGCCTTTGAGGTAACTTTGAAACCAATCTACCACTGATGGAGATATGTTAATAGAACTTAACAAACTCAAAAGGATGTCATGATCAACACAATTAAATGCGTTGCTAAAATCCAATAAAATTAAAATTGTGAGTTGTTTATTATCCATGGCTGCACGAATGTCATCAGTAACCTTCACCAGAGCAGAGACCGTACTATGACCCGCGCGGAAGCCCGATTGGAGAGAGTTGAGGATGGAGTGATTGTTAAGGAAAGTGTTTATTTGTTGAAAAACTATTTTTTCTAAAATTTTGGAAAGAAATGGAAGAATGGAAATCGGTCTGTAATCGGAGTTGTTAATAGGATTAGGTTTTTTGGGAAGTGGTATGATATGAGCACCTTTCCAAGCATCAGGGAATGTGCTACGGGTGATGGAGTAATTTAGGATGTGCACTAAAGTAGGAGCAATAATGTCAAGGATGGGAATAATCATTTTACGGCTTATGCAGTCAGTACCAACGGCATTCGAAGACGTGGATAATATGTTCTTCTTAACATCACATTCAGTGATAGAGGAAAATGTAAACGGTGGAAATATAGAAGTTGGTTGAGAGGAAAGAATATTAAGCGTGCAATGCTTATCAACACTATCAAGTACAGAATGTGAAGAGAAATGCTTATTTAAAAGCTCAACGTCAATTTTAATGGGAGAGTTATGTGCTGATTTACCAACTCCTAGTGTTTCAAGAAATTTCCAGATTTTTGAAGTGTCGCCGTTTTCGACAGATTTGTGAATGTAGCGTCGTTGAGCGTCTCTACATGCTGTATTGCATCGATTCCGAGCTTTCCTATATTTGTCGCGATTGATGTCTGTGTCATGCATCTTAAATTTGTTTTTAGCATGGTTTTTTTTTTCAATCATCTTTTTTAAGTCGTCTGACAACCACGGCGCTGGAAGGTGTTTCAACTTAACCGGTCTCAAAGGGGCATGGGTGTCGTATAATTGAGTAAGCAGCCTATTAAATTTATCTATTTTGTCATTAATTGACTCAGCAGAGAGTACCGACGACCAATCCAACTGGCGAGCATCATCACAGAGTCGAATCTGATCCATTCCTGCAAAATTACGATACAGAAGTGTTCTAGATTTAGCTTTTTCAAGATTTGAAAAATACAATCGTATTAGTTAAATACTATTATATACGTATGTAATGTATCCTGCCTGGAATTCAACAGGTATTAATTCTACGTTTTTTTATCATCAGTCACCATCAAGTGGTATATAATTGAAGTGTAGCCAATAAATAATTTTCCTACTATAAATAATTTTCTGCTACATAAAACTTTATTTAGCCATTGGTTAATTTATGAAACTATGCTGGCCTTTATCTTGAAGTGTCTACACGAAGCAACTCCCTACACAATATTATGAATACCAGCTCATCCAGTCGATTAAACTTAGCCAGTAACCGTCTCATGGTATCTACTATACTGGTTTCCAACTAATATTGACTTTGAAAACTATGCCAATATATGTAAACTTTTTAGTTATCAAAGTATCTTTATACGATATTTTCTTTTGTATTTTGTTATAAAGTATTTTTGATTTAGTTTGCATTATAATATCATGCTATCAACAGATGCATACGAGTATAAATCGATAATATATGAACATAAGATAATTTGTGCTCTTTGGCGAAAGGAAGCATGATGAGAAATTCGGGCGGCAATTTTCAATGAATTTCTGCCTCTTGTTTCTGATGGACTTAGGTCCAAACGGTCTTCTGGAGACAGTCTTAACTCAGGAGAAGTATATTTGACGACCTGCGTGGTCGAGTGGTGAGTACACCGGTTTTCATGGGTACGCCACTCCGAGGTCCCAGGTTCGATTCCCGGCAGAGTCGATGTAGATATTAGTTTTCTATGTTGTCTTGGGTCTGGGTGTTTGTGGTAACGTCGTTACTTCTGATTTTCCAAAGTACACATACAAGTACATTGGGATCAGAGCAATATATGTGATGTTGTCTTATATTTATTTATTATTGATATTTAAACTATATTTAAGTTTTGTTAATCGACCCCTTTAATTAAAAACTTTATCATATCTAAGTTCGCAACTATACAAATGAATATTCATATAAAAGTATTCTATTCTATTTACTTACAATATATAAATGTACCAATAATGCTTTCGATTCCAATTTTATTTTGCTCTATATAGAGTTTAAAAGAAAATACCTATATTAATATCATGTTTGATCATGAATGATTTGTTTGCAGAAAAATTTACACCCAGTTTATATATTTCTTTAATTCCCGCAAGAACGTTTCAATAAACATCACTCATAATACTCAGTTCCTAGACTAGACGTAGTCACAAGATTAGAGCAGTGTTCGTTTTCATTTTCAAGCGTTCATACTAACTAGAATAAGGTCATTTCGAAGCACATTTCACAGTACGTCAGTTTTCAACTAATTAAATATTATATTATTATAATTAGCCATATAAGGTTTTAAAATTGATTAACTTATTATCTTACGAAATTGCGAAGAAAATTCTCGAGTATTTTATTGTTTGAAACACAAAGCAGTGGTTACAAACCCTCAAAATACAGTTGCATTTGTGTTACATAATCACGGCACGGACTCCGTTTACTGATTTAAATTCGCTCAGCGAACTATGAAAGAGCTGTGCTCGGAATATCTTAGAACACGAATGAGAATTTCGTCGAATACACACACACACACACACACACACACACACACAATAACATACACCACAGATTTTTAACCCCTGTCAAAACTTCGACGTATGTTCAGCTTACAATTTATGATTTTGCAAAGAATTTTCATTATTTTCAAATCTATTTTGAGGTTAAACTTCGTTGAGTGCGGTGAAAGATAAATTTCAAGGTAAGGTAAAGATAATTGCAATGACATAAGGAATGTAACGTATTTTATATATTGGCTTATAGGATTCTAAGGAATAATATCTCTATTTGAAGCGTTACCTGATTTACAGCGAGCCGTATTTGTGCAACACCATAAAAATATATATATTCAAGAGACAAATTCTTTTTTCACCCATATACAATGAAGCTGTAAGAAATATTAACTATTCCTTACATCGTCAATGTGCCACCAACCTTGGGAACTAAGATGTTATGTCATTATTATTTATTACACTGGCTCACTCACTCTTCAAACCGGAATACAACTATATTTGGCTGTAGAATAATGGCTGATGAGTGGGTGGTACCTATCCAGACGGGCTCGCACAAAGCTCAACCACCAAGTAATGTATAATAATACAACGACCTGTCTCGTATTTTATTGAATGATATAAAGCTATAGAAGTTTATATCATATAATATAACATATATATTACCAAATAATAACCCTATAGTGAAAAAATAAATAAACTTTCTCACATAAGAATATATATTTTGTAGATACACATGGAGGCCCCTAAATCACAAAGAAATATCATCTTTCAATTAATAAAATCAGATATTTTGAGAAATTTCTAAAATGAACAATTTTAAGTGTCCAATCGAAAATAATGATTTTCGAGATAAAAGTCACTTCTAAAAAGACGTCCACGGTAGAAATTCAAGCTCTAATTCGCTAACTAGCAATGAAAGACACTAATTTATCTACAGCGAGATTATTAACAGTTCCTATTCAGCAAACAGTTGCCTAGCAACCATTAGAAGAGATTTGATTTTTTAATAAGGTGTTCTCGGACACTAATTGAAATTAGAATTCATAGACTATATGACTCATACACTACCAATGGTATGTTTACAAAACAATATTGAAGAAATTTGTGGTATGAGGTTAAATAAAAATTTTGGTTTCAGAATTATTGATAGAAACTCTTGACTTGTCGCTGAAACTATTTCCTATGACGAAAATGAAGCACGTGAAATGATATTAGAATAAGTCTCAATGAGGTATTGATCGATCAGCAGCCATAAAATCATGCACCAGATTGACCATCTGGATCTGAATGGATGGAAATCCATCCATTTTCTTTTTCTTTTATAGAATAGTTTGGCGGACGAGTCAATGGGCCGCCTGATGGTAAGTGGTCACTAAAGACAATGACGCTGTAAGAAATATTAACTATTCCTTACATTGTCAATATTCCACCAACCTTGGAAACTAAGATGCTATGTCCCTTGTCCCTGTAGTTACAGTGCCTGTAGTACCTGTGTTCTGTACTGTTGTTTAGCGGTATAATATCTGATGAGTGGGTGGTACCTACCCAGGTGGGCTTGCACAAAGCCCTACCACCAAGTAATATAGTATGTAATTTTGGAGAGAAAAATATGGTTAAGTAACATAGGATATTTACATTACAAAATACGTAAGTTTGGTCTCGAAAAATACATTCTATTGCTTATTAAGGTTAGGGTGTTCTTCAACAATAAAAAGGACCATGGAGTCCTCTGCAATTAGTGCAATAATCTCTTAATCACTTAAAGATAAAATGACGTTCATTCATAATATTCCAATTCCAATATTATAAAGTAAAATAATTTGCTCTAGAAAAATAATCCCAAGACAATCTGAAGTTCCAAGATTGTAAATAGAAGAAAATAAAACTAAAATAACATTGGGACATAGATGAAATATAATCAAAAGGCGGCTTCGAAGTTTGTTACAAGCCTTTCTATCGCATCAAGTAAACAGGAGAACCAGAGCGGGCTTATTGCAACCCGCTTGCCCCTAATTTAATATCGCCCGATTTGTTTACAAAGGAAAAAATTTATTCATGAAATTTGTTCTCCGAGGGGTCCGGCCGATAAAATACACTTTCCTCGCATAAGTTACTTTCACTAGAACCTCTTTCTGTACAAACATTCCTCATATTTTCCTTTGGTTCTAAAGCTTTGCCTTTTACAAATTGTTGTATGAGAAATTCTGTAAGAAGTATATAAGTAAGCAGTTCTTTTCGATCAAAAAGTAATCCTTGTACTTTCTTTGCTGAAAAGATTTTTGATATCATTTTCATGCTATTGACATAACGTTCTTTCATCCCATTCACATTACATCCCATATTGAAGGTACTTTAATAATTTATTCTAAAAAGTACCATCATAATTGTAAATATGCACAAGAAAAACTTCTAAATTATTGGTAAAGAGTACTACTGAAGGCGTTTGAAGCCTAGCAGCTTTAGGTCTCGTTCCCTTTTGAAGATTATCTTATTATCTTAGTATACTTCGCTGTATTGACATGGCATGTTCATAGAACATACGTCAGGAACATTATTATGGAATATATACTAGCATAGCTCTCAATATTGTTCTTCACCTCCAACGCTGTATTGCACTTATTTAAATTAATGGTAGTTACTTGGTAGAAGAGCAGCTATGCTCAGTAGTAATATGACGGTTTAAAGGGTGTGTTAACCAGTGTAACTACAGCACCAGGTACTTAGCATCGTAGCTTTCAAAGTTGGTGCTTCTTTGGTGATGTCAGAAATGCTTAATTAGTCCTATTTACTATAGACGGAGGTGACCACTAACCACTAGGTAGCCTCGCTCGTCCGCCTCACTATACCAGATAAATTTCTCGTGAATGTCTTTACTTAAACGAAACTAAACAAATATAGTCATGGTTTGTTAATGAAACAAACGGATCGTTCTAAAAATATCCGCCAGTGAAGCAGCGACGAATGAAATTGTATTAATCTTTATTCTTATCTTACTCCTGATTTAAAACCACATTATGATTACAATCTAATTAATTACGTATTTTTATTGACTATCGCTTCTCTCCGTCAGTATCTCGGTACTTTGAAGTCATTTGCAAAGAGCCGTTAAAGGTCAAAGAGACCGATCACATTGGTAAATTTGCTTAAAATTTCGCAAATTAATGGAGCAGACCAAAATCTAATTTGCAAATTGGGTAAAGCTTGTTTGGCCCGACACACGCTACGTACTGGGAAATTACTTAACATACAATTTTGGCGTTAAAATGATTATGTAACAATTTGTATGTAACACATTTTTCGTGAAATTACTCTAATGGAACTACTGTGTGAAAATAAAATATTACGTATGCCACAGTAACAACCTATAAATTTTCCATTGGGCTAAACGCCTTTTCTCCCTTTGAAGATATACCATTTAAAATATTTAAACAATTAATTTTGCTACACACATACATTACATAGCTTATACAGGAAAGAAAAAAAAAAATTTAAAGAACACAGTGTAGGTAGCAAGGGGTTCATCTCAGTATAAGCTGTGCTAATGCACAGCACTGATTTTCAGATGGCCCCTGACTATTGGGTAAACATAAGGATATACAGGATATACAGGATGAGCATTGGCGGATACACATGTAGTAGAATTTCGTTGAAATTGTACATATGCAGGTTTCAATGACGTTTTCCTTCATGGCAGAGCACAAGATGAATTTTATAAACGCAAATGAAGCACATGAAAATTCAGTGTTGCTTGCTTGGTTTTGAACCCGCAATTATGGGTTAATTCGGCGCACAAATTAACGTTTTTTTTTTTCAAATTTCGAATTAGTGTACAATTGTACCAAGAGTTTGTTGTATCATCTTTATTGTTTTTTATATTTATTCTTACAATGCTCCCAAAAAATTTAAATCCATTACCTAATATAACACATCCACACACGTCGATGTGTTGCATGTTCAACATCTTTACGAATCAAGCAAGTTCCAACATATTTTCCGGGTGTAATTGAGAATTTCTTGACAGAAGGATCCCACGGCTTCCATCAGCTTAAAATATTACAGAACCTTGATACGATTCGAGGAACTACAAATTGAGGTAACATTTTATTTAGTTATAAGTAAAGTCCACATTTGATCAAGAATCTGATTATACGAGTATTCAACTAGCGACTGCCCCGACTTTGCACGGTTGCAATGCTGATACTAAATATACTTCAGATGCTTTTGTTTTTTTTTTTGTATAATATTGTCGATGTTTAAATAAAACTAGATATAACGGATTTGAATCGCGTATATTGATTATTTTTGGTAATAATCGCGAAAATTTAAGACAACATTATATTGTCGATGCATTATAAACGAAAACCTTCCTCTTACTACACTCTATGTATTAAAAAAAACCGCAGAAAAATTCGTTTCTTATTTTAAAAGATATAAGCATACATACAGACAAACAGCGGTAAGTAAGCGGTATGTAACGATAATTATATGGTCGTTAAGTTGACAAAAAAATGTATTAGTGAACGACAGTTTACAGTGATGTGAATAGATAATAATAATACAAATTTTTAGTAATAAAATTAGGACGTTAGTTACAAAAGTAATATAAATGATTTCGTCGAGAATTTAATAAACTGGAAACAAAACTAATTTCAGCAAATAGCTAGCGGTGATATATCACAGAAACAGATACAACTTACGCCATATTATATATGTTTGTACTACATATATATATATATATATATATATATATATAGGTTTTTGCACAATAGCTGTACAATAAACGGTCAGCATTGTGGAAGTCACATGTTCGAACTTGACCCCTTTGACTATTGTTGTACCAACTACACGCTTTTCTCTTAATTGAAGAGAAATTAGTAAGAAAGAAAGAATTTAAACATTAGTAATTCTTTGAAAACAGATTTTAGTTCCTATTTGAGATACGCTAGGATCTTTAAAAATAATAAAGTAAAATATAGTTATGTTATGTAACTGAAAACAAAATCTCGGTGTGAACTTTTATTGAACATTTTTGAGTAAATTTCTAAAAAAAACTCACTAAAACAAAAATAAAAGTTAGTGAAAAAAAAACTTAATGCTCAAAGTGATTCTCACAGGTAACTTATGATGATATATGGAATATTATACTTCACTTCAAAATATATTATTGAAATAAGCTAAGATATTTGTGGCTTAAAGTTTAATGTAAACTTACATTTTATTAATAGAATCGACAGTTCCAAGATGGCAACCAGAAGCGCAGTATGTCTTTTCCATTAATATAATATAAAATAAATTCAGGAAAAGATTTTTTCAAACTTGAAAAAAGGTTCAAATAACCTAATTGTTTAGTTGTAAATAGAGGCCGAATTATTTAGAAAATTGGTAGAAAAAGTAAAACCAACCTGTTTAAATGTTAATCACTAAATACTTGCCTTGAGGGCTAAGATGTTACGTCCCTTGTGCCTGTAATTACACTGGCTCACTCACCCTTCAAACCGGAACACAACAATACTGAGTACTGTTATTTGGCGGTAGAATAACTGATGAGTGGGTGGTACCTACTCAGACGGGCTTTCACAAAGCCCTACCACCAAGTAAATGATGTTCTGAAATACATCATTGTGTTAAGATTGTAGTTTGAAGTTTTTATTTCAGACCATCGACTCTAAATGAAAAAAGCAGTCAATTCGAAATTGGAACATAAAATGCATTCGTTATATTATAGTACTATTACTCTATTTCAACGAATTCGGTATAAGAAATGTTACACAACTCTTAACTTATACGAACTTTATTAAATTAGCGCTAATTTGTCAGAACTCGCCGAGTTAATTTCGTCCGATGTGTTATGGTTCGGTGTAATCGAATCAAGGAAGATGATGTATCTAAAGATATGCTTACAACAAGTTAATTCGTCTGAATATTCATTACCATAGTAAAGCTTATATGAATAATCTTTGGTTTTCCGTATTCTTTATTTCGTTTTTAACTTAATAGGAACTAGGATGGAGAATTACCAGGATACTTGCTGAAGCCGTCAAAGGGTTCGGATGTGTCTGAGCTATGTGGCATTGGGATGACCTTCGCTTGATTATTTGTTTTTTTAAAAAGCTCGTATGGAAGGTCGATTTTTAACTCAAAATCAGACTCAATCAGACAAGGATGGTTGTAAAAATTAGGTGTGTAATTTGCGGCAAAACGATGACAAAGTGACGTGGTAGTGTCCAAAATAGAGATCATACTGAGATTTGTGGGGAGAAGTGGTGTATAAAGGCTAGCTACAGCACCACTTTGATTTTGGAGAAAGTCCAGAAGATATTAAGTAAGAAGTTTCATGAAGAAGCTGGAGCGGTTTTACTCCAGAGCATCGTTGTTGCTTTGCATCGCTGACGACGCTGAAAAGAAGAGAAAATTCGGTGCCTATTTCCGAGAGGTAGAGGGCCTTAGAGATAGTTGAGGACTCACTGTCACGAACTTTTGTCTACGCATATACCATGTATAACCAAAAACCCAAAACCTCCAAAGTTTTGGAAGATTTCAAAGCTTCGATTGTCTTATCAATCGATGTTATATTTAACGCCGGACTCAAATGACAAAGGGCTCAGTGGTGATGGAAAATATCGTAACCCTGCAAGTGCGTTTATTCACATGATTATCCACTCATCCGTGTTAAAGCACTGTGGTGGAATAAACTCCAAACCCTTTCCTCATAAGGTAGCAGTAGTAAGACATTTGCTGGATTTTGTGTCTTTAAAAAAAAGTTATCACTGCAAACAAAATACTTCCTTCGAAGCTAAATTTATTCAATTGTAGAGTAGAGTATTTTGTACGTTAAACACAGTTCTCACATATCCTTACGTTCTGTTTCTTCGGGTATAAGCGTAGACTGTAGTCAGTCAAAGGATAGTCACCACTACATACGAGAGTTTTATTCTTATTTTATGGTTGTTACGATTGTTCTCGCTGTATAAAGAAATAAAAAGAAGAAATGCTCACAACTCGGTCGCTTCCTTGAGTACAACTGGTATTTTGTTCAGAGAAATAATAATATAAGAAGTTTACTGATATTTTACTATCATTCTTATACAATGTGTTCTCGGCCTCACTACTTACTATGTGCTAATAAAGAACTGTCTCGTTTTAATTTGATATTTATATTAACATAAATATGAGACAACATCACATAAATTACTCTGATCCCAATGTAAGTAGCTAAAGCACTTGTGTTATGGAAAATCAGAAGTAACGAAGGTACCACAAAACCGGTGTACACACCACTCGACCAGGGAGGTCGTCATTGCCGCCGCTGACTCGCTCCGCAGAAGACGACCGGGGAGGAGGAAAAGGCGTTACGCGCACCTTCTCCCACCACCTCAATAGGCGCCGCAGGGACTAGGGGGGTCCCAGTTCCCCGGAAATCACCCCTAGGTGATAGAGGCCCGCATAGGTGGGCCGACCTCCAGGGCGTCACGGTAGCATGCGTAAGCGATCCCGTGGCGTCCATCGAGACGGAGAGGGTACCGCTGGTTTTTTTAGTGGGTAAACCCGGCGTACTTGGGTGCACTCGACGTCCAGGGCTCTGGGGAGTCCCATACACCCCCCCACTTTCCATCACGTGAGGGAAGCGCGTAATGCGTTTTTCCAGCGAGAAAAAAAGAGGGAGGTCGTCATAAAACGGAAAACATATGTATAGGTGAAGGTTTTGCTTGTTAAATGAGTTATTTTTCCAAAACTAATAATGAAAGTGAAACACAAACAGTGAAATTAATCTTACGATATTTCCCCCGCATTATATCACGGAATAAGCCCAGATTAAGGTGAAAAAAAATGTACATAACATTACATTTCAAGAAATAATTTATGGAGTCCATTGTATTATTTTATATCTTGAATAGAATTTCGTGGTGAAAAACGTTTTCACTTTTGTAAATCGCGTTTGTTTTGTTGGCTTCGTAAGCGACTTGGTTCACGCTGACAGCACGTAATCCGCTTGACTTTGTTCAAAGAAACGCTTTGAATCCAACCTTAGGCGTTATGGCTGCTTATTGTTTATTTATTCATATTTCTTATTTAACTTCTTTCGTTTATTTACATACTACTGTAGAAGAATTTAATTTAAGAATGTTACTGGAACACTTTAATATTGCTCAAGAAATTCGTAGTTGACTGATTTGGTGGACGAATTCTGGTCACAAAATACAACTTAAACACATTCTCTTACTATTAAAATCTGATGGAATCGCAATGTGACATGATCTTAAAGATCAGGTGCATTTGGGTGCAGTGGATGCAGATACAGAATGTATGACCAAATTGGACTTATAACACTAACAAAGTGATAACTAGTGGTAACTACTGAAATTTTTTTACATAAAAGATTTTTGATAGAATCAGCTGAACCGGAGACCCGGGTTCTTGACATTTGCATCCTTATACCATCATCGCCCCAACCCATGAACCACTAATGAATAAGATGCTGTTTTTCAAATATACAACCAATCTTGTTAATAGAAGTCACTTGGTCTTACTTAGACTTCTCTGAATATGAAGTGTGAAATGGAACCAAGATATTAAACTTAATTAAAGATTTATTTCATAATATATAATAATAGTAGTTTATCACTTTTTCTGTTGAAATTTCACTTAACAAAGCACTAAATGTATCAAGACAAGTGGCCTCAGTTCCGTGCCAGCGTGCCAAATGGTCGGTATCTTCGTTGCAGCGTAATATCCTGTCCGAGACGCGCTGCCTCGAGTGTAGAATATAAGCTTCATCATGCTTTATTTAACAAGTATAATAAAGCTGACGTGAATTGGTCGATCTTTTTAAATTGATTTTAAAAAAACACAATCTATCAATTTCTTTGCGAGATTACAATGATGTTAGTGAAGCGTGGACATATTCATTATTCATTTTAATGAAGGGTTTGGATTTATTAATAAAATAACTTCAAGATTATTTATAGTAAAGGAAATTTAAACAGCAATCTGTTAACGACACCGAAAGTATTAGTTGGGCAAAGTCCTCTCCTATTAAGGCTTTCAGTATATTCAACAATATTGCTTTACCAGCGGTTGATGGAATTGATGGAAAATGTTTTGATATCTATGTCATGTAGTGTATTTTTTATAATCGATTTGTTCAACTTAATTTAAGCACAAGATAGATTAGTTCCTATTTCCTAGGATTTAAATGTCATTTTACCATTGTTTTTATTTATATATGCCACTCTTCCACTCACTAAGCCATCACAGTTCTTTAAGGTACCAAATTCTACTTACTACAAGTAAAAATATATATATAGAACTACTAAAATGTGCGACAATAAATTTTATATCGATTGGATAACAAAAAGAAGTCAACATACATACAGACTATACAACATTTATCTTTCACTCGACAAGCTGATTTAACCAAGTGCCATTTCCATGCCAGTTTGCCAAACGGTTGTATATTTCTTGCATCGCAATATCCTGTCCGAGTTTCTCTGCCTCGGGTGAAGTAGGCGATATAATTAAGGCGTGTTTACAGTTCAGTTCTATTTTACTTCAGTCTGTAAGCTGAAACAAAGAAAAGAAATGTTTTACTTAGATAAAGGATACACTGGGATTTTTTATCGCAACAATGCAATATGTAGTTGAGCATCATTTTAGTATAACATTTTTGCTATGTGATTTCAATTTTTTCGTTTTGCTATGCCAAATTATTAATATAGTTTAATCTTGTTACACTTATGACATTAAATAAATCGAAAAGTGTACCTATATTCCAATCAGATGACAGCCCAAATTGCTTATTGTCATTTATGAAAAATGAGCCACCTAAGGGTAAGTGTTCCACACTGCTTATACAAAGTGCTGCTACTAGAAATAATACCTATTCCTGATATAACAATTTTTAATTTTGTTATATTATAGGTTGGCCACCTTAGATGATGTTATGTTCCCTGTGCCGACAGTTATAACGACTCACTCACCCTCAAACGAGACACAAGAGTACTGAGTAATGTTGTAGGCGGTAGAATATCTGATGAGTGGTACGTACGTAATTAGGCGGGGTTTCACAAAGCCTGCCACCAAATATAATCATCAACTTGGAGAACTGAGAATTCATGTTTGTTGTTTGTAGTTACAATTGCACACTCTTGTTGTTTGGCGGTAGAACACATGTAGTGGGTAGTTCCTATCCGGAAGGCTTGCGCAAAGCCCTCCTATTAATTGAACCACTATACAAATGTAATAAATTAATAACAATCTGGTTCAAGTTTGGTATTTTATTTATTTCACAAATAATTATAAATTCCGAAGACAAATCCAGACGCTCGGGGTAATACACTATCGTTTTGTGAAGGATTTCTTCTACGAGAATCATCAATAATGTAGAGATAGCGCTTGCAGTAAATCTCTCCTGCTGGTCGGCAAAAATAACATCTTTATTTAGACGACCTACGTTAGATATCGTATATACGATTTTCTTTAAATTTGATATGTAACAAAAAGAGGATTTAATGTGTTTTCAATTGTTTTTGTTTTACTTTTACTTTTTTTGTTTTAATTTATATAAAAAATAGACATTTAAAGAAACTGTAACACACTTTTGTCACATTAAATTTTTTTTTCCAGTAAACTGCCGTCCAGACCACAGAGGGTCGTAGCGGTGAGGGCGTTTCGTGGATACCGTACGATTTTGTGGACAGCGGCAACGCTTCTCGCCGGTGATCCACCCTAGAAACTCCAGCGGTACTGGCGGAAGTGTACCGGTTCCGGATGGAAGCCAGAGCGAGAAGAGACCGTCCAGGATCCGCGGAGGTGGGGCGAGTAAGGATTCTTGCTCAACAAGCCCTTATTCGCAGATGGGAGGAGGACCTGGGGTCCCCAACAGCAGGCCATGTGACAGTGGAGGCGATCCGCCCCCACTTGAGTCGATGGATAAAACGAAGCCACGGCACACTCACATTCAGACTAACTTAGGTGCTTACCGGACATGGTTGTTTCGGGAAGTACCTGCACAAGATAGCAAGGCGGGAAATAACACCCGCCTGCCACGCATGTGGTGCGCCTGTGGACACGGCGTGTCACACCCTGATGGAGTGTGCCGCTTGGGCCCTCAGAGGCATTCCCTGGTGGCGATAATCGGCGGAGAACTTTCGCTGCCGAACGTTATAACCACCATGATAGGCAGCGAGAGGTGCTGGAACGAGATGGCGTCTTTCTGCGAAAGTGTAATGTCGCAGAAAGAGGCTGCGAAGCGAGCGCGTGAGAAGAGTGCCGCCGCGGATTCGCTTCGACGAAGAAGACCGGGGAGAAGACAACAGCGCTATGCGCAGCTTCTCCTCCAGCTGTAAACGTCGCCGGGAGTAGAGATGTTCTCTGTACCCCGGGAACTCCTCTAGCTTGGAAGCCCATGGTGGGCCAACCGTCGGGGCGTCACGGTAGAATGCGTAAGCGATCCCGTGATGCCTCCCGTAGAGACGGGAGTGGGTACCGCTGGTTTTTTAGTGGGTATTCTGGTGCCTTCAGCGCCGGCGAGTCCCACATACAACATCATGTGGGGGAAAAGCGTAATGCGTTTTTCCAGCGAAAAAAAAAACTGCCGTCCACTGCCGGTCTAAAGCTTCCTCGTAGAACGCTAACCACCTCGGAACTTGAGATAAGATCTTGGGCAAAACGCATGGATCTCGTAATAACGCTTTAAATCTTCACCAACTCACCGCTGGTCATCCTCGGTATATGAAATAAAATGTTATTTACTAAGAAATATCAAAATCAAAATATTCTTTATTCAAATAGGTTAGTAAAAGAACTTTCGATTCTTTTAAGCCAGTTTGCAAAGTAGATTTACTGAAAAAATCAGATAAGAGACCCAGTAACTACATTTTTCCGTTATTTAATTACAGATTTTTATACATACAGCCTGCCTACAAATCGATAGTCCACGCTTTTTTGTCTAGAGATTGAGTATTGTGTCTTATTTTTGGCAAAAGCTTTAAACTTTTTAATAGGCCAAGTTAAACTAATTACCTTTATCACAAATAACTTCACACATATCGTTTTTTACGTAAATAAAAAAATCTTTTGTCATTATTAATATATATCTGATATGACATGATAGATCTTTTTTGTCACAAGCTGTTTGATATCGTGGTCATGTGTATAAATATATGTGTGAAAGTTAAAACGTACTAGGATTGAAAGCGCAATGAGTGTGTACACCGGTTTTCATGGGTTCGATCCCCGGCCGGGGAAAAAGTTCATTAGTTTTCTATGTTGTCTTGGATCAGGGTGTTTGTGGTACCGTCGTTACTTCTGATTTTCCGTGCGTCGTCCGTCTCGATTTCGTCTGAGTGAAATGAAAATTTAATCACTCCCCGATCACAGCGCTATGGGTATTCAAAAATATGAATCCACTCAAATACACAAAAAAAAACAATTGAAATCGTTCAAGCCGTTAGTTAGTTATACACAAAAGATAATGAATTAAAAACTCGTCATATCGACATTCGAGCCAGACTATGTATTAATAACAGCATCTCTCAAAATCTATCGTGCATACATGCCAGCTACTTCATTTTATTTATTGCTTTTGTTTGAACATTTTCACTGTCTGCTCTGACTTTTGTTTCCTTTTTACGTCTAGACAGCTTTTATTATCATTATTAGGTCGTCGAGCATTGCAACAACACGCCAAAAGATTTGTGTTTAAGACAATTATGACGTCACAACACAGATGTTAATACATATCATTTTTTTTAATTATAGTTTTAGTATGACCTGAACTAACTTAGTCATTAAAACATGAGAATATTTACCAGTTAATTGTAATAAAAATTAGTCAAAAAAGGAGGGATGGCACAGTGGTTACAAAGCGTACATCATAACCGAAGACTGCGGGTTCAAGCCCGGGAAAGTACACTAAATTTTCATGAGCTTTATTTGTGTTTATTATTCATCTCGTACCTTGATGAAGGAAAACATTGTGAGGAAACCTGCATGGGACCTGTCGAATAGCAGCGTGATCGAATTGAGCTCCAAATGTTCAGACAGGAGAAACCTTTTCCCACAAATGGAATAAGGTTGTTGTTACCTTACCTTAGGAAAGAATATCAAGAAGATTATGAATGAATGAGAAAATATGAAGAAAGCGGAGATATGGATTTGTTATTTTAAAAAAATTAAATATATTTCAAAAGTTATATTACATCTAATATAATAGAGTGTATGGCTTAATTGACACGGTACACATCCGTATTGAATAAATAAAAACCTGTGAAAGAGATTTTGATTCAATAAATATATATATATATATATATATATATATATATATATATATATATATATATATATATATATATATATATATATATATATAAAGCGCACTAGACTGAACAGGATTAAGTAAATTATAGAATAACTTTTGTCTTACTTCTTATAGAAGAGTTTTTATTCGGGGAAGGTCATTCATGTATATATTTTTTGTTGATAACCCACTAACTATAAAATGTAATGATATACATATTCAAATAAAAATATACTCAAGAAAAAGTGTGAAAAAAACCCCAAATCTAAACGATTTTACAAAGTACATTTCCTCGTCTTGAGTCGTTACAGCTAATGTAAATTCGATACCTACCATTTTACACCTCGAGGCGGGGTAATGATCGTGCGATTTTTTTCACCAAGCTTAGAACCACAGACAAACGAGTCCATTAGAAATGACATCTATATTTGAATGCGTTATGAACACACAGTGTATATAATTTACTAAATTATTTTTATCCTTCCATAACTTGCTACTTTAAGTAAGACATTGCTTCACAGAACTGTTACTTCTTTTTCGAAGATTTTTTTACATTTTTAGTGTTAGTATTTAGTTTATCTGGGTGTGGTTTATATACCTGTTTATTTTTATTCTCTTTGTTATATAAAACTTCAAGCTAATAAAATAATTAATATGTGTGTAATTTTGAAAACGTACATTTATCTTTTTCATAAAATGAATAGAAAGAATGCCCCACATAATTAAAGAATTACTAAAATTCCTAGTACAAAACCTAGTGCCATTACTACGTCTGTCTCTATGTCGGAACGCAATGAACTCAAAAACTTTACGCATTTTTATAGTATTTACTATTATGGGTTGAATTTCAATTCATATTGTACTAAATATTCCATAAAAAATTAGATGCTGGATAGTAAAGTTAGTATATTTTTAGTGTTTAAATACTTATATTAAAAAAAAAAATCTAAAAACTTACATTATGGGGAATTTACTTTTTGTCAAAAAAAAAATTGATGAATTTATGTTCAAAACGAAAATTCCACCTACTGAAAACTCACACAAACTATATATTTACCCTTTCTTTTAAGCTGATACCTTGTGTTAGGAGTAGAGATTACGATTTGACATTTTTTAGAGTAAAAAGTAACCTGGCTTCTTTTAAATAGCATTATCTGTTGCTGTGCTAAATTCCATTCAAACCAGTGAAACTGTTATTATAAATCTATGCATTCAAACTTTCGAATTTATAACAGTAATCAAATTTCGGATACCATTTTCAAATATTTTTCTGTTCTATCTCAAGAACAGAAGCGAACAGTGAAAAAAATAAGGATACGAATCGAAAACAATTACGAAGAAGCAAGTTCTGCGTGATAACGATCCCGGGCGACTTTTGTCAAAAGGAAAGAAAGGGAATTTTAAACGTTTCTTTTGCCCGCCTTTGTACAGCATGTCTACAAGAATAGGGCTGCCGAAATACTAAAGATTAAAAACATAGAATTAAAATAAAAAAACAAAAAAACTTTCGTAAAAGTTTATGTTTCATATCAACTGCAAAATTGTAAGTAACAGATGCTGTTGATTTTTAAAAATAAATAAATCTTAACTACAAAAAAAAAACGTAATATTGATTAATTGTAAAAATACTTGCAAATTATACCTGACTTCAATGATAGCTTAGTGTTATCATATGCTAGTTGTTGCCCGCGGCTTAGCTCACGTTTTGGGGGTTGGTTTTCATGTGTTAGGCAAGGAAGTAGCCTATGTCTATTCTTGGAGATCAAATATGCCTCATACCAAATTTTATCAAATTCGACTCATTGCTTTGGTCGTGAAAGAGTGACAGACAGACAGAGTTACGTTCATATTTATAATATTAATATAGATTTATAACAAAGCATTGTATTTTATACATTAGTATGCTTTAAATTTTTATAAAATAATAAATCTATTAAAGATTTGGTAGGGCTAAGAATAAGCCCGTCTGGGTTTGCCGGCATTGGTTTTAGTGTTACAACTCTATGCAATGTCTGAGAGCAGAGGTAACTACTTATTATAAGAAAAATAAGATGCATGTTTGACTTTTAAAAATATTTAATATCACTTACTTAATCAAATGCTGTTTATATATCTACATGAAAATAAAATAAAAAAAAATAATTGTATTTTTTTATTAATACTTTTGGCAACCCTCGCTTAAGCGTATCTTCGCTTTGAACTGCCACTAAGCTAAATATTTTAAAGTATGTCACTGAAATGTAATAAATTCGTTTTCTTAGATACAAAGGGTTGAGGCTTTCATACATATACTACAAAGAAAAAATGCTCTCTTGGTTGAATTAATCTTTTTACTTGTATTGAAGTTATTGAAGTTATTTAAGTTAATTTAATTTTAAATTAATTTATTACTGGTGTTCGATTGTTGATTACGTATGTTAATATGCTAAGGTAACAATTAAACGTTTTATAATAAAGTTAAAGAACTTTGTCAAAGTCTATCTGGGAAGAGTATCTTGTAAGATTACCATGTTCTATATTTAATCTGTTTTTTCTAGAATACATACCTGAACCATATACAAGCACAGGGTTTTTTAATTTAGATTTTTATCTTAGATTTATATAATGTAAATGATAATTACATAACATGGTCAATCTCAATATTAACAGGCAAATAATTAATGCTTGTAATTTGCATATATAATTAACTCACTATACACTTGAAGCAAAAATTTATTTATCGGTTTTTTACGTATTATTTATTAAGTTGATCTTGTCGTAAAAGCATATTCATTGTCGTACATGGTAGTAATATACTACTAAGCAAGGTGACTATGTTATTTACTATAAATGTTGATATAAATAAGTTTGAACTTTTGGACTTGCTGTACCATAATAATGTAATGCAATGGTTTTGTAAGTGATGAAATATGTACAATTTTATTGCATTTATTATTGCAAGTATTATTAATAATATATAATTAGGTAGATTCAAGGGTATTGGGTTCTCATATAGTATATCAGAATCTATGTAAAGCGCTTACGTCAGTAGCTACGACCTCTTTAATTGTGTTGGATTTTCGTTCCATCAGTGACAAAATAGTGAAACTATAAAGATAGTTCACGTGATCCTATGTTAATAGAGCATGTTCTTGTGTATAATGTTCATTATTATTTTTACACGAAAACGGTTGCCTTGAACAAATTCAATTGGTACAAAAACACAGAAGAGATCACGTGATCAACAATGCAAATGGTATTAACGAAATTTATCTCTATCTGCTTGCGTCATCGCGACTAAATCACTGAACTAGTCCTAATGAAATTTTCATGTAGGACGTAGGCAACCGCACTTAGGACTTTTGGGATATAAATTACGGGATTTTCTATGAAATACGAAGTCTAAAGAAAATTTGGTACGGATTAAGTTGTTCATATTATTATAGGAGCTAGTAAAGTATGTAATATATTATTTTAACGTCTATCTATGCAAGAAAAATAACAATGAAATGTGAGATAAATTTAAGACCTAAGTGTGATATGAGATTCGAGTGAATTTAAAATACCTATACCATATTTTTTTCCATTTAAATGACTATAGCACTATAGTACTATAGACTAAAAGTTTTTATAATTTTTAGTCTGTTTAATTTTGTTATTTTTTTTGCCTCGAGATAAATTTATTGATCCATTGTAGGGCCCAAAGCATCTAATTTATTGATCCATTTTATGATCCACTTATCAGAATAGAACCCCTACAGTAAAAATAAATAACAGCCTGTAAATGTCTTACTCCTAGGCTATGGCTTTCTCACTTTGGGAAAAAGATTTTTGGAGAGAATTTCCCCACGCTGCTCCTATGCAGATTAGTTACACAAGTAGGGGATTTTCATTGGAATTGGACATATGCAGGTTTTCTGCTGATGTTATTCTGTAAGCACAAGATGAATTATAAACCCGTAGAAATTTCGTAGCGCTTGCTTCAGTTTGAACCCCCAATCATCGGTTAACTTGAACATGTTCTATATCGGCTCACGCAGACCTTATTATAATATGTAGGAAAAAAAATTTTCTGAAAATATATTCTCATTTATTTACGAAGAAAAAATAAATATGGTTCGTATAGATATGAACAATCAAAAGTGCAAAGGTCTTTCAGCGTTAACTTAGTTGCGTGTCGCTAAAAGCGTTTATCGGTCGACGTCATTTAATTCCCTGAAAGCCTCTGCAGGTGCTAATAATATCAGCTATAGGTCGTGACTGCTCTCCACACCAGTTAGCAAGCACTGATATACCATTCCATTTTAGACCTTATATCCATGGAATAAGATTATATTTTTATTGTTCTTTTGAATCTTTGACGTGAAAGATTAAAAAAAGATTGTATAATATACGTCGCCAAATAGTTCATTAGACATAATTGCTTTTATTTTATCGTTATTAGTTATTTTAATATTTTTTTGTATATTTAATACGATACACAGTTGGTTAAGCCCTTTACGTAAAAAAAGTTTATAGTAGTTTTAATTTCATAGTGAGACAATATAGTAAAATCTTCGCGTATAATATATACTAACAGGAAAACGACAGATCTCATCTTACATCTTAAGACTTATTTATTTTTTTTTATGGTATAGAGGGCAAACGAGCAGGAGGCTCACCTGATGGAAAGATGATGATTACCACCGCCCATGTGCATCTGCAACACCAGGGAGCTTGCAGGTGCGTTGTCGGCCTTTAAGTCAAAAAATTGTGTCAAAATCGTTTATATTGCTGACAGTAAAAGTAAAGTAAAGTAACGGCCTGTAAATTTCCCACTGCAGAGAAAAGGCTTCCTCTTCCATTAAGAAGAGGTTTTGGAACATATTCCACATGTGGCAGAATTTCGATGAAATTAGACACATGCAGGTTTCCTCACGATGTTTTCTTCACCGCCGAGCACGAAATGAATTATAAGCACAAAATAAGCACATATACATAAGTGGTGTTTGCCTGGGTTTGAACCTGCAATCATCGGTTAAGATGCACGCGTTGTAACCACTGGGCCATCTCAGCTCGTTGCTGACAGGGTTAATGCTTATTTGTTGTGATGACCAAATGAACAACTGTATACTATATTAATGTACTAATAATGAAGCCTCTCCAAATAAATATTATATTGTATATGTCCTTTACATGTTACAAAAATATATGAGTAATATTCAAAACATAATCGCACATACATTTAATATTGCAATAGTGTATTTAGTTTATATTAATGAATTATTTGGTGTGACTCTAAACTCTAAGCCGCAACGCAAACAGTGATAGCTTATATTAGCATATTTGCACGAGTAAATATGATAATAGGGTGATTCTACCGGTTTCTAACATCGAATGAATAGATTTAATGAAAATTCCATAATATTAGTCTAAATATTTAATTTTATTGTGCCATTTTAGTCCATTATTATTATCACCTACATTTAGTTTCAATATAATGTTATCATTTAAGTGCACGTTATTCAGTATACAGATGGGAATGCTGTTTGTATTTTCATATGTTGCTAGAACCAGGATTTGAAAATGGAAAACGAGTTCGATAAAAATTAGAAGCACACTGATAATGTATCCGAAAGGAATCTTCAGCTTCAAAATTATAAATAGTAGATATGAAAATCGATATTTTGGACAACTTTAGCTGCTATATAGGTGACAAACGGACAGGAGGCTCATCTGGTGAAAAGTGACTACAATTTCCAATGGACATCTTCAACAAACACTAAGAACCTTGCGGATGCGTTGCCCTTCTTAAAGAAAAGTTTACATTTAATACCATAATTTTTTCAGAGGCAAGTGATAGATTCTGAATCTCTTCAATAAAGGGACGGAAGTATCGATTGAAACAAGTTACAGTAGGCTTTTGCCACGTGATGGGAGACTAATATTCCTAATAAGGCTTTGTGTGTTTATTCCACCAAGCTATTCTTCAATTGAAGAACATCACATAGAACAGAATTGACGCATACAAGATGCTTAAGCTATCTTCCTTCATCGCAGAATATGAAATATAAGTTAACTAATGAAACCAAAATGTGCATCGTGAAATATCAATTAACACTTGTGCGAATTTAATCTTACGGATTTCAATCACAATTAGTACATTTGACCGATGAGAACTTTTATTGTAATTATAACCTAAAACAATAAAGAATCTAATTTTTATATATAATCCTATACGATAGAAAGAGACAGAAAAAAAGTTACAATTGCTTGGATAACGCTTTATATCTCTCTGTTCTGTGAACCGCGTAAAAGAATTTCATTCCAAAAATATACATTAAGTAATTTTGGTATCAATGTCAGTTAGATGTCTAATTTACCACATACTCGAGTGAGGGAACTAAGTATTCCTGTAATGGATGACAAATGACAATTCGCTAAACTCTGAATCTAAAAATATCTAGAAGGTTTTTAAGATAATTAAACAATTACATAATACACATTTGTCAGAATACAAACTTTATAATTAAAGAATATTTAAATTTAGACGAGCATTACTGAATATGTCTTGAAAATGGCAACACTTAATTTATTTTTAAGAACAATCAGTCATATGTTTTTTTTTTATGTGATAGGTGGCAATCGAGCAGGAGGCTCACCTGATGGAAAGTGACTACCACCGCCCATGGACATCTGCAACACCATGGGGCTCTTTTCTTGAAGGTTCCCATGTCGAATCGGTTCGGAAAAACAGACGTACATACAGAGGTTTATTTTAACTTACCTTTTTAAGCTCTTTGCTTTTGTCTTAACTTTGTCCTTTATATAAATATAAATTGTCTATGATAAAGTTGTTATACTGTCAACGCGTCAGTATAAAACATTACATGTAAAAATATACTTACAGAAACATTTCAGATCGTCACGTCACAGAATTAAATTGAATGTAAAGCTTTTGGCGGTTCGGAATGTAGATTATGAGATTATACGATTTAATTTCCTTATTCCTTGTGTAATTACATTTGTCGTATCACCAAAATCCGAGCACGCTATTACAGAGTGTTGATAGCGATATGACACTCGAGTGAGCGTATCTATCTCAATTAAATTTTTGTTAGAAGTTTGTTAGCTATATAACATTACGCTATAAAATACAGCGAGCAGGGGTGCAAATCTACTAACAAATAAATTCATCTAATAAACATTATAACTAAGTAGAATTGTGTCCAGTTACGATTCAACTGAGGTTTATTATTATATTTGTATTAAGAATATAATTAAAAATTATCGAATTTGTAAATTAGCAGAATAACCCCCCAGAAAGTATAATGCGCAGCTAGTATATAATTAAATAGTATTAATCACAACAAACTCGTATAATATATAGCTTAAAATAAATTCTGCGATTTGATTGCGTTCGTCAGTGCAAAGGTAATTCATTGCGCATACATATAATAAATTTTGTTGCAAGACTGAACAGCGGAGTTATGTGAACAACACCGAGTGTAAATCAAACTACAATAAAGCGATAACTTTATTCGCTGACTAGCTGTGCCCGCAACTTCGTGCGCTTTTGTTATTAATAAAAAAAATATTGGTTTAGCCTAACTTACTTAATATATCATCTATCTGTTAGTGAAAGTCCCATCAAAATCGTTCCAGTCATTCTAGAGATTAGCCAGAACCAATAGACAGACAGCAATTTAAAAAACAATGTATCATGTATACATACATATGCATTTTGTAAAAAGTGGTTATTTTAATATTACAAACAAACACTGCAATTTTATTATATTCAAATTTTTAAACGTTATTTTTAAACTATCAAACAGTTTAAAAGAAACTTCAGAGCTGTATGTCTTTGTCATCAGTGGTAAAGGAAAATATCGTGAAGAAACTTGTTTTTGTCTGACGAAATTATGCTTCATCAATATAACGAGCATTAGAATGTGATGCTAAATGGGTTACCTGATTGATGATGATATCACTACCGCGCATAGACTGTGGAATCTATGAAATATCAACCATTCCATTGGAAACTAAGATGGTTTTTCCCTTGCACCTGTAATTAACCTGGTTCACTCGCTCTTTAAATCGGAACAAAACAGTCTCTACTGCTCGTTGGCGGTAGAATATCTGATAAGAGTGGTACCTATCCAGACCAGCGGTAGTGCTTGTACAAAGTATTACCTCTTATTTTGTTCTCAAAAGGAAAGGAAGCCTTACCAATAAAACATTTTCCAACCTTGACAAATTTACGAAAATTAAAATCGAGAGAAAAGTAAAAACAATATTATGATCGGTTCATATGATTTTTATTAAAGTTGAAATGTTTATAAGTTTTCCATTCCATCGCAGGCGAAAAAATACGTTTCAATAGAAAATCGTATTGATATTGTATTTGTGTATTCAATTTGACTTAACAATTTGGTTAGAATCTTTAATATGATACCGTTGAGACAAGTATAGTACGACAACATAGATGTAGCATCGGCAGATTCAATAAAACCGATTAGTGCCGATTTATATAACCAATAGAAATAGCTCCCTATCGCGCTATTCGACGATATTCGTCTCTATAGAGTTTCGCGTCAATTCAACCCAAAAGAGCAAGTGTATGTAAATCGACGTGTCAAATTGAGGAATATATAGAGCATATGATATTACAAGTTAGTACGTTTGTGAAAGATCATATTCACATAAGAAAAAAATATTGATAATTTGAGATACTTAATTCGGATGTGATGGGTTTTACGAATTTTGCCGATGCTACATCTAAGTTGTGTCGTACTATACAAGTAACGATGAAAATATGTAAACGGCTTCTTGTATCACACCGTTGAAAAATTTGTAGCAATATAGTTGAATGGCGTTTTTTGTGAATTTCGACTAAAAAGTTTCGTTCTTGACGAGATAACTTTTTTCCCTGAGATGAGCTCAGTCGATACACGAGCAGGGCACCGCTTAATAAATTGCCTAGCTTATAAGGATACGAATCCTCAGGTACATTTTTGTCATCCTGTACCGGGTCAATGACATTCTGATTAGGTGTCTCTGTAAGAAGTTATAAATAAGATAGATTACGGCTACAGAGTACCTGGTTGAAAAAGTATCTTTTGGTTATGTATTGAAAAAATCAAAAGAAGATTTGCAGCTTAATTAGTCTTAATCAATCCCTACAATAAAATGATCCTATTTGTTTACAGCACTAAAACAAACCTTCGTTTTACTCGTTCCTTGAAAGCATTAAGCCCAATGACCATTCGACGTATACAACAGTTTATATTTAAACATACGAACGGACTTGAATTATTTTGTAATATAACTGCAGAGAGAATGCCAAAAACGGTCTTTTACCAGTCTTCTATCTAAAACAAGAGAAATATCAGAAATATCTTTACAAAAAATGTCGTTTCTTAGTTCATTTTAAAAACGAGAGAACCAGCACACTATGATTTATTATGAAAGAAATAGTTTTTATTTCGTGGAAAGGTTGTAGACTTTTTTCAAATAATAGTATATTAAAGCTAGAAGATATTTAAAATTGTAGCTTAATCGCTTAAATAAACTGGTTTAAACATCAATTTCGAAGGGAAATTTGATGTATCAGAAATAAAAAGTAAAAGTTTAATAAAAGACTAGACAGACAAATAAAAGAAAAGTAAAGTAACAGCCTGTTAAAATCCCACAGCTGGGATAAAGCCTTTCTTTGAGGAGTATTTAGGAGGAGAGGTTTGTTTGGTTGATACTTTCCTTCACCGATTCACAATGTAATCTATGAAAACAAATAAAGCACAATAACAAAGTCAGTGTTGCTGGGTTTGAATCCACAATCATAGGTTTCACCAAAAAATATTTCACTACAAGTGCATGCTTAAAACTTCTAAATGTAGCGTCTCATTTAGAGGATTTAGTTGGCGATAACGTAATAAAATTGGGTGTAAGTAAGCGTTATCTCACGTTTTCTCTTACTCGTAACTTGTCTTAGGTAAACTGTGTCGGGGCACGAAAGAAAGTTGCAAGGTGTTTTAGTGGTCTGAATTATTTTTAACGAGGTGGTCAGGAGGAATTTGTTCGCCAAGGAAATTCTTAAGTACACATTTAGCTGTATGTTTTTCGTTTAAAGTTTTTGTGTAATAATGTTTCAGGGTGTTTTGAGTTAAATGTTTACGTGTTCTATTGTACAGTATTTTGTTAAATTAAGGCATGTTGGATCTTAAAAAAATTGTATATACATTTTATGTATACTAATATTATAAATGTGAACAGAACTGTATTTGTCTGTTTGACTGTTTCTCTTTCAATACCAAACCGCTGAACCGAATTGCTATGGGCATAGGCTATTTTTTTCCTTAGGGCATAACATCCAACCTTCTAAATCGCGAGCGGAGCCACTAGTATATCATATTGGAGCTTGGCCCGCAATAACCTTATTACCATATTATTTTAACCCAGCCTTAACCCAGCAGTGGGAAATATACAAGCTGTTGTTGTTGTTTTTTGTTTCTGTTGTATACGAAATATTGGGATCTTAGATTTTTTTTGTTGATGTAGTTGTAAAACTGTAGATAACACACCAGTGGGCTAAAGTCTTTTCATTTTAACAAGAAGATTTGTTACTGCACCATGCTCCAATGTACACCCTGTACATATACATAGAATGTTTTTATCTAGCATATTGTGTATGTAAAAACCGTTGTGAAATTCTCAAGATGTAAGCATACATAGGGACAGACAGCGATAAGAGCCTTTGTTTTATACTATGTACATATCACAATATACGTACGTATCTAACAAATTTTGACCTGTACTGTGATTGAAATTGAAATAACAAGTTATTTATTAAACAATATGTATATATCTCATCACCTAAAGTAAATACAATTTTGTGGAAAAAATCCTAGACATACTATGTACGTTCTTGTGCAATAAATATACTCCGAAACAATCTTCAAAGTAACGTTGAAAGATTATATCAATTAATTTCACGTCTGTTTTTATCTTGAATCTAAAACAAGTTTGAGCAAGTTTGCTAAAGGTACGGATAACTAAAGGTTTTGTATCGTATCTGAAATCTTTACTGAATTCGAATACTGATTGATACGAAACTGTGTCGTTAATTACAGTGCAAAGATTGTATCTTATGCGAGTATATTGAATAAACAAATATTTTAAATTTAATTATAGATTACGAATTATATTACGCTCAAAATTCTTTATACATATAATTTATTTTGGATTTCGCATGTAGTGTTATGTGTTGTGATATTTTTAAACACAAATTGGTAATCTTTAATGTCACATGATATAAATATAATAATTGACAATGTATAAAGTTAAAAAAAAATCATGAAATTCAATTTTCTTAAGCCCTTGATATTTTTATGAACACACTAAAATGACCCCTATCATCATACATTTTCATATGAATTTGAATGACAAGTAGCGGTATGTGTTGTCATTCATATCTCAGGAGATTTATTTTTCATAAAATACTTTAAAAAGACGTTTCAATGTTAGATCTATCAAAGTTATTATACCGTTGCTGTTGCGTATATATAATAAAATATCTTAATTATCTCATAGTTTTATATCAAACAGATCGGCAGCTTATAAAGAGCGCTAATATCCCAAGAGGAAATTTAGGATAATTTTTCATTCGATTTGAATAGGATTTTATTAGTGAGTAGAACATAATAGAGCCGACCGTGTATTGAGAATATGACTGTATTGAATTTGGTCGAATTTATAAGACCGATATTATCGTGTTGTAAGCGTGGGAGCACAAAAATTAAATATAATATATAAAGAAATTGAACAATGAAGAAATATTTATCAAAGCATTATTATTTTTGTTGATAAAAAAACCAAGTAACATTTCTTGTTTCGTAAACGATCACGAGACATTGCAGTATTATAGTTTGTTGAATGTTGTTCTATTTTCATTTTATATTTTTCTCAAATATCTGACTGGTTACTTGATTCATTATTATTATTGTTTTACGCCAAAAATATCGTGGAACAAAAAATATATATAAATACATAGATCTTCTTGTTACGTAGTTATTGTAAAAGCATATAGGAGGTAGGCATGTATATACTAATTGATATTGTCATAAAGTTGTGTTCATGTAACATCGTGTTCAGTTCAAAGAACACTTTAAAGCATTTCTAAATTTTTCGCTCAGCGTTAATTCCTTATGACAGCGCTAGATATCCTATTATAAATTATTATAAAATCTCTATTTTTTCTCAATTTGGATTTGAGTATAACGAGTATATAACAAAATTGGAGAATGTTACGTAATATTTTGGTCGAGAAGTTGAATAGTTGTTGATGTACAGTACCATTACAGTGTATTATATCTTTAAATTACTCTATCATACCGATTGTCAAAAAGGCAGCTTTGACAATATTTTTGTCAAGGCTGCCTTTTTAACGTCATAATCATTCGTTATTTTTAAGTAACAAATTAAATAAATTAAAGTCTATTTTTAATATAAATTTTAAAATTAATCATATGGTAATTATAACGTTCTTATAAAAAATATGAATATATCATAAATTCCCACTGATGAGCTGATGTCACCAGGCTGTTCTACAAACCGAATATTACATGTTTTTTGAATATATCTATCTGTAAATAAAATATTTCATTTACCAACAAAAAAAAATCGCAAGGATTTCGAGTGCTACTGTTATTATTTTTATTTAATAAACTGCTAACCAAAATAATGATAACTGCAAATATAATAGTATTTTATTAAAATCATAATATATATCTCTGCATATAATATCACGCTTGACTAATTACACGATAATGTAATTAACCTCCAAGCTTAAATACGAATATATAATTAGTTGTTTGTTAATAGTGATTATAAACACCAACTAATGCGCTGAAATAAAAAAAAGTCTTTGTTCATTAAATACTGGATACTCTAAATTACCTCTGCAACTAACATAATTCATAGATCTTAGCGTGATGTTAAAAAGTCTATAGCTTTTTCGATAATTAGACTATTAGAAACACAAATATGGTTTCAAATCTGTCCTGTCATTCTAGAGAATAGAGGGTTCATATAAAACAAAACGTCACAACTCCAAAATCTTTTTCACAAAATCAGGTCATGCGACCGTCTTCCTATAATAAACAAAAATATTAATAATTGAAATAAAACTAGTTTTAACGCGTATATTAATTATTTTTATCATCCCGACGTTTCGAGCACTTTACAGCGTTCGTGGTCACGGGTAGACTGAAGTGACATATAAATAATTTCTTTTGTACTTCAAATAGACAAATATCGCCTCAGATTTAAATCCGTTAAAACTAGTTTTATTTCAATGTGTTATAATTTCGAAAATCTAAGACAACATTACAATTTAATAATAAAGGATTATGATGAAATACGTCACAGTCAGAGAGCAGGACTACTCATATATATTAATGACCTAATTTATTTTTAACGAGGAGGTTACAAATAAGTTGTTCTGCTTCCGTAAATAAATTCTGTAGTATACATTTAATTGTATGTCAATTAAGGTCTTTTTAATTATATTTACAAGTCATGAGTCTGTTTGTCTTACTATATATATAAAAATATATTGGTAGAAAAAGCATATTATTCGATATAAGAGAGTTAATACCTGTTCACTTCCAAGCAGGATATATAAATTTAAATAATTGTATTAACTAACATGGCTTTGTATTTTTTAAATGTTGAAAAAGAGTAAATACTGATTTTCTTTCCAGTTCTTCTCGGTAGAATCTACTTTCCGAACCGGTGGTAGCTTCACTTTATTGTAAAATGACGATTCAAAAGTGCTTGTAAAAGCCTACTTGAATAAAGTTTATTTTGATTTTTATTCGATAATTAAATAATGAAGATAATCAAATGATTTTACAGTCAAAGGACTGGACTACCCCTAAGAACAACTATTTCCTAAAGAATTGTCAATTCCACTAGATTCCATAGATAGATGATCTTTGTATTGATTTTTTTTTATTTGTTAGTTCATTTGAATATAAGTTCAATTATTATACTATATCTGTATTAAGTAGCAATTTGGTTATAAAACCTTTTTAGTGGTCTGTATATTTTGTACACAATATACAGCAACTCTATTTGACTATAAATTATTCTCAATATGATTGTGGTTAGTTGTTAATAAGTGAGAATAAAAAAAATTAGATATGTCATGAAAGTGCCGCTCAAGTGGAACAAATAAATTAAAATGTTATGTCATTTGTGCCTGTAATTACACTGGCTCACTAACCCTTAAAACCGGTACACAAATTGCTAGTTGGCGGTTGAATAATTGATGAGTGGTTTGTAACTTCCTCGGCGGGCTGGCGTACCCACCACCTGACTTGGTCAAGTTTAACGGGCAAATTAAATTGATAAAGTGCCTTTGATGATAATTCATATATATCTTTATTTAATTACTTAACTCGTTTGTCTTAACAGACAGCCCTAACTGACAAAACTTCTGAGTCTAAAAAGTTGCAATTTGTAATCAATTTATGAGGTAAGTATCCGTTGCAAATGTTATTTATTTAATAATAATTTTAACTTTATGTATGTGGGGAGTTAATTTCGTATGAATTTTGGACTTACAAATTTTGCAATTTTGGACTTGCAACTCATATATTTTACGAAATTTGAAATGAATCTCGATGGATGACGTCATCACTGTTATATGTAACATGAGTGGAAAATAAATATGAACGCTAATCAACAAACGTAAGATTTATTTTTCTGCGTTAAAAACCTCTCTGATGTGGTGCTCAAATATGAATTATAATCTCAAGGTGTGCATAGAATAATTAAAATAACAATTTTTATAAAAAAATTGAAACACAGCCAATAGATGCACGGGAGAAGATTTGAACCTCATACACTTTTTCATTCGAAACATGCAAATTTCGTTATAAAAATAACCAGTCCAAACGAATTTTGGACTTGTTCTTTTTTCCTCTAAACACAAGTTAAGCACGTAAAGAAAGCGTATTTTTATTTATTTATTTTTTTTATGGTATAGGTTGGCGGACGAGCATATGGGCCACCTGATGGTAAGTGGTCACCATCGCCCATAGACATTAACGCTGTAAGAATTATTAACTATTCCTTACATCGTCAATGTGCCACCAACCTTGGGAACTACTCACTCACCCTTCAAACCGGAACACAACAATACTGAGTACTGCTATTTGGCGGTAGAATAACCGATGAGTGGGTGGTACCTACCCAGACGGGCTTGCACAAAGCCCTACCACCAAGTGGTATCATCCTATTAACACGCGTAGACCTTAACCTTTAAACAAGTTCAAGCCGGAGCAAATATAAGAGAGTTTCTTTGAACTCGTGCATATAATTCAACACGTGGTCGGTGGTGAAGGAGAAAATCTTGATGATACTGGCACCTTTAAAAATACCTAATAATTGTAAATAATGTGAAAAACTTTTACTAAATCAGCACCCTTAAATAAAATGTGTAACTACAGGCACAAGGGACATAACATCTTAGTTCACAATGTTGGTGGCACATTGACGATGTAAGAAATAGTTAATATTTTTTACAGATTTATTGTCTATGGGTGATGGTAGACAACTTACTATCAGGTGGCCCATATGCTCGTTGGCCAACCTATATCAAAGAAAAAAAAATCAAACATTGCCCAGCTGTGGGATATCAACAAGTTGTTACATTGCTTATAATAAATGTATCTTTATAAAAACCTGGCATACAGAAAACTAATGACACGATCCATTTTAAAATTCACATTTAAAAATTCAACCAGAATCACAGAAAATTTAAATTTCCTTTCAGCGGACACAAAAAGTCGTAAGTGGTACTCTAAAATGCCAGAACATCGAATTTAGAACCAGAAACTTACCTATCGTTTTCAGCAACGTTGGATGGTTTAAAATGCGGAACTGTAGGGCGTCGACCCCACATTCGTAAACGGAATAAGACGTTTCGTGACCGCGATATCATTATTTTCAACTTGTTTGCCGTTTTAGTACTAACTAGTCGTTACGCTTTTAACTTTGTTACCGTTAAAATAAGTTTTATCTTAGAAGGAAGAAATACCCTTTATTATAATAAGAATTAATAAAATTAAATATTTAAATATATACAATTTACTTGGTGGTAGGGCTTTGTGCAAGTCCGCCTGGGTAGATACCATCCACTCATCAGATATTCTACCGCTTAATAATAGTACGCAGTATTGTTGTGGTCCGGTTTGAAGGGTGAGTGAGCCAGTGTAACCACAGGCACAAGGAACATAGCATCTTAGTTCCCGAGGTTGGTGGCGCATTGACGAGGAATGAAGGAATAGTTAATATTTCTTACAGCGTCATTGTCTATGGGTGATGGTGACCACTTACCATCAGGTGGCCCATATGTTCGTCCGCCAACCTATTCCATAAAAAAAAAAAAAACAAAATACAAATATGAATTAAAATTGTTACTGTATAAATCTTGACCGCGTGGAATACTGGCAAGAATGCTAGCGGCATTTCCCTTAGACTTCAGACTTTAATAAGTAGCTTATGTTTTTATTTTCGTAGTCTTATTTATACTTAAGTTTTAGGTGGCAAACGAGCAGAACCTGCTGGTAAGTCACTACCATCGCCCATGGATATCTGCAACTCCGAGGGTTGCTGGTGCGTTGCCGGCCTTTAAGGAAGGAATACGCTCTTTTTTTGATGCTTAAGACGTAAAAACCTGTGGCGAAAGTCTGTTCCTCATCAATAGTCCTATTTTCAATGGGTGAAGTAATTTCTACCAGTAAAAGATGATAATACTAATACTAGATGATGGATATATCATCTTTAAATATTAATGAATATATTGTACGAGTTGAATTGAATTGTTGTTACAAGTATAAGATCAAACCACATCGGAATGTCAAATACGATACGACCTTTAGGAATTCAGGTGCAAGACCATACAAGTTTTTCGAGTATATGGAGTATAAAAATTATCATATTCGGATTCATACTGAAAAATATTAATTGCATCCAGGATTGAGCCCTACACCTTAAAATCAATTAGATAAATAACGGTATTGGACAACATCACATACATACATTACTCTGATCCCAATGTAAGTAGCTAAAGCACTTGTGTTATGGAAAATCAGAAGTAACGACAGTATCACAAACACAGACCCAAGACAACGTAGAAAACTAATGAACTTTATCTACATCGAATCAGCTGGGAATCGAACTCGGGCCCTCGGAGTGGCGTACCCATGAAAACCGGTGTAAACTACTCGACCACGGAGGTCGTAAAATCAAGAACTTTATATATCTGCTATTAAACCAAAGAGGAAGTATCATTATATGATACCAAAATAACTTACAGATCATTAAATGGAAAGCGGAGTAATCTTGTATTTTCATTGTAAAGATACAACAATGTGTAATCCATTTATATACTTCAAACGTGTCCTTTGAATGTTTTATGCATACATAGTGCTTTTTATTTAAAAGCAAAAACCGTTTAAACTTGATCCGGGACTAATATCGAGAAGAAACTGTTGTTAGTACTTGGAATAGACGCGCTGTGTCTGAAAAAGCAATTTAAACTGTTCCCAAGATGAACTGTGGTACAAAGAATAAAATGGTTAAATTATTCTATTAAATAATAATTAAAGAATCATAGATTGTTTCATTATTTTGGTTATAAGTCTATTATTAGAGAAACAGTATTTACATATATATTAAAATAATATTAACATTTTCTGCTCAGCGAAATATCAGCGCTAAAAAAAGGATATACGATACCAATACTTTTGACCCTATTCATAGATTACATTTGTCCGTTATACCTTGTGTTAAAAAAATAACCTTTTAAAATTGAAGTATACACTCCATCTATTTGGCATATTTATATTAATACAGTTCAAAGGCTAAATGAGTAACTAAAGGTACAGAGGACATATTACTTTAGCATGGCATCTATTTGTTAGGCAAGTAATGCCTATGGGCGGTGATGAGTATTATTTACTTTTTTAATTTTTAATTTTCACACGAGAGGTACTGGACTATCATATTATACATACAGGGCTGCACTAAACGATGTTGTTCTAAGCAAGTCAAAGCATAGTCATCGCGACAATCCACTTATCGCTGTTTTATGAACAGAAACAACTAAATGCAACATTATTTATTTACTATTTGCCTTCCTTTTTTATTTTGTATTTTATCTTCTTGTTATTGTATACTTTGAATTTCATATGCGTTGTTCAAAAACACTGATGTACGAATAAATCCAGTAGGATTTCTGTTACATCGTTTTTAATACAATAAAACATAAAATAAAATGTAATATTACAGTATTTGAGCAATTAAATTTCCTCTTTAACCAATAACATTTGTGTTACATTAAAACGCTCTCATCTTGTACTTGGTCATAAACATTATTCGACCAGGAACTACAGTGTGATACAAAGAGAGTCAAGCGTTTGAGCTTGCATTATAAATCTTGTGAGAATTCAGAACTGAGTAACTTTTTGGTTTCTTTGGTTACTTAAAAGGAGCATCAGTGAGAAAAATGCGATGCACTCGCTGTGGAAAAATTCAAAGTAAATGTAAATTTATGTTTAGAATATAAAAAAGAAAGTTATTTTAAACGGCAAGTAAATAAATACGAGAACAGAAAAGGACATGATATTCACTTGTCATGACTATAGTCTTATTGAAAACCAGTAAGAGTGAAAAGAACAAATACTCATATACTTGCATTATAGTGTTACACCTCCTCTGAAATGCCAGAGCCTTTTCTCCAGATAAGACTATAGGCATCAAGGTGAAGTCCATATGAAATATTTAAAAAAAAATCATCGTCATGTAATACAAGCAAGGAGAATATGCAAAACTCTAAAATTTGTAATTAAATCACAAAAAAAAATAAGACTCAATTCCTGCGATAGACTTACCTATCTTAATAGAAATACCTATACGGAACCCATTATAGAGATAATGTATGTAGGATTCCGATACATACTTGTACATTATCTCTATAACTTTAATTTAAATACGATCAGGATAATGTTGTCTTAAATTTTCGCGATTATTACACATTTAAATAAAACTAATTATAACGGATGAATCGCGTATATTAATTATTTTTAAACATCCCGACGTTTCGAGCACTTTGCAGTGTTCGTGGTCACGGGTAGACTAAGATGACATTTGTCTATTTGAAGAACAAAGGAAATATTATTAACAACTACCGCCAACGATTTCTCAATTGATATCTTGAGTAACGTTCCGGTTGCACGCAGAAGGCACTAACTGTATCTTTAGGTCTTGCAGTCTGTTGGATTTGGGATTTTAAATTTTTAATAAGTGGATCCCAGGTGTTAGAAAGTCTCCAACCATCTTCTCTATTGAAGTTTGGATGTTTTTGAATTTCAATAGCCTCGCGTATCATTCTAGGAATGAATCTGTGTTCTCTAGCGAGGATCTGTGGTTTATCAAATCGGATAAAATGGTTAGGTTTATCCAGAGCATGTTCACAGACTGCAGACTTAGAAGAACGCCTATTTTTGACATCTCCTATATGTTCCTTGACCCTGGTACCGATGCTTCTCTTTGTTTGGCCTATGTAAGATAAACCACACTCACATTCGAGTTTATATACTCCTGCAGTTTGTAAAGGGATATTACTCTTGATAGGTCTCAAGAACTGGCTCACTTTCTTATGAGGCTTGTAAACGGTTTTAATCGAAGCTCGCTTCAAGATGTTGCCAATCCTGTCTGTAACTCCTTTCACATATGGTAGAAATGCAGGTTGTCGCTCAACTATGGGTGGCTTGATACGGCTTCTGCGATGCTGGCGAGGCACGGGCAGCTTGTTCTGGTGGAGTGCAAGCTTGACCTGACGTAGCTTGTCCTCTAGGTGTTCAGCATCGCAGAGATGGTGGGCTCTCTGAAACAAAGATTTGCCAACGGTAGCTAACTGACTAGGGTGGTGGTGCGAGTCACCATTGAGGTATTTGTTGGTGTGTGTGGGTTTCCTATAAACTGTGTGACTTAATGTATTATCAGGATTCTTGATAATAAGGATGTCAAGGAAAGCTAAAGAATTATTTGCCTCTAATTCCATAGTAAATTGAATGTTTTTATTTATAGAATTAAGATGTACTAAAAATGCAGTTCTTGAGACCTATCAAGAGTAATATCCCTTTACAAACTGCAGGAGTATATAAACTCGAATGTGAGTGTGGTTTATCTTACATAGGCCAAACAAAGAGAAGCATCGGTACCAGGGTCAAGGAACATATAGGAGATGTCAAAAATAGGCGTTCTTCTAAGTCTGCAGTCTGTGAACATGCTCTGGATAAACCTAACCATTTTATCCGATTTGATAAACCACAGATCCTCGCTAGAGAACACAGATTCATTCCTAGAATGATACGCGAGGCTATTGAAATTCAAAAACATCCGAACTTCAATAGAGAAGATGGTTGGAGACTTTCTAACACCTGGGATCCACTTATTAAAAATTAAAAATCCCAAATCCAACAGACTGCAAGACCTAAAGATACAGTTAGTGCCTTCTGCGTGCAACCGGAACGTTACTCAAGATATCAATTGAGAAATCGTTGGCGGTAGTTGTTAATAATATTTCCTTTGTTCTTCAAATAGACAAATGTCATCTTAGTCTACCCGTGACCACGAACACTGCAAAGTGCTCGAAACGTCGGGATGTTTAAAAATAATTAATATACGCGATTCATCCGTTATAATTAGTTTTATTTAAATGTGTAATAATCGCGAAAATTTAAGACAACATTATCCTGATCGTATTTAAATTAAAGTTATAGAGATAATGTACAAGTATGTATCGGAATCCTACATACATTATCTCTATAATGGGTTCCGTATAGGTATTTCTATTAAGATAGGTAAGTCTATCGCAGGAATTGAGTCTTATTTTTTTTTGTGATTTAATTACAAATTTTAGAGTTTTGCATATTCTCCTTGCTTGTATTACATGACGATGATTTTTTTTTAAATATTTCATATGGACTTCACCTTGATGCCTATAGTCTTATCTGGAGAAAAGGCTCTGGCATTTCAGAGGAGGTGTAACTCTATAATGCAAGTATATGAGTATTTATAGAATTAAGATGTACTAAAAATGCAGTTCTTGAGACCTATCAAGAGTAATATCCCTTTACAAACTGCAGGAGTATATAAACTCGAATGTGAGTGTGGTTTATCTTACATAGGCCAAACAAAGAGAAGCATCGGTACCAGGGTCAAGGAACATATAGGAGATGTCAAAAATAGGCGTACTTCTAAGTCTGCAGTCTGTGAACATGCTCTGGATAAACCTAACCATTTTATCCGATTTGATAAACCACAGATCCTCGCTAGAGAACACAGATTCATTCCTAGAATGATACGCGAGGCTATTGAAATTCAAAAACATCCGAACTTCAATAGAGAAGATGGTTGGAGACTTTCTAACACCTGGGATCCACTTATTAAAAATTAAAAATCCCAAATCCAACAGACTGCAAGACCTAAAGATACAGATAGTGCCTTCTGCGTGCAACCGGAACGTTACTCAAGATATCAATTGAGAAATCGTTGGCGGTAGTTGTTAATAATATTTCCTTTGTTCTTCAAATAGACAAATGTCATCTTAGTCTACCCGTGACCACGAACACTGCAAAGTGCTCGAAACGTCGGGATGTTTAAAAATAAATAATATACGCGATTCATCCGTTATAATTAGTTTTATTTAAACGATCAGGATAGTTTAATATTTATATTTTGTAATTTATTATGCTAGACTTTGTGACGCAAGAAGTGTTTGTAGTGTGACTTTCATCGTCATCACTTGCTTATTCGGTGACATTAATAATAAATAAACAAATAAATATTGGACAACATCACATAGATTGCTCTGATCCCAATATTAGTAACTACACTTGTATTATGGAAAATCAGAAGTAACGATGGTACAACAAACACCCATATCCAAGACAGCATAGAAAACTAATGAACTTTTTCTACATCTACCTGGTCGAGAATCGCGCCCGGGACTTCGGAATGGCGTACCCAGGAAAACCGGTAGTCACACTACTCGACCACGGAGGTCGTAAAAATAATATGTAAACGTTTGTTCTTCAAAATAATATTCAACATACACTTCTACACATATCTTTCGGATCTCTTTGTATAAAAAAATGTAACAAAAAAGTCGAAACCCTCCCAAAAACCTGGCTATTGTTTGAAACAAAACCTCGACTCATACGGGCGTTCAAGTGACTCTAGAGACGTAGGTATAAAAAATTTGCTCTTCAAACAGAGAACGCGTAATGACGATTTTGTTGATAGTTTTAACAGCTTTTAAAAAGCAATATGCAGCTATTGATAATCACGGAAATTTATTATTTATTTTATAGATATTTCTGGACTGTTTTTAAACTATTGCAGGCACTAGGCATCATCACACAATAGGAAACACTGCACTTGGAAACCCTTACCACTGTCTGTCCGTATGTATACTTATATCTTTAAAATGACTCAACGGATTTTGATGCGGTTTTTTGTATTTAATACATGGACAATAAAGTAAAGAAACAAGAAAAAATCTGTAGTATATTTAGTATCAGCATTAGACACGTGTGAAAGCCGTGGTGGCCCAAGCCGGGGTGGGTTCCTAATACTAGCGGTATTAGGATAATGGGATTCCTATGACTTTATGTATAGACAAAGAAAATTTCATTGTTCCTTCAATTTACGAATAAATAATGTTTTGTAATACCTAGTTACTGATTTATTATCATTGGACAAAATTAGAATCTTAATTTTGAAAATATGTAGATGTTTTTATTCGATCTGGGGCTCCTAACGATCGAGGGCCCTGGGCACTTGCCCAAAGTGCCCACTGGGAAAAAGGGGGCCTAGATATTATGTTGGAGCAATAAATATTGTGAAGTTTAATTTCATTTAGTGTTCGATATATTTCTTATTTCTCGTCATGTTTGTTGAAAGTCAATATCATTATTAAATTTTGTATTCAAAGATACATAGTAATAGAAGTAGCTTTAGCGTTTAACTAATATTAATATTTATTTATAGCAAAAGTATTAATATATAAAACTAAATATAGAAGTATATTTTAATAAAGATTATTTTGCGATGGTTTAAAAATTGCTTACTCTGGCTCAATCACACTTTAAAACGGAACACAACGATACTAAGTACTAGTTTTTGGTGGTAGAATATCTGATGAGTGGGTGGTACCTACCCAGACGGGCTTGCACAATTCCCTGTCACCAAGTAAAATACGTATATAGTACATTTTAATCCCTATACTAAAATTCCATCACACGAATAAATTTCAACAAAACAATATCGGCAAAATAAATTTCAGCATTTATCCGTATCCCGGATGGCTTAAACTCTATCCCAGTAATGCATCGGACAAACGTGAATTCGTAAACACGCACATAACCGGTAATTGTCAGTAATTACCAATCGATGGACCGCCAATTAAACTGTTAGACGTTTGGTTCACGCTTTGTGGTCGCGTGGTTTTGCGGTCGAATTGTACCGGACTTGGCGATTTATTTACTGAGGAAATTCAATGTTATAATATACTAATTCATTTAAAACTAAGCTTACTTTGTTGCCTCAATATGGTTATGTATTTGATGACGACCTTCGTGGTGGAGTAGTGTGTACACCGGTCTTCATTAATACAGCACTCCCGGGTTCGATTCCCGGCCGAGTCGATGCAAAAAAATCATTAGTTTTCCATGTTGTCTTGGGTCTGGGTATTTGTAGTACCGTCGTTACTTCTAATTTTCCATAACACAAGTGCTTTAGCTACTTACTTTGGGATCTGAGTTATTATGTGATGTTGTTCAATACTTAATATTCCTACTACTCTGTAATATTTGTTAGATTATCTTTATTAATTTGCACTTTATTGTAATTCAACGATCAAGATATTTACAAAGGAACATTGGGTTCTTTATGAAATTTTAAAGTATGGTGTTAGGTGCAACATGTGGCCTTATCTCTAAAGGAACGATAAGGCATATTTTTTATCATTTTCTTATCGTGCAAAGTCGCATTTGCAAATCAAAGCTAGTCGATATGAAATATGTCTGATTAAGTTTCGTTAAGATTGGCTTTTAGCAAATTATCTTAATTGGCAACATGTCTATATTAATCGCTTAAATATGCCTTCATGGTGCTTATAAAAAGAAAATGATTTATTATTTCCAATCTATATCTATATCTATATATATATATCTATACTACTATATAAATCTCTAGAGTCTGTCTGTACACTTAATTTTTTTGTCTAATTTCTTCACAGATATTCATTTTATGACTGACTGATATCAGTTTTACCATTTTTGAAATTTTTGTCTGTCTGTCTGTCTGTATGTCCCGCTATAACTCGAGAACGGCTGAACCGATCTTTACAAAAATTGGTATACGGTAAGAACACGTGATTGCGCAAATGATAGGCTATTTATATATTGAAAAAAGGATGTGTTTGTATGTCTGCCATCTATAGACTCAGAAACTATTTGACCGATCATTATGAAAACTGTTATGCTTATGTGCTTTTTGAAATAGGAAGTGATTATGCTATCTCCATTGATTGATCGCTGCAACAAAAAGACTTTATACTGTTCAACCGATTGTCATGAAAATCGAAAACTTTCATCTCAAAAAGAGAAGAGGCATTAGACCAGCAGTGGGAAATTTTAGACAGGCTTTTAATGTAACATTAATGTAATGCCCAGCGAAGCGGGCGGGTAAAGCTAGTACTAAATAAAAATATTCTAATATTATAAATTTGATAGTTACTCTGGTTGTTACATCTAAACTGCTAAACCGATTAAGATTAAATATATTGTGGAGATAGTTAGACTTATAAGGAAAAGAATTGGCTACTTCATATTCATCCCTCGAGGGGTAAAATTTTGGGGTCGAGGCTTGTGTGCTATAGATGAAAATTAATAAATTTCGTGTAGACGCATGTCCAGCTACTGATAAATTAATGAAGACTGTAAAGTTGGAGTTGAGCGTCGATAATTAAAGCCAACAGTATACAGCTTATATAATAATGGGAAATCAAAGGACTGATCCTGATTCCCGCTGATCGAAACTTCATTAGTTAAATGAGAAGTGTGTCCCTTTCCTTTCAATATATGTATTCTCATATTTATTTATCTCGTTCTAATGTATCTAAAATAAGTCTTACATAAGCCTATCTGCGTAAATTTTTCACAGGCAACAATTATTCTACCGCGGAAAATGCAATAATTTGTATTTTGAAATGTCATTATGAGATAATCAAGTCATGGGTAATGTATGAATGAAAGTAATGTTAACTACATTAACAATAAAACCTATAACTGTGGTACAAAGAATAAAATGGTTAAATTATTCTATTAAATAATAATTAAGGAATCATAGATTGTTTCATTATTTTGGTTATAAGTCTATTATTAGAGAAACAGTATTTACATATATATTAAAATAATATTAACATTTTCTGCTCAGCGAAATATCAGCGCTAAAAAAAGGATATACGATACCAATACTTTTGACCCTATTCATAGATTACATTTGTCCGTTATACCTTGTGTTAAAAAAATAACCTTTTAAAATTGAAGTATACACTCCATCTATTTGGCATATTTATATTAATACAGTTCAAAGGCTAAATGAGTAACTAAAGGTACAGAGGACATATTACTTTAGCATGGCATCTATTTGTTAGGCAAGTAATGCCTATGGGCGGTGATGAGTATTATTTACTTTTTTAATTTTTTATTTTCACACGAGAGGTACTGGACTATCATATTATACATACAGTGCTGCACTAAACGATGTTGTTCTAAGCAAGTCAAAGCATAGTCATCGCGACAATCCACTTATCGCTGTTTTATGAACAGAAACAACTAATTGTAACATATTTGTTTACTATTTGCCTTCCTTTTTTATTTTGTATTTTATCTTATTGTTATTGTATACTCCGAATTTCATATGCGTTGTTAAGATAACTGGTGTACGTATAAATCCAATAGGTTTTTTGTTACATCGTTATTAATACAATAAAACATAAAATCAAATGTAATATTACAATATGTAAGCAATTAAATTTCCTCTTTAACGATTAACATTTGTGTTACATTAAAACGCTATCATCTTGTACTTGGTCATAAACATTATTCTACCAGGAACTACAGTGTGATACAAAGAGAGTCAAGCGTTTGAGCTTGCATTATAAATCTTGTGAGAATTCAGAACTGAGTAACTTTTTGGTTTCTTTGGTTACTTAAAAGGAGCATCAGTGAGAAAAATGCGATGCACTCGCTGTGGAAAAATTCAAAGTAAATGTAAATTTATGTTTAGAATATAAAAAAGAAAGTTATTTTAAACGGCAAGTAAATAAAAACGAGAACAGAAAAGGACATGATATTCACTTGTCATGACTTTAGTCTTATTGAAAACCAGTAAGAGTGAAAAGAACAAATACTCATATACTTGCATTATAGAGTTACACCTCCTCTGAAATGCCAGAGCCTTTTCTCCAGATAAGACTATAGGCATCAAGGTGAAGTCCATATGAAATATTTAAAAAAAAATCATCGTCATGTAAAACAAGCAAGGAGAATATGCAAAACTCTAAAATTTGTAATTAAATCACAAAAAAAAATAAGACTCAATTCCTGCGATAGACTTACCTATCTTAATAGAAATACCTATACGGAACCCATTATAGAGATAATGTACAAGTATGTATGTAGGAGTCCGATACATACTTGTACATTATCTCTATAACTTTAATTTAAATACGATCAGGATAGTTTAATTTAGGATCCTTTTTAATATTTATATTTTGTAATTTATTATGCTAGACTTTGTGACGCAAGAAGTGTTTGTAGTGTGACTTTCATCGTCATCACTTGCTTATTCGGTGACATTAATAATAAATAAACAAATAAATATTGGACAACATCACATAGATTGCTCTGATCCCAATATTAGTAACTACACTTGTATTATGGAAAATCAGAAGTAACGATGGTACAACAAACACCCATATCCAAGACAGCATAGAAAACTAATGAACTTTTTCTACATCTACCTGGTCGAGAATCGCGCCCGGGACTTCGGAATGGCGTACCCAGGAAAACCGGTAGTCACACTACTCGACCACGGAGGTCGTAAAAATAATATGTAAACGTTTGTTCTTCAAAATAATATTCAACATACACTTCTACACATATCTTTCGGATCTCTTTGTATAAAAAAATGTAACAAAAAAGTCGAAACCCTCCCAAAAACCTGGCTATTGTTTGAAACAAAACCTCGACTCATACGGGCGTTCAAGTGACTCTAGAGACGTAGGTATAAAAAATTTGCTCTTCAAACAGAGAACGCGTAATGACGATTTTGTTGATAGTTTTAACAGCTTTTAAAAAGCAATATGCAGCTATTGATAATCACGGAAATTTATTATTTATTTTATAGATATTTCTGGACTGTTTTTAAACTATTGCAGGCACTAGGCATCGTCACACAATAGGAAACACTGCACTTGGAAACCCTTACCACTGTCTGTCCGTATGTATACTTATATCTTTAAAATGACTCAACGGATTTTGATGCGGTTTTTTGTATTTAATACATGGACAATAAAGTAAAGAAACAAGAAAAAATCTGTAGTATATTTAGTATCAGCATTAGACACGTGTGAAAGCCGTGGTGGCCCAAGCCGGGGTGGGTTCCTAATACTAGCGGTATTAGGATAATGGGATTCCTATGACTTTATGTATAGACAAAGAAAATTTCATTGTTCCTTCAATTTACGAATAAATAATGTTTTGTAATACCTAGTTACTGATTTATTATCATTGGACAAAATTAGAATCTTAATTTTGAAAATATGTAGATGTTTTTATTTGATCTGGGGATCCTAACGATCGAGGGCCCTGGGCACTTGCCCCATGTGCCCACTGGGAAAATGGGGGTCTGGATATTATGTTGGATCAATAAATATTGTGAAGTTTAATTTCATTTAGTGTTCGATATATTTCTTATTTCTCGTCATGTTTGTTGAAAGTCAATATCATTATTAAATTTTGTATTCAAACATACATAGTAATAGAAGTAGCTTTAGCGTTTAACTAATATTAATATTTATTTATAGCAAAAGTATTAATATATAAAACTAAATATATAAGTATATTTTAATAAAGATTATTTTGCGATGGTTTAAAAATTGCTTACTCTGGCTCAATCACATAAGTACTAGTTTTTGGTGGTAGAATATCTGATGAGTGGGTGGTACCTACCCAGACGGGCTTGCACAATTCCCTGTCACCAAGTAAAATACGTAAATAGTACATTTTAATCCCTATACTAAAATTCCATCACACGAATAAATTTCAACAAAACAATATCGGCAAAATAAATTTCAGCATTTATCCGTATCCTGAATGGCTTAAACTCTATCCCACTAATGCATCGGACAAACGTGAATTCGTAAACACGCACATAACCGGTAATTGTCAGTAATTACCAATCGATGGACCGCCAATTAAACTGTTAGACGTTTGGTTCACGCTTTGTGGTCGCGTGGTTTTGCGGTCGAATTGTACCGGACTTGGCGATTTATTTACTGAGGAAATTCAATGTTATAATACACAAATTCATTTAAAACTAAACTTTCGTAGTTGCTTCAATATGGTTATGTATTCGATGACGACCTTCGTGGTGGGGTAGTGTGTACATCGATTTTCATGGGTACGCCACTCCCGGGTTCGATTTCGGCCGAGTCGATGTAAAAAAATAATTAGTTTCTATGTTGTCTTGGGTCTGGGTGTTAGTGGTACCGTTGTTATCTTAGATTTTTCGTAACACAAGTGCTTTAGCTACTTACTTTGGGATCTGAGTTATTATGTGATGTTGTCCAATACTTAATATTCCTACTACTCTGTAATATTTGTTAGATTATCTTTATTAATTTGCACTTTATTGTAATTCAACGATCAAGATATTTACAAAGGAACATTGGGTTCCTTATGAAATTTTAAAGTATGGTGTTAGGTGCAACATGTGGCCTTATCTCTAAAGGAACGATAAGGCATATTTTTTATCATTTTCTTATCGTGCAAAGTCGCATTTGCAAATCAAAGCTAGTCGATATGAAATGTCTGATTAAGTTTCGTTAAGATTGGCTTTTAGCAAATTATCTTAATTGGCAACATGTCTATATTAATCGCTTAAATATGCCTTCATGGTGCTTATAAAAAGAAAATGATTTATTTCCAATCTATATCTATATCTATATCTATATCTATATCTATATCTATACTACTATATAAATCTCTAGAGTCTGTCTGTACACTTAATTTTTTTGTCTAATTTCTTCACAGATATTCATTTTATGATTGACTGATATCAGTTTTACCATTTTTGAAATTTTTGTCTGTCTGTCTGTCTGTATGTCCCGCTATAACTCGAGAACGGCTGAACCGATCTTTACAAAAATTGGTATACGGTAAGAACACGTGATTGCGCAAATGATAGGCTATTTATATATTGAAAAAAGGATGTGTTTGTATGTCTGCCATCTATAGACTCAGAAACTATTTGACCGATCATTATGAAAACTGTTATGCTTATGTGCTTTTTGAAATAGGAAGTGATTATGCTATCTCCATTGATTGATCGCTGCAACAAAAAGACTTTATACTGTTCAACCGATTGTCATGAAAATCGAAAACTTTCATCTCAAAAAGAGAAGAGGCATTAGACCAGCAGTGGGAAATTTTAGACAGGCTTTTAATGTAACATTAATGTAATGCCCAGCGAAGCGGGCGGGTAAAGCTAGTACTAAATAAAAATATTCTAATATTATAAATTTGATAGTTACTCTGGTTGTTACATCTAAACTGCTTAACCGATTAAGATTAAATTTATTGTGGAGATAGTTAGAGTTTTAGGGAAAAGGATAGGCTTCTTGATATTCATCCCTTGAGGGTAAAATTTTGGGTTACAGCTTGTGTGCTATTGGTGAAAATTTATAAATTTCGCGTAGGTAAAGGCGCAGGTTCAGCTACTGATAAAAAAATGAAGACAGTAAAGTAGGAGTTGGGCGTCCATAATTATAACCAACGTCTCAGTATACAGCTTATATAATTATGGGAAGTCAAAGGACTGATTCTGATTCCCGCTGATCGAAACTTCATTAGTTAAGTGAGAAGTGGGCCCTTTTCCTTTCAATATATACTCATATTTATTCATCTCGTTCTAATGTATCTAAAATAAGTCTTACATAAGCCCATCTGCGTAAATTTTTCACAGGCAACAATTATTCTACCGCGGAAAATGCAATAATTTGTATTTTGAAATGTCATTATGAGATGATAAAGTTATGAGTAATGTATGAATGAAAGTAATGTTAACTACATTAACAATAAAACCTATATTTATATAAATGTCTGCATTAAAAAAAATCTTCCCAAATGTCGACGTCATAATACAGGGTTTGTTTTTGACAAAATCAACGGATTCGATTCCTGGATAAGAATATTTTATTTTACAAAATTTAAATTTATATGAAATATATTAATATATGAAATGCCAAAAAATTACCTCAATAAATAAATACTTTTATATTTATATATTGATCGGAATAAAAACACCCAAAGACGCAAAACGTCATAAGACGATAAACCCTTACATGATACCGTTATTATTTTAATAAAAATAAACTGTAATTACACAGTAAGTATATGTGTACAAACGACTTACACGTGATCAAACCAGCTTGTATTATATTAATTTATAAAATTATATTTCTTACCTTATTCCCTTATATATAAAGACCAAAATGGGACAAAGTATTAAAATGTTTTATTATAACAGCTAAATTATGTACAGAAATTTGTATCTTACGTTCTATTTAATAAGAGCTGAAATGCTTTTAGGCAGATTTATCGTGGGATTATAGGTTGGAAGCCTCCGCAACATCATAATGCGAGCCTCGAAATCCGATAAACCTTACATAATTGGAACCTCTCTATGTTTGACACCTATTAATTTTGTACGTAATCAGGATATATTAATTTTAAACTTGAAGTATATTCTTAGGAATTTGTTGAAATATTGTAAAGATGTTTTTATAATGTCAATATTAAAAAGAGACTTTTTATGACAGAAAAATACCGTTATTAAGAGTCAGTTTATTTGGATTTCTTTTTTAATTTTACGTCAAAACTCAAAAGTCTTAATTTTGTTAGATAGTAGGTTAGGTTAGGTTAGATACGACTAGCTGTTCGACCAAGCGCGTTTTAAGTTTTTGCTTGACGCTCTACTACTTGAGATTGGGTTCGATTGCGCCTATAGCAAGTTTTATCATCAAGAGCAAAAAAAAAAACAAATTGTGCTGTTATAAATTTCTCGGGTAAGTAAATCGAAATAATGGAGGAGTCTTACCATAGATTAAGTCATTCTGTTGCTTAAACAGCTGTAACATTTAAGTGTAGCTAGAGTGTATCGTCATCATAAGTTTTAATAATATTGTATAATAAACATGCGGTTTTTAGCCTACGTTAAATCATGAATATCATTTATCAGTGAAAAAATCTTTGTTTTTTTTTCTTCCTTAATTTTAGTCGGGATGTTGAAATTAGTGGATTTATTTTCCGTATATTTAATTAGACGACGCGTATAATTGTATTGATCATTTTCAATCACGACTCAATTCATTTGATATTATGTGATATGATACATTTGTTTTGCTTTGCTAGTTTTCAAAATTAAATTTTAAAGAATATAGAAATCACAATATCACAGATAAAAAAACTAATTTCAATGAGATGCATACGTTCTCGACACTGGACAATCTCGGCTACTTTTAAGATACAACAACAACAACAACAACAGCGTGCAAATTCTCACTGCTGGGTTAAAGGCCTCCTCTCCCTTTGAGGAGAAGGTTTGGAACATATTCCACCACGCTGTTCCAATGCGGGTTGGTGGAATACACATGTGGCAGAATTTCTATGAAATTTGTCACATGCAGGTTTCCTCACGATGTTTTCCTTCACCGCTGAGCACGAGATGAATTATAAAGACCAATTAAGCACATAAATCAGCGGTGCTTGCCTGTGTTTGAACTCGCAATCATCGGTTAAGATGCACGCGTTCTAACCACTGGGCCATCTCGACTTTTAAGATAGCTAACCGTTTATTCCGTGCATAAAAACTTGTTATAAAATATAGACAGGTTACATTTATATAATTATAATCCTACCTTTTACAATTATTTGTCTCATATCCTTCAGTCAGCTCGTTTGAATCACGTAGCCGTATCTTCAAAGCAATCATATTGTGATCACGAAACTTATCCAACCATAGCAAGCGGATCACACAAATCGTCTCAATCAGAGCTACGTTTAAATGCTTTCCTGGGCGTCAGTTGCGACGGTGAACTCGACCACAAGCGGTAAGCCATTGGCACAACGGAAGCTCAATTACAAATAACTGATTTATCAATCAATCAACAGATACCATCTATTTGCCAGATACGAGTTATACTAAGATATTTGCACGAATATTTATACTTAATTATCCAACGTGGTGATCACACAAAAGCCAATCTATCACGTATTAATGATAGTTTGTGTTACCTGTTTTTTGAAACATGAGTATAATAATATATAATAGTAACATCCTGTAAAGTATCTCCCTTTTAGGAGAAGTGAAGTATATTCTAGCAAGCGGCTCCAATTCGGCTTGGTAAATTCACAGAATTTCATTGACACACGCAAGTTTCGTCAGGATGTTTTCTTTCACCGACAAGCTCGAGAAGAATTATAAGCAACATGAAAACACAAATTAAGCACATGAAAATTCATGCTTGCCTAAGTTTGAACCCGCAATCATCGGTTAAGATGTACGCACCCTAACTACTGAGCCATCCCACCTCTTAATCATGAGTGGATTAATGTAACTTAAAACCGTTACCGAGAATTTCAAGACGGTATAACCCAAGGGCTATTTAATGAAGTTGGAACTGAAAACCTCGGAATTTGCAGTCTTTTATTCAGCTAATATATTTTTTAATAATCGTATGTGTATTAACGTCTAAATTGTATAAATTTCAAGTTATCATTTAAATTTAATTAATGGAGTAGAACGTTTAATAAACAATAGAAAACTTTCGTAATTTCGTTCTTAACAACTTTGTCATGAGCCGACTTTCTCCATCCAATATCACTTGGACGAGGTGGAATGTCACTTCTGACGATTAGCGTTTTAACTCTGAATATTGCATTTTATAAAAGTTTTCACTTCAAAACTATGGCATTCTCCAAAATGATAACTCGATCATTTGAGCGCGTCAATTTGACAGACAATGCGGGCAAAATAATTCGAAATTCGAAAATAAACATCACAAATTTAATCAAATTTGTAGTTTTGACTTGCCTTTATTCGTAGTCACCCTTCATATTCAAAGAGTTATTCTTAATACGAGCGTGTATACATGAGTATATAACAAGAATATATAAGCGGGGGTTAGCACTTATAATAAAGATATAGATATGCTTTTCTTATAAACTTTGCTTAGCAGGTCTCTCTATATCTAGGAATGTCTGAGAAAAATATGAACTATTCCTTACATCTAAATTGTACCGCAAACCCTTAACAGTAAGGTGTTATGTCCATTGTGCGTATAGATACACATTTATATATATTATACATTGGCTCATTTACCGTTAAATGTAGAAAGCATTAATAGTGTTGCATTTTTAACATAACATTATTGTGATTAACATAACGTATAACAGAACAGTAAACAGCTGCTGTTAATCGCTAAGCAAATAATTATTCTATAAAATTGTATAAGTCGATAATCGCGAGTGAATTTTAAAAAAAATATTTAAAGTTTGTTTGATGTCAAACTATCTAAATTTATTTTATTGAACTAATTCTAAATTTAAATTATTGAAATAAAAACAGCAAATTTCAAATTAATTATTTAAATTACAATAGTGTTGTGCAGTGTTGGAAGTGAACGCGTAAGCGACGCATAATGCACGGCGCTTACGATTTGGACGCTAACTTGACTGCAATTCAAACAAAAGAAATAAATTTTGTCGGTAGACTCAGACAATCTTACACAAAGCACCGCTAGCAATATTTTTAATAGTCATACGAACTAAACATCGATTAAACAAACTACGAAACTCGTTAGTATTATTTTAATCACGTAATCATCGAATCAAAATATTCATGTAAAATAATTAACGTATAAGAAGAAAATCCGATGTACAATCAATCATAAACCAGTGGGCTTTGGCAGCAGTTTAAATTTAAACCGAGGATTATCTGTGGATTACAAACTTCGTTCATGATGAAAACTGGTCTTTGTATCGGATATTCTCGTTTGAGACACTTTTGCGTGTTTAAAATGGACTTATAGTTTTAAAAAGTAACTGCCTGTACTTTCTCCCTGCTGGGCTAACTCCTTTGATTGATTGCGGTCTGATGGACACGTGGCAGATATACATCTACCAATATGCAAGTTTCCTCTCTTAAAGACATAAATTAAGGGCATTGGTTATATAAGAAAAGATTACAGGAGGTGACCACTGACCATCAAGTGGTCCATTTTCCCGCCCTTGTCCAAATCAAAAACACAAATTAAGCATACGAAAACTCAGTAATGTTTTTTATAAAAAGTTCTCTTAAAAGTTGTAAACTCATTGGGACACTTGGGAAAATACTTCCAATGTTTTCCGCCTATATCCCTATATAGGCGGAAAATATCATAGTGTTAAGAGCCTACATCGTTGTATACAATGACGTATTACAAGATTAAATACTTAAGAAAATATTATCGAAGTCTTCTTACAAAATCGTGTCATTCATTCACCGGTTTTTCTGAAAACAATGGAGCCTCTGTTGGAATCTTTTGGTCATTACAAATATCAAGACTGTGTTTTCTAAAAATCACTTTACCTTTGTTCGGTTATAATAGTTATATAGTTCAAGATCAAAATCGTCTTAAGTGGTCAAAAAAAAGTAATTTATCACTGTGTTAACTGCAAATAGTTTGGTTCCAGCCAATCTGGCTGCCCATTTCAGACCGTTAGGGTTCCGTTGAATTTCGCTCGTAGCAAAGATGTCCTGAATCTTGAATGCGAGCGGATATGCTGGCTGGGATTAGGGTTTGGGAATCCTCGACAATTTCAAAGTCCTGTAAATTCCCGGAACGTTGAGATTTTTTTTTTGTTTTATTTCTAAAAGAGGTAAGCCGTTTTGTAGAATAATAATTTAGTGAGTTTTGTGAAACATCTTTAAAAATAGTTTGTAAATATCAACATTTATTAAACATATAATGAAATCTTAAAAACTGTAACGGTTTAATTTCAGGTTCAATAATTACTTTGTTTATACCTTTCAATTACACACAGTACACCTTTTAAACAGTTAAATCTTATAGTCAAAGCACATTTTAATCTTCATTTTGCAATATTGAATAAAGTTCCTAGTAATTGTATCTAAATTATTGTATAATTAAAATAGTATCTAATTCTAATCACAACATTGTTAATTCTTTAAATAACAGATTTGTTTCATAATTAAACAATCTAAATAATAAAACAAACTTGTAAATTATTTCAAATAGTCAGTGAAAACATTAAATAGACTTCTTGAATGACATAATGAAATATGCTTTGCCTGACTATCTATTTTCGATTTTTGTTGTAATGTCAACGGACAAGGAACGGACTCTTTCGATTTCAACAGATGTTGCTTTCAAACAATTACGATAATCTGTTCTCAGCCCTAGTGTCAATTCGTGTTCTGGGACTCGATACAAGTAAAATTACCAAAAGTCTCGGGACTTCGAGACTCAAGGCGTCCCAAGACCACAGGCCTAGCTGGGATAGACTGGTTTTCCCAATATGCAATTATTTTGTATTTATAGTAAAGTAAAGTAACAGCCTGTACATTTCCCACTGCTGGAATAAGGCCTCCTCTTCCATTAAGGAGAGGGTTTGGAACATATTCCACCACGCTGTTTCAATGCGGGTTCGTGGAATGCACATGTGGCAGAATTTCGATGAAATTAGACATAAACAGGTTTCCTCACAGTGTTTTCCTTCACCGCCGAGCACAAGATGAATTATAAACACAAATTAAGCACATATACATAAATATATAGTGGTGCTTGAACGTGGTGGTGGGTTTGAACCCGCAATCACGGGTTAAGATGCACGCTTTTTAACCACTGGGCCATCTCAGCTATAGAATACATTTATATTATTTGCAAGAGTTAAAATTATATATAAAAATATGAATCACTTATTTAATTTATTTGATTAAACTATTTGGAAAGTATTATCCAAGTCACAGTGTAGCACCGTGTCGCTCAGTGGCCTTCCGTCCTAGGTAAAGAGCGCTCGTTAAGTAGCTGTTGGAAAACTTTTCTAATTAGGCGCACAACATTAATCTTCCTGTCCCGCGATTCAGTGTGACTGGCACGAGTTGCCAAATTGTAAAAATACTTATAAGAATTTGTACTGAATGATGTGAGAATGTGAACAGCACTTTGATTTTATAAAGATTTTTTTTTTATTTTATTTCGACCGATTTACGAGTGAATATTAAATATTGATCAATAGCTGTTGTGCTTTTCTATGCGTCATTTGAATTAAGAATCTTTATAAATTAAAACTCTATTAATGTTTCGAGACTTGTAGATAATATAAGATTTTTTTAGTAATGGGTGTTATCCTGTGCGACTTTGGACAAGGAAAAATTTGAAGAGAGGAAAAATTCTGAATCAGACTCATTTCTGTGATTTAGTGTTAAGTCACTTATAAAGATTGTCTGGAAGAAATCGCTAGTAAGTGATAAGAAAGCCTTTGTTCTGCTTTCCTTGTTTCTTTTCTCCCTTTGTTTATTATATATTTTTAATTTTTGTAATGTATTGCACAAAATAAACATTTTTATTTTAATTAAATAATTCAATTTCATTTACGTTACCATCATCATTACAGTATAAAACAAAGTTGCTTGCCGCTGTCTGTCCCTGTATACATATGCTTAGATCTTTAAAATTACACAACAGATTTTGAAGCGGTTTTTTTGAATAGATAGATTGATTGGAAAGGAAGGTTCTTGTACATAATACGTAGACAATATTGCTCAAAAACACTGATAATTTTAAAAGTTTCTATTGTGATGTCGTCATTGAACAAATTCTTTAGCATATTTATTATCAATTTTAAAATAAAAAAGTAGCGTTGTTCCCATACTAGCATTATTATTTTATCAATAATTACTATAACTTAGTTTGAAAATCACAAAGTCCTTATTAAATGTAGAACCATGAAATGGCTATAAGAATAAAATTATACGATATGTCATAAAACGCTGAAACTTCGAATGGAGATTAAAGAACCATCATACCATATTGGTACCACAATGATATGTGACACTTAAAATGCATGAATAGAACTTGAGTTTCAATGTGTCGCTAACAATGGTAGCTCAGACGAGCAGAAACTTATTGAACTCGCATGAAAAGGCATTCATATTGAGCACTCAATTTTAACGTATTAACTATTCATTTAACTAACTGTACAATTGCGTGATGAGTAGACTTGATCATACATTACTCTATTTAATTTGGAGGACTTTTATCTGTCCTTTCCTATAACTAATTAAACGTCTTATTACTGATCCAGTATCAAATGCTATTTTTGTGTGAGTAAGAATATAAGTAATGACGTGTTACAAGGAATTAATATTTATATACTATACTATTTTGCGTAGTGACGATTGTAGCCCAATTATTCTGGATCGAACTTGCGACTTTTTATATCTCTAGGCAACCCTAAAACTATTACTCTATTGACACTAACTATTAATTATACTTATTGCTCATAAGTGGTACAAATCTTAGGATTATTAAACAAAAACAATATCAAATTGTATGCGAATAACTTGAAAAATAAAAAGTTGTTTAGATTTTTTTTTGTCTTTATGGCAAATACTTCATCTCTTAGATAATAAAAAACAAGGAGTTCAATTTGAGATTGCTGGTCTTATAATACGAGCTCATATTACAAACATAGTATTCATATTAGTATGTTTTTTTTATTTCTGTGGTTGCCATCAATATTGTCGTCTCATGATCAAAGAAACTTTTATGATAAAAAATTCTATAATATATTAGAGATACACGATTAAATAACGAGAAGAGGAAATTGTTTCTGTTTTTACATTACAATTGAAAAGGCTGTCAACAAAGATTATATGAAATTGTAATTTATTATTCGAATTATTTTGCTAGCTCAAATTGATACTGAATAATTTCCACCATAAAATATACATTTTAATTGTCACAATTACTTTATACAAATATTTGATTCTATCAACGATTCGTATTCAGATCGAGATACGAATCTTTGAAATATCAATATTAGAACTCCTAATAACAAAAACGTAACCACAGATAGTAATAACTTAAACAATACAACGGGCTTGTCTATCTCTCCAATTCCATCAAACTTGTCTTCTAGTCTATCATCAACCCTTTCAGATACAGTCCCTTCTGAATATAGACATCAATTAATCTTATATTCGTCAGGTCAACGCCCTCCATTCGCTGCCGACGATAACAGATGAGGTTTTCTCATTGTCAGCGACGTCATGTCCGATAAAATGTGCCCTCGTTATATTCTACAAAGGAACTCGAAATTCATTACTGAGTCAAAGTATTGTTAGTATCGTAAATTGAGTTTGGATATGTTGGTTTATTTGAGGATTCGAGTGGATTTGCTTAACGTTATCTAGAGCATATTGGATGGGTTTCTGAGAAGTCATTTTAATTAAGACCTTATTGTAGGATTACATTTGGAACTTTCTTTTTTGTAGCATTCCAATTTCAAAAATTCAATGTTTATCATGTGTATGTATACTACGTATGTGTGTGTGTCTTGATTCTTATTTAATTTTCATTCATGAAAAAGAATAATATTAAGGCCATGTAATTTTATTCCACATGCAAATAGAACGCCTCATTTATCTTTAAAGACAAAACATACTAATGTTATTTTATCAAATATGTTATAATATAATGAATTTGCATTTAAGTAATGATCAATGTAGATAGAAATAAAAATATTATAATAAAATAGTAAAAAAAAAAACATTGTAGTTACCAAAATTGTTGGTACAATGATGTTGTTATGAATGATTAATATTTCTTGCAGCATCAGTGAATATGAGTTTGAGGTGACCACTTACTATCAGATGGTCTATTTATCCATCCGCCAACCTATATAATAAAATAATGTTACATTAAAATTTTTACCTTTTATTTTTAGAAGACACCCGAACAGCAAACTTTTAAAACTATTATCTTCAGAATAAGGCAGGCAGGATGATCTACAGGAAAGCCTTGCAAAAATGGAAAAATAGAGGTAGGAATACTCACAGATCAGTTCTAAAATATTAGGATTCCAATAAAGGAAAGAGAGAAAAGCGCTTTAAACTATTTTCCCGGAAAAATGAACTCCAGTGCACAATTCTTGAAACATTTGCAGGAATATGTGATTTCGTTCAATGGGAAAAAAATCTATTATAGCTGTAAAAACTCTTTCAGCTGGCTTTTTAAGATACCCAAAATAGATTCTGCAGTTTAAATCCCGTTCAAATTATATATAATAGATGTGTCACAAGAAAGCGCTTAGTAACTTCGTAATCAAGCAAATGAAGTCTTATTCACGTATTAATAAGCCATTTATAAGCGAAATCCCTGAGGGCGTTGCAACTGTGTCTGCACCCAACTGCTGACATTTGAATAATTTGCCACTTCTTAACCAAAAACGTTGCTACAGAACTGTTTTTTCAAAACATTGTAAATTAAAATCAAGTATTGTATACATTTGTACATTCGGGGTAAGAAAATGTTCGTCACTTTAAGGTCTATTTTCGCGTGCGGCAGTATGAGCGATTATCTACTATACCGATCGAGAATGACATATTGCGTCGCAATGATTTGATGTTTAGATTCAAAAGGTTCTGAGAGTTTAAGACTTGATAAAGAAATAAATTTGAAAACTGATGAAGGTTCCTACTCTGACTGTACTTTAGGTTTTACGCAAAAAGAGCTTGAACTATAAGTTTAGGCTGTTTCTGATTTCTACAATAAAGCATGTTAATGAATTCTAAAATAATAGTTGTTGCCCACGGTCGCGTTGGTTGTCATGTGATAGATAAAAAAGTAGCCTATGTCCTTCATTCGTATTTAAATTTGCTTCAGACCAAATGTCATCAAATTCAATTCATTAATTTTGGTCGTGAAAGAGCAACAGACAGAGTTACTTTTACATTTATAATATTAGTACAGATAATGAAGCCTTCCTTAGGCTTACAGCTGGGCTGAGACCTGATCTTCACCTGAGACTTTTTTTTAGTGTTTAATGTAACGCCAATGTATAATACTTAATATATTTCATCTGATACTTGCAATATTCCTTACGATTTTTTCTTTCATCGCGAATACCAGCTTAATTAAAATGAATAATTAATCACATAATAATGGGAAAAATAAGCAGCCTCATGATAAGTGTTCACAGCCAATATACAATAGCACTGTTAGGAGCATTAACTATTTCGTTAGAAATAGTGATGTAAATCATAAAGCAATTCTTCCGCCACAAGGGACTCGGGAGATAACAGGTTTCAACGATGAGGTTTTGCTGTGTGGCGGTGGAATATCTGATGAGGGGATCATGCATAAAGCTCTACCACTACAGTAAACGTAGTTGTCAGAATTTGAAATCAGAGAATTTAATTCAAACAATTTTATCATTTGCATAATATAAGTAAAAAAGTAAAGTAACAGCCTGTAAATTTCCCACTTCTGGGGTAAGGCCTCCTCTTCCATTATGGAGAGGGTTGGAACATATTCCACCACGCTGTTCCAATGCGTTTTGGTAGAATGAACATATGACAGAATTTCGACATGACATGAAATTTGACACGTGCAGGTTTCCTCACGATTTTTTCCTTACTGTCGAGCACGAGATGAATTATAAATACAAATTAAGCAAATATATAGAGTGGTGCTTGCCTGGGATTGAACCCGCAATCATCGGTTATGATGCACGCGTTCTAACCACTGGGCCATCTCAGCTCTAATATGTTTTACTTAATCTAATGGAAGCTTAAAATAAAAATACTGACAGTTAAGATCTGACTGCTAACTAATCGAGCAATCTACTTCAACAAATTTCATTTTAATCCATCAATAGATATTACAGGACAAACATTAATCCCTTCACATTTGTTATATTAGTAATTTCATACAAGCACTCTCAATTGAAAATACCACGAATAAATAGCCCTGATTTACCCGAGTACTAAGATTTCATTCTAAAATACTGAATAGATACGTCTCGACTGTGAAAAGCACTTAACAACCCAAGACGAAACTTACACTGTCGGGTCACGCAGAGCTCGTTTGTATTTCAAGCCATTGCTGATTGTTAAATGTGGCGACTTCTCTGCCGATTACAACTTGTTCGTTTTATAACATTTAGAGATTGGGGCTTATAGCTGAATAAAATACACTTTATGCAAAAATCTAAGCTATATCTAATAATACAAATAAAAATATGAAATAATGTGAAGTAACTGTGATAGTAGCCCAAGAAAAAGATTGACAGTTTTGAAAATGTTTCCTGAGTAAATATTTAAACGTTTAGCAACTATGAAGGTCATCTACAGTCTTTATTATCAGTTTTTGTTTACCAAATTGTGCTTCCAAAAAGCAAATGCACGAATTCACTTAAAAAAAATACTGAAATCGCTTCAAATTTGAAGGTTTCCCTCGGTGTTTCCAGGTTCTTATCATACAATCCTTACGTACCACATACCTCGAAATCTGAAAAGACTACTTGAAAAGTATACCCTCTCATACAAAAGATTTTACCCAATTGCTCCAGGCGTTTTTGAGGTAATGTGGAATATACACGAACTGAGAACCTCCTTGTTTGAAATCAATTAAAATAGAACACCTGAAATTCCCCAAACATTATTATCTACGACGATTTTTGGTAGCAATTTGAATGAAGAATATTTTGTACTTTTTCTGTTTTTTTTTTTAAGATTATTTATTAACTTCTATTTTTCCTGACTCTGAAAATTAGGAAAAGAATTAGTGTCTATATGCACCGCACAAAATTGCTTAATAATTTTATGTCAAACATTTTACTTAAGATATTTTTTCTTCAACTCAGTTATGTACAGGTTTTATCTCGCAACCTTAAATTAAGATCCTACAAATCGAACTCAGCTTGACAAAAAAATATTTCATATGATATAAAAACTATTTTACAATTTTTTTTTAAGTCTGGTATTACTTAATATTAGGATAGTCACACTTTACAGATTATTCCTTTGAATGGCCATTTCGTCTTCCAACCCCCAACTTATAGAGTAACACTTAACTACTTAGAGTGGGAAGTGGCCATTCGTGCTTTCAGCAGATCTTGAATCGCTCTTCAATCGAGTGCCTTTAAAAGATCTATAATTACGTATAAGTATTTTCTAGGGTGTTTTTTTCGGGTCTTTCCATTTTAGAAGGTTTTCTTTTCAGAAATATATGCAATAGAACATTACTGGTAGGAAGTTTTACGGAAGTATCTTAACATGCAATTTCAGAATTAGGTACCAAAAAAATGTGGATCAAATGGCCCAAGAGAACATCTTCATATTTATACCCTGATACAGATGGCTCACTAATGAAGTTGAAGTTGTAAATATAAAAACTAATAATAATGAATATTATTTTATAATGATTAACTTTAATTAATGAAAATTATGTTTCTATACAAACTAGGGCGCATATGTTGACATGAAAAATGAATCAGTGCTTCTGGCACCAGTGGAGGCAATCAGACGAGGTGTTATTGTATAGCAAAATATTGGCAAAAAATAGTCAGTATACATAAAGATTTTCTGAGGCGAGATAGCTAGCGATTAGAACCCGTACATCTTAAACGATGATTGCGGGTTCAAACCCAGACAAACACCACTGAATTTTCGTGTGCTTAATTTATGTTTATAATTCAAGTCTTTCTCGGCGGTGAAGGAAAATATCGTGAGGAAACCTGCATGTGTCAAATGAAATAAAAATCCTGTCACATATGTATTCCACCAACCCGCATTGCTACATTGGTGGAATGTGTTCTAAACCTTTTCCTCAAAGGGAGAGGAGACCTATAGTCCAACATTTTTCTATTGGCTTGAAATATTTGATATGTCGAAGCGTGATGCTCAAACAAAGTACACCTAACTTTTGGTTCTTCGCAAACTGGCATACTTGACAAGTTCACAAGACAAGCGGGCGTTTTATTATTCTCAGATAGATTTACATCAATTTTTAGATACTTTAGACTTTCAACCCGAGCCCGAGCAAACGCTCTCTAATACAATCAACTCCTAAGAGACGTGCCTTGAAGTTAAATAAACGGAATAGTTATACTCTTATTATTTTCATTTCCCTGAATATAAATGGCTACGGAGGAGCTTCTGCGTGAAACTGTCTTTATATTCACGTGATGTGTTTTTTATTGGTAGACCTTTGTCAATTGGCAATTTGCATTGTAATTGACATTACTGATCATATTTTGATAATGCTTTACCAACCACAAGAGCTGTATATACATATTTGTTTTTATCCTTATTGGGTACCTATTCTCCTGAGAGACAGTAACAAAAATTCTCTGGTACATTTAAAATAAAGAATATTTATTTGTGTTTTCTTTTTAAGATGAAAAAAACTATTAAACACCAATGTTACTCCAAATAGTTGGATATAAAAGCTATATTAAGATGCTTTTATATTTAAACTATTAGAATTCTCGCGATAGTTGTTCTTAGCTTATATATAGAAGAAACTTTGATATATTTCGAGAAGAAAGGTTTAGGCATGGTAGAAAAGAACCGTGGCATCTCAACCCGTAGGGTCGTAACAGCTTACCATGATAGCATTTTTTATTTATTCATACGTTACGTTCGTACTATTATATATTCTATATTCAAATTTGTTTTGATTTGATTCAAGTAGATTAACTACTTAGATTCTTGTCAATTCTTCGTTCGGAAAGCAGATTTTACTTAATTCAAATATATAACATGTGTTACCTTTCTGGTGGTTGGGTGTAAAGAAACACTATTAGGTAATAAAATTTTTAATGCACAGTAACATAGTATTATAAACCACCAATTACTTAATTTACTAGTTACTTATGTTACTTCTTATAATGACTATTATATAAAAATTATGCCAGCTAGACTCAGCGTGGGTCACTTGGGATAAAAGGCAAGCTTGAAAATTCAATGTAATTCAATGCAATTCAATATAAGGTTGAAAATTAGGCGCCACTGACGATTAAATTAGTTGTTGTGGTTTGAAAGAATACACCGTTCGCCAGACCGGTGTAAACAAAATTTATGATATAATTAAAAGGGGGTACATCACCAAAGTTTCCAGCTACACGTGGATACCGACAACAGCTTAGGGAACAGGCCTGCCGTCCTTGGAGTTGCACCAGCCGCTATCTGGGCACACTCAACCAGGAACCTGGAGCCGTTCACTCTTAATATTTCCATTCAAGAAGTCCACGTGGTGGGTAAATCCGATTAAAAAAAAAAACCTCCTGTAATACGAAATATACAGGTTCAATAAGTTAAGCAAATAAGCAAATGATAAATACCTTTAACGAGAGATGTAAGCACGAATTTACCTTCTGGAGGTTCAAAGTCCTGCTTACACAAATTGACGATCTTAACTCCGGAGAACCATTTCAAAGGGTCACTGGAAACCACAATTTACACATGACTACGACTTATCGAATTGTAAACCAATGTATTTAATCAAAAACAAGAATAAAGACTTACAATTTTTTACGAGTCGGTAAACATGATATAAAGTTCTGTCAAACTTCAAAACTTCATTGTTAATATAAATTCTGAAAAGATAACTGCTATTAAAGCACTGAATACTAAACAAACACAAATTAAGAAACTCAATTATTAAGACAACTCACCGATATATTCAGTATATCGAATTAAAAGTTTGGATTCGGTGTGAAGCCGATAGTTCCAAAATTCAAAAAGAACGAAATCGAAAGTTCACGAACCTTTGAAAGGTTAACGAGTGTGACCAGTATCACTACCAAAATACCCTTAATGAAACAGGAATTATATCCATAATTAAATCAAGGAAAAAATTATGGAATAATTATTAAAATTAAGAAAAGCCAAATATGAGGCGAAGTAAATTTATCATAACTAGACTCCGACACCTACATCGAAGAACTAACCTTTAAACTGGAAGACAGCTATTAAATTAATTTGAAACGATGTGAAATGACCTCTAATAAAATTCAACAAACGAATTAGATGATTAAAATCTTATTTTAATAATTGTTTTAATGCACCTTTAAAATAAATGTAATTTATTTTATTAATTAAAATTTTAGAAAATGCCAAGTCGAAGCGTTAAACTAGCAACACCGACATAAACTAAGTGGGAAATGGGTCAATGTCACGGAATTTAGCGAATTGACACTTTTTTGACGTTTTATATAATTATAAAAAAAAGTTAAAATTATGAAAATAATTTTTAATGTAACACATGATGCTTTATTGATGTTCTTATTTGCCTATTTGAATAAAGAATATTTTGATTAATTATAATAATTTCGTTGTGTGTGTGAGTATTACAAATATAATAAAAGCTTAGAAGCAAAATATAAACATGAGTGTTTGTTAGCGAAATCGTGCCTTCATTTCTCATAGTCTGACCGGCTGCAGGTGAGTTATTGCGGCGTAAATCCAGACTTATACGGGATGTAAAACGTCTAAGATGAATTTTCGGAGTATGAGTTACATCCTTCGTATATTATAATGAGAGCTATTTTCGGTAGCGGCACACCTTTACTTGCCATCATTTAAGAGCCAAGAGTTTTTCGTTTTTAATTATATAGTAGAATAGTTTACTTGAGTTGTTCCATTTTATGAAAAAGTACCATATTAAATTCTGAAGTTTCCTGATATTCCTATTAATTATAATAAACGTAAAAGTATGTCAGGAATCATGCTATGTCTGAACGGATTTTGACAAAATTAGATACAAACATATAGCCTGCGTAATCACAACATCTAAGTATAATAACGGTTTTACGTAAGCTAGGGTATATTTTTCGTACGATACGTTATGTAGTGTAGGACGTCCTCGGGCACGGTGGAGTGACGATTTACGCAAGGCGGCAGGCAGGAGCTGGATGCAAGTAGCTGAAAATCGATCACAGTGCCGTGCTATTGGAGAGGCCTATGTCCAGCAGTGTACGAAAAAAGGCTGTTGATGATGATGATGAAGACATGAAGACTTACGGTGCAATTATTGTACAGTACTTTTCAATGTTTTTTTTTTACTGTATACAATTAAATTATCATTGTATAATGTTGCTTTAAATTGGTTGATACCCTTTCTTGCTTTGTTTAATATAATGTAATAAATAAATAACATAATTTTATCCTTTTCATGGCAGGAATTATGTAACAAATACTCTACGTACATTCACAATTTATAAAATTAATGGGTAAAGTCTAGTAACTATGGAATGAGTCATAAAGATGGTTTCCACCCGTGGCCTAAATAAGGTCTTAATATCAATTAAACAACTTAGACATAAAACAAAACAACAGTCATCGAGTTACTTTTCATAGCAATAATAAAGTTTATCCTTCGTAATCGACTCTTAAACAACGTACTTTGAACATTTCACTGGATCCTCTGAAATTGAAAAATAACTGAGCGTCGTCGAGATAAAATTGTGCTCAAAAACTTCGCTTCGAAACGATTAAAATGGAATTTTACTTAAATCTTCGGCCGACAGACAAATGGCAAAGCCGTTTTATAGAATATTTTCGTGACACAAACGCAACTTGAATGTTAGTTACTTTATATTGTAAAGTTTTGATGACGTTTTTGAACGATGATAAGAATAACTTCAACGATAATGATAACTGGCTCCAAAATTTCTCAAGGAAATTTACCATTATGATAATATTATTTAAAAAGCAATGTAATATAGTTTATATATTATGTAATATAGATAAGTCGTTAATTCCCGACTATATTAACACTACATTTTATCTCGAAAGTTACATTGTAAGTACGCTAGAGATATTATGGATACAACCGCAGAGATTTTTCCTTACTTTAATTATCACAATAAACAGGCAATTCTAGTTTTTAAGTTAATTATTTTCTAATCAAAAATGTGTCAAATTTGCGGAACAAGTTTGGTAACAACCAATAGCCCAACGGATCTGATTGAGCAACATACGCGTCTATATACGACATATGTATCGTTGAATAATAACTGTATTATTATAATCATGTTTTTATAACAAACTAGCAACCGGCCCCGGTTTCGCACGGGTGCAATACTGATACTAAATATACTACAGATTTTTTTTTTCTTTTTATTAAATTGATTTTTATTTATTTGTAAACATTTTTGAGGTGTACAATTCTGTAGTACATTAGTTTGATCCACCTAGTAGGGATCAGCCAGCAATGTAAGCGCATAATTATAAATTTTCTACATCACATTACAAACTTTTAAAATTATCAGTGTTATTTAATTACGCTGTATATGTTTTATATACAAAAAACCTTCCCCTCGAAACACTCTATCTATTAAAAAAAACCGCATCAAAATCCGTTCCGTAGTTTTTAAGATTTAAGCGTACAAAGGGACATAGGGACAGAAAAAGCGACTTAGTTTTATACTATGTAAAGAAAACTGGGAGTTAGTGCTTTACGCAAGTGAAAAACTGTTCCGCTAAACAGTACCATTTACATTTGTGTTTATTGTCTGACTGAGTGAGTATTATTGCAGGAAGAAACATAAGTTTTCCAAAGGCATTGGCCATCTAAGCAATAGTAAAAATACCTTATACATAGTGCCAATAATTTTGACCAATTATAACCGTATCACCCGCTGGCAAAATTGCCATTTCGCCAACCTATTATTAACCTATTATAAATGTGAAATTAACTGACTATCTGGCACTCTTTCACTACCAAACCAATGAACCGAAATTGATGAAATTTGGTATGAAGAAAATTTGTTCTCCAAAAAGTGTTTCCTAGGAATTCAAATTTTCTACTATATACATATATATAACCTTTTTTGCCTAAAACATCACAAACAACGCCATAAAACGCGAGCGAAACCGCTGACAACAACTAGTAATAATATAACAGAATCACTAATCCAACGATTCATGGTCGTTTTTATCGAATACAACGTATTGTTACTTTAACATTATAATATACATGTTCCATATTTATTTCGTACATAATCGGATTACAGAAAATGATTATTTTAATGTTTCATCGCTAAGTAGATTGGAAATGAATTGTCCCTCTGTATATCCGATTACTAAAACCCGTTTCTGTCCATCGAATGTAATGAGAAACGAAGATTATTAAAAATATATATTGCTTTTTGTATTGTTGTGCCGAATTAACTTATATAAGATATTGGTAAGTTAATAAAAGTTATTGTTAGTTCTACCCAACGACCGCTTGTTGACCAAACATTCCTTCGATTTGTTTTTATTGGCGTATTATGAATAAGTTAGCAAATTCCATGATCTGTTATATATAAATCTTACTTTTAGTAATATAAATAATTAATAAGTGCTTTATAAATGTTCTGATATATGAAATAAATCAAATTACTTAAAAAAGAAATAAATTTATTATTATGAAAAAATATGGAAACAAAAAGACAATTTACTATAAACGCCTTTATTTTGCATATTATTTCATAATTTTTATATTTTATAATTTTTGTTTGTCTGTCTGTCTGTTTGTCTTTCTGTTTGTTTGTTCCTCATCTCTAGGAAGGCTGGAACGATTTTGACGGGACTCTTACTGACACACAGCTGATGTAATAGCGAGTCATTTAGGCTACTTTTATTTTTGTTGTTAGAAGTTGCGGGAAAAGCCAGTTATTTTATATTTTACTGGGCATGAGCCTCTACTAATTGTCGCTTGTTTAACCGAATCTATATTTTCTGATGTTCCAATTTTAGCGGCTTCTACTGAAATAGTACTGAATGTACCTATTTTAATATGGTCTATATAAGAATCCATGGATGACTCTCTTAATATGTATAGAGCAATACATCAACGAAATAATAACAGTTTAAAGATTCCGAGATCGTGTTTTAATAGGTTCTTAAATAGTAGTTTACAAGATTTTAAATGATACCAATAAATTGATTCGTGTAGAATCTTAAAATTGCTTTTTTACGAGACATAAAACTTTACGAGTTTTCAATACGGGAAGGTGTAAAAGGCACCAGACGATTTTATTAGTTGTAAATTTTAATTTATTAGCCGACGAGGTAACGTTGTAGCATTTTGATTATACTTTAAAAATAATTACAAGGTACGCTAAGTATTGGTTAATGGCTGGACCTGTTTTATCATAACACCGGTTCTAAGGTACTTTGAAAACGTTAAGAAGAAATCTTCTATATATATTTTTTCAAGAATGGCAAAAGCTTATAATATTTTATAATTTGTACCTACTTATATTAAATTATATAAACGATTTTACTCCTATTTTTTTTTTAAACTTTTTTATTTATTTTTATTTTAATGGAATAGATTAGCGGACGGGCATATGAGCCACCTGATGGTAAATGGTCACCATCACCCATAGACAATGACGCTGTAAGAAATATTAACTATTCCTTACATCGTCACTGCGCCACCAACCTTGGGAACTAAGAGGTTATGTCCCTTGTGCCTGTAGCTACACTGGCTCAATCACCTTTCAAACTGGAACACAACAATACTCAGTACTCTTGTATTGGCGGTAGAATAACTGATAGGTGGGTGGTACCTTCCCAGACGGGCTTGCACGAAGCCCTACCAAGTACAAAGTAACATCGAGGTAAAAATTATCTTATAAATGATTACCGTAAAAAAAAAAATATTATTCGTATTAGTATATTTTGAAAATGTCTTTATAAAAAGTCCACCGTAAATAAAATTCGAATTCGATATATCATAAAACAATATGTATTTTTATCTTGTGTATTTTGTTAAGCCTTTAATGTAAATCATTATATTAATATACAAAAAGGATGATGTGGTATGCGTGGGTAGCTGTTCTGAAATGTGGGCAGTATTGTATAAAATTAATGTATTTTAAGTAATAACGTCGACTTGGTGTCAATGGATTATACATATACATATTCATTGGTTCTATTCAAATCAAGCGATATTTTATTCGAGTAGGCTTTTGTATCATGATTTTAAAAGTTAATCTACCAACGGTTTTTAACGTAGAATCTAAATATAACCTGAATAGAAGTAGATATATCTCTTCTTCAAACTAAATAAGGCAAATGAGATAAAATTTATTTATGCTACTACAGAAATTTATAACTCTGCTCACAAAAGGATTTAGTTTATATAAATATTATTAATAATTAAGATTTCAACATACATGTATGTACATGTTTTTATTATGAAATTACAGTCCAGTATTTAGTTATATTTGGAAATGCAAATTTATATAATGACTGGACTATAACTACTTTACAAAATATAAACGTGTGGAATACTAAAAGTATTTAAAATTAAAATAAATTATTAACATGTCTGAATAGATTTTACTTCACTTTTTTATACTCATATAACGTAAATTTATATTCAGTAATACATGTATATAATTTTAGTATATTATCTGGGGGCACGGCAGTGCCCCAGCCAAGTCTCGAGCAAAACGGGCACTATCATTGTCAAGTCACTATAATTATAATATAAAGAAAACTATTGATATAATTACTAAATGTTGATTTATAACTACATAATAATTTGAATAGGACTTGGCTACTATGAGTTCTCAAAACTTTTAACGATGGAAAGACTGCAGCGTGAGACTTGGCATTTTTTTACGTTTAATATTTTTGGTGTGATGTACATTTAAAACTTAGAACTTCATGGAAGATCAAATATTACTGTCTACTCCTACAAATATATTGTAAAGAGTATCATAAGATAAGTCAATTTGCGTAATTTGAATTTCGGTAATTACTAAGTTTGTTTTAAAATACATAAAAGATTTTAACGTAGATAAAGAACTAGACGAAACAAAACTTACTTATTCAGAATATCGATGAGCCGATTTTAAACTTGGAATTAGTTTAGGGAGATTATCTTTATTAACTTCCATTGAGTTTTTCATTATTCAGTCAGAAGGTAATTTTGTATAGATTTGAACTTTTCATCCATTTAGTAACAATTTACTGTCTAAGCACTTTGAATGGATTATCAATCTAGTTTTTAATTAAACAAATTCTTTTTGCTAAGAAGTTTAGTTTATTTTTTATAAAATAGGCTATTTGACTGGTTTTTAAAATTCATTTTATATTATTAAGTAGAAGTCAAGGAACCCAATAAAAGTTGATTTTTTTATTTCTAGTACATATTTGCTGAAAAATAGCATATTAAAACTTCCATATTTAAATAGCGCGCGAAAACGCTACTTGGACAATATGGCGCTGTAATGGGAGCGGTGACGTCTCTTGCCTGTATTTTAATCTGTGGTATATATAGTAGTAAAGCAAGGTTAACAAGCAAATGACTTCATTATAAGCCCGGCCAATCAGGAGCGTTTTGTATCACGTAACAAAAGTATGAAAATGTATTTATGATTTTTTGAATAACTTATGTGCTATTTTCAACTTTCTTTAGTAAATAACCATTTTTAAACTCATAATATACACTGATTACAATAATTGGCGCTTTATTTTTCGTATTGTCAAATAGCCTATTGGACTTCAGGTAGCTATTTAGTTTTTTATTTTCTAAAATTAGGCCAGTGCTGTAAGTACCACCACCACTGAGCTTTTAGATTGAAACCACTTACATCGCCAATAAGCTACTGACCAAATGAAGTCAGATGTTAAATTTCATGTACTTGTAGTAACACTGACACTCTTATATTACTATTTTTATTCGTATATAAATAAATTCATAGGTTGTAATCTTTATTATCTTTTATTAAATATGGTGATACAAATTAAAACTGAACTGAATCTTATTTTTAATTTAATTAAAATTATGCTTCACCTTATTTTATTGAATGAAATTAGATTTGAAGTCGATTCAAAAATAATATGACATTAGGTATGATGCTATAAAGTTATCCTTAATTTACTAATCGAGCAATATTAATATTAGTTATTTGACTTTCTAAAACCAGAAGATTGAGGCTTTCTCTTCGAGATGATTAATTCGGATTTCACTTAAGTTTCGAATCTAAAGTACCCAAAGAAACTCATTGGCTACATTAAGATTATTACGATTTGATTTTAGTTTAATTAATATTAATAAATCTTAGGTATGCAATATATGAATGATGAATAAAAATAAGTTAAACATTACGATTTATTTTGTTTTCATGGCATGAAACATCATATTCGTCTTTATACATATATATGCACACATAATAATATTATACTAACATCATTAAAAAATAAGCTAGTTTTATGTTCACTGTAAAAATACGTCATCATCCATAAATATTAAAAATATAAAATGACCTAAAATTGGTTCTTGTGGAACACCTCTTTTTAGCACAGATCTAGAAGATTTTATTCCATTAGAAGAATTATATATATATATGATAAAAAAATTTAAAAATTGCACAACAACACATACATCACTCTGATCCCAAAGTAAGTAGCTAAAGCTCTTGTGTTATGGAAAACCAAGAGTAACGACAGTAACACAATCACCTTGATCCAAGACCACATAGAAAATTAACTTTTTCTTCGTCGACACGGCCAAGAATCGAACCTGGGTTCTCGGAGTAGCGTACCCATGAAGGTATACCAATGCAATCATGTGTCAAGAACGATTATTCTTTAGCTAGCCTAGTCTAGCCGAGAGTATATATTAATGGTCGTCGAAGCGCAATTTTGTTCCACTCCAAAATTCTTCAAATTATGATTGTACGGTGTATAAACTATAACTTGAAATTATCTTGAACTATAAGAAAGGATCTTCAGAGTTCAAGATTTAAATCAAATCTTTTTCGGACTAAGTACCGACATACAGACGGAACTATTTTTTACATTTATCCTATTAGTACAGATGAAGCAATGAGACTATTAGCCTTTATATAAAGCTCTAAAGTTTAAGCAAAGTATATAGAAAACATTTCGAGTTCTAAGCCATAAATATAAAATTATAAAATATAGAATATAAAATGTTATATAACAAAGGCTTTTTATATAATAGCTAAAAACATAAACTCTATCTATGGCCACTTAATAGAGAAAGTTCCTGAAACCGGTATTCACACACTAAGCTCAACTCCGAATAAGTCTCTCGTAATGAAATAAGTTTCCCGTACTTTGTAAGAGTTGAAGAAATTTTTAATATCTTGTTGTTTTTAAATAACATTTCATTATTTAATAAAAGGTTTTATAATTTTTATTTTTCACTTTATATAAAGAAACTTGGTTAATGGTAGGAGTCTGGGTTACCACTGGTAACGACGGATGGACTTGGTATTTTACCACCCATTTATCATATATACTACCACCGAAATATGAATTTGACTTTAATTACAATTAAGTTTTAGGTAAGTGTGTCAGTAAACTACAAGCGCAATGAACATTAGCGTACATCGCAGTTTCGAAGGACAATGACGTATTGGTTATGTAAGAAATAGTAAAATTTTCATACGCGGCCAGTGTTTCTGGGTAATGGTGACCACTTACTTAGTATTTATTTTATTCATTAAAGATTTATTAATATATTAGAATTATTATTATTTTTCATTAAATCCTTAAATATATGCAAATATGAATTAAAAAATAGTTACTGTATAAATCCTGACCATCGCCTAAATGGTGACAAGAATGCTAGCGTGATTTTCTCGTTGAATCGCATTTCCGATCTTCTAGGCAAAAAACATACTAGCTCTCCTGCCACCAGTGGAGGCAAAAAGGAGTAGAGGTACCATTTTATAATGTTTGTACTTATTACATACAAATCTGTTTGAAAATGGTTTTCAAACATCAGACCCATTATAATAAAATCATAAATGGCATTTATTATTATATAACTTAAACAAACCAAAGTCATTTCAGAATGTTTTAAGTCCTTTGTTAATTGAATGGATCTCATAACAGTCTTACACATTTATATAAATATACATATTATATAACGATCCAATTAGTGAGTAATGGCATTTAATTTATCTATTTATAAACGCCGCGAATATTCGTTTCACGCTTGTTAATTTTAATTGATGAACAATTTTATTATCTATCAGATGACGCTTTGTACACACCTGAAGCTCATCAAATATTCTTCCGCGAAACAGAAATACCCACTATTGTAGCTTCACAGTTTGAGTTACATCTTAGTTCTCAAGGTCATTGGTGTATTGGAGATAATGTATAGAATGGTTTATATTTCTTGCAGCTCCAATGTCTGTAGGCGGTGGTGGCGACTTACTTAAAGCAAAATTTTAACAAATAAATAATTAATCGACTATAATGATTGGTCATTTTATACGCTGCTGTCAAAAGTTTAGTAACAAAGGTAAGACGTTCTTACAGTATATATGTAGCTATTTCTTTAGAAAAAGTATGTGTATAATTTATCGAAATTTTACACATAATATTTATTTGACACATTTGTGTGTACAGTCATTTTTCAGGTTTACATTAAAAATAAAAATTTATATGATTTTGAACTTTAAAGTTATGATTTTAAGTCATAATTTCAGCTGCGCTGTGATGTGATGTTAAAATTAACTTAGAAGCTCACTCTTAATATATAAAGACCAATTTACGGCGATACTCTACTTCGATGCGTACAGATTTATAAGTAACGATATAATTATTACAGTCGATACCGTATATAACCTTTTTTATTACATGATAATGTTCTGCGTCTATTTTAGAGTTTGCTCTTTCAGAATAGCTCCAGTTGGTGAATTTTATATTGTAAGTAATTTATTAAATCAAATCAAATCAAATCAATTTTATTCAAGTAAACTTCACAATGAAGCGTTTTTGAATCGTCAATAATCAAATACTACCACCGTTTCGGAAAGCAGCTTCTAGCGAGTAGAAACGGCAAGAAACTCGCATAGTTGCTCTTTTCAAATAAACACATTTACAATGCTGTTATTGACAGTAATTAGCGTCCTATGATGGAACCCGAGCCTAACTCCAGGCGTTTCTTTCTAAAAAGTACTCTTTTAATGAATAGTATGATTTATTTATTAATTTAGTCTTAATAATATTTTTAAATTTTGAAAATGGTAAATTGATTATATTTTCCGGTATCTTATTATATATGCGTATACCCTTGCCCAAAAACGTTCTATTTACCGTATGCAAACGGAAACTGGGGGTTACAAGTTTATTCTTATTTCTTGTATTAATAGTATGTACATCAGCATTGATAGAATAATTTTTAATATTATTTTGTATAAAGATTATATTATCATAAATATATTGTGAAACAGCCGTTAATACACCTATTTCTTTAAATTTTTCGCGTAATGATGTCCTGGAGCTAATATTGTAAATAGATCGGATAGCTCTTTTCTGTAGAATAAAAACAACTTCAATCTCTGCTGCATTACCCCATAACAACATTCCATATGACATAATACTGTGAAAATTACTAAAATAAACTAGTCTAGCAGTACTTATGTCCGTAAGTTTTCTAATTATTTTTATTGCATAAATGGCACTACTTAGTTTTCTTTCCAGGGCATACAAATGGGTGCCCCACTGCAGTTTGGAGTCAAGGGTTATCCCTAAAAAGAACGTCGACTCAACAAACTCAAGCCTTTCATTTTTCAAAGTTATTGCAGAAGGATTTGATTTGACATTTGGCAAGGAAAACAAAACACATTTAGTCTTTTTAGCATTTAGTACTAAATTATTTATGTCAAACCAACCAAGAACCCGCGACAGAGCACTCATTACAACGTCATAGTTGTTTATTTTTCTATCAAGTTTAAAAATGAGGGATGTATCATCTGCAAACAGTACAATATCGCAAGTATTTTTTACGAAATAAGGTAAATCATTTATATATATTAAGAACAAGAGAGGTCCCAAAATTGAACCCTGTGGTACACCCATTTGCGCCACAGCGCCATTTGATTTTGCACCATTAACCACAACCTTCAAAACTCTTTCACTAAGGTAGGAGGAAATTAATTTCAATGCAGGCCCCTGATACCATAATATTTAAGCTTTTCTAGGAGAATATCATGCCTAACGCAATCGAAAGCTTTTGATAAATCACAAAAAACTCCAATAGCGTTTTGTGACTTTTCCCATGCATCATAAAAGTGCTTAACAAATGCTACACCCGCATCAGCAGTCGAGCGACCCTTAGTAAAACCAAACTGTTGAGAATGCAATAGCTTATTCGAGTTAAAGTATAATAGCAATTGATTAAGCATGACTTTCTCAAAAATTTTACTTAATACTGGCAAAATAGAGATCGGTCTGTAATTGTTTGGATCATTTTTATCACCGGACTTAAATAATGGGATTACTTTACTTAATTTCAACATATCAGGAAAAATACCAGATTGTACACATTTATTAAAGATGATAGCTAAATAAGGAGCCAAGTCAACAATTACATTGTTAATAATTGTGACTGATAAATCCCATATATCACTGGTTTTTTTCAGATTTAATGTTTTAAATATTTTTAATATTTCGTACGGAGTTATATTCTCAAAAGAAAATTCTAACTCATTCTGGGGAACATAACATTTGAGTAGGTCTAAAGCGTCATTAGGAGACGCATTAAGTCCTTTAGTAATATTCAGAGGAATATTAGAGAAATATTCTTCGAATTCATTGGCCACATCTAGATCTTTGCCTACAATTTTGCCTTTTATACTAAGAGATAACTGCCCTGCATCAAACTTCAACCTACCTGTTTCCGAACTTATAATATCCCAAGTAGTTTTCATTTTATTATTAGATTTTAAGATTTTATTTTTAATATGCAACGAACGAGCTGTTTGACAAACTTGTTTAAATAACTTGGAATATTTTTTAACAAAATTGATAAATTTACAATCACGATTATATTTCTTAAGTTCATATAGCTCATACAATTTATTTCGACTTATATAGATACCGGTAGTGGCCCAGTCTGAGAACTGCATTAGTTAGAATACATTGAAAACTACAACAGACAAAACCGTGTATTTTTTATGGTATAGGTTGGCGGACGAGCATATGGGCCACCTGATGGTAAGTGATCACCATCACCCAGAGATAATGACGCTGTAAGAAATATTAACTATTCCTTAGATCGTCAATGTGCCACCAACCTTGAGAACTAAGATGTTATATCCCTTGTGCCTGTAGTTACACTGGCTTACTCAGCCTTCAAACCGGAACGCAACAATACTGAGTACTGTTGTTTGGCGGTAGAATAACTGATGATTGGGTGGTACCTACCCAGACGGGCTTGCACAAAGCCCTACCACCAAGAGAATTTGTGATGCAAAGAAATAAGATGCAAATATTTATTTGTATCTAGTTAGAAAAATATTGGTAACTCAAATTGCTTATTAAGAAAATTGTCAAGCGATTCAATACAGTATTCTATAAAGTTATTCAGACGAGTCAGTGTCGTTTAATCTCAGCAAAAGAGCACTGTTGCCGCTGTTCTCTCTTGAGAGGTGCTTAATTATTTACCTAAGTAGACGGAGTATGTGACCAAGGACTTCTCGGGAGTTTGAACTACAAAACATGTTCCCATTCAAAGTAACATTAATACGATGTATTAAAATGTGCTTTAATTTTAAAAAAATCAAGTCAGGTAAATTAACTTATTAAAACGCGTGTATCTTAACTGATGATTGCGGGTTCAAACACAGGCAAGCACCCCTATATGTATATATGTGCCTAATTTGTGTTTATAATTCATCTCGTGCTTAGCGATGAAGCAAAACATCGTGAGGAAACCGTCATATGTCTTATTTTATTGAAATGTTGACACATGTGCATCCCACCAACACGTGGTGGAATATGTTCCAAACCCTCTACTCAGGCCTTAGCCAAGTAGTGGGAAATTTACAGGCTGTTACTTTACTTTTTTTTTTAAGTCTTACTACTGGGGTAAGGTATCGTCTCCTATTAAAGGTTATATTTGTAGCTAATTCTATTGCACTGTTCTAATACAAAATTTGGTTGATTAATATCAAATTTCTCGTATTATATATGGATAGCTACATAAAAACATAATTGAGAACTGTTTTATATATTGTTCTAATTTATACTCTTGATTACTTTACCCTTTTATAAATAATGTATTAAAGGTCAATCAGTATTGAAATAGATGATCTTCGTTGCCAGGGTAATTAGTTACTTGACAAAATCAAATATTTCCACATTTATCTATTTATAAACTGTTCTATTTGTTATTTTTAGAATCGATACAACTAAAGCATATTATTTTTAACTTGCTAAATTTTATTTGTTTCTTTTTTCAATTACAACGATTTAAGAAAGAGAGATATCGTAATTTAGGCAAAGTGGTGCTTGCCTGTATAATATATAGGTGTGTTATATTTAAATTTCCTCTGTACCGAGCAACAGGCTTATTACATATAATTTATAAACATTGCTATTTGAATCTATACTTCATACGAGCGTAAAAATATTGCAATATTCGGGTAATTTGGATGATTTATGGGCCATTACTTTACGTTATTGGAGTTTGTAAAAAAAAAAGGTTAGAAAACACCTCCGAGGGCAGAGGACAAAGGTGATATAGCGCTTCCAGTATTGTCCTAACTACCGTTACGGGAATATAATTTCTTTTCTACTGTTTATACGGAAATTTCGTGAGTAAATTTTTGTTACGCCCTGATGGAGTTAATGACCCCTGGGAGTTAACTTATTTATATTACGTCATTATATTAGTGAGTCTGTAAAATTATTTTTCTTGGCATCACTGAAACATTTATTTAAAACAAAAAAAAATAATTTTGATACTCACCTAATTCTTTACATTAGTTATAATATCTTTATTTATTTACAATAAATGTTATTGCGTTCACTATCCATCGCTGGGGAACAGTCCAGAGTAGAAAAAGTGGTTGAACGTTTGAGAATGCGGCTCCTGGAGAATTTCCCTTTAAAATAAGGGTTCAACAACCTCTACGCTATCCTTAATCAGCTTCAAACAAATATTTTCCTTAATTACAAATGCGAACTCTTGTCAGTTCCTACAAAATTCACTTGTTGGGATAGGATGGCTTTGTTTAACATACGGACGTGGCAACGTACAAAATATACTATGTCGTGATTTTTTTTTCAATAAATTTAATAATATACATAAATTAATTTTATTAATGTATATACATTTTTAATAATATTATTAAATTTATTCTGTCAAACTATTCTTCACAAAATTCGTGACGTTAAAAAAAAATAAACAGAGTCAAATAAAATTTTCGTAAACTTTAACATCGAATTTAATTAAATTGCAAGTTGATTTAAGTTAAGAGTACCGTGCCATTACTCCCTTTTGGCTAATAATAAGGTAGATTGGCATCCATAATTACGGGCCTTTGTTTAATTTTCACAGTCCCTGGAAAGTTATTAACTTTTCGTTATGACGACCTTTTGACGTTTAGAAAAAACATGAATATTAAATATTACATTGTTTCGATATTGAATATTATATTTTGTTTTATAAGAATCATTTGGGAATAGCAAAAGAGAGTTGCTTTTATATTGAAAACGAGAAAAAGACTTAAGCTAGGTTGAGTTGCTTAAATATACATAAAATAAGCAGTAGTTTTTTCCAGATTATATTTTTCAATTTATTTTTCAAGAGATGTTCTTTCGTTTTTATTCTAGGTTAAGTGATTGACGGCAGTTACTTGTAGTTTTATTAATATAGGCTTTAATTTATGTCAACTAAATAAAGAGATTCCTAGAGAAACATGATGTAACGTGTAGATAGGGGGATTTATACAATTATATATATTTAAAAACATTATTAAAACAAAAATAATGTTTGTAACGTTATAAAACATTTACTGCTCTCAAGTGAAATTATAATTCCTAAGAAAATTGTAAATAAAAATGTCCATTTCATTTATCATTCACAAAAATATTAAATTATATTATTGAAACAAAAGCTTTGGGTAACATAAGTAAAGATTCCCAACCGACATCACGCGTAACTTCGTAGACAGCTGTAGCACAATTCGTAACCGGTGTAGCCAAAATCCTGTTGTAGTATGTTTTATTATTGTTTCATAGCTATCTAGTTGATCGACTAGCAGTAAACGTAGCTATTTCCGATGTATATTTCGTACATTCAACACAGTTTTATCGAATGTACTCTTGTATTAGAAAACTTTTTCATACAATATACATACGAATAACTGTTACTTGTATTGCTTTATTCGTTTAGTAAAATATTACTAAACGAACATACAATGACTAATAAGTTTATGAAATGGGAAACTTAAAATGATCTGCGAAATTTTATTAAAGAATATATTTGCCTCGGTAAGGATGTATTGATTTCACAGAGACTGAAACTTAGCGTTATAAGCTTATTCTTACTTCTTGTGCTTATACAATGATTAACACTGATTCTATACAACTTTTTTGTCAGTATACATAACACAAAGAAGAATCAATTATCATGTAAGTGAACTTTTGTATGTAATATTATATATAAGAAAATACTGAGAGTTTTTGGCAAAATTTAAACTTAAATCAGCTAAACGAAGATCGACTTTCTTTAATTACAAAGGCTTTGAAAATTCCAACGTCACTAACCTTGGGAACGCCTTGAAGTTTGTGGAAACGACTGCGTCTCAAACGATAAGTCTCAAACTTACGAGCGTGACGAAACATTCTCCAACTATAAGAGGCTTGGTCCTCGTTCTGCCATTGTGTCTATGTTGTGACATGAATTTTGATCATTTATGTTGAGAACAATCTTAAAATAGTGGGACAATATACACATAATAGTCTTTTTCTTTTAGATATAAGTAGGCGTAGAGGCAAATGGCCCAATTATTGGTTACTACCACATAAACATTATCGTTGAAAGAAATTTAACCCCTCACATTCCCAATATGTCACCAACATTGGCAACCAAGATATCATATCCCTTGAATCTATAGTTACACTGGCTTACTTAACCTTCAAAATGAAACAGAATAATACTAAGTATTAATGTTTGGCGGTAGAAAATCTAAAATGTACTCAAGATATGTATTTATCGGTAACAAAAAAGTTTGTGTACTAATTATGTGTCATACAACACATCAATTAGTCATACAATGACTTATTAGTCATTGTATGACTAATTGATTCTTCTTTGTGTTTTCATTTCATAAATTGTAATCATTCGTTAAAAAACCAATGAAATAATATAGAATAGTTACACTAGTATATGATTTAATTGGCATAATATTTTATTCTAATTTTAGGAAAATAAATTGAATTTTTCCTGTGAGTTCCATAAGATTTTTTCCTAATTTTCTTGATAGAATCTACATTTCAAATCGATAATAGCTTTTCATTTATTTATTTTTTAAGATGTCGGTTTGAACAGTCCTTGTAAAAACCATTTTCAAAAAGTGATATAGTTAGTTGTATTCTTTTACTATTTCATTTGACATAAATTGTTAGTGGAAGTAAATTATTAAATGTAAAATTAACGTCGTGACAGCTTTCTTCACAATAGGACAGGAGATCTTAGTTCATAGGTGGCACATTGCAGATTGGCTGTTATTTTTATTACTTTAATGCAAATAGCACCTAATAATTCAAAACTTAGACCTGTTCAATGGAAAGCTAACTTTCAATCAATCAATCAATAACTCATGTTCGTCCACTGCTGGACATAGGCCTCTCCAATTGCACCCGACTGTGAACGTTCTTGGGCTACTTTATATTTTGATTATTAAATATATTCCATTTTCAACCGACTTCCAAAAGGAGGAGGTTATCAATTCGTCTGTATTTTTTTTTTTTTTTTTTTTTTTTATGTTTGTTACCTCATAACTTTTCACTGGGTGGACCGATTTTGATAATTTTTTTTTTGTTTGAAAGGTAGTGCTTCCCGTGGGGTCCCATTTTTTTTTTATTTTTTTCCGATGATGGTATCCATATGAAAACGACATAAGTCTTAAATTTGCATTATGTATATGCGCGACAAATAGGTGAATAACTGAAAATCACGTTAACCAATTTTGATAATTCTTTTTTTATTATAAAATATATACTTCAAGGGTAATTTGGTGAAAGTTTGGTAAGGTTCTGAGCACAGGATCCATGACAAAGTAACGGAACGGAAGGGAACAGAACAATTCTTAGGAGCACGTTAGCGATACTCAGTCGAATCTTTTATTTATAGGTTATTTGGATATTTGAGTCACCTTCCGTAAGGTGGTTATGTTCATTTAATTGTCATAATCGAATATTATAATCAACTAGCGACCCGCCCCGACTTCTCACGGGTGCAATACTGATACTAAATATACTAAAGAATTTGTTTATTTACGACATCACATTGCAAACTTCTAAAATTGTCAGTGTTTCTTTACTATATTGTTCATGTATTATATACACAAACCTTCCCCTTGAATTACACTATCTATTAAAAAAAACCGTATCAAAATCCGTTGCGTAGTTTTAAAGATATAGGGACAGAAAAAGCGACTTTGTTTTATACTATGTATTGACGGAAATCCTAAACGGCTTACAGTTAGGGTGCGATTTGGAGCAGAATTTCTTACTGTCTTTAATCAAATTTTGTGTATATGATGTACGACATATAATAGCTCTTTTGCAAAGTTTTTTACTGAGGTCGATTACAGCTCTTTCGAGGGTGGTACTTTGTAGTTTATGCCGCATGACGTATTAAAGCCGCATTTTCGAAAGACTATTTTTGCTTTATTCGAAAGTTTCTTTTGAAACTGTCCCCAAAGTAGTTTCTGATTTATATAAAGGACACGCTTAATCTATCCATATTAAGAAAAAAATGTTAGTCTGCATCAGTTTCACTTAAAATCAAAAAATAAATAAAATTTTAACAAAAAGAAAAACCGACTTCAAACAAAACACTATTTTAAAACAAATAAAATTGCACTAAAAACTAATAAAAATAATTGCATATTTAACATATTTTTGAGAGTCCTCCTAGGTAAAATGAAATGAAAAATATTAGACTACTTAAAAGTCGATTTACGATTATATAACGTAGTTATAATTATTGCTATATTTGGAGTCGGTGTCAGCCAACCCTATACTATATCTATCAAAAAACAATACGAGAATACTTTAAGAAATATGTTTCTTACAAATTACCTTTTATACGATATCATACTGAGTCAATCAAGAGGCTCGTATCGCTTCTTTCTTTTGATTGTTGAGGCGTGTGCCCATGGCTGACACCGGCTCCAAATATAACAATAATTATAACTACGTTATATAATCGTAAATCGACTTTTAAGTAGTCTAATATTTTTCATTTCATTTTACCTAGGAGGACTCTCAAAAATATGTTAAATATGCAATTATTTTTATTAGTTTTTAGTGCAATTTTATTTGTTTTAAAATAGTGTTTTGTTTGAAGTCGGTTTTTCTTTTTGTTAAAATTTTATTTATTACTTTTGTTTATAATACGATTTACAATTGTTTTCGTAAACAATTATAAAGGCAGAGAGTTGTTAAAGCCAGAATCGCGTTATAATCACCCCTATTCTCCCCTCTTTTTATGCTTGTCATAACTTTGACAATTATTGTGTTTAATTAATGTACTGGAAACTGTGGCTGTAATTATTGTACTTGAGTTCATTATGTGGTTTTAGGGTTTATATGTGAAATGAAATACACTGACAGTTCATATTCATGGCTATTTCATTGCTGATCATTTCCATTCGTTGAACACAATTTCATCCCACAAGAATGAAAAATCTGTGTCTTATATATGAATTTATATTTTCTCGTAAACTTACATAAGTTATAAAGTAAAATGAATATGCATTTATAAATATTTGAACAAAGTTTTACGCACTTAACGTATATTTGGTCAACAATTTAATTAGTAAACGTAATATTCGTATCCCATAAACGAATAATTACTTCCGAAATGTCGGTAATAAAGTAATAATTGGAATCACAAACGCTTACCGGTTGTGGTATTTGCTTCATTTAATAGTGACTACAGTAAATGTTATGAAGCTAGTGTTCTCGTAGTGCTCATATCGCTTGGTTATAGTTACGTATGTTATTATGAATTTTGTATACACTTTGTGGTACATTGATTTAGAGAACTGTTCCCAATCAAAAACGATTAATCCAAAATTCTCAGCGAAAAAAAAAACTCACGAGTCTAGTCTGTATTGTGTGCGTGCGTGTGTGTGCGTGTGAGTCGAGATGGCCCAGTGGTTAGAACGCGTGCATCTTAACCGATGATTGCGGGTTCAAACCCAGGCAAGCACCGCTGTTTCATGTGCTTACTTTGTCTTTATAATTCATCTCGTGCTCAGCGGTGAAGGAAAACATCGTGAGGAAACCTGCATGTGACAAATTTCATAGAAATTTTGCCACATGTGCATTCCACCAACCCGCATTGGAACAGCGTGGTGGAATATGTTCCAAAAACCTTCTCCTCGAAGGGAGAGGAGGTCTTTAGCCCAGCAGTGGGAATTTACAGGCTGTTGTTGTTGTTGTTGTTGTTGTTGTTGTTGTTGTTGTTGTTGTTGTTGTGTGTGTGTGTAAGTGTGTGGACGATGCGTTTCCATTTTTCATATAAGTACAATATGTCTGACTAAGCTTTTTGACTATTTCATACGCGCAAAGTCGTGCAGAGTCGATAGTCGTTTTTTTTATATAAGTACAGCTTTGATTGAATTGAGGCGCTATTGGAACAAATGGCAGAATGATAAATGGTCGTTAGAGAAATTGCCGACTGGAACATTAATTATTGCCTTTGATAGCTATGTTTAATTGCGATACTTAATATATACATGGTAAATATTCATAGAAACGATACATAAGATATCTTAATCATTGTAAAGTATTGCCAATCTCTGGGATTGATCATTATTATTATCATTACATACTTTAAAACAAAGTCTCTTAAAGATCTAAGCAGACATACCCGAACAAGTAAAACACAAAAATCAAAATCAAATCTAAACATGTAATTAACTTAATATTAAAAATTACACAACGGAATGTGATGCGTTTTTTTTTCTAAATATATAGATTGATTAATGAGAATAATTCATGGGTGTAATAATACATGTACAATATAGTGGAGAAATACTGATACTTTTAGAAGTTTATATTGTGATGTCACATTCTGTAATATATTTAGTCAGCATTTGTTATTTGATGACCTCTGTGGTCGAGTGGAGTGTAGTGTGTACACCGGTTTTCATGGTACGCCACTCCGAGGTCCCGGTTTTGATTCCCGACTGAGTCGATGTAGATTATCATTCATTTTCTTCGTTGTCTTGGGTCTAGATGATTGTGGTACAGTCGTTACTTCTAATTATCCATAATACAAGTGCTTTAGCTACTTATTGGAGTAATGTATGTGATTGCACCCGTGCGAACTATTACAGACAATATGTCCTTCTCCGGAACTATTTTCATACGATTTCAGCCTGGAGAGGTAACAGACAGGACTAATTTCGAATTTATAATATTAGAATGGATTCATTAATATAAGTTATGAACATTAGTTTCTATATAAAATATAAGAAAAAATGTAATAATGATCAATCTTTTAAGACCTTTTGAAATTAATTTAAGATACGTGAAATTTCGTTTGTTTTGTTCGTACAGGAAATATTTTATGAAAATACTCAACCAAATTGAAAACGGTATGATTACGGCGAAAACTGTTGATGTTATTTCAAAATAAATTCTGCGTTATTTTTTTCTTTTAATGGATAGGTGAGCGGACAAGAAACCTGATCCGATCCGGTGGTAGGTTTTGGATAGTCAATAAGTAAGTTTCAGGCTTCTATATTTAAATAAAATTTTTACTTTGATTTTGATGGAAAGTGGTCACCAACGCCCGTAAATTAATGCCGTGGAAAATATAAGCTATTTACAACATAAATGTACCAACATGCTTTTTTGACTAGCTCATTCACTTTTAGACTGGATTACAACAACACTGAGTGCTGTTATTTGGTAGAATATCTGTTCATAGGTTTATATATCTGACATAAAGACTGGCTGATATTTGTCCTAAGTATATTGTGATGTGTAATAAAGTCATACAAAGATTCTCAAATTTCAAAAAATATTTTTAAGTTAGCGACGATTACACAATAGAAGAAAATTTTAATAACTATAGTTATAAAGATCTATATATGTAAATATATCTACAATAATTTTTATTAAAGTCTTTACAAATCTACTTATATCATGATATTTCCGGGAAAAACTACCGTCTGTTCGAAATATGAATTTCGTGAGCGGACGTCAATATTTCATAGTATTCTTTTTACTTTTATTAAATTTCAGCGTTTAATGTTTGTAAGTCAAAATTGAAATGAATTTAATTTCTGATACTCGCTAAAGGAATCTGAAATCTTCCACATACTTTTCAACCGACTTCCAAAAGGAGGAGGTTATCAATTCGTCTGTATTTTTTTTTTTTTTTTTTTTTCTTTTTTTTTTTTTTTTTTTTTATGTTTGTTTCCTCATAACTTTTTACTGGGTGGACCGATTTTGATAATTTTTTTTTTGTTTGAAAGGTAGTGCTTCCCGTGGGGTCCCATTTTTTTTTTATTTTTTTCCGATGATGGTATCCGTATGAAAACGACATAAGTCTTAAATTTGCATTATGTATATGCGCGACAAATAGGTGAATAACTCAAAATCACGTTAACCAATTTTGATGATTCTTTTTTTATTATAAAGGATATACTTTAAGGGTAGTTTGGTGAAAGTTTGGTAAGGTTCTGAGCACAGGATCCATGACAAATTAAGGGAACGGGAGGGAACGGACCAATTCTGAGGAGCACGTTAGCAATACTCGATCGAATCTTTTATTTATGGGTTACTTGGATATTTGAATCACCTTCTGGAACGTGGTTATGTTCATGTAATTGTCATAATCGAATATTATAATCAACTAGCGACCCGCCCCGACTTCTCACGGGTGCAATACTGATACTAAATATACTAAAGAATTTGTTTATTTACGACATCACATTGCAAACTTCTAAAATTGTCAGTGTTTCTATACTATATTGTTCATTTATTATATACAGAAACCTTCCCCTTGAATTACACTATCTATTAAAAAAAAACTACATCAAAATCCGTTGCGTAGTTTTAAAGATAAAAATAATTGCATATTTAACACATTTTTGAGAGTCCTTCTAGGTAAAATGAAATGAAAAATATTAGACTACTTAAAAGTCGATTTACGATTATATAATGTAGTTATAATTATTGCTATATTTGGAGTCGGTGTCAGCCAACCCTATACTATAACTATCAAAAAACAATACGAGAATACTTTAAGAAATGTTTCTTACAAATTACCTTTTATACGATATTATACTAGGTCAATCAAGAGGCTCGTATCGCTTCTTTCTTTTGATTGTTGAAGCGTGTGCCTGTGGCTGACACCGGCTCCAAATATAACAATAACTATAACTACGTTATATAATCGTAAATCGACTTTTAAGTAGTCTAATATTTTTCATTTCATTTTACCTAGAAGGACTCTCAAAAATGTGTTAAATATGCAATTATTTTTATTTGTTTTTAGTGCATTTTAATTTGTTTTAAAATACTGTTTTGTTTGAAGTCGGTTTTTCTTTTTGTTAAAATTTTATTTATATACATACATATACTCAATTTCAATGAATTTGTGCAGGTATTGTCAAAGTAAAAAAGTAAAGTAACAGCCTGTAAATTTCTCACTGCTGGGCTAAGGTCTCCTCTCTCATTAAGGAGAGGGTTTGGAACATATTCCACCACGCTTTTCCAATGCGGGTTGGTGGAATGTACATATGGTAGAATTTTGATGAAATTGCACGAGCACGAGATGAATTATAAACACAAATTAAGTACATATAGTGGTGCTTGCCTGGGTTTGAAACCGAAATCATCGGTTAAGATGCACGCGTTCTAACCACTGGGCCATCTCAGCAGCTGTTGTACATGGATTAAATAAATTTGTTAATAAAAGCTCTTATAAAGATTATAAAGAGGAGTAGAAATAAATTAATTAAAAATATATATATTATTTAAAAAAAGAATTATGTCTAGTTTTAATTCATATTCCAAGCCGGTCATAAATTAATTACTTAATTTCAGTCTAATTATTATTAAAATTTTCTGGTAAGAGCCTACTTGAATAAAGTTAATTTTGATTTCAATTTTGATATGCAGATAAAAAATTAAAACGTGCCTCGGTGCACGTGACAGAAGCAACTGTTATGTCACAAATATTTTACTCAAATGTAACACATCGCACGTTGCATTAATATGTAGATTATAATAACTTGCCTCTCACAAATAAACCTTGTTATGTAACCACAAAAAAATAGTAGAAAAAAAGCCAAAAATATATGAATTTAAATAATAATTATAATTTTCATATGGCTTGAATAAAGATTGGAAAATAGGCCTCACCATCATTGGCGTATGGACTGTGAGGACTAAAAAATTATGTACCTGATATAGTATAGGTTTATAGTAATAAGTATTGCTATCCTTAGTATTTGTTATTACTATATTTCATGTTCGGAATTCTCTTCAAAATTCAAAGTTTCATCCGCACCATTTTGATGTCCGGAAATCCACAACAGCGTGATATTTAAAGACATAACCTGCCTCGCACAACCACTGTGTGGAACCATCTTTCGCCGGCCGTTTTTCCGAATCGATACGATTTGGAAACCTTCAAAGAGCATACTTCCTTAAAATTTCTTCCTTAAAAGGTGCTGCATATGCCCATGGGCGGTGGTAGTCACTTTCCATCAGGTGCTCATACTCGTTTCCCACCTATTACATAAATAAAGTGATGGGTGATATCTATCCAGACGGGCAGACAGACATATAAATATCGCCGTCATTTTAGTTATCTCAAAAAAAAGTGTACAATGTCTTCCTCGTTTATAAACGAAACGCTGCTATTTTTCAATCGTGCGTACGTTACATGAAATTTATATTTTAAATTCCTTACCCACGTGAGAGGTGATGGTTACCATTAGGGGAATAAAACGCGTCATATTTCAAGGCTACTAAATTACCTACCGCGATATCACGTAAGACAGTGCCCCTTGACATATGACGTCATATCTCACAAATATACTTAAGGGAGAGGATTAAGAGACGTTCAAACGTCTGATATATGGGTGCATGTTATAGTTGATTCATGTTCTCGCGTTTGGCCCGAGCTATATCCCTTACTATTGTAATCTCGATTTAAATTCGAATTTAATCGGTCACTAATAAAAATCGAGATAAAATTGTATTTGTTCGAAACCCTTTATTTATTAACACATTTTAATCAAAGAAATATAAGTTAAATATATAACCAAATGGTATTCAATTTTGTGTTCTAATTCCTTGTGGTGTGTTATATATAGTGTTATGAATAATCTTTGATAGCTTTTAGTAATATAAGGTATAATGACGACATAGTGACCAAGGTCGGGTCCTACCATATGTTTTTGAACGCCCATGCATTCATTAAGAAAAAATGTGTGTCTTATCTGAAAGGCTTCTTATTCTTCGTATTCTAACATTACAACGTATAAATATTTTTGTTCGTATTAAATTTTATCTTTATTTTTTTTTTTTTTTTACTCTGAAGCCCATAGTAGTGGTATTGCTATTTTATGAGGTAACTTGTCATCTTCGAGAGAGCTATTTTTCGAATGTTTCACATCGTTTAGTCGATATCTGTTCCTTTGATGGTATCCACACAAAGCAATGAATAAATATTTCGTATTTGCAAAGAATTTTCCTGTATTTCCTCCGACGCCATACAAATTGAGCCCTGGATATTGTTCTGGGGGTTTTTCAGTTATCTATAAACTCGTATATAAAATGAAATTGTATTCTGATTGTACGAATAAGAAATATTTTGGAAATATTTATAGCAAAATTGTTGTTGACATATTATACCGATAATATTGTAAAAAGTAGATATTTATCTGAATTTATTTATCAATAAATTTTGGTGGAATTAGCGATAGAAGTAATGAAACCTTTTAGTGTAGTTATTCTGTACACATACGTGTTTTTCTTTTAAGTTATAATAAGAGTACACACACATACACACACACACACACATACACACACACACATACATACACGGAAGCGGTTGCAGATACGCGCACACATACAACAAATTCACGAGCATAAATTACTTTTCATTTTATTTGTATTTTTTTTTTAATAAATTAAAATGTATATGTCATGTTTGGTCTTTTTCATATTACATGTAAATTTATATAACAAATAGTTGATATCCTAGAGGTGGAGCCAGGAGACCCTTAGCACAGGGCAACCTAGTTTGGGCTCCTGTCTCCCACACATTATTGTACTTATTATTAAGATACATTAAAACTGTAATGTCTATAGTATGGGAGAGAATAAATAAACTATTATTATTAATTATGTACATAATATGCAATATTCAAGAGCTATGCGATAATCTTGAACTTATATGCACGTCGAGTCGAGATGGCCCAGTGGTTAGAACGCGTGCATCTTAACCGATGATTGCGGGTTCAAACCCAGGCAAGCACTGCTGATTCATGTGCTTAATTTGTCTTTATAACTAATCTCGTACTTAGGAAAACATCGTGAGGAAACCTGCATGTGACAAATTTCATAGGAATTCCGCCACATCTGTATTCCACCAACCCGCATTAGAACAGCGTTGTGGAATATGTTCCAAACCTTCTCCTCAAAGGGAGAGGAGGCCTTTAGCCCAGCAGTGGGAATTTACAGGCTTTTATCGTTGTTTGTTTGTTGTATATGCACGTAGAATTTACAAAACACTATTTAAAAATAAGAGTCTATAATGATATACTCAATAAGAACATAAAAAAAGGAAGAAAATATTAATGGCATACACAATATTACAAAAACAATGAATTTATTGTCCTCGGGTAATTCAAATGTTAAAAATAGAATAATTCAAAATGATTTTAGAAATAATAAAGAAATACATTTTGAATGTTTTGTAGTACGGTACAAGTTAGATGTAGCATCTGCAAATTAATTTATTCATTACTGCCGATTTATACAACCAATAGAAATAGCTCCCTATCGCGCAATTCGGCGCTATTCGTCGCTATAGATTCTCGCAAACCCGATAAAGCAAGTGCATGTAAATTGACGAATATATTAGGTCACATGATATTACAAGTTATTATGTTGTGTAAAGGTCATATTCACATAAGAAATAAATATTGATAATTTGGGAAAGCGTATTTAATTCGTATGTAATCGGTTTTACGAATTTTGCCGATGCTACATCTAGGTTGTGTCGTATTATACCATTATTCCAATATATATCAATGCTTAGATATCATTGACGGTAATTAATTAATACAACAGAGGTTAATTTTCTTATATTATTTTATATGGACGTCGAATGAGAGATAAACTATAAACATAAAATAAATATATTTTGACATAGAAAGACATTAGCATCCTGTGTCCTATTTCATGATGAAAATCGACTTTAATACAAATTTATTTCAGAAATCTATTCAGTGTTTCGAACTAGATTATGAAATAAACATCTAAACACTTTTTCGTTTTATCAAACTGTAAGCTGAAGAAAATAAAAAAATATTAGCTATGTATTTTTACAAAGTAATTTTCTTTTTAATTTTTGTTTCCTCTGAAAGATTAATTTGTACATTACTTGTATGTTTTCACATTTTCTTTCATCTGCTTGTTATGGCTTTGAGATTATTGAAAAGGACTTTAATTTTTTTATTTAGTAATTTTAAGATTATTAAGCTGAATTCTATAATTGTACTCTAAACTTTTTTCTTAGTAACCGACTTAAAAAATATGTAAATGTAATAAATTATTTATCGAATTTTACTTTATCAATTCTAATGTAACGCTTCTAACAAACCTAGTTCTTTTTATAAAATTTATTATATTTTAATATATGTATATATTAAAATAAATTTTGTTTTTTTTTTTGGTAACCAAAAAATCTAAAGTAAAGATTTAAAAAACAGATTTTACAATTTGATAAAAACATTATTGTACTCATAATATATGAATACAGAAAGAGGTACATTCCAAAATATTCATAATTTGGTATTATTAAAATTTTGAAAGAAAGGAATAATAACGCAGAATAATCAATATAATTAAATAAATGAATGTGCGCTTATAATTTTTTCATTAAAGACACTTTTAGAATTGAAACATCAAATTTTTTTTTATATTCGAAGTAAACCACTTTCAGACTTCAGAACCAAACTAAGATCTCTCAAATATTGTAATATAAGTTAATATTTTTAAGAATCATATGATATTTAAAAATCAAATAACAAATAATACGAGTAGCAACAGAAACAAAAGTAGACGTTAGTCATGTAATTTTCAATTTAACTAACTCTGTATGCCACAATGTTTGGTTAGATGCTGAACAAACTTGTAGCTTCGTAAGTACTCCATGCAGAGGCAGTATACTCGTATCTAACTAATTGACAAAGACTTGTATATTTGAATGTATGTACGAAAATATCAAATGAGCTTGTTGTCGCTACTTCAAGTGCGTTTTGTGCTTGGTGGATTTTATTTGTAGATAACATATATGATTTTCTTTCATATTTATTTTTTCATACATCACTCTGTACAGTGACGTAGTCATGTTAAGTTTAATTAAAAACCGTCCAGTCGGTAAGCGCTTTGACGGTTTTTAGTATCTTATCCTGAAGCAGTTCTTTATAAGCTTGTAAAGAGTTACAAATATTATACATGTAAACAATATTGTCATCATGATGTATGTGTGGGTGAGTACAACACACGCACTTGTGTTATGCATGACTGTTATCTGCGAAGTTTTTTTATACTTTTATAATAATGTAGTTTAATATTTCTTATCTGTATCGTATATATAGGTTTATATATAGGTATATAAACGTTTTGGTAGTTCTCGGATTAAAGGAAAATTTAATAATGTTTATCCCTGCGTAAAGATTTATTGACAATAACTGTTAATAAATGCTTGGTTTGACTTGCTATTTATAAGTAGTTAACGGACCATATATTCTATATATATAATCTTTGATGAGCGAGTGATATCATTATAGGCACATGGGACATATGCTCTTAGATCCCGAGGGTATTCGCGTATAGACCGGGAAACTAATGCGACATCCTTCCTGGAAGAGGTCTGAAATCAAAATCAAAATATAATGTATTCAAGTGACTTTTACAAGTACTTTTGGATCGTTACTTTACAAAACTATATTAAGTCAAGCTACTAGTACGGAATGTAGTTTCTGTCGAGAAGAGGCGGCCAGAAACTCAGTTATTCGTTTCCAACATTTGAAAAATAAAGTTATGTCAGTTCAATACAGTTATATACTCTGCTAGAAAAGTCAACAAGTATTAGATGCAAGATTTTATTATTATCTATATAATCTTGTGTTGGTTCTACAATTTGTAGTAGAAATATGTGAATATGCTTATGTGATAGGAGTTAAAATTTAAAGAATCGTTTCTTCACATCAACTACCAATCGTACCTAAAAAAATATTGTAATGCCAAACAAAAATATTTAGTATTTATTTTTTCCCAGTTTAAAGGGTGAATGAGCCAGTGTAACTACAGGCACGAGGGACATTAAATAATAATAATTAGTTGTAAATTTAATCATTTTAATTTAGCCCTTTCACAAATTCAAATCATTTGTAAAATGTACATTACATAAGAAGGCATACTATTCAATACAAGATTATACAGACGATAAAAAAACGTGGAATTATTTGCTATCTGTTGACTTCCAGGCCGGGTATATTACATGTACATATGTAATTGTATGTAACTGACATGACTGTATTTTAAATGTTAAAAAAGAGTAACGACTGATTTTCTTGCCCGTTCTCCTCAGTAGAATCTTGCCGAAGCGATGGTAGCTTTACTTAATATTGTTGTTAAATGACAATTCAAAAGTGCTTGTAAAAGATTGAATTGTTTTGATTTGGTCATGTAATGATTAATATTTCTTGCAGTGCGAACTTCTATGGGTGGTGGCGACCACTTACCATTGTGGGTAATTTGCCAGTCCGCAAATACTATTCAAAGTAATAAACATAAGTAATTTATCGAGCATGATGATTGGTCATTTTATGCGCTGCTGTTAATAGTCTCGAAACAAAGGTAAGGCGTAACGAAATGCCTCGCTCTCAGGGGATTTACTGCTCCTGGAAAATATACTACCGTACTAAAAATAGGACATGCATCTAATTGTACTATACGTATGATAGTGGATAAGATATAAGGCTGTGTCATTGGCTATTGTGGGATATAGTTTTTTCATAGTCTATATTAGAGTTTTCTTATGAGGCAAAGTAGATTTATCAACTTAACTCAACGGATTAGGATACTTACCGAAAGTAACATTATATCACTTTCGGTTTTTTTTTTGTTTCGTTATAACTATTTACTACCGTATATGTTAGCAACAATTTCATTAGTGGCCGCTGAAAAAAGAAACCATTACAAGGCCTGTACAAAATTATCCAAACCCCTTTGCTTATACATATATATGTTTTTTATTTTATTCAAAGTTGATTAAATAGTGTACCATCTACGTCAACGATACGTAGACAGTACACTGACAGCAATTTTCATGAGCTTGCAATTAAATTATATTCTGAGTAAACTTATGTAGAAGGAAATTATATGTAGTATCCACTAAATTGCAGCAGAACAAAGTGACAAAGCTGTGAATCTTTTTTAAAAGACGCTGGCAGATCTTACAAACCTTTTACTTTTTTCTTCAGTACAAATGCATAGATACTCAATATTAAACAGTTTTAATATAAGTTAGAAACCATTAGTTTTACTTAGATAACAAAATGCAACACTTCAACAAAAAAGTACGGGCATCTCTATATCAAAGCTGTTTACGTATAAACAATGCCGAGCTATAACATATATTATGCTGATATATTATAAAGAGTGTTGCAAGATTAATGCATTGCTATAAAACAGAGTCGGCCGCTGAGACGAAGGCGAGGTGGAACGAACGACGCGGCCGACCGCTGAGAGAAGGATCAGTCTTCACTACTTCAGAGATAAAGATTGTGACACAGTGACACCCCTAAGCGATACTTTGTGTTGTGCTAAATGTTTTGTAAAAGTATATGCTTCAAAATCAACTTTGGATCACTTGTCAGTTGGAGTAATATTTACTACAAACATTTTTGAACAGCATTGGAATATTTATGTGTACAGTATGCTTACCAAAAGTGTGACATTTTAATAAACATAATAATTAAGGTCACTTTTAGCTTATAATAAATCAAGTGTGATTGTTGGCTGTTGATAGGCTATACCTTATAATATCGCGTGTATATTCAATTGAATATAAAATTAATGTTCAATTTAATTTCATTTCTATAAATATAATTTTTATACATAATACTCATTTTAGACTATGTCCTCGTTTTAATTGACCCTGGACGAGTCACTACATAGTATAAAACAAAGTAGCCTTTTCTGTCCTATTGCCCTATGTATGCTTAAATCTTTAAAAATACGCAACGGATTTTGATACGGTTTTTTTCTAAAAGATAGTGTAATTCGAGAGGAAGGTTTTTGTATGCAACACATTGAAAATTTAGTAAAGAATTACATATATTTCTAATGCGATGTCGTAAATAAACAAATTCTGTAATTTATTTAGTATCATTACGCACCCGTGCAAAGCCGGGGTGGGTCGCTAGTTTGTTATAAATCCCGCTGGATTGCATCAAAACATTTTTGACATTTATTCGTTTCAAAGTATTTCGTTTTAGATTCATGATTACTCTTAATCTAAAGCTTATTTAATCCTTGACTCAGCATCGCTGACAGTGGAAGTTAAGGCCTAAACCACAGAGGCGTGACGAATTGTACTAAGATGTAAGTTCTTGCCTCCTGCGAGTGGAGTTAGGGGAGAAAAATATGTTAATAGTTCTTTGGACTACTTAAACTGTTGTTAAGAACTATATCACGGCCGTTCTTTGTGGATGATCGTGATGTACTTGACGCTATTCCATATTCAAACTTTAACTTTTTTTATTTAGTATTACATTAAAATACATTTTAAGTCACATTAATACCTGTTGACTTTCAGGCGGGATACATATATTTAACTAATTTAAAAAGCGTAACTACTGAGTTTCTTGCCGGTTCTTGTCGGTAGAATCTACTTTCCGAACCGGTGGTAGCTTTACTTAATTGTTAAATGACGATTCAAAAGTGCTTGTAAAAGCCTACTTCAATAAAGTTTATTTTGATTTTGATTACTTCATACGAAAACACGACAATCCTTATTTTGAGTTTCATAACTTTCTTACTAGTTATTCTCAGTTTTTCTGGGACGTTATAAATATAATTGTCTCGACTGCAGGTGTATGCTGGAAATTGAATCTGAGATTGTAACATTACAGGTGAATTCCCGTCATTTAGTACGGCTGTACTGTAAATGTAATGCTCAAATCGTATCTTAGATTGTGTGTGAGTGAAAGAGGTATGCCCTTAATAACACTTATTGATTGACAGAAAAACTGTACAGGTTCGAAGAGAAATGTCTCAATCATGAGAAAAACCAGTGAAATAATTTTAGTGAGATTTATTCTTCTTTTTCCAGCTCTTGTGTTTTACAATGCAACTACTGACATTTCTATTTGAAATGGGCCAGTGGTATATTATCATCTAAGAAGTCATTTTCCTTACCCCTTTTTCCATTTTGCAATTGGATATTTAACATTTTCTAGAATCCTATTTAAAAGCGAATGTATTACATAACAGCACATTTAACCTTGAGAAGTTGGGTCACATTCATAAGTAGCTTATTTATTCCAAGTATTGGTAATATATATATCGTAATTTCTAGAAAAACATGTTTGCGATACCTAAATCACAAATTAGGTACAAATTTATTTATAACAGTAATGTATATTGTATTGTGTATATTTTATTGCCGCTTTATGTTAGAAATTTAGACGTCGATGTTTAGCGCACTGATTATGAGTACAAGAAAGCTTTTGTAGTAATTAAAAAAATATGTAGCACTAAAAGCAGGACATTGGGAATGGCATTTTCTCGAAATAATTATTTATCCTTATTTATATTAAATCAGCTCTGTAGAGCTGAGATAGCCCAATGGTTAGAACGCGTGCATCTTAACCGATGATTTCAGGTTGAAACCCAGGCAAGCACCACTATATACATGTGCTTAATTTTTGTTTATAATTCATCTCTTTCTTGGCGGTGAAGGAAAACATCGCGAGGAAACCTTCATGTGTCTAATTTCATCGAAATTCTGCCACATCAAACCGCATTGCAACATCGTGGTGGGATATGTTCCAATTCCCTCTTCTTAATGGAAGAGGAGGCCTTAGCCCAGCAGTGGGTAATTTACAGGCTGTTACTTTACTTTACTTTACTTTATATGAAATGTTTTAGGAGAGACGCAACTATTTTATAATTTTAGCAGAATTCAAAAATCAATTAGAAATTAAGAAAGAACAATTTGGTTGATCTTTGTTATACATCACATACTACATCATATAACAAAAAACTCGTAAGCAATAAACGCCATAAAAAACACATTCTAAGCTTTGAATATAACGCGTGCCAAATATCAAATGTTTAAACTTTAGAAACAGCAAAACTAATTTCTAGAGAATTATATAATTCTCACCGGACAAGCAGAAGATGTGAAAACGTAAATTTTGCCAGGAGCACAAATTGAGCTACTTCCCAGCACTGAACAGGCTCGCAATATCCGGAGGGACGATGTGGTCGACATCTCTCTGTACAGGCGGACAACCTTGTAACTGACATATTTCAAAAACATTAATATTAAAAAGCTTACTCGATTGATAGCATGACGTCTCTCTATATTTTAATTAAACAGTTTTTGTATGACATTAAAAAGAAAATTAATAAATTGTAGCAGAAAAGGTCTTCAATGTTTTTGGGGTTCCGTATCGAAAAGTAAAATGCACCCTATCCTCTATCCGTCCGTTTGTCCGTCTGTTTTCAAGTTGTATCTTATGAACCGTGACAGTTAGACACATCAAATTTTCACTGATGATGTATATCTGTCGTCACTATAATGTATGAAAACAGAATTATATAAACGCTTAAGAGGCCTCCCGTACAACAGACATGACTTATTTTGCTGTTTTTATAAATAATTATGATACGGAACCCGTCATGCCCAAGTCGTATTTGCACGTGGTGGTTTTTTTCCTGGGGAATTATTTCCTAAAGTTTATATAATATAATTTTATGAAATCAATTAAAACATTTTCGAAGTAATTAAAAAATTATAAAAAGAAATATAATACATTCAATTTGATTTCAGCAAGTAATCTATAGAAACCCATAAAAGAAGTCACATACTCACAATGTTGATATTACAGATAATATTTCAATAGCATTAAAAATCAATTCATTATTAAAGCCGCTTTTCTCGAATGGGATTTCCTTTTGAACTTTATATTAATATGATATAAAAAAACTGTCCATCATTTTTATTATGTAAACAAGATATGCTTTACTGATGATAGAACTGTATGCAAGTCAGTTTCTGTAGGTACCACCTAGCTACGTATTATTCTACCGCGACACAGTTATACTCAGTATTGTTGTATCCCGATTTGAAGAGTAAATAAACCAGTATATCAAATGCATTAAATCTCCCACGACTGGCAGCGCAATGGCCTTGAAGGAATGGTTAATATTTCTTATAGCGCCATTGACTATAAGTGGTATCTACTAACAAACAGGTGGCCCATCTGTTTAAAAAAAACATACACATGAAAATTTACTAGTGTTCGCTTGAACGAAACAATATTGGTTGAATTTTTTGGATACACAATAACATTTCTTTGAACATTGAAAGTCAGTATTTTTGTCATTATCGAACTTGGTTGTCTCTTTCTATAATTGCTAGTATAAAGTTTGAACAAGTTCAATGTATTAAATTATAACTAATTGAATTTCGTTGCAACAGATATACTAAGCAGTAGCAGACATTTTCCAAAAAAAAAAAATTTCGTCTATGGTTTTTGTGTGTAGAAGTATTGTCACATAAATTTATCAAATATTTTGGCTGTTATCTAGTTTTACCGGTAAGGAGCCAGTCACACAAATACTAAAGTAATAATGTCTCACACGCGGGCGGTCAGTAAATATGAACCAGAGAGAGTGCCTCCATCTAAGTTATTGGAAAACAAATCTTAATTTTAAGTTCTACGTTGACTTGAAAAATTACTTCACATTATTAAAGATATCGAAATGGCATTACGTTTTATTAGGCACTAAAATAACTTGGTACAACCCACTGATCAGATGCCCTACCACCAAACAGGAGTATACAACAACAACAACAACAGCCTGTAAATTCCCACTGCTGGGCTAAAGGCCTCCTGTCCCTTTAAGGAGAAGGTTTGGAACATATTCCACCACGCTGTTCCAATGCGGGTTGGTGGAATACACATGTGGCAGAATTTCTATGAAATTTGCCACATGCAGGTTTCCTCACGATGTTTTCCTTCACCGCTGAGCAAGATATGAATTATAAAGACAAATTAAGCACATGAACCAACGGTGCTTGCCTGGGTTGGAACCACGTTCACAACACGCGTTCTAACCACTGGGCCATCTCTGCTCGGACAGGAGTACTCATTATTATTGTGTTCTGATTTAAAGGGCGTATGACCGGCACAAGGGACGTAACCTCTTAGCTCCCAAGGTTGGTGGCACGTTGGCAATGTATGTATGCTTAATACGTCTTACATCGTCATTATCTATGGGTGGTGGTAACCACTGACCACCGCTTAACTAAATCATGAAAACAATATGCCAATAATACCGCATTAAAGAGTCAAGTGTGAGATATATTACAAATCGATACGAGGTGTAATAACGTCTCTGAAGGCCGACATTATTGAAGGTAATCCTAACTAATGTGATTATTGCGACAGTAAGGTTATGAATTATTAATTTTACTTCGACATAGTTCGTCGATATAATATTTTTTAGGAAGAGTATGATCCTTGTTCTTGGTAAAAAAATGCCACTTAAAGGACCGTGTCAAAGTAAATTACATTTCAAGTTTTTTTCCTATGGACCAAACCATTGTACCAGAACTGTTGTGACTTACTGAAATCTTGGTAAAAAATATTTACATACCGTACCAAAAGAGTCATGGTGTATTTCAATATCAATAATAATGCTTGATGCTCGCATAAGACCGTGTATGGTATATTGGAGAAAGGTAGCTTGAAGTAGTCGCGCCATACACGATAAGGTCTGGTTTATAAACGTAGCCGATAAGAGCACCTAGAGACATTTCATTACCATTTGCTCGTAATGTCATTTGTACCACTTCCGCATTGGGCTGTGCAATCGTGAATGCCTCTTGTATTAAGCCCCTTATGACGCTATCATAATCGTCAATAAAAGACCCATAACATTATGATAAATTCACGAGTGTAGACATAAGAAACGACACTATGAATATGGAACTAAATGCTTCTAGTTGGTAAAAAAACGAAACGTTTGTAAATTTAATGATGATGAAATATGAATTATCCTCATCATCATATTGCCCTTATCCCAATTTTATTTGGGATCGCCGCAGTATGCCTTCTCGTTTCATATTTGTCTATCGAAAGTCATTTCATAAGTCACATTTTTTCTAATGATATCGTATTTCACGCTATCTATCCATCTTTCCTTTGGTCCTCATCTGTGTATAATTGTTACACTGTTTGTCGCTAGATGGCGTTGTGCGTCATTTAGATCGCACTATGGTTTGGTTCGTATGGCTAGTAGATATTAACTTTGATTTATTTTATAATTATTGATTTATACTTTTCTCCGATAGATGGCGCTGAGTGTATACTGAATCACGCTATTGTTTGATATTGTAAATAATTAATACGAATGTTAATTTTATTTGTTTTTATTACTTTATACTTTTCGCCAATAGATGGCGCTTTAGGGAAGATAAATCGCGCTATCGTTTGGCTTTACAACTTTTATAAGTAAAGATTTATGTTTTTTGAATTCTAGTACTCCGTTTGTAATAGTACTCGATTGGTAACCGTACTCGAATTGCATTCGTAGTCGGTCCTGTACTTGTGGTGTGAAATATACAGACGGGTGCCACGATCCATATCACTGGTTGTTTTATTTCGACGCCAGAGGGAGTGAGAGTTCTCCCAGAGACTAGTGGATCGAACATATGGTCCTTCGAGCCGGATCAGTGACCCTAGTGATATAAGGGTTCACAACAGTTTGTGAGTCGGCATCGACGTGGTGACGGTTTGTCATCGATGGTGTCAACCCTGGAGATTGGAGCCAGGGATTTCAGCCTGTCAGTGAAGACCAGGCAGTGACGTCAGCGTCAGGAGTGGAGCGGACGAGATCAAGCGGTGACGTCACGAGAAGACCCATGACGACACGACCGGACCAGGAGTAAGGAGTTAGTGTAGTGAGTGAAGTGTGCCGGACAACTGTGAGTACTTTAATTTTAAAATAGTAGTGTCAAACAAAGTTGGACCTTAAGTCAAGAAAGAAGTTAACTTATAAAAATTTAAGTTAGTGTAGAGACATAGGCTAATATTCGAAGAAAAGTGAACCGACGGGGAACCTATGCCCAAATTTTGTCTATGTCTCAAATTCTCAAACACTTAGAAAATTTTTGTTGTTTACATTGACTTAGAAAAAATTGTGAATTTCAACACTTGTAAAATTTTGAAGTAATTTGCATTGTGTGAATTATTGGTCATTGAAAATTTACCTTAAATTGGACTTGTAATATTTAATTTAACTTGTGTTTACATTTATTGCCTTTTATAATTTTAAGTAGTTGTTGAGTTTATTACATTTGTTTTAATATTAATTGCGTGTCATTAAATTATCGCCATGGAAGTATTTAACAAACTTCAGGAGAATAATAAGGAGTTTATCTCTAAAGGTAAACTCAACTTTAAGAAAGCACCTAAAGAGCGTTTGTCCGTTGCTTATGTAGAAACGCGTTTAGAGGCTTTAGAAAATCAGTGGCAATCGTTTTGTGACACACATCGGCAAATAATAACAGAGGTTAGTAAGACTGATTTAGAAACATCCAGTTATTATACAAATTCTGTTTATGATCAAACTGAAAATTTATATTTTGATTATAAAACTGATTTAAAGGATGTTTTAAGTAAATTACAAACTAAAGGTAAATCTGTAGTAGGAACTTCTAAGTTAGCAAATGTTGAAGATAAATCTAATTGTTTTGTTAAGTTACCTGAGATTTCTATACCCAAATTTTCCGGAAAGTATTTAGAATGGACAAGTTTTAGAGATCTTTTTACATCATTAATACATAACAACAGTAAATTAGATAACGTACAAAAACTTCATTATCTTAAAAGTCGTTTGTTGGGAGAAGCGGAGCAGCTTTTGAGACACATTCCCATTACAGATAAAAATTATAATATTTGCTGGACTCAGTTAGTCAATCGTTATGACAATAAAAAATATTTGTCTAATAATATTCTCAGACGTTTCATGAGCCAGAAATCTTTGCTTCATGAATCATCCGGTGCTATTAAGGAATTATTAGACAATATGAACGAATGTTTAAGTGCGTTACAGAACATAGGTGTTAATATTAGTAATTGGGATATTATTGTTATTTACATATTAAGCCAAAAATTAGATCCCGAGTCCCGAAAGCAATGGGAATTAAAGTCGAACGAAAGTGAAGGATTGCCTACCTTATCTGATTTTAGAGAATTTCTTGAACACAAATTTAGATCTTTAGAATTTTTAGACGTTAAACAAACATTAAAACCTACTAATGTAAGAACGAGTGTTAATGTTGTTCATAAAGCTAGTTCAAATAACACTAGCCCCAATATTGTTAATCTCACTTGTCAATTTTGTAAAGACAATCACAAAATTATAAATTGTAAACAGTTTGCTAAGGCTGAATACGACACACGCCGTAACTTTATTCAGGCCAATCGTTTATGCTTCAATTGTTTCGGTTCATATCATTCTGTGTATTCATGCCGCCAATCTACTAGATGTAAAATTTGTAAACGCAAGCATCATTCTCTGCTACACCCTCCGAGTGTAGTACAGGAGACGAAGAATGTTGAGTCCAATGATGGAGGTGTAGTAGTTTCAGCAACCACAGCACAACTTTGTGAGAACAAAGCTACAGTAAGTACCTGTTTTCCAAATAGTTCTAGTCAAGTTCTCTTGGCTACAGCTATTGTTGAGGTAGTATCGAGAACAGGTAATACCAGTTTAGCTTATAGATGCTTGTTGGATCAAGGCTCACAGGCTTCGTTGATCACGGAGTCTGCTGTCCAAGCTCTTGGACTGAAAAAGATTCCCAACAAGGTCTTCATTTCTGGAATTGGGGGTAGGAATGATTCTTTAGCTTCTGCATCAGTCGTTGAAATCAAGGTAAAGTCAATTCATAATCCTCAGTTTACTTTGGTCGTCAAAGCCCATGTTCTTACCAAGCTGACATCTTTTCTTCCCACAAAGAAGGTAAATGTACAATTTTGGCCAGCATTAGCTCAGTTAAAGTTAGCTGACCCGAAGTTTGACGTACCAAATAAGATAGACTTGTTACTTGGTGCAGAAGTATATAGCCAGATTTTAGTCGAGGGCCTTATCAAGGGTCCTCCCGGGTGTCCTGTAGCCCAGAACACTCATTTGGGATGGATCTTATCTGGTCAAATTCACTCAGATCATGTTGATTCTGAGTCGTGCCAAGCTAATAGTGTCATCGTCAATATGTATACCCAGTGTAATGACAATGATCTTTTGCGAAAGTTCTGGGAGTTAGAATCAGACGATCTTTCTGTTAAAAAGAAGATGCTTACTGATGATGAACAGAAGTGTGAGGAGATATTTAGAAACACAGTTACCAGAGATGACCACGGACGTTATATAGTGAAACTTCCCTTTCGTAATGCAAACCCAATCTGTAAGAAAGGAAATTTTAAAGATATAGCCACTAAGAGACTTTACCAGTTAGAAAAAAGATTAATAAAAAATAAAGAATTAAAAGAACAGTATACAGAAGTAATAAAAGAGTACTTACATCTTAATCACATGGGGTTAGTTCCTGAAGAGCAGCGTAATAAATCGGACGTGGTATATTTGCCGCACCATGCCGTAGTACGTAAGGATAAGTTAACATCTAAAGTAAGGGTTGTTTTTGACGCCTCCTGCTCTGGAACTAATGGAGTAAGTCTGAACAATGAACTCTTAGTTGGTCCACCTCTTCAGAATACTTTGAGAAACATTGTTATGAGATGGCGAAAACATCCTGTTTGTTTGGTGGCAGACATCGTTAAGATGTATCGACAGGTAAAGGTAACACGGGAGGATGCAGATGAGTTTCAGCGTATTTTGTGGCGCGATGATTCTGGAACAATTCAACATTATCGAATATTACGTGTAACTTTTGGTACTGCGTCTGCTCCTTACCTTGCTGTAAGAGTCCTGCAGCAAGTAGCTCACGATGAAGGTAAAAATTACCCTGTTGCTGCGGATAAAATTTTAAATGACTTTTACATGGACGATCTTATGACTGGCTGCCAAACTGTCGAAGAGTGCCTGAAAATAAAAGAAGAGATTAGTAACATATTAATGAAGGGAGGATTTGAATTGCAGAAATGGGCAAGCAATAAGAAGGAGTTTATGGAGAAAATTGGAAAAGAAAGAGAAGAAAAGGAGTCAAGGTTAAATATAGGAGAAGGAAAGGAAACAGAAGCTATACAGAAAGTATTAGGACTTACGTGGAATAGTTGCACTGATGAGTTTGAATATAGTGTCCAACTACCACAACTGGAAGTACCAGTAACAAAGAGGAGAGTAATATCGGATATTTCGCGATTATTCGATCCTTTAGGGTGGATATCTCCAACTATTGTAACATCTAAAGTTTTTATTCAAAAACTTTGGATGTCAGGAATAGATTGGGACCAAGAACTTCCTCCTTCTTTGTTACGGGAATGGCTTACTTACCGGTCAAATTTAGAAAGTCTTACGAATTTCCGCATACCTCGCTGGATTCACACAAATGCTGACGATAAAGAAGTAGAGCTGCACGGATTTAGTGATGCGTCTAATCACGCATATGCTGCAGTAGTATACGTTCGCATCATAGATAAGAATAATGGAGTGCATGTGAATCTAGTTACGTCCAAGACAAAAGTATCTCCAATCAAACAAGTCTCTATCCCGCGCTTGGAACTTTGCGGGGCCGTTCTTCTTGCCAAGCTGATTTTAGAAGTTTCGGAGACGTTGGAGATTCCCAAGTCAAAAATTCATGCTTGGACAGATTCTTCTGTGGTACTTGCGTGGCTTAGTAGTCACCCAAGTAAGTGGAAAACCTTTATTGCCAATCGCACATCGGAGATCTTGACAATTTTAGACCGTAATCAATGGGCTCACGTGAAGTCTAAAGATAATCCAGCCGATTGCGCGTCTAGGGGTGTAACGGACTATGACAAACTAAGTTTATGGAGACATGGGCCATCTTGGCTAAGCGAATTTAATATTAGTTACAACTTACATGAAGAATGCCAAGACACCAAATTAGAAGAAAGAACTCAAAAACTTTGTCATGCCGTTGATAATGTTGAACCAGATCATGAATTATTTACAAGATTTTCAACACTTCGCAAATTGATCAGAACGGTAGCTTATTTAAAACGCTACTTTACATGGCTACGTTCCTCTCGTAAATCTGTTTTTCCTGCTTACTTAACCGATATAGAATTGAAGGTTGCTTTGGATATATGTATAAGTTATTTTCAAAAGAAATATTTTGCTGGTGACATTGAAAATATTAATAGAAGTGGATTAGTAGCTAAAAAGAGTAAACTCGTGTCTCTTAATCCTTTTATTGATAGCCGTGGTTTGTTACGAGTGGGAGGACGTTTGCAGAACGCTCAATTGAGTGACATGATGAAACATCCTATTTTGATTCCACGTAACTCGCATTTGGCACAGCTTATAGTAGCAGATGCACATGAAAGGACTCTTCATGGTGGCCCACAACTAATGCTCAATTATATTAGATCAAAGTACTGGATCATTGATGCTAAGAGTTTAGTAAAGTTGCATGTTCGCAAATGTGTGACATGTATCCGTCATGCATCTCCATCAAATCAACCCATAATGGGTCAGTTACCAGCGTCTCGAGTTTCCGCTGACAGACCTTTCCGTCAAACTGGAGTAGATTATGCAGGACCTATTGCGATGAGAACCTCAAAGGGTAGAGGTTATCGCTCCATTAAAGGGTACATATGCCTCTTTATATGTATGGCTACTAAAGCCATACATCTTGAAGCTGTCAGTGACATGACCTCTGAAGGATTTTTGGCCGCATTTAAACGTATGGTGGCTAGGCGAGGTCACGTGGCAGAGTTATGGAGTGACAATGGGTCTAATTTCGTAGATGCTGAAAAGGAGATTAAGAAATTATTAGTTGCAGAAAGGTCTAGTGTAGCTCAAGAGATCGCTTCTTGGTTATCGTCAAACGGTACTACTTGGCATCGAATCCCACCCTACACTCCACACTTTGGTGGATTATGGGAGGCTGGGATCAAATCAACCAAGCACCATCTTAAAAGGGTGATTGGGAACTCAACCCTGACGTTTGAGGAGATGAGTACCGTTTTGTCCCAAATTGAGGCTTGCCTTAATTCGAGGCCACTGACAACTTTAAGTGATGACGCGCATGATCCATACCCATTAACACCCGGACATTTTCTTGTCGGTGAACCTCTTTTACTTGTTCCGGATGCCAATTACGAAAAGTCATCCATAACTAGTCTCCGAAGATGGCAGCTTGTCCAACGAATGACGCAGAACTTTTGGAGACGGTGGTCGAATGAGTATCTTTCGCAGTTCCTACACCGTTATCGTTGGAATCGTCATTCTTCTGAATCTCAAATCGGGGATGTAGTTTTAGTCAAGGAAGAAAATCTTCCTCCCGCACGATGGCTTTACGGCGTTATTGTTGAGAAGCATACTGGTCAGGATAATGTTACGCGTGTTGTCAGCTTAAAATGCAAAGATACAGTCATTAAGAGACCAGTATCTAAAATTTGTATATTACCAGTTAGGAATTAAGTAAGATAATGTGATGAAGGTTAGTTTATGTTTAGTTAAATGTTAAGTTTGTCACAGTAGCCATCTATTTATAATTTGTTAAGTTTAATTTATTGTTTATTACTAAGAATTCTGTATTTATTGTGTTGTGTAATTACTTGATAACGATGTTTATTTTATTATGAACCGTTCGGTTCATGGTGGGCGGAATGTATAATTGTTACACTGTTTGTCGCTAGATGGCGTTGTGCGTCATTTAGATCGCACTATGGTTTGGTTCGTATGGCTAGTAGATATTAACTTTGATTTATTTTATAATTATTGATTTATACTTTTCTCCGATAGATGGCGCTGAGTGTATACTGAATCACGCTATTGTTTGATATTGTAAATAATTAATACGAATGTTAATTTTATTTGTTTTTATTACTTTATACTTTTCGCCAATAGATGGCGCTTTAGGGAAGATAAATCGCGCTATCGTTTGGCTTTACAACTTTTATAAGTAAAGATTTATGTTTTTTGAATTCTAGTACTCCGTTTGTAATAGTACTCGATTGGTAACCGTACTCGAATTGCATTCGTAGTCGGTCCTGTACTTGTGGTGTGAAATATACAGACGGGTGCCACGATCCATATCACTGGTTGTTTTATTTCGACGCCAGAGGGAGTGAGAGTTCTCCCAGAGACTAGTGGATCGTACAATCTGCCTTCTATATCCCTCCACATCCATGCTCAAGACCTTCCCTACAACACGGTAATCATGCCTCCCTTATTATGAAATATACTCGTATATATCATAAAAATCAGAAGTGGTTATTTATAAAAAAAAAAAAAAAAAAACTACCGACAAAACACTCTTTTATGTTTTATCAAAATAAATAATTTAACAGTAACTTTTATTACACTAAATATGTGACAATAATAAAAATTTTGTGAAATACTAATTATCTCATGTGAAGACAGTATGAAGACCGTTAATCGCACGCTTTATATAGCCTGTAGGAGTTAGGCTGGTGTGGTAGGGATGACACTCCTTACAATATAGATATTAGATATTGAAAAAAACAGTTCAAATACGGTATATTGTTCTTAGTTAGTTCATTGATGAGGAAAACACAGCGACAACTGGTTCGAGTTAGTTGATTTTAACTCAAAACTTAACTTGAAATCGCTTACGTTTACAAACGAAATTTCATATCAAAAGCTCTTTATGAGTCGCAGTTCACTGCTCCTGGTTAGTTCAGTGTTTTAACGTTAAAAACCTTTGCTACACTCATTTGGTTATATTCACAGTGACCTGTTTTTGGAAGTATTCCATATTCTTCCATGAATTCAAAGAAATATTAACATAAATGAAAAAAAGATCATATTGAACCTTATTGCATATTCAAATTAATTACGAGCACCTTTAGTCCGCAGTGGAAACCTTCAGGAAGGTACTCGGGCCCATTAGAGAAGAACCAGATAATGTGGGACAAGAAAATCGAATAGTTCCTCTTTTGAAATAAACCACAAAAAGTATTGTTTCAATGAATAAATAATGTAATTAAATGTACCTATACCATTGTCCAAAAACATTGTACTGTATGAAAGCAGAAACGGGGTGCTACTTTATTTCATATTTACTTATTTTTAGTTAGTAGTTACTTACATATTTATTTCTAGTGTTAATAATATGCATATCGGTTTATTACACAAAACTATTTTTGTAAATTTTTTGTATATTATTTCTGTACAAACATGATATTGTCGTAAGCATTTTTGAAGTATACGTTAAAATTCCGACCCTTTAAGTTGTTTCGTGTACATAGAACTAGTATTATAAATAGTTCAAAACTCTTTTCTATAGAATAAATGCGATTTCAATATCTGCGACCCCATATTATTCTTCCACGTAAGTTCACGTCGTGCAATTATTGAATAATCTTTTTCCTCTTGTGTTATAACATTTCCACTGTCAGATCCGTTTATTTCCTTATGTGGCGAATATAGTCTATAGTGATAATTTGTTATATAATTTAACGTTTATTGTATTACTCACCTTCAGATTAAAGTAAAACAAAAAATATTAAGTAAGTTTTTACTTTTATTTATCTTTTTATTAATAGGTAGGCTAATGGGCCATCTGATGTTAGGTAGTTGCCACACCCTATACGACCAAGTATTTGTAGTTGGTGATAGAATAATATTATGATGAAATTAATTTGTACACTGATAATTTGTATCGCCATGTTGACAAATAAACTCCAGTTTATGTAACATACGAAATATAAGCTCAGTCATCACGAAATGTTTCGAACCATAATGTTCAGGAATTCGACACGTACGTTTCTATCGGCGTCTACGTGCTCGGTCAGATATTTTGAGATTGAAATAAAATGGCATCCCATTTTATACCAAAACATAAAAAAGCCGGAAAATATTTCTGCTTAGAAAACAAATAAATAATCTATAGAAATATTATAAATGTATGTAATGTCTGTCTGTCTGTCTGTCTGTCTGTCGCTCTTTCAAGACCAAACCGCTGAACCGAATTAGATGAGAGAAGGAAGGCTGAATTTGACGAAGTATGAGGCAAATTTGAACTCCAAAAAAGGACATAGGTTCTTTTTTTGCCTCACATAAAACAACCAACACTCTAAAACGCGAGCGAATAGTCGGGCTACTAGTAAAGTTACAGCTTGTAAGTTACCCACTGCTGGGCCTCCTCTTCCATTAAGGAGAGGGTTTGGAATATATTCCACCACGCTGTTCCAATGCGGGTTGATGGAATGCACGTATGGCAGAATTTCGATGAAATTAGACACACGCAGGTTTCCTCACGATGTTTTTCTTCACCACCGAGCACGAGATGAATTATAAACACAAATTAAGCACACATATATATAGTGGTGCTTGCATGGGCTTGAACCCGAAATTACCGGTTAAGATGCAATCGTTCCAACCACTGGGCCATTTCAGCTCCTGGGCCATCTCAGTTCGATTTACTTGGGTTAGTAGTATAATATAATGTTTTTAGTAAAGATAAATAACGATATTTATACTTATTATAGATATTTACTTTCATCCCTACGATTCATAGACACATTTTTTCTCCTGGGATTTTTAGCACAAAAGACCACTGCGATGGCTGTCTTTGTCGTGGATCGGAAAGACTGCGGAATCGTGTTAATCATCTGGATCCCCTACCGTATTGCTCCACTCGTAACCCCCTTTCACCCACTTGTCAAGAATATCGCTGACTCACCCTTTAATCACAATACTAAGAATAGCTATTTTGCTGAAGAATGTGTGATTAATGGAAGGACTTATACTGACCAGCACAAAGCCCTATCAAGAGTTAAAAAATTAAGTGTTAAAAATGTTCATAACGCTTTCACTTGGTGGTAGGACTTTTTGTAAGCTGATCTGAGTAGATATTCTACCTTTTTTTCATTATTAAGTACTGTGTTTTGGTTTGAAGGATGAAATTTGATTTTTTTTTGCAATAATTAACAGCCTGTAAATTTCCCAGTTCTGAGTTAAGACCTCCTCTCCCTCTGAGGAGAAGGTTTAGAGCATATTCCACTACGCTGGTCCAATGCGAGTTGGTGGATACACATGAAGCAGAATTTTGTTCAACGTCACGATGTTTCATTCACCGCCTAGCACGAAATTAATTATAAACACAAATTAAGCACATGAATATTCAGTGGTGCTTGCCTGGGTTTGAGCCCGCAATCATCGGTTAAGATGCACGCGTTCTAGTCACGGGCCAATCTCATATCAAAGAGTTTGATACCGAAAAGCGAAGGACGTAACAACTTTGTTCTTAAGGTTGGTAGAACAAAGGATATGTAAGGAACGGTTAATATTTTTTACAGCACCATTTTCTACTATTATAAAAGAGCAATATGTATTGAACTATATAAATTGGATATACAATTCATAAATCAGACCGATCTCACGAGTAGTATCAAAGATTCATTATTAATGATCCGCTACAGAGGCTCCCTTGAGAACGATTACGCCCTTAACAGTTTAACATCATGTTTGTTGCCCAAACACGAATAATATCGATCCCTTGATTAAACATTCGACTAATATAACAAATAGCAGCCCATCTCGGCTTCGCACTGGTAGTTTTTTTAATGTTTACTTATATTTTTTTTATATCCTTTTTTTTTGACATGTTTAACAATTGTCGTTCTATTTCAACTTATTTACACAAAAACCTTAATTAATTATATATCTTAACCTTCCTTATGAATCACTCTATCTATTAGTGCCTAGTTAAAGCCTCTAGTTAAAGCCGAATGAAAATCCGTTCAGCAGTTTTGGAGTTTATCCCGAACATACAGACAGATGCAGACGGAGACTTTGCTTTATAATACGTAGTGATAGCAATAAAGTTTGCTACTAAAGAGTAATTATGAAGCCGTTATGCATAATAATATTATTGGAAAGAATTTCTTTTACGCGGTTTATAGTAGATTGAACTGGAAAATCCGTCACGTCAGTAAAACGCTTTATCTCTCCCTTTCTTTCTCTTTTCTTTCTGTCTCTGTCTTTTTCTATTTTTTTTTTGAAGAATTTTATATAACGTCATTTTAAAACTTATAAATGAATACGATACAGATATTCTAAATGTTCGAGTTTGAAAAAAGTACTCTTTCAATTTTAGTTGAAAGAGTACTAATGATAAAAGTTATGGCGGTTTCATTATAACATAAGTAGTAGTCGCCCGCGGTTTCGCTTGCGTTTTAGGTTCTTGGTTGTCATGTGTTAGACAAAAAAAGCCTACGTCCTTTCTCTGATTTTAAGTTTGCTTCATACCAAATTTCATCAAATTCATAAGTTCGATACTTGTTAATAAAAATAATGTTTTTGTTTTTTTTAAAGTCTCACTGAAAACATATAAACCAATATATATAAAACTTCCTAGCATAAGATTCCTTTTACCTTTGACGAAGTATGAAGTATGACTTATAACTAAACAAATAGATATAAGTAGCAAATTTCATCCACTTTAAATTAACTATTAACACAACAAGTACAAGAGTAAATTTTAATTTCCATTATAGATAAGTTGATCTAAAATGCATAGAGTTCGTCGCTTTGTGAAACATTAACTTGTACCTTTAATTTAAGCAAACAAACGTATATTGTACACTATCCCGTTTGGATCGGTCTACACGGTTTTAATGGCATTCGAAAACAGGACTATTTCAATTCGAGCCGTTTAATTTTTCAAATGAAAGAGTCATCGTGGAACTGGTTATTTTAAGCGAATGTACGAGTTTTAACAGAGTCCATTTAAATTGGTTGCTATTTATTTTAGAAACTGAGATATTTTTAAAAAGTAATAGGAATTCATAAAATATAGTACTAAGTATTATGAAATAAATGCTTTTGAAAAGTGTACATATCTGCGTTGGCGATATCACTTACCAATGATATATTGTTGATCTTTCTAGATTTTTGACGTGAAATATCAACTAGATTTGTGTGTGCGACTCGTATAACGACAACAGACAAACGACAAGATGTTCTATTATATGTGTTTAATTCCTCGTGTATACTAGGTATGTACACTATCCCCTGCTGAAAGTGTCACCGGGTGTAGGAAGTTCTCTGTACCCCATGAACTTAGTGGCCCATGGTGATCCAACCGTCAGGATGTCACGTCTAAGTCATCCCGAGATGCCCCCCGTAAAGTTGAAGTGGGTACCGCTAGTTTTCGCCACTTGACGTATGCAACTGCATATACACTAAATGTACATATAGTTGCCTAATATTAATATAAATTCATGAACTCGATATTTATGTATTAACTAGCTATACCCGCCCGCTTCGCTGGGCATTAGTCGCAGAAAAATAAATTTTCATTTTGTAATTAATTACTGATCATCAACAATGTACAAATAATAAAGAAACAAATAAAGAAATATTCCAGATCTAATCAAATTCTTAAAAATTCTTAAAATAATTATTTAATATTCGTCATCTATTTCATCTTCTTCAATGATGTTCTTGATAGGCTGCAGATTGGTCATAACACCCATAAACTTATACGATGTATCTATAGGTATGATGAATGTTTTTATTAAATTTCTATAGTCTGTAAAAGTTTGCATCAAACCAACACGTCCTCTTTTATCCAGTTCTATCGAATATCGATGTTATTACATTTACAACCTTGTCAATACTTGCGAACGTACGTCAAAGCGTCCTGAGCATATTCGTGCATATGTCTTGGACTTCCACTGTACAAAGAAGATCTTTGTCCAATATCAGCAGCTTTTTTATCATTCGTTATTGTATCTCGTAAATAAATGAACGCTTAGGCTCAGAGTCTTGACCATAGCGTACATGTCAACAATGAATTGTAAAAGCAGTTGACGACACTTCAGAATATGGTTAGATTGATTATCTCTAATCATTTTACGATACGTAAAAAAATCCATACAACTAACTCTTCGATGTCACAGAGCCTGTCGTGAGAATATTTGGATACAGTTCGAGATGATATCCATTTTCTGCTCGCATAAATATAATTGGATAATCGTAATAATTGTCATACGAATGATGTGTTTCAGCGACACCTTGATTGTTTTGTAATTTCTGTACCGCAAACTACAGCTGTGACTTCAGAAGCTACCGTAGCATTTAAATGCCTTTCATTCTCTGCATTCAATGGCGTTCTATCTGCATTGATAATTGACTTTGAATCATTTGTTGTTTCAGCTTCTAGAGCAGTTTTAAAATTTTTACCTAGACAGTTATTTTCATAAAGCATAATCCTAAAATTAGCGATGTTTTCTCGATTCGTTGTGATACTAAACAGGCATCGAAGATCAATCTTTTTCTACATTGTCCATGACATAAACTGGGGGTTTTATTTAGATACTGGAAGAAGTAAACCAATCATATAATACACTTTAAACGTAGACGCGAAATTATTGTATTGTACAATATTTGTTGCTCCAAATGATGTCATTTCAAAGCAAGAATTGTAATTTCTAATATTTTTAAGGAAACATTCAGACTCCTCAGTAGTTCCCGTAACGTAGATAAGAAGAGGTTCTGGTATTTCAACCAGTTGTGGTAAATACATTTTGCCAGTGGAGTAGCGCTATACCAGCAGTTTATTTTAAAAATCATAGCGTGACAATATGGGCATACTATATTCATTGAACCAATGATTACATCGGGATTTATTGAAGTTCTTGACTTAGTATATTTTAATCGTTGCTCATCCAGTCGTTGGGCTCGCTCGTCAGGTTTTTCAGTATCTCTTGATGAAAATGTTCGTTCGAAGATCTGGAACTTGATCATTACGTTGACTAACTGAAATTCGGATTCTATTTGTTTCTAAACGTATTTTTTGTTGGTGTGATGACGCTGCGCATATATTGTTGATGTTTCGATCTTTTGTTTCTTCAATGGCATAGTGGTTTTTATTTATATAAATTATATATTTGATTCAATGATGATCAATGATTTTCATTTTTTATTTCATATTCTATACTTATCGGTTGATCGGCATAGAAATACATCGTGATACTCGTAAGGGCAATCTGTTGGTTATTTTTAATGATACGGATGAAATAATCACTTTCTCCGTGAAAAAATACTTGTACGTTTATTATTTTCATGACAATCTGATGAACGGTGTAGATATATTTATATCGCAGCGCCACCTGGCGGCGAGTTACATCAATGGGGATAGCATAATCTCTTTATTCATTTAATCTTAATGATCGATCAAATAGTTTCTGAGTTTATCGATGACACACATACAAACACATCCACTTTTGTATATATATATCCTATCATTTGCGCAAGCACATGTTTTTCCTGTATACCAATTTTTATAAAGATGCATGGTGCATCTGTTCTCGAGTTATAGCAGAACATACAGGCAGATAAAAATGTCAAAAATGGTAAAAATTATGTCAGTCAATCACAAAAAGAATACTTATGACGAATTACGACAAAAATAAGTGTACAGACAGATTCTAGAGATTTATATAATAGTATAGATTTAGTATTCACGTGCGATAGCTTTATTATTAGCATATTTCATGTTTAACTTGGATGTTTCTATACCAATTTCTATGCTTCTTTTTTATGGAATAGTTAATACTGTTAACTTTTTTAATTTGGGATGATTGAGAGTGTAATAAACGCAGGAATAGACAAATATAATCAGAAAGCTTCGAACTACTAAGCTATTAGGAGTGACACGTGTTATTGTGAGTCAACCATAAAAGATAGACAAAGGCTGTCATGAGATATTTTTTAGATAATTTTAAGGAGAACATTTCCGTTATATACTATTTCTATGTAGCTTTAACCATTAAGGTTGTACGCGCGACGGAAGCTTAAAATATGGAGTAACTTCTCCCGTGTTCCCGACATTTCCCTTCACTGCTCAGCTCCTGTTGACTGTAGCGTGATGAAAAGTATACTATAACCAGCTCAGGAGTATGAAAAATAATTGTACCAAGTTTCGTTAAAATCGGTCGAGTAGTTTTTGTTTCTATAACGGTTATACGGACAGACAGACAGACAGACAAAAATTTTACTGATTGCATTTTTGCCATCAGTATCGATCCCTTTTCAACCTCTGATAGTTATTTTGGAAAAATATTTCTTGCACAGAATTGACATCCCTACAGATTTATTATAAGTATAGATTTTGTCAATATTAAATATATGATTGAGTTGATTGATCAAATAAAATATTATATTTCACAGAGTTTCTGTGTATAGCTCTTCATTTAACAGTAATAGGATATTGTGAGCTCAGTATCGCTAACTAGTGAACACTACCGGTTAAGTTGAACGCACACATCCGAGTTAAACTTTGCCTTCCATTGTTACTGATATTATGTTTTGTTGTTCTCGATTACATTTTAGTTTCGATGTACAAATTTTAATGCAGATGTGCTCGTGTGTCGTTATTTCACTTACTTGAATCTTACATAAAACATTGTTGCGTTTCAACTTTGAAATGAAACTTTTGAGAATATTGTCTCAAGGTCAAAACGGGTTTCTTAGTTTTTATATGTGAGATTTGAAAGGGAAACAACAACAACAACAACCCATAAATTTCCTACCGCGGGGCTAAGGCCTCCTCTCCCTTTGAGGAGAAAGGAACATATTCCGTTGGTGGCATGCACATGTAGCAGAACTTCTATGAAATACCTGTTTTCCTTCACCACCGTACACGAGATGAATTATAAACACAAATCAAGCACACAAATATTCAGTGGTGCTTGCCTGGGTTTGAATCGACAATCATTCGTGAAGATGCACGCGTTCCAACCACTGGGCCATCTCAGCTTGAAAGGGAAATGCTTAAAACGAAATTAGAAAATAAGGTAAAAACAATCTCATATATCTTCAACGCATTCTTTAAGGCTAGAAATCTTATTGCTTCTTAGATCTGACAAGCCACATTCGTGCATAGAACTTTATGCGTGTTTTGAGTGGAAGATGTCGCGGATATATTTAAAACGTATCCGCAACGAATACGTACAGTAAAGTTTTAGTACTTACGTTATTTTGTTTATGAGACAAGCAAGATGTCGTCTTGGAATTGTGATGGACGATTTACATGGGTCCGTTTTTGATTTGCAAAAGTAAAGTAAAGTAAAGTAACAGCCTGTCCATTTCCCACTGCTGAGATAAGGCCTCCTCTTCCATTAAGGAGAGGGTTTGGAACATATTCCACCACGCTGTTCCAATGCGGGTTGGTGGAATGCACATGTGGCAGAATTTCGATGAAATTAGACACATGCAGGTTTCCTCACGATGTTTTCCTTCACCGCCGAGCACGAGATGAATTATAAACACAAATTAAGCACATGAATCAGCGGTGCTTGCCTGGGTTTGAACCCGCAATCATCGGTTAAGATGCACGCGTTCTAACCACTGGGCCATCTCAGCTCTTGATCATCTCATAATGACATGATTTGGGCTGATGCTCAAAACCATGCTTCGCTCAGCTTATTTATTCTCGACTGAACTTGGAATGGAAGCGACAAAGGAGTTTTCTTAGAAAATGTTAAAGAGAGCTGATCATGCGATCGCCTTCAACTGACAATTACGGTCGAATTTGGAGGCAAGCAATTTGGAGGCAACGGAAGAGGCATCGTCAGAAAATCTGTCACAAGCGTAGAATACGAGCAGTTCCAACACCTATGTGTGTTTTTCAAACTCAGAGAGTGTGCACATTTTCAAGTTACAGAAACTTCTAGACTCCATAAAAAAAATCCGACAAAAAAGCCAAATAGCTTTCAACCAACTCAACCCGGGCTTAGAACTGAGGGTATCGGAATCTGTGACTTTATAAGCTAGCCATTATATCAACGAGACTGTCCGCTTTTATTTCTCATTCGAATAATGGATTAGCTCTTAAAAGTTTGAAACAAGCGTGACTATTAATCTTAAAATAGAATTGCCGAATACGAAATCCGAGATGGTTGTTTCATTGATTAACGCGTTCATCTTGACCGATGATTACCGGTTCAAAGTTTCAGGCTGAAATTCCATGTGCTTAATTAATGTTTACGAGTATATTTCTTCTCTTGCTTATTGGTAAGAAACATCATGGATATTCTGACACATGTTGATCCTCAAAGTCATATTGGAACAGCGAGGTGACTAAGCCTTTTTCTTAAGTAAAATGAGAAAAGAGAAGGGTTGGGCTCAGACCTTCAGTGGGACATTTACAGGCTACTGTTTCTGCTACTTAAGACAATTCTTTTAACAAATATCGTTTCTTATGTTATTTTTGTATTCAGATACGAATTTGAAAATGAACTAAAACCGTTTTAATTTTGAAATTGGAAATTAGATGCTATCAAAAAGTAGTTTACAAAAGTCTATTATTATATGTAAGCCCATTTCCCCTATTTACAAAGTCAAAGTACAAACGGCCACACATTCATGTGTTTATATTAGACTTCTGTGTACGAGGAATTTAACAGATTTTTAAATTTCAAAATGAAAAATTAAATAGTTAGTTTGTTTTCCATTTATTTATTTTTATTTTAGTGCTCTTCGATATTGTTTAACATGCAACATCACAATGTAAGTTATAAAACACGGAAGAGATTTGTAACTTGATAGCTGATTTAAATGATGAAAATATACTTAAAATATTCTAGTATGCATGTCCTTTAAATGTTATTATTATTATACTCAAGGTAACATATCACTTCCTGATGTATCAATATTATGTTCTGTGGTGAAATTAGTTAATACTACATAACATAAATTTATAGGTCACTTAAGTTCATGCAGTATCTCCTTATTTGCTAACTATGTATATTAATGCTGATGAACTTGAAATAATTATTAATAAATCTGTCTTTTTAAGTGCCTCTTTTAAGGGGGGAAGTGGATCTGATTTTATGGATTTCTTTATTGTGGCATAAATAATCGAAGAATGTGCTCTTTTCTTTTTCCTTGCTATAAATATATTTAAACTGTTTTTTTTTTCATCAGTTATAATTTCTTAATAATAGTTTTGCAGATAAGCTATAATGAAAACAATTAATTTGTCACCAATAGCTCATATATATAGCATATACTTATTTCGTTCTTTAAAATGTCGTTTTGAAATAATCTAATTGAATTTAAAGTTATTTTGCGTCCGTTGAACCAAACATTACCTATAATATAAGTATAAGATCGGTGTTTTTGCGCCAATTTATATACCCAAATATTAAAAAAATCAAACAATTATTTATCCAGCATGTAAATTCACTGAAATTTATATAATTACAATTAAATTATTTGCTACAGAAACCTCAAGAACGATGAAATTACAGTATTTATCATTACTGTACAATATATCTGATTATAAATTACATTAATACGAAACGAAAACGTATGTTTAAATAAACGGTTGACTGTACAAAATGGATTTACGTCGAGATCTAAAATTCAGCGAGTTAAAAGCAAAAAGCGCTTCTCACTACAATGAAAATGAAGTTTATGAAAAAAAAAGGCCAACACAGTACTCGCTTCAAAGTCACCTAATGCAGTTTTGTATTGCTTTTTCGTTTTTGTAAAAAGATTTACAGTATAATTCGGTTTTATGCTATTGTCCAAACATAAGATTTGCGTGAATTTTTTGCATATGTAAGTTGCAACCCCGTTGTATTAAAAAACTTACTCTTTGTATTCTTAGATAATAAAATATTACGAATATTATTCCAAAAAAGTTCAACTTAAAAGACTTGCCAATTGTTCTCTATAAAAATGATATGTTATAATTCATCTGACTTTCAAAATTATTTTTAAAATTAAGTCAATAAGATAAAGCAGCGGCTAGACCGTGGTGGAATCGTGGGTTCGAGGAGCAAGTTTAAATGAAATCCTCAAAAAAGAGTTGCAATGTTTATTATTTATAAATTTAATCTATCATAAGTATATTTTCACAGTAATAAATGGTACTAATTAAACAAATAGTTTGCTATTTCTGTATAGTGTATATCGTGAGTATAGTTCGCTAAATACATAACTAATAACATAAATACTATAACTATAATGTACTATTTAAAATAAAAAATAATTAAAATATAAGACTATAAATCACTTACTGGTGGTCCAAAATCCTCCTACTGTTGAGCTGTTTCATGAAGTTTGGGATTTATTCCAAGAAGCAGTTTTCAGTTGGATTATTGATACATACGTCGTTGATTTTTTACATGGTTTTCTTCAACACCAAGCACGAAAGGAATCATAAATACAAATCCGACATATTCACCCGAGTTTAAATCTGCAATATTTTCAAGAACGTAATCTATATCAATAAAAATGACATAATAGAGCTTCACTTATATGACCGATCGTTAAATATTTTTTTATGACATAGGTGGCAAACAAACAGGAGGCTCACCTGATGGAAAGTGACTACCACCACCCATGGACATTTGCAACACAGGGGCTTGCAGGTGCGTTGCCGACCTTTAGGGAAGGAGTACGCTCTTTACTTGAAGGTTCCCATGTCGTAACGGCTCGGAAAAACCGCCGGCAAAAGCTTGTTCCACAAAGTGGTTGTGCGTAGAAAATGTATAATATTTTATTAATGTATGTTTGTCATATTTAAATAGCCTTTTTTTATTCAATGTTACGGTCTGTCTGCCTGTTCGTTCCGGCTAATCTCTGGCTGGACCGGTTGACGGGACTTTCACTGACAGATAACTGATATAATAGTAACATAGGCTACAATAATATATTCTTTTGTTAAATTCAAACGCGTAGAATGTTGCGGTCACAGCTAGTATAGAAAATATTAATAATATATCAGATAGTAAATTGATCGAGCTTTAATATATTTTACAGTTTACAATCCCTCGCTTGGTTTATTTTGATTAATTATCAATTAATATTATTTGTTTGCAAAATCCGATATGTATAGTTTATCTTTTAACGTCATATCTGCGTGTGTTTTCCATATTGAAAATTATTGGTAAGCGAAGGTATTTAAGTCAATTATAGACAAATTGAACGATCAATTTTAACTCAAATGTTTTATTTTATTTTTATGATAGGCCATTAAATAGTACTTTTTAATTTATATTTAAATACTTTATATTTACCTGATGTAGAAATTTGTCTGAAACATGTTCCCTAAGAGATATTTCATCGTCACTAAGTGGAAAATTAATGACTGTTAAAAAGTCAATATAGAATATTTAAAAATAACGTTTTATATTTTGTTTTTTAGATTTGTTGAAGTTTTTATTAATCAAATGCAAGAACTATTTTTAAGTCATAGTATGTAGTGATTTGTTCGTTAATTATTTTTAATTTTAATTTTTTAGCGAATTGTAAAGATTTAAATAAGTATTTATTTAAATCTTTACAATTCGCACTAGAAGGTAGCGTTAGTTATATAAATGTTATATATAGTGACGTTGAAATTGAAAAAAGAAAAGGGAATTATGATTTCTGTTATCGTATATTTTAGATACGAGTTACTACTTACACGTCGCTTCTAATCGGTATTACATTCCACATGACAACTTTGATTTTATTTTAATCCTGCAAAAACAAATGACAATTCAAAAGTTGTACGAGCTGACTTGAATTATGTATTTTTTATTTTTCAGTATTATTTGTTGTATGTTACACTTGTTGTTAATTTTTCCAGTTTCAAGTATAAACTACTATTAATATAGATATTAAGCTTCTCCCGTTTGAGGAGAAAGTTTTTGGAGTATATTCCATCATTCTGCTCCAAAGCAAATTGATTGGAGAACACGTGTTGCAGAATTTTATTGAAATTTGACACAGGTTTGAACAACGCGAGATGAATCTATGAAGTCTGAGCCTGAATCCTTAATCATATATGCTTTTAATAAACATATGATAATGTTTTATTTGATTAATTATTTAATACCTCAAGTTCCACAGTGATAAAACGCAGAGCAAATATATTTAGAATTCTTCTCATAGAAACAACATAACATTTTGTAATTCAATATACGTACGCTCTAGAATATTTTTATCATAGTGTAGCTCTCTGAGGGAATTTGTCGCTATTCTTATTACAGCTAGTCTAAGTTACGAAATATCAACAATCATAACCTTTTTTTAGATAATATTAAATTAAAAAGAAAAAATACCGTTTGTATATCATAATACATCATTTTTTTATTTTTGTTTGTACTTATTATTTATATTTTTATTACAATCTAAAAATCTCAATGTTTACATTGAAAGTTGATGTCGATTATTATGCATTGAACTCTACTTTTACATTTTACTTTTTATGATATTAAACATTTTCTTTTTTCAAAATCATTATCAAAATATTTTGGTTTGGCCGGGCCATTGTTGTGAGGATTTCAATATATAAAATAATGTCTATAATAAACTAGCTAACTTCAATAGTTACTCGATTTACATCCAGCATCTCGGAGACGAAACGACTTATCTGAAGGTATATAAGAGTTTATGACATGGACATTTCAGATGAACTGTATTTTCACTTGATATAATATTTGGCTTATTTCTTATAGATTGTTGATGATCTTAAGTTTATCAAATCATAGAAAGGATTTTTTAACGTTTAAAATTAAAATTACTTAAAACCAATGTCTTACTATTGGAGAAAGCCGTTTCTGTTCCCATATTTTTTGCAAAGTGGCTCACGCTTCGACAATCTAAGATATGACTTTAATCAAATGACTGGCTTATAAAATCGCTTTTGTTTTTTACATTGGACCGGCCATAAAGCCGTCAGAGGCAAGCGCTGAGTTAAATAATAACTCCTTTCTAGTTTACTCTTAGAGGAAATAGTGACACTATACGAATAATGTGGATTTTACTCGAGATTCACAGAATTTATGTATTTAGGCAGCTAACGTAACCGCTTTATTAAAATATTTACGACAGCACTTGAAGTCACTTATGGTATTAAAAATAAAGTAATTAAAAAAAAAACCATGCGATAATTGTGAAAAGCAATTTACTTCAATTTGTGGAGTTGAGAGTGCAAGCAAGCGAAGTTCTTGAAATTTTCTCCTAAACTTTTATCCTTAACGCTAGAGCAATACAATAAAAGAACAGCTGTTTCTTGGACTGAACTCGGAATTTTTAGTTTTGTTTTATTCCGAAAAAGATTATTATTATCTTCATACCAAATAAAGTTATTTTCCATAAAAACATTAAAAATGTGGAACCAAGTTGCCATTGCTATATATTATGTATAAAATAGCAGACAAGTAAATAAAAAGGTATAGAATAATGAAATGACTTGAAATAAAGTGTTTATTGAAAAGTCAGTGAAAATTGAAACAGTGACAAAGATAACATTAAAAAATATTATATAATAGAAAGAGATAGAAATACCAAATGATGGATGGATTGTGTAAAAGACAACTATGGCTGGAAGGAATTATACATGGGAAATTACATCAGTAAGAGAAGAATGGAAAAATAAGGTATGCCACGCTAACCTCAAGTAAAATTGGAATAAGGGCTGAAGGATGATAAGGAAGTGATAGAGAGAAAGGTAGCCTTCGCATTTTTTCCTTACGCGACGACTTTAGTCCGTTCACACTACTAAGGCGCTAAAAAGATTACACGACCCAAAAACAGTTTTTTTTTTTTATTAACATACTCATACTGTCATTGATATGTTATAATAAATTGATCGCGAAAAGTTCATTTAACCAATTATTTTAAACTGCTAGTATGACATTGTGGTCTAACCATTGCAACTGCATTCCAAACCAATTCCCACCAAACCATTGAATTGAAATTTTGCACACACTGCTAGTGACAAAACAATCTATTACTGTATTTTATTTGAAGCAGATGGACAAAATAAAAGCTGTTCTGTTTCTATCTTTACGAGAAAAAGTTACATACAAGAGACGAACCTCAATAATTAAAACTAAATTTCTAAACAAATCGTTTACTGTACAGGCCATAAGGTTATGGAATGCCCTTCCAGTAAACATTAAAAAGGCTCCATCTATTTCAGTTTTTAAAAGAGCCGTTAAAAACTATTACCTAAATAATAATTCAGACGACTTTAATTAATTATTTTATATAACATTTATTATGTAATTTTATGTATTTTTATATCATTTTATTATCTTAAGTATGTATTAGTGTATGATAGAGATATATATTATTTATATATAATATATATGTATATATATTTATATATATATAAGAAGTATAAGTATTAGTGTGTAACTATTTGTATGTAAGTTTATGACTGCACCGCCTACGCCGATGGTTTTGGATTCTCCCTTTGATTGGGTTGTCTGGAAGAGATGGCTAAAAAGCCATAAGTCCGCCCATTGTTCAACACTTTTAATGTACTTCTTTTGTTTTGTTTTTTTTTTTAATCCTTTTTTTTTGTATTTTATTAATTTTATGTTACTTTCTTTTTTGTTTCTGTTTGTGGTGTGCAATAAAGAATTATAAATAAAAAAAAAAAAAAAAAATAATTAAATATCTCCAATTAGATACATTGTTACTTAGTTATTTTAAGAATAACTGTACCTTTTTGCTCGTGTAACATTATCACGATCCCTACAAACAGGACACTTCTATACAATGTATGGCTAAGTAGGTGATATATGTACACTCAAACGGATTTGCACATAATATAATCTACTAATATAGACGAGTATAAATTAGTCGTAATTAATAATAATTGGTAAATTACACACACACACACACACACACACACACACACTCACACACATTGTCGATTATAAAATTGAATATCTTATTATTATTTGGCCTTACATAAAATTTTATTAAAATTAATAATATTGTAATATTGAAACGCTGTTGTATTATTAATAACTAAATACATTATTTTGTTCTATACAAACTATTGACCTTTTTGCTTCTTTAAAAACACAACTAATCGGATAAGTAACTGTAAGAAGATTACCTTCTGTGTCACTAGTTCGTTATTAAAGGGTTGCAAAGGTTGAGCAAAGGCTAGTAACCTAATGAAGAATAGGTCAGGTAGAATAATCCGAGAAAATGCGATGTTATATTTTAAGTAAAAGAATTCTACCTTCTAAGTAAATTCGTTTTATAAATATTTATTTATTTATAGATCGTAGTTTTAAATCTGGTCTCCAGACAGATAGTCTTTAATTTTAATAAAATTAATTTCCCAGAGTTTACAAACGTCTTCAGTAAATCTGTACATAAAATAAAATTGGAATGTCTGTTTGTAATGTTAAAATAATCGATATTTCCTAAACGTATATATGTATATTTATATTATGTATACACGGCACATATACCGAAATAACATATTTTACATTTTTTGCCTGTCTATCAATCTCTTTGTTCCGGTTTATCCCGATTTGATAGGACTTTCACTGGTAGAAAGCTGATGCAAAAGTAACTTAGGCTACAACAATCATTTTTTGTTAAATTAAATTATATGATATATATGAATAGGCTATGATTGTTGTTCTAATTCCTCTTACAAGAAGGTGCAAAGGTGCAAATTAGTATATTAGTTATGCTAGCCACTGTAAGTCAGTTCTATGTGTCGTTAAAAGCCGCACATTTTATTAAATTCCTGCAATGAAGCTCTGATATTAGAATCAATATACTCTCTCTCTCTCTTTCTTTGTATAAGCTGCAAATTTAATGACTATAATAGATACGTTCAGACTGTGAGCCACTGTGTCAGTCTGTGATATACTTCATCATGACAACCACAACTACATTTAATGAATTTCTTACAATAATGCTCAGATATTAATAACATAAAACTTTTTTTCCTGGCCATGGATATTAGAATTCCTTTTAACGGTTCATTATTTATTGAAACACTAGCATTACTTACGAATCATAAGGCTAAGGAGGGTACCATTGAAAATCAGCGTTGGGTTCTTGGAACGTAACTTGGAAGCTGAATGGTACTCCTTTTAGGAAACGTTAATTAACATTGTTTTGTTTTGTTGTCTTTTTTTTAGAAGTTAATCAGTACTTATAATTAGTTTATATGTTTTTTATTTTTGTTGTATTTCTTATTTATTTTTTTTATTCTTTTTATAGTGTCTCGTGTTCTATTAAACATTTTTTTGTTTCTTTCTTTCCAAACTTATAATTCATAAATTGTTATTATATAAAAACAAGACGTTTAATTTAATAAAATAACATACCTTCAATGTTTGTGAGTAAATATATTTTTTGTTTTTGTCTCTTTGGTTTACTGTCTAGCTTATAAGCCATTGCTTAAACCTCGGGTCAAGCAAGTAAAAAGTTAAAGTTTTTCGAGACAGTGCTGACTAATTACCAGCAGTTGGCCCATTCCGCCTACTTAGTATACATAGTAAAATAATATATTCTTGTTCTATTTAAGTTCATTCTCACTTAAACGAGTTCTGTTTAAATTTCAATTCTTATTTTAACACACTATTAAAAACTCTTTTCAATGAACACATTTTTAAGCCATTATAGAATTATATGTGTTGAAAAACATGCACGAAAATTGCATATTTTACTCGGAACGAAAGCTCATTAATTTTTTAAGTGAGCGTCGCTGAGAAAGAGGGTCAAAGTAAAATTTATTGTGGCGATTTTAAACCATCAATTTTGTGAACGTATTGCTTATTATATAAACACTTCTCATTAAAATTAATACGAAATGAAAAAATATATTTACAATTGTAACAGTATATCGAATATTATTGTGTATTATTTTTAACCATGAAAGTTCAGTCTGTGTTTGCGTTTATGATTAATCTTATATTATTGTTAGAAACTTGATGTATGTTACCTTAACATTACGTTACAATTTATTAAATATTTTTGTAATTAGAAATATACAATGTATGCTAACGTGCATTAGCAATCTTTAGACTATATATGCTGAGTAGGAGACTCGGATAATTGAAGGAGCATAAAACTTGTAACATTTTACTGTTTAGTTTTAGGAATATATATCGAATGTGTATTCTCTATTGTATTCTATGATGCACTACACTCATAAATAAAAATATATTGATGAAAACGTGAAATGAGCGTTAGTAGATTTCCAGGCAAAATAAGTATAAATTTAATTGTACCTTACTGACAGAAACTTCCTTGGCGGTCCTTCTGTTAATAATTCAATGCAGTAAAATTATGCTCAAATAAAGACAAATCAGATGTTTTGGATCTATTAAATGAACTAGACTGATCTGACCACAAACAAATCATTCAAAAACTTCAAAGATTGAACTCACATTGGTAGCTACTACATATGTATCTAAATACATTTTGATAAGTTACCTGAAATCATTCAAGCAGTCAAAATGTATCGTATAAATAGAAACGGAATCAACTGAAATCGCGTTCATAAATCAACGAATGTTGCTACATCATTCAATTCATTCGTTCATATATTTTGTGGGATTCCGTACTCACTAATTGTTGATGGACATGTTCTTATACCTCCATATATCTTACAAGATGGATGCTGCGCTTTATTTGATTAATTAAGTATTAAATCCTGTACGAGGTTGGATGTGGTGACATGTTGTATTATTATGTAATTCACAGTATAGGTATATAACACTTGCACTCACATTAGGATAGCTAGTATTTAGTAATCTTTTACAATACCTATGATAAACTTTACAAAACATTATACCTACGTACATACCTTCAGAAAGTTACCCGAGTGGTGGGAAGCCAGGTCATGTGATATAAAATGTAAGTATATCTTTAAGAAGCGTTCATAACTTGAATTAACAAAAAAAAATATTATTTTTTGTTAAACGTGTTTATGTACCTAATCTAATATTTAATTGAACAAGCGACCGTGATCTTATAAAAGGTTAGACAATTTAACACGATCCTGTAGTAGGTATTTGTGAAATCCAAAACGAACATATTGGATGTCCTCATGTTTTGTATAATTTGTTGTTACTGTACTGGCTTTTACAGTACTACTGGGCACTAATAAATATCTACTAGTTTTTTTTTATTTATTTCTATATTTGTAACGTGTGTGGTATAACTATAAAAAGTAACTTTACAATTATAATTTAATTTGCATTATTTGTCTTAATTTTAGTCGTCTATCCCACACCAGGACCTGTTTTTAGCTTCATCACTAACTCATCAAGCCGATAATAATTTAAACGGATGAGTCTTTATGAGCAAATAATAATAATAATAATAATGGTTTTAATTATCATAGACATCCCTAAACTAGGAGACCCTGTATCTTAGAGCCCAGTTATTTCCCAATCAGTGCTAACATTTATCAGACTTAAATATGAAGACGACTCAATTTCATGAAATATTACTATTTATTTTTAACTAAAACTACACTTCTCGTAAAACATAACGAGATTTTTAATAGATTTCTATTATTATTATAGTCTTAAGAATACTATTAAATGTTATCTGTGAGCGTGTCTAATAAAATTATATACAATACAATGGCACAAATAGCATCAGGCTATATTATGCACTTTTACATTGAGAATAAGATAGATAATCGTATGCATTTCACAAAAGCAAATTCACGTTGAAATAATGCGGCAGTTATAGACGCAACGTAGGTGATATTTCATTCAACGCCCTCGGGAACACATCGATACTGGATGTTTTAGTCAAGTACTTCGGTGCTGATGGAATACATGATACCAACATAAGACGTATCTGATTTGCGTTCTTTTTTTGAAAACATTTTAAAATATTGTAAGTATTTTTTACTGTTTTAATGAAACGTGCAAAGAGGTTTTACTGATTGTACGTCGGTGTTTTCAGGATTTTATTCTTACAGTAATGTTTCTGATAGAACTCGCTTCGTATATTACATACATAAATCTTACGTTGTTTTAAAGTGTGATCGCTTAAATGTTATAATAAATGTAAAGTGACACTTAGTAATGGTCCCAATGCTGGGTCAAAACTTACTCTCTCTTGAAGGAGAAAGTTTGGAGCTGACTCCAATTCAGAGGGTAAATACATAGGTGAAAGAATTTCATTAATATTAAGATGTTAGCTTTCACTGTACAGCGGTCCATTAATGACAAACACGAATTTAGCACATAGAAATTCCATAATACGAATCCAGGTTTGAACCCGCATTATGCATTAAGATGCACGCGTCACTACTGATGTGTCAACTCGGGTCTTTTGAAAATAGTCAAGATCGAATTTATGTCATTAGAAGATGGATTGGCAGATGGTGATTGGGTAACACTGCCTAATTACATTGGTACTTTAAGAAATAAACATAATTTTGCTTAAAACCAAGGCCCCACCAACCTTGGGATGTTATGTCCTTTTGTGCCTTTACATTGGTTTAGTCAGAAAGAAAAAGGTCTGGCGTTTGAATGCATGACAATTGCGTGGTACCTGCCAAGACAGGCTTATACAGCTACCAGAAACATTTTATATGTTTTATCTAAAATTTACATAACTGTTTTGAAATCAAACAGCCTTGAGCGCGACGAGAGTAGTTTCAAGATCGAATTGAATGATTTTTTACATTATGTTACCTCAGACTGAAATTAGCTTTTCGTTCATTCTTTTTTTCAAACCAAGCTTACTTGTGTCACGTGCACGAAGTTGCACGCAACATTTTTTTGCTTGAATTCGCTGAAGTTCGTGTACTTTTTGTGACGTATCGGATTTCGTTGCTTTATACTTATTTCGTGTTAAAACTTCGCACAGTCCGTTCCGTTTTATTTACTCTCTGTCTATTTATAATACAATACTTATTCCACTGAGTTTTATAAAGTATCGGTTCTAGAATGTTCTTCTACTGAAAGGTTTTGAAGTTTAGTTGATGTTTGTATTTGTGTTATATGTTTTAAAATTATATTTAAAATCTTTATTTCTACTAATATTATGTATGAAAGTAACGCTGTCTTTCTGTCTATTGCTATTTCATAGCCAAACCACTGAGCCTGATTTAATGAAATTTAGCGTGAAGCAAGCTTTATGTCCAAGGAAGAATTTGGACTAATTTTATATTGTTATGCTTAATACCTAACGATCAACCAATAAAATGTGAGTGCACTTGAGAGTGACGTGTGGTTATAATGTATATTTATATAAATTACATAAATATGTCTGTTTGTTAAAACTACTCCGTTACATTAACGTTTAAACCTCTGCGGTTTTTAGTTGTTATTATTATTAAAGTTATTGTGTAAAAACAGTTACTAAAATTATAATAATAAATAACGCAACTTATTTTTTGGTGTAGTTTTATTATCAGTTATGTATGCAAATAATTATGATTAGACAAAATGTGAAAATATATTAGGTGTATATAATATAGAAATACTTAAAGATTCTGCAGAGTTTATCCTGCTCTTATGGCAACCCAAAACAGATTATACGTAAAATACAAATAAATGAATTATTTTTAATTTCATTCGAAATGAGATAAACATAATGGGTTTTGTAAAAGGAAACAAGAATAAAACTACATTTCCTGGAAACTTAGCGCTCGATAAATTACATTTTATGTATTGTTCAATAACATTTATTTCCAGGCTTGCATCAATAATTTCTGTTTAAAGTTTGAATTCCAAGAAACATCGACGTGATAAATTTATATACAGCTTGTATTGAATTGTTCAGTGTTATTTATTTGCGAGCGTGAACGAGAATCACTTAAATCATATCTTTATTTTCATATTCCCTTCAGGATGCCAGCTTAACAGGACCTCGAGGCCAGCGGTATTATAAGTTAATCAACTTTGTGTCTCAAGAACATTTAAATGGTTTTCTTCGCCATTAAAACCAATCGGCTGTCTTCGGAACCAATCGGAAACGATTGGATATCCCTCTGTTGGGCTACACTCATGGGTCAGCACATCACCTCACAAGTTTTGAGGTGACCTTGCAATCCTGCAGCGCTCAGTAGCGTATAAAATGGTTCTGACGTCATTGTATTCAAATCACATTTATTTAATAATTTCCCCTTTTCATTTTAATTATGTTGATTTATATAGTTATTAGTGTTATATTATATCCAAATAACAACTCATTATTATCATCTAATCAAAATAGTATAATAGCATGTTAATATATATTTGACCCATGAGCTCAACGCACACTGATATTGAATAAGTAAATGACATAAGTATATATAATTATGTAATACAATTATATTATATCACATATCGTTGGCGATTTCCCCTTTAGTCTCGTTAAGGTCAGAACAGCTTATAACTCATCAAAATCTCGATACTAAAATTTACATAAGTAAAGCTTAACTTTGAGTAAACTATAGCCCCGTGAGAAAATTATTGGTGATGATTTCATAAACAAAACCACTTACATAGCATTGCCTTTAGTTCACGAGACACAATGAATTATTTTTCCATTAGAATTCAATTATTTTCTTGATATTACAGACTGCAATCAAAGTTACAATTGGAACTTTATATTTTAGTCTTTATAAATTACAAATATTTGGTGGTAGTGCTTTGTGCAAGTCCGTCTGGGTAGGTACCACCCACTCATCAGTTATTCTACCGCCAAATAACAGTACTTAATATTATTGTGTTCCGGTTTGAAGGGTGAGGGAGCCAGTGTAACTACAGGCACAAGAGACATGACGTCTTAGTTCCCAAGGTAGGTGACACGTTGACGATGTAAGGAATTGTAATATTTCTTACAGTGTTGTCTATGGGTGATGGTTACCACTTACCATCGGGTTGCCCATTTGCTCGTCCGCCAAGCTTTACCATAAAAAAACATACTGATTTTAATTATTGTAAAATAATGGATGTAAATTGTATGTATATTAAAAAAAAGTAATTTCTTTAATTTTGTCTCCTACCATTTTCTTATCCATTTTCTGCTTTCTCATTCTATGTATTTTTGTCTTTCAGTATAAACATTCTACGTAGACCTAAGTACATATGCTCTGAAGCCTTCTTTTATAAATAAAATATATCAATTGTAAATAAAATCGAAATAACTATAAAGTACACGAAAAGAGCGGCATAATTTTAAAATGGTTTCAGGTAATTGGTTCATTAATTTAATTAGTAGCACGAAATATATGAAGGTAGAATTAATGCAAATTAAACGTAACGATTTAAAGTGTATTTTCGAGATTTCATTTATATTATTTTAATAATATATTTCAGTTGAAAATATGTTAATGAATTGGAACTTATTACATAATTATAAAAAATAGACCGATGGTGAATGTACCATCCAATGGTAGCTTACAACTGCAAAATACTAGCCTTTGTGCTATGAAGCTATTTTTTAATTTAATATTATTTCTTGTTGTTTCAAATAATATGTAGTGTAAACGGGTAAAAGGGACATCATATTTTCTTCAACCAAATAACATATAATAATTAATTATATCATGCAATTACTTTTATTACTAATTTATACAAACTAGCATTGTGCAAACCTATATATTTTTTATGTTATTTAGTAGGAAGCCGACACAATATACAATGTATAAATTAATAGCGTAGAAAAGATAACTCTACAGTATGAATTTCAAGTATTGAGAAATTTGTTAAGATAGAGACTCAGTTTTGTTCAATTCAATTTATAAGACCGTAAACAGTCTGTATTAGTAAATACATGCATATTATTATAATGATTTGTATAAAACTAAAAAAACATCAAAGGAGATAAATAATACCCAAAAACGAATACAATCAAATATTTTTTTAACGGAGTGTCAATATACATATTTATATATAGTATATTGTCATAGTACTCTACGAGTATGTGACTTTCGTGTGAACAATGACATTCTTATCTCTGACGGCATTTTCTTTATCCGACGTATTTCCTTCATGCCTTCTACGATTCTATTAATGCAATTAAATCTGTACATTCACATATATTTAATTCATTCACATATTATTGGTTCCTTTATTTTCAAAAGAATTGGTAACACGAGTAAATACGTTTATGAATTAAAAATATATACTGTATAAATCTTCACCGAGTGGAATGGTGGCAAGAATGTTAGCGGCATTTCCCCGTTGAATCGCAATACCGATTATCTCGGCTAAAAACGAACCAGCCCTCTTGTCTGTAGTAGAGTTCAATTATAATAATTTAGTGAAGCTTTTTGCACCACTACTCCAAGGGCCAAGAGTTTCGATAGCAAAAACAAAAAAGTAAATTAACTTAATTAATCTATACTAATAAGATAAATGAGATAACACTACACTGTATTTGAAGAAATTTATTATGACGAATGCTTGAACTCCGAGACATATGTAGGTATCTTCTAAGCCTTAGTATCAGCCAAAACCTAAGCAAGCCAAGGCGCCGGTGACTAATTGTTTTACAAATAACAATTAACCAGCTGAAACTGGTTCAGTTGCATTTATAATAATAGTTTGTCTAATATTAGATGATTGTAAGTTCCAGACAAGCACCACTGGATTTTAATAATTTATGTTTACAATTCATCTCAAGTTCGGCGGTGAAGGAAAACATCGGGGGGAAACATGCATGTGTCTAATTTCAAAGATATTCTGTCACATGTGGGTCCACCAACTCGTGACAGATTGGAGCCGCTTTGTGAAATATGCTCCAAAGCACTAAATGGGAGAGGAGGCCTTAGCCCAAGAGTGGGAAATTTACAGGCTGTTACTTTTTATTTATACTATTAATTACCTGGAAATCCTTTTAGTGCATTCTTGAGGTTTTAAAATCAAAACATACTTTATTCGATCAGATTCTTATGAGTACATTTAAATCGTGTCGTGTTACAGGATTAAACTGAATTTAAAGTCACCATCTTAAACACTTCCCAAACTTGGCTCCTTAACTTGCGTAAATTCAAAGATGAACTTTCTTAGATAATTACTTTAAAGTACTACTAAATCAGCTGTAGTATACCTACATAGCGATGGGAGCTGCGATGGCTCAACGGATAAAACACTTGAATCTGAAGCAAATATGCTTGAATGGATTTGAACCCACAAGTTTGATCAAGTATTATAGCATTTTTTAAGCATTCGTTGTTATTAATTTGTTACAAGTCAGAGTTGAAGTCAAGTCAGAGTCAGAGCTGAGATGGCCCAGTGGTTAGAACGCGTGCATCTTAACCGATGATTGCGGGTTCAAACCCAGGCAAGCACCACAATATATATGTGCTTAATTTGTGTTTATAATTCATCTCGTGCTCGGCGGTGAAGGAAAACATCGCGAGGAAACCTGCATGTGTCTTATTTCATCGAAATTCTGCCACATGTGTATTCCACCAACCCGTATTGGAACAGCGTGGTGGAATATGTTCCAAACCCTCTCCTTAATGGTAGAGGAGGCCTTATCCCAGCAGAGGGAAATATACAGGCTGTTACTTTACTTTTTTTTACTTTACAGAGTTGAATGGAGTACATTGTGATAGTGTACAAGTTTATGATGATGTTGAATTCGAACTGATCAGCATTATGGAATATACACCAAAACCAACATTTCCATCATCAGTAATGATTTCACCGCGATGGCCCAGCCTCTTAGTTAGAATCTGGGGTAGGAACTCATGAATTCATAACCTTAATTTGTATTTATAATTAATTTTGTGACGAAATCTGCACGTGTTGGATGAGAATCTCCTTCATCCACTAAACTCCCTTGGAAAAGTATTGTGGAATAAAGTTCAAATCTTCACCTCAGAAAGAGCGGGGTTTTTTGTACCCAGTGGTGGGACATGAACGGCCTATTATTGCGTTTTTCAATATATTTTGTTAAATATTATATAATTATTTTTTTCATAAAATTAATTTCTAGTTTTTCTCAATCAAAATGAAATTTAACAGACACTATTGATTAGTTTTTAATGAAAAAAAAAGGTTTGAAAAATTAAATGTGGGTAAGATTGCACCTCATATTCGTATTGTGTCTCATAGTCGATATAGTTTTCATTTTATTTCAATTCTAGAACTCCTACATCCTAAAGAAATCTTACAGTCGGGGCGTCGACACTACCATAAATTTATACATTAAGCGAACATTATAATTAATGTATTATTCAGTTACATAATGTATTGTACATTTATTATTATATACTAAACTATATTTTTGTAGTTTTTATGCTAAAATTAAGCAAATTTGAACCGCAATACATAAACCACTTTTTACACCTAAAACTTTACAACAAAAGGAGCTGAAATATTTATATGTTATTAATATTTTGATTTATTGATGCTATAAAATAATGTTGTCTATTATTATTTCTATACTGCTATTGTTATTTGTAAACTCGTATAACACACCGTCAATCACTCTATCTAATTGTAGTACGAGTAGAAGTCTTCAGTAAGGCTTCAATTCTCTTTCAATACTTTACCTTAATTGGCGGTCGGGCGTTGTGCAAGCAGCAATACTTGGAATCGTTCCGTTCCGGTTTGAAGGGTGTGTGAACCAGTTTAACTACAGCTACTAGAGACATAACATCTTAGTTCCCAACGTAATAACACCTTATCCCGGGTTCGATTCCCCGCCGAATCGATGCAGAAAAATTTCATTATTTTCTAGGTTTGTGGTATCGTTGTTACTTCATTATCCATAACACAAATTCCAATGTAATTAGCTTTAACTAATATCATCAGAATCAGAGTAATGTATGTAAAGTTGTTGAATATTTATAAAATAATATATTATATATAAAATAAATTTATAATATTTATAAAAAAGGTCTATGGACGATGATGA